>NC_133324.1:839360891-839985391 GCF_042186555.1 Aquarana catesbeiana | reverse complement strand
CACATATTTATAACGTGACCAAAAACTCCAAAAAATCATACCAAGAATAATCCTTTGTGATATTAAGGGGAGAAAATAGGGGAAGATGCACTTATCTTCCTCCATACTTCTTCCCTTTCCTTTCCATACCATGCTCCCCTACCCTCCCCTTTATCCCTCCCTCGCTCATTACCCTTCTTTTTTTTTTCCCCCTATCATCTTCCCTACGGTGTAGGGTTATTGGGGGGGGGGGGACTTTCAAAGAACAACAATCACTGTAATTTGGGATAGTGTTAAACTCATTTTTTTTATATTGTTAACATAGATTTAATTAACCATGAAATACATTGGTCTTCTTGAGTAACAACCACTGAACCCAGCTTAAATCCTAAATTATTGCATCAGGTTCATCAATCACTTTATACCGTTCAGTACCTATACAGTAGATGTTCCTAGTTGGCTATTGTAGGCATTAGAGGAAGCAATCCAAATTTGTAAGAAGCATTCCAATATACCCCCAGCTCATGAGTATGCTAATGACCTACAAGTGAGAGTGATCAAAGGCAACAAACTTCTCTGTTTAAAAACAGCTAGAACCATAGTCAGCTGACCGTTTCTATTATGGCGATTATTAGGTTTTATACATGAATTTAGAACCACAAGCTTATCAGATTTTGGGTGAGCAAAGTTGAAGGATTCCATTTTTCATGCATTTCCAAGGTTCATATTTTTCACTCCACAAGACGCACCTGACCATAAGACGCACCTAGGTTTTAGAGGAGAAAAACAAGAAAAAAAAATATTCTGAACCAAATGGTGTACTAAAATATTTACCAGTGCCCATGAAATGCAGCCTGACCTGTGAAATACAATGCAGCCTGACCTGTGCCTTACAATGCAGCCTGACCTGTGCCATACAATGCAGCCTGCCTGTGTCATACAATGCAGCCTGCCTGTGTCATACAATGCAGCCTGTCTGTGATATACAATATTCTAACATGGTGGTGGTGGCGCAGGGGGGGGGGGGGGGCGGTCCTGGTCAGTATTCGCTCCATAAGACGCACAAGCATTTCCCCCATTTTTTTGGGGGTAAAAAGTGCGTCTTATGGAGCGAAAAATACGGTAATTAAACACTGGCACACATGGCCAGTTGGAGGAGACCTGGACATATAAAAGTGTCCAAGTTGAGGTTCATGCTTTTTTTAGAATCTGATGCAGACTTGCAATTTGGCATTTACAGAAGGGGATGGTCTATTTTAAACTGTCTGATTATACAATACCCTTTAGATCTGCAAACAGCTATGTAGTGTGAGGTCCTACCTAAACAACCCACCATGCATTTGTTGTTAAATATAAAGAATGTTAATAAAAGAGGTTACATTGTATATAATGTGTGTGGTCAATTTAAGGGCGTGTGAAAGATATGGGGAAGTGGAAGGAGAACAGAATAGGGCCAGTAGGTGAAGGAAAACCGGTGTGGGATTGTCCAATTACACCCCTCACCTATCAATGGCCAAAGCATGGCCTCTCTAAATGTTAATGATTACTAGGGCTCAAGCATCTCCATGTTTGCCAGTATGTCTTATCTTGCTTCCTCAAGGCCATAATGACCTGTTCCATCTGTTGGATTCCCATGGGATCCTAGACTGCCACTGTGAAATGGTGGAGACTAGCTTTGTTTCCACATTGCTGGAATTCAGGCTTTAGCAGTAATAAGAAGCTGTTTAGGTAACAATTTTAAAATATTTGAACAGAACAAACTTACATGCAGTTTTGATGGATGATCAGCTGTGCACATTTTTTTTATAAATACACCCCATAGTGCAAAGAAATCCCGCACGTGTGGCTTTCCCAAACATATACATGACGGGTTTCCCAGTTTTGGCAGGTATGTTATATTAGTTAAATTTGTTATTGTTGATCTGATTAGAATATTCCATCAACAAAATCACCATGTTTAACTAGAATCATCTTTAATATGGAAATATTTAATGGTTCCTTTTACTTTGTAACATGCCCATTAAATTTAAATATAATGCCCCAATGAACTTGTATATAAACTGTGGAATATAAATGCATGCTTGAAAGAATCATACGTTTAGTCACAATTTTTTGTGTGGGAGCAACTTAGTCATGTATTTAGCTACAGTATATAAATTATAGGATAAAGCACAGCATCAAACCATGTTTAGACAAAAATACATCAAATGCAGTGGAAATAGCACAAGTTCACAAACTTCAGCAGTCAGGCACAAATACATTGCTGTGATCCTTTTTCGTTAATGTTAGATATTAATTGTGAAGCTCAAATAGTGTCCATTTATTTTCAGGCCATAGACTTGTACTGGGGAGTTCCGGAAGAAGAATGGGACAGCCCTGAACTGCAGAGAACTCGAATGAGATTGTTGGAGGAGTGTTTGAAAACATCTGCTGGACCATGCTTTGTTGTAAGTATACAGTAAAGAAAACAGTTTACATGGTTTTATGTTTTAATATTTCATGGTGAACAATACTTTTTTTTTCTACATTTTTCAATTAATGTTCTCCATGAGAGAAGTGGACCATTGATCGTCTACCTGAGATTTGTAGTTGTCCCCAGAGGGTTTCCAATTTGCATAAAATTAACAGGAACTTTTCAAAGTCTTACTTTGTAAAAGACAAACACATATGCCATTGTTTGTGAGAAATAATATACAAGCCAGAAGAATGGTTACACTTCAGAAAAGGAGAGGCAAAGTGAAGCTGGTGCCCATTTCTGAAAACAGCATGAAGTTTACATGTTCTGCAAAGTGTGTTGTGCAGTAACTTTTTCAAGGTTAAAAATGATTTGTTGATACAAAGTACTCTTTTCAGTATCTTGTAAGGAATGACTCCAGAGCGTTAAATAATTTATATATCAACTATTGTAATGAAAGCTTTAACTATTTAGAACTAAAAAAACAATGACATATTTAAAAAATAAAGAAACTAATGAATACTTTGAAAGGTGATGTCATGAAAAGCTTTTGATATCTCACTTTATTTTGCAGAAGATCTCACAGTTTGAAAGCATCTGCTTTTCTTTCAACCTAACTATGTAACTATATGAGCATCTATATGTAGCCAAATCCATTTTTATAATATATTTACACCTAAAACCCAAGTTCTGTTTGGGCATGAAGTAAAAAATTCCAGCTACCAGCCCCTCAACCTCCAGCATTGACCATCATAGACTCACCACTCTTGGACACTGCTCTTCTTCTGAGTTAAATGACACTCATCAAAATCCAAACAACTTCCTGTGAGCCCAAAGCATCAAGGCTCCTCTCCTCACCATGGACTTACGGAAGAATGCAGCAGAGAGCACCGCCATACAATGACTCTCTGCAACACTTAGGTGTTGACAAATTTATGTAGGATATTTTATATATATATATATATATATATATATATATATATAATTATTATACAGGTTTTATATAGCGCTAACAGTTTGTGCAGTGCTTAACAAAATAGAGGCAGACATTACAGTTAGAAAAAATTGTGGGTGCAGCTTTGGTCCCTAAGATAATAGATAAGGAAAAACATTTTTTTGATTTTTCTTTTTTCCAAAATTTCAGAGGTGGTGAACAAAGACTGAAAAATAAAAACTAAGGCAGAGTCCCAATATGAGAAATTGGGAAACTGAAAAGAAGAAGAAAATCAGAGTAATCAAATCCAATCTCCTAATGACATGCTTTGATAAATATCAGAAAATATTGCATACTGTGCTCAAAAACCAATAAAAATTGAAATATACATGTATTGAATAATAAATAATAAAAACTTGCAAAAAATGTGCATGTGTGTACAAACATTAACTGAACACCATATTCGGATAATAAATGAAAAAAAGGATAAAGAAAAGTCTCAAATTTATATGGTGAAAAGAAAAAGACTAAGGCAAAGTCCAAAGGGTGAACTTAAAACACTGAAGCACAGTCCCAAATTCAAATTCAGATATCCAAATGGAGAAGGTTAGCCAGTAGGTTATTATATAGGTGAAAAAACAAGAAGCCAAAGAAAGATTCCTCCAGATAGTTTTACACCCAAGGTGCGCATGTAGTCTCCTTACCAACTTGAATGACCACTTAAGCGGTCTCACCAAGCCCAGGGAATTCAGTCTCCCAAAAACCAGTATGGTGTCCAGAGCAGCTAGATCCGTGTTACTCGAAGATATAAACAGAAATGGGCTCCCATAGTGTAGTAATTAGGTAAAAGTTTAATACGCTTAAATGAATTGCACTTATAGGATAAAACTTCTAAATGCTCTGTGTGCCAAAATAGCGGCATCTCCTCAAGCTTCCTATGCTCGCTGCTTGCTCGTAACCATCGACCTCCGAAGAGGAAAATGTGATGATGTCAGTGTCACAGGCTCCAACCTACGCGTTTCATCATGATAGGACATCATCTGGGGATTGGCTGCTTACTGGTTTCATTTCCAGTTTTTTTATATATTTTTTTATAGCGCAGCATTACCCTTTCAGTTTTTTTTTACTATTAGACATTACAGTTACATTACAATTTGGTACAAGAGGAATCAGAGGGCCCTGCTCATTAGAGCTTACAATCTAAAAAGGAAGGGTCAAATGATACAAAAGGTAATAGCTGTGGGGGATAAGCTGATGGAGGAAGTAAAACAGTGTTAGTTAGAAGCAGGATAGGCTTCTTTAAAGAGAAGGGTTTTCGGGGATTGTCTAAAGATGGATAGATTAGGGGACAGTCGGACAGATTGGGGTAGGGAGTTCCAAAGGATGGGAGAAGCTCTGGAGAAATCCTGGAGGTGAGCATGGGAGGAGGTGACAAGGGAGCTAGAGAGCAGGAGGTCTTGAGAGGAACAAAGAGAGCGGCTTGGTTGGTATTTTGGGACTAGGTTAGTGATGTAGCTGGGGGCAGAGTTATGGGTGGCTTTGTAAATTATTGTTAGTTCTTTGAATTTTATTTGTTGGGTGAGTGGAAGCCAGCAGAGGGATTGGCAGCGAGGCATGGAGGACACTGAATGGTTGGTAAGGTGGATGAGTCTTGCAGCGGCATTCATTATGGACTGAAGGAGGGATAGTCAATGTAAAGGTAATCCAGTGAAGAGGGAGTTGCAGTAGTCGAGCGATAACCAGGGAGTGAATTAGAAGTTTGGTGGTGTCATAGTTAAAAAGGGGCATATTCTGGAAATGTTGCGAAGGCTAAGGCGGCATTATTTGGACAGGGATTGTATGTGGGCCTGAAAGGACAGTTCAGAATCTAAGGTTACCCCTAGCACCATGGCATGTGGGGACGGACTGATAGATGTGCCATGGATCTTGACAGAGAAGTCAGGGGAAGGGGCACGTGAGGGAGGAAATATTAAGAGCTCAGTTTTAGATTCAGTTTGAGGAAGTGGTTGATATGTCTGTTAGTAAATCAGTGATGCGTGAGGAGATTGATGGGGTGAGCTGAGGGGCAGAGAGATAGATTTGGGTGTCATCAGCATATAAATGGTAGTGGAAGCTATGGGAGGCTATCAGCTGACCCAGGGAGGACGTGTAGATTGAGAATAGTAGAGGTCCAAGGACAGAACCTTGGGGGACCCCAACGGTAAGAGGAGTTGAAGAGGAGGAAGTGGAGTTGTAAGTGACACTGAAGGTGCAAGGAGATAGGTAAGATTCGAACCAACAGAGAGTGCAGCCATGGAGACCAAGCAAATTGAGTTTTTTGAGGAGGAGGGGGTGGTCAACAGTATCAAAGGCAGCGGAAAGGTCCAAGAGTAAGAGTACAGAATAATGACCATTGGTTTTGGCTGTTAGTAAGTCGTTTGTGAGTTTTAGGGGGGCAGTTTTTGTGGAGTGCTGTGGGCGAAATCCAGACTGAAGGGGATCAAGAAGGTTATTCTCAATGAGGTGGTCGCTCAGTCGGTTGTAGACTAAACGTATAAGGAGTTTGGAGGCAAAAGGGAGTAAAGAGATGGGTCTTAGGTTGTTAAGATTGGTGGGGTCTAGTGAGGCCTTTTTTGGCCCGTGACAGCCGCTGGCAGAATCAGTACCCCACCTGTTGCCTCGACCCTACAAGTCCTCCGCCCCCTCTGACACCCTGGGTTCAGATGTTTTCTATCAATAGCAGTGGGAAAACAGACACACTACAATCAGATGAACCAATGAGCTTTGTTTACTGATTTGGTAATGGCATTTAAAGGTGAACAACATAAACTAACACTCTATAGAAATACTTCAGGTCAAATGTCATTGGTGGTGAAACAGCAATAACAATGAATAATGTCAGATAATCAAATATAAAGAACGATTAGATATTGATGACCCTTAGGCATACAGATATGGTCTATGTAAACAGACAGAAGAAGGAATGGTTTTACAGGTGGAGGCCACTGACATTTTTTTTCCCTACTCATCTTTTCTGACAGTTTTTTACTAGTTTTGCATTTGGCTAGGGTCAGTGTCACTACTGGTAGCATGAGGCGATTTCTGGACCCTATAGAGCAGGGGTCTCAAACTGGCGGCCCTCCAGGTGTTGCGAAACTACAAGTCCCACCATGCCTCTGCCTGTGGGAGTCATGCTTGTAACTGTCAGCCTTGCAATGCCTTAATTGACTTGTAGTTTCGCAACAGCTGGAGGGCCGCTAGTTTGAGACCACTGCTATAGAGGTTGCACAGGCAGTCCAACTCCTTCACATTAATACATGCCATTGCCAGAATGTTTACTGTGTCTCCCAGCACAGTCTCAAGAGCATGGAGGAAATTTCAGGAGACAGGCAGTTACTCTAGGAGAGCTGGACAGGGCCCTAAAAGGTCCTTAACCCATCAGCAGGACCGGTATCTGGTCCTTTGTGCAAGGAGGAACAAGATGAGTACTGCCAGAGCCCTACAAAGTGACCTCCAGCAGGCCACTGGTGTGAATGTCTCTGGCCAATCAGAAACAGACTTCATGAGGGTGGCCTGAGGGCCCAATGTCTGGCACCGTGGAGCTCGATTGGCATTTGCCATTGAACACCAGAATTGGCATGCCCAACACGGGCACCCTGTGCTTTTCACAGATGCGAGCAGGTTCACCCTGAGCAGATGTGACAGACGTGAAAGGGTCTGGAGAAGCCGAGGAGAACGTTATGCTGCCTGTAACATCGTTCAGCATGACCGGTTTGGTGGTGGGTCAGTGGTGGTCTGGGGAGGCATATCCATGAAGGGATGCACAGACCTCTACAGGCTAGACAATGGCACCCTGACTGTCATTAGATATTGGGATGAAATCCTTGGACCCATTATCAGACCCTACGCTGGTGTAGTGGGTCCTGGGTTCCTCCTGGTGCACGAAAATGTTCGGCCCCATGTGGCGAGAGTATGCAGCCAGTTCCTGGAGGATGAAGGAATTGATACCATTGAGAGGCCCCCATGCTCACCTGACCTAAATCCAATAGAACACCTCTGGTACTGTACATTATGTGTCAGTCCTCAGTCTGTTCAGGAGCTCAGTGATGCCCTGGTCCATATCTGGGAGGAAATACCCCAGGATACCATCCATCGTCTCAGGAGCATGCCCTGACATTGTCAGGCATGCATACAAGCACGTGGGGGCCATGCAGCATACTGAGTAACATTTTGAGCTGCTGCAATGAAATTTCAGCAAAATGGACTAGCCTGCTACTTCATTTTTTTACTTTGGTTTTTGGGGTGTGTTTGAATTCAGCCGTCTGTAGGTTGATAATTTTCATCCTCTCATTCCTAATACATTACCCAGTCCACATCAGTATAGATATTCAGCATGATATTTTTCCCCATTAAGATCTGATGTGTTTTCAAAGTGTTCCTTTATTTTTTTGAGCAGTGTATATACACAGTTTTTTAATGTGTACATAGGTGTGTACTAGACCTAACACATAGCTGGCAGACAAGTTGAATTTTACATATCAAAGGCTCCCTTTAACTTTCCTGACTGTTTCCTGACTCCACCATTTGTGTCTCACATGTTCCCTTTCCCAGACACTGCAGCTCACAGGAGAAGGATTTCAGCAACAGAGGCAGGGTTGTCAATCCAGAAAGCAGTGGGCAGGACTGGGTGTGGCCAAGTGATGATTCACAAGCTAAAGGCTTGTTAAACAGCAGTGACAATGTTGTTAGCCACGGCCCCTGCAACATTTTTATCTCTCTATATTGCAAGTTGGCCCAGCCTATATGAGAGTGACAGCTCACTCTGAATTTGGTAGCAGTGCAGAATCATTGCTATACCATCACAGGAAGCTGCTTTAGGTAGATTTCACTGGCAGGATCAGCAGGTATTCGAGAGAATTTGCAGGGCGACTAAGAGAAAATTGTGAGTGCAAATACAGTTATAATTAAATGTTGTAGCGCATATTTTTTTAATGGGAGGTCATTGTTCTACTTTAAGATGTATTTTAAATTGCACCACAAACTTGTCTTGATAGCAGCCTTATGCCATTTCTTACTCCACAAGAATCAGACTGGGAGAGGAAGGAGCTGCACAGTAAGGACTTGTTTACACATGGATGGCTTTTCACAGAGCGGTGCAGGTGTTGCTTATAGGCATTCTGGAATTAGCTTACATCAATGCCTGTCTTTTTTTTTTTTTTTTTACAGCCAAATGGGCTGTTTGAATGGGAATACTGCACCACAACTGCAAGACAAGCAAATTCAATACAATATGTCACTTAGGGCGGCAGTACTGCCCGAGGGTAAAATATTCCCGCACCACGCAGCAAAGCATTGTGGCCATGGGATATGTACACTTCTGTCCAGCTGCCTTTGCAGCTTAAGGGGGGGGGGGGGGGGGGGATGACAGAAAGTCAGCTCAACTGCCTATTTTTATGGCCCGCCAACTACTGGTGTAAACTAACCCTAATACAATTAAGCTTTACTGTTTTGCACATTGCTATAAATCTAAGTCCAGGAGCTTTTTGATAGGAGCATAGAGCACATTAATAACTTCATCAATGTCCTGCTGTTCCTCCCTTCACCATTTGAAGGCTGGAGGAGGTTAAGAAAAAAGCCGAGGAAAATTCCAAGCGCAATTACTGACCAGCCCGCAGACAACCAATTTAACCTGTCTAACAATATACGTTAAAAACAGGGGTTTAGTCTGCACACATTTGCAAATACATGCGTAAGCTAGAGGCACCGCCAAGGCACCCTGGTATCTGTAGCTCTATGCTATGTGCTGGGTGTTCAGTGTGCCCCTGTGCCTTTAAGAAAGGGTGGGCTCCCTTCAATCCATCTGCCCTCTATCCATCCATCAGAATACATTTGCTTCACTGTGGAGTCACTTATAAGTCAGTGGTAGGACTACAGATATCAGAGTGCCTTGGCGGGGCCTGTAGCTTACGCATGTATTTGCAAATGTGTGCAGACTAAACCCCTGTTTTTAACGCATACTGTTAGACAGGTTAATTTGGTTGTCCGCAAGCTGGTCAGTAAGTGAGCTTGGAATTTTCCTTGGCTTTTTTTTAACATATCTTGCCATCCAATGCTCTTTGCTGCAAGGGCCAGTTATAGGTGGGGGCAGTGGCTTACTTTTTGTACTGAAGTAGGTTAAGAGTTGCACTCAAGAGTGACTGAACTAAATTACAGTTCCTTTGGCAGGTTAGATAATACTTATACTGTATAGTTCAATTGTATATTTAGCCACTAGTTTAAAATTCTGATGATCGTGTCTTTTTTAGCATTTCTTCAAGACATGGGTTGTCAGGTGGCCGTGCAGTTCTGCAAGATGATTCCTTGTGGAACATGACAAATTGGTTCAGAAGAATCCCACTGTGGGTGTGAGCTGCTGCGCTGTAGCCGTACCCTGAATACTGCATTCTATAATAAGACAGCTTCAAAGTTCTGACAATGTTGTTTAATCTTTACTTCTCTGTATTTTTCATGTAAAACAAAATCTCTTGGTAGGAATATTGACTCAATGAAACAATCTAGCTACCAGGCACAAATGGTACAGGCAAACAAGGGCAGGCTCTTAGCGATGTTGCCTGAAAATGCCTTGTTATTAACTCCTTTTAATGAACGATCATTACTAAACACTGACAAGGGGTGTTTTATAGGGTGCTTTGAGCTCTTTTGTATGATATTTCCTGTAAGATCCCTCGTAACGAGTGCTTGTGAGCCTTGCCTTAGAGTGAAATGCTTATGGCCATGAATGCACAACAATTGTATTTGTTAATACTTACAATGAACATGTTAACTATCAGCAAAGCTTCTCTAGGCAACTATAGATCAATGTTGAAATTTTTAGCATAATGAATACTTTGAATTGTATTTCTAGATTTTAAGACCATATTACTGTCAAATAGAGGTCCCTTTATTTTGAAATGAATTTCACTGTGCCCTTCATATATCTTCTAGTACTTTATACCATGTAGTGGTGTCACACATAGGTTCAAGTAGGATTTACAGGGGAAACAAATCTAGAATGCTTGGCAGGGCTACTTAGCATAGAGGTGTAGAAGAAATGTCTAGGTCACCTTTGATGGAGTAGCTGAGATCCCGGAGAAGAGAGGTTCTTTGTGCAGGTATTCCAGGCATGTCTATTCTCAGGGAATATATGGGTTTCCATGTCTTCCATAAACATCTACCAAAATGTGTGTACAATTAGTATGAAGGTCTATCTGACTTAATCAAATTAGAAAACAATGGTGAGGAAGGCTATGTGCAAATGAGAAAATCTGGACAGCCGCACTCCAGGAAGTAATAATCCAAGTTTCTTTATTTTAAAATCAGGAACACATCAGATACAGGACATCATAGACAGAGTGTACAGATCATAGGCTAACGCGTTTCACACTTGTCCAAGTGCTTACTCACAGCTATGAGTAAGTACTTGGACAAGTGTGAAACGCGTTAGTCTATGATCTGTACACTCTGTCTATGATGTCCTGTATCTGATGTGTTCCTGATTTTAAAATAAAGAAACTTGGATTATTACTTCCTGGAGTGCGGCTGTCCAGATCTTCTCCTTTGCACATAGTCTCTACTAGCATGAGCCAGCACCTGGAACCTCTCATCTCTGGAGAGCAAGATCAGCTTTACACCTGGTGAGACCTAAACTAGTGCGGGGATAACTTTTGTAATGGTGAGGAAGGCCTTTGCGCTACATAGTTGATGGTACATTTTGATGATCTGGCAGATTAAAATCTGACTCTGAGTATCAAGCTCAATGTGAATGTACAGCTAAAACTTCCCTTTTTAGTTTTGGATAGAGTAGGGAAGGGTCTAAACCCCAGTTAGGTAATGTGATTCTGTCTTTGTACTGTTGATAAGACTTTTCTTCACTTTTTCCTGTCTTGGAGATGCAGCAGAAACTAAGGCCAGATCAGCTGCAATGAATAGAATATATTAACATAGAATAGAAATAGAATAGAATAAAATAAAAAATAGAAAAAAATAGAATGGAATAGAAAGAATATAACAATATAACCGTTTTCCGAAATTCTAATTTCGAATAAAATAAATTTGAATTTGAATAAAATAGAAAAGAATAGAATATAATAGAAAAGAAAATAATAGAATAGAAAATAAAAGAATAGAATAAAAAAAAAAATATTAGTGTATAATGGAATAGAAAGAATATAACTATCTTCCAAAATTTGATTTAGAATGGAATTTGATTTAAATGCAATTCAAATGGAATTCATATTCAAATCCATTCCAATTTTGCGAATTCGGTCGAATTGCGTTAAATTCTACCAAATTTTGAAAGACATTCCAAAAACAAATTAAACAAATGTAACTAAACTCATTTATGTAAATAACAAATCGAAACAAACCAAATGTTTTCATTATGTACATGTCTAATAGTTTTCCCCAGAACATTTGTCCCCAGTGGAAGACTTCCTCCTACTGTAACAACAACTCTAAATTGTAGGCATTCCTCTTACTATCTCTTCTAGTAACAGTGGGTGGATTATGCCTGGGGGGGTGGGGTTCAGACTGCGATAAAAACTTGGTAGAAGACCTAACTTTTTCACAAAACAAAAAATATTCATTCACGTACACTTTAGCATGCACACTGGACATTATAAGAGCGTTATAAAAACGCCAGTAGCAGTAAAATGTTTGTGCCGGGAGTTCAGCTTTAGGCTGGGTTCACACTAGAGCACCGAGCGGCTCAATGCAGGGGTTCAGGGGGTCTCCATTCTCCGGTTTAGTTCTAATTTTTGGCTGAATTCGGACCTGAAACAGACCAAAAGACGCACGGGACTCCTGTGCAATTCGCACTGGAGCCACTCCGGAGATGTGTGAACCGGCTCCATAGAAAGCCGTCACAGTCTCCTGCTATACAAATTCATAGTTGGTGAGGTTGAAAAAAGACACAAGTCCATCAAGTCCAACCTATGTGTGTGCTTTTATGTCAGTATTATAGTGTATATCTCTGTATGTTGTGGTTGTTTAGATGCCCATCTAATCGTTTTTTGAAACTATCGATGCTCCCTGCTGAAACCACTGCTTGTGGAAGAGCATTCCACATCCTTACCGCTTTTACAGTAAAGAATCCTCTACACAGTTTAAGGTTAAACCGCTTCTCTTCCAATTTTAGTGAATGACCACGTGTCTTTTTAATTTCCCTTTCACAGAAGAGTTTTATCTCTGTTGCGGGGTCACCAATACGCTATTTGTACATTGAAATCATATCCCCTCTCAAGCATCTCCAGAGAGAATAAGTTCAGTGCTTGCAGTCTTTCCCCATAGCTGAGATCCTCCAATCCCTTAATTAGCTTTATTGCCCTTCTCTGGACTCTCTCCAGTTCCAGAACATCCTTCCTGAGGACTGGTGCCCAGAACTGGACACTATACTCCAGGTGCGGCCGGACCAGAGTCTTGTAGAGCGGGAGAATTACCGTTTTATCTCTATAGTTAATCCCCTTTTTAATGCATGCCAATATTCCGTTGGCTTTGCTTGCAGCAGCCTGACATTGCTTGCCATTGCTGAGCCTATCATCTACTAGGACCCCAGGTCCTTTTATATCCTAGATTCCCCCAGAGATTCTGTCCCTAGTGAGTAGATTGCATTCATATTTATGCCACCCAAATGCATTATTTTACATTTTAACTACATTAACCACTTCCGGACCGGCTCACAATGATATACATCAGCTCTTTGAAGAGGAACATTGGCAGCAGCTAGCTGCCATAACCCCGGTATGCTCTTCTTCAGCAAGTGGTCCGGTTTCAGATAAAAGTGGTCTCTGTGGTGGATTCACCGCAAGATCACTTTTATCGGGGGCAGGAGAGAGGCACCCCCCTCCCGCCATGCTCCGGTCGTCTCCGCCACTTACCAGGGCCGTCGGTAGCAGCTGCCGAGTGAGGGGAAGATGGCCCCCACTCGGCTTCATAGCACTGACTGGCGGAAGTGATGTTACTTCTGCCAAGTACTCTTAACCGGTTCAATACAGGGCATTTTCACCCCCTTCCTTCCCAGGCCAATTTTTAGTTTTCAGCGACAATTGCACGGTCGTGCGATGTTGTACCCAAAAAAAATTTACGTCCTTTTTTCCCCACAAATAGAGCTTTCTTTTGGTGGTATTTGATCACCTCTGCGGTTTTTATTTTTTGCGCTATAAACAAAAGAAGAGCGACAATTTTGAAAAAAACACAATATTTTTTTACTTTTTGCCATAATAAATATCCTAATTTAAAAAAAAAAAAAAAAATTCTTTCCTTAGTTTCGGCCGATACGTATTCTTCTACATATTTTTGGTAAAAAAAATCGCAATAAGCGTATATTGATTGGTTTGCGCAAAAGTTATAGCGTCTACAAAATACGGGATAGATTTATGGCATTTAAAAAAATATATATTTACTTTTTTTTTTTTTTACTAGTAATAGCGGCGATCGCGATTTTTTTTTTCGTGACTGCGACATTATGGCGGACACATCGGACACTTTTGACACATTTTTGGGACCATTCACATTTATACAGCGATCAATGCTATAAAATTGCATTGATTACTGTGTAAATGTGACAGGCAGTGAAGGGGTTAACCACTAGGGGGACACAGGGGGTTAAATATGTTTCCTAAGGGAGTGTTTCTAACTGTAGGGGGAGGGGACGTACAAGGGGAGGAGACCGATCAGTGTTCCGCTGTACTAGGAACACAGATCGCTCTCCTCACAACTGACAGGACGTGGATCTGTGTGTTTACACGGGCAATCGCAGGTGCCTGGCGGACATCGTGGCCGCCGGGCACACGCACCGGGACCCGAGCAACACGGCGGGCGCGCGCGCCCCCTAGGTGGCCGGGAATCCCAGGCCGTCATATGACGTCCACCCAGGATGGGAGATCCCATCTGTGGACGTCATATTACTATGGCTGGGTAGGGAAGTGGTTAAAGGAGAATTTTTATTTATTTTTTTCAAATTAAATTTTTTTTTTTTAATTGCATTTTTGTGTAAATATGAGATGTGAGATCTTTTTGACCCCATGACCCTCATATTTAAGAGGTCCTGTCATGCTTTATCTATTACAAGGGATGTTTACATTCCTTGTAAAAGGAATAAAAGTGACACCATTTTTTTTTAAAGAACAGTGTAAAAATAAAAAATAAAAGGTAAAATAAATAAGAAAAAAATAAATTATTTTTTTTAAACGTGCCCCGTCCAGCCGAGCTTGCGTGCAGAAGCGAACGCATACATGAGTAGTGCCCACATGTGAGAACGGTGTTCAAACCACACATGTGAGGTATCACCGCGAGAGCAATAATTCTAGCCCTAGCCTCCTCTTTAACTCAAAACATGCAACCTATAGAATTTTTTAAACATGGCCTATGAAGATCTTTAAGGGTAAAAGTTTGTCACCATTCCATGAGCAGGCAAAATTTTGAAGCGTGACATGTTGGGTATCAATTTACTCGGCGTAACATTATCTTTCGCAATATAAAAAAAATTGGGCTAACTTTACTAGTGTCTTATTTTTTTATTCAAAAAAAAAAATTTTTTTCCCAAAAAAGTGCGCTTGTAAGACCACTGCTCAAATACGGTGTGACAGAAAGTACTGCAATGAATGCCATTTTATTCTCTAGGGCAGTGATGGTGAACCTTGGCACTCCAGATGTTTTGGAACTACATTTCCCATGATGCTCATGCACTCTGCAGTGTGGTTGAACATCATGGGAAATGTAGTTCCAAAACATCTGGGGTGCCAAGGTTCGCCATCAATGCTCTAGGGTGTTCGAAAAAAAAATATAATGTTTGGGGGTTTTAAGTAATTTTATAGCAAAAAAAAAAAGATTTTAACTTGTAAACATCAAATCTCAAAAAGAAGCTTGGTCCTTAAGTGTTTAAACTTCATTTGCCATGTAGTTGCCCACCCCATTAATTTGTTCAGATCTTCTTGCAAGGTTCCCACATCGTGCAGAGAAATAATTGCCCTGCTTAGCTTAGTATCGTCCGCAAATACAGAGATTGAACTATTTATCCCATCCTCCAGGTCGTTTATGAATAAATTAAATAGGTGAAAAATGAAAATTAAACCTGCGCCGTGGAAAAATAAAAAAAATAATGAATAAATACAATATGTTTACACATACATATATATATGTACATATGTAATAGGGCTGCCGCTGTAGTGCAAGGTAAGTACCCCAAAAAGTGACAAAAAAGAATTTATACTCAGCGCTGCCTCTCTGAACCATTAATATACATATACCCGCATCAAATATGTGTCATATAACAACATGTATAATAAAGTGCTCAATGTAAATACAGTGCAAATAAAGTGGAATCAATAAAGTTCAACAGATGTACAAAATAAAGTGCAATCAATTAAGTTCATCAAGTGTAGGGTACAGGGCTGATGACACGTTGATATAATCTTGGTGACTTCCTGTGCTCCCCTCCTGGGTCCCCACTCACTAGATAAAGATGACAAATGCGCCTGTATATATCAAGATGGTGCCTTCTGTCCAACGAATAGGTAAATTGATCGTGCCTCAGAGAATGGGATCTCCTCTCCTCCACCACATGATGTAAGTCCTACACACTTTACTCAGTCAAAAGACGGTTGGGATAGTAAAGTTTGGGCAAGTGAAAAAAAGAGGACATATAGTATAATACTGCAAGATTTATTAAAAGGTTTAAAATCATTACACTTACATCAGAATCTTTAAAAATGTGCAAAATTGCCACCTTGGCATCCAAACAGCCTTCACAGATTATCCTTAGCTTGACATGTTTCACCCCTCCCACTGGGCGTCATCAGAAGCTATAATAAATTAAATAGGATTGGTCCCAGGACAGAACCCTGGGTGACCCCACTTTCCACACTGGACTCACCCCTGTAGCCAGTTTTCAATCCATGTACTCTACCTTTGGTCTTTGGACAGACCTTAGTAAATGTTTATGGGGAAGTGTGTCAATGCCTTTGCAAAATCCAGATACACCACGTCTATGGGCCTTCCTTTATCTAGATGGCAGCTCACCTCCTCATAGAAGGTTAATAGATTGGTTTGGCAAGAACGATTCTTCATGAATCCACGCTGATTACTTCTAATGATACCGTTTTCATTACTAAAATCTTGTATATAGTCCCTTATCATCCCCTCCATGAGCTTGCAAACTATTGATGTTAGGCTAACTGGTCTGTAATTCTCAGGGATATATCTTGGTTCTTTTTTAAATATTGGTGCTACATTTGCTTTTCTCCAATCTGCTGGTACCATACCCACATCCAATTGGCAATAGTGTGAACCCAGCCTTAAACACCCATATTAATCAGGATTTGGGAAATGGCTCTATTGTAAGAAATTTCAGTCACACATTATGCAAACCAGCTCTTTGGAGCATTTGACTTTTACAGTTATCACAAGAGAACAACACATAAGCTGTATGCCTGATTAACTTAACACCAGATAGACTGAGATGTACAGTTCCCCATGTCCTATTAGAAGTGTCAGTTATTCTCACAAATAGGATTTTCAGGCAGAACATTGTGACTGATGATCATTCTGTGAGATGCAAATATTACTTCAGAAAATAAAAGAGCTGCAGTTAACTAGACAGAACACTTTGTCATCTTATTCAGAGAGCATTGAATGAAAGGAAAAGAAGGTCAGCTTCCCTCTTTTGTACTCTTCTGTTTACTGATAAGGGATTGCAGCAAAATATGGACTATGCTTTGTTGAGACTGATTTACTAAAGGATTTGAAGTTAACATATGAAAACAGTTTATTTTGTGAACATTCTTAAACCCTTTAGTAAATCAGCCTTAGCTTGTTCACTTTTCTATGAAAACAGCATCACTATAGCTGGGTAAAGCTGGCCATCGGCACTGGAAGGCAAAGGACAGAAATACACATCTCATTGTTAGCAAGAATATGATATACATTGTTAGCAATTCATGTATCATTTACAGAAAGTTGGAAATCTGAGGATTAACTGCTGGCCAACAGGGACCACTCTTGAGGCTGCATTAACACTTGTGCATTGCGTGAAAGTATGTAAAATAGCGTGCTTTTCTGCAACACACAAAAACATACAGCCCTTTAGCAGGTACATAGCCCCCACATACACTATATCACCAAAAGTATTAGGACCATAAAGACATGGATAAGCTAGTTTGGGGTGGAGGAACTTGACATCAGTGCCTTACCTCACAAATGCACTTCAGGAAGAATGGTCAAACATTCCCATAGACATACTCCTAAACCTTGTGGACAGCCTTCCCAGAAGAGTTGAAGCTGTTATAGCTGCAAAGGGTGGGCAACTCAATATTGAACCCCATGGACTTGGACTGGGATGCCATTAATGTTCATGTGTGTGTAAGGGCAGGCGTCCCAATACTTTTGATAATATAGTGTATCTTGCTAATGCATGCGCGTTCCCATGCAGCAAAACGCATAGTACCAAAGTACCATGCAATTTGCTGCAGTGTGATTTTTAAAAAGGATCTGGGACTTCTTTTGTACATTTCTCACACATAGGGCAGCCCATTGTAATTATAAGGTTGCGCTGGTTGCCCTAAACACGATGTGTGGGAACAGTGGTGGTGGTGTGCATGGTGTGAACGGAGCCTAAGAATTGATAGTGCATGCTATCACACCCAAATGTCTGACAACGGGCTGTAAAAATGTTTGCAGCAGTTCAAATTTCTTCATAGAAGGGCCCCTTGAGAGCACATCCCATTATTTTTATTGATAAAAATACACTAAAATCAGTGTATATAAGCACAAAATGAGTCCACACAAGCACAACATAGTTTTTAAAATTCCAATTAAATCAAAAACATAAAACTTTAACAAATTATTAAATAACAAACATTTGTACATTTTAAATTGTGCCTTTTTTGCGAAGCAGTAAAAAAATCACCAAACTGTATACTATGTACCGCATATACTCGAGTATAAGCCAAGTTTTTCAGCACATTGTTTTGTGCTGAAAGTGCCCCCTTCGGCTTATACTCGAGTCAAGCACTTTTCTGCAGCAGAAAATGACATTTTCCAAACCGAATTTGGGGACCCGTATCTCGGGGCCACCTGGTACTAGGAACCCCAATTTGGTGTGCAAACCGAGTAGAAGTAGCACTACAACATATACAAATCTGGGGTTCCTAGCAACAAGTGGCCCTGAGATACGGAGCCCCAAAGTCGGTTCAGAAAATGTCATTCTCTTCTCCAGAAAAGTGCTTGACATTTTCCAAACCATGTTGGATATGTTGTAGTGCTATTTCCACTGGGTTTGCACACCAAATTTGGGAGTCTTAGTACCAAGTGGCCCCGAGATACGGGGCCCCAAACAATTTTTATTATTGTAAAAGGTCATAATTTGGTACAAATGTGTAAAGAAACATAGGTACATCAAATATAAAGTATATGTACATATACAGTGGAGCCATATAAATGTATTTATTTCTCTTTGGAGGGGGTCTAAAGTAGTTTTAGGGATCAATAAGGGTAGAGCTCTAAAATAGAAAAGTAGCTTGGGTATGATAACAATTTTGGTAGCGGTAATTCTCCCCAAGAAGGAGATGTGGTAGGTAGACCATAAATTTTGTAGTGTTTTGATATTTGTAAAAGGTGCAGGGTAATTGGTTTGAAAGAAAGTTTTATAAGAGGGGGTAAGGTGGGTGCCTAAATATTTGAAGTATTAAAGGGAAATCTCCCATGCAAAGATGCTGTCAACAACGGTGGAATATTTATAGGCATAGCAGAACATTTGGATAAGTTAACCCCTAGGCCAGTGAAGTCATGGAATGTCTCTAGTTCCCTGATAAGATTTGGAAGAGAGATTAAGGGCTCTTAAAGGAATAATAGAACATCATCAGCATATAAGCTTAGTTTAAAGTCTTTGAGGCCTTTGGTGTAACCTTTAATATTGACATTATTTTAAATGACACGTGCAAGGGGGTCAATGGCCAAGGCAAAGAGGAGAGGGGAAAGGGGGCACCCCTGTCTAGTCAAAAGAAAAAGAAGACAGTGATAAGAAAACACTATCAAAAAGGTAGGCACTAGTAACCAAGCAGTTTAATTCAGTTATGTTAATAGAGAAAGTATAAATGGTGAATTCCATAGATTATCACCTTCAAACTTTGAAAACAGCCCTTCCTTCTCTGAGCTGGCCGCTCAGCTGTCGGCTAATTGCCAGCTCTCATCTCTCTCCACAGTTAACCAGCTGTTGTGGATCTGCTCGTCAGTCCCGCCTACTTAAAGATCTCCAGCTCACTTCATTCCTGCCTTCACCTTGGTCACATCACAAGATACCATCTCCTGCGTTCCTGTTTAAAGACTGGCTTTGCTGACATCCCTTCTGGCTCCTTATCCTGCTTGCTGTTCCTCTACTTGCATACCTGACTTCTGGCCTGGCTGATTACCCGATCTGGTTACTGAACTCTGGCTTGGCTGATTATCTGATCTGGTTACTGAACTCTGGCTTGGCTGATTATCCGATCTGGATACTGAACTCTGGCTTGGCTGACTACCCGATCCGGATACTGGACTCTGGCTATGCTTTGACTACGCTTGCTCTATTTACCTTTTTATTTTTATTAATAAGTGTGATTTTACTGTACTTCTGTCTCGGTCTGGTTCATGGTTTATGACAGTAGGCGAAGGCCATGAATTCAGAAGATACAGTCAATCCACTTGTTGGTAATATTTTTTCCAGATTAGATGAGCAAGATCACCGCATGGATCAGTTTGCCATGGCATTACAAATGCTCCTGAGTCTCACGGCTCACCTGGAATCCCCCACTGTGGTTACTCCGGTACAACTTGAGTTGCAGGCCGTCCCTGCTGCTGCGCCAGTCTCTGTGCAGGCACCTGCCTTGAGTATTACCTCTATAAGAGGTATGTCTGGTTCCGCCCCGCTTCCCCAGCGATTTGGGGGCGATCCAGTTCAATGCAGAGGGTTTCTCAACCAAGTTGAGATATACTTTGAGATGCTGCCCCAGGCGTTTCCCACGGACAGAAGCAAAGTAGGGTTTGTGATATCTTTGCTTTCTGAGAGAGCCTTGGCCTGAGCTAACCCTCTATGGGAGACGCAAAAACCTGTTGTCTTGAGTTACACTGAGTTTGTGGCCTCCTTTAAAAGGGTATTTGATGTTCCCGCATGCTCCGCTTCTGCTGCCAAGTGCCTCATGTCCATCAAACAGAGTACGAGAACTGTTGCCGACTACGCCATTGAGTTCCGTACTCTGGCAGCAGAGGTTGCTTGGAACAATGAGGCCCTTGTGGCTACTTTTTCTCATGGTCTCTCAGATTCCATCAAGGATGAGATAGCAGCCCGAGATATACCCACTGAGCTGGAGAGCTTGATCTCGTTTGCCATTCTCATTGACTCCAGACTTAGAGAAAGACTTTCTTTTGAGAAGCGCTTGTACATTTGCCTCCGAGCTTTGCAGTCCCACCTCGCATGCCTCCTGGAACCGAGTCGGTCAGTGAAGATGAACCCATGCACTTGGGTTTCACGCGTCTCTCTGCGGATGAGAGAGCCTTTAGGAGGAGGGAGACCTTAAGAGGTGTTGTGTCGTCCCCAGTTATCCAGAAGGATAAGGCCCTGGTTTCAGTCACCCTTTCTTGGGCTAAGTCGTCTTTCGAGATACAGGCTCTAAATGACTCTGGGGCTGCAGGCCTGTTCATTGATGCTGCCTTTGTATCAAAGCACTCGATTCCACTGCAGCTGCGTGACACTCCACTTGCCATTGAGGCTCTTGAGGGGAGACATCTACAGCCTGCCCATGTGTCTCATGAGACGGTTCCGTTGTCCATGGCCGTAGGGGCTCTTCACCATGAGATAATCTAATTCCAAGTGATTTCCTCTTCTAAGTTTCCGCTGGTTATTGGTTATCCTTGGTTACAGAGGCACAACCCCTCTTTTGATTGGCTCCATGCTGAGGTTCTCTCCTGGTCACCACAATGCAGTGAAACATGCTTCCGGAAGGTAGCCAAGGTCCTGTGTACCTCTTCACTCTCCTCCCTGCCAGAGGAGTACTGTGATTTTAGCGATGTCTTTGACAAAGGTCAAACTGGTAGTTTGCCTCCACACCGGTCCTATGATTGTGCAATTGACCTTCAACCTGGTGCCACTCCCTCTCGTGGTAGGGTTTACACTTTGTCGGTCTTGGAGGATAAAGCCATGGAGGAGTATGTTGCAGACGCACTTTCTCGGGGTTTCGTCTGCAAATCCTCATCTCCTGCTGGTGCTGGTTTCTTCTTTGTGAAGAAGAGGAGCGGTGAACTTAGACCTTGTATTGATTATAGGGGTCTCAATCGTTTCACGATTAAGAATGCCTACCCGATCCCTTTGATTACAGAGTTATTTGACCGCCTCAAGGGAGCAACGGTTTTCACTAAGCTTGATCTGAGAGGGGCTTACGACCTCGTGAGGATTAAGGAGGGCGACGAGTGGAAAACTGTGTTTAATACCAGAACAGGCCATTATGAGTATCTCGTAATGCCTTTTGGCCTTTGTAAAGCCCTGGCAGTTTTCCAGGAATTCATTAACCATGTCCTTCGAGATTTGTTGCAGTTATGTGTGGTGGTTTATCTCGATGATATCCTCATATTTTCCCAGTCCCTGGAGAACCACCACACAGATGTCTGTCGTGTGCTTCAGAAATTAAGAGAGAACAACCTCTATTGTAACTGGAGAAGTGTGAGTTCCATCGGGAACAGGTTAAATTCCCGGGCTATGTCATTTCCACTGCTAGTTTATCGATGGACCCAGAGAAACTTTCGGCAGTCCTACAGTGGCCCTGACCCGTGGGGTTACGTCCTCTGCAGCGTTTCCTAGGTTTTGCCAACTATTATCGGAAGTTTATTCGTAACTTCTCATCTCTGGTCAAGCCCCTGACCGATATGACCAGAAAGAAGGGTAACCCACAGAGCTGGTTTTTGAAAGTCCTTGAGGTTGATGCTTCTGAGACTGGTGTTAGCGCCCTTCTGTCTCAACGTCCTACCTCTGACAGTGCTATGCATCCTTGTGGATACTTTTCCAAGAAATTGTCACCTGCTGACTGAATTTCCAGATTGGTGACATAGAGCTGTTGGCAATTATTTTAGCCCTGAAAGAATTGAGACATCTCAAAGGTACCACTGTGCCGGTTCTCATTCTTACTGACCATAAGAATTTCACATTCTTGTCTGAGGCTAAACGCCTCTCTCCCAGAAGGGCGCGATGGGCTCTTTTCTTGTCAATTTTCAATTACATTGTCTCATTCTTACCCGGTACTAAGAATGTAAGGGCTGGCGCCTTGTGACGACAATCTTCCTCTACTTCCAAGTTGGAGTCGGTTCCGGTTACTATGATTCCTCCTGATCGTATTCTGGCTACGGTTCGCACCAGTCTTACTTCTCCTTTGGGTGACAAAATTCTTGCTTCTCAGGTCGATGCTCCTCCTGAGAAACCTTATGACCACTGCTTTGTCCCAGAACTTCCCGATTGTCTCTGTTTATGGTGAATTATGGTTTCCAACCTTCCATGTTGCCTGACTGTTCTGCAGAGTATTTCTGTGCTAGAGGAGCATCTCCGTGGTCTTCGTTCCATTTGGGCACAAGTCCAGGAGGCTTTGCGTCATGCTAATGATAGGTACAGACTCCATGCTGACTGCAGATGCCTGCCTGCGCCTTCCTACCAGGTTGGGGACAGGGTCTGGCTGTCATCTTGCAACCTCCTACTTCGTGTTCCCTCGCTGAAGTTCGCACCTCAGTTTATTGGGCCTTTCCGTATCCTGTGCAGGATTAACCCAGTGGCTTACGCGTTGGACCTTCCTCCTAGTATGCGCATCTCAAATGTGCTTCATGTCTCCTTATTGAAAACGTTGGTCTGCAACCTCTTTACCACCTTGGTGCCACGTCCTCACCCTATACAGGTTGAGAACCATGAGAAGTATAAAGTACAATCCATTGTTGACTCCCGTAGGTTCCGTGGGCGCATACAGTACCTGGTGCATTGGAAGGGGTACAGTCCGGAGGAACGCTCCTGGGTCTCATACTCAGACGTACATGCTCCTGCCCCCTCTGTGATTACCATAGACATTTTCCCCTCAAGCCCGGTGGTCCTCCGAGAGGGAGGGGTCGTTAAGGAGGGGTGTACTGTCAGGGCTGGCTCAGCCCTTCCTTCTCTGAGCTGGTCGCTCAGCTGTCGGCTAATAGTCAGCTCTCATCTCTCTCCACAGTTAACCAGCCTTCCCTTCTGGCTCCTTATCCTGCTTGCTGTTCCTCTACTTGGATCCCTGACTTCTGGCCTGGCTGATTACCTGATCTGGTTACTAAACTCTGGCTTGGCTGATTACCTGATCTGGTTACTGAACTCTGGCTTGGCTGACTACACGATCTGGTTACTGGACTCTGGCTATGCTTTGACTACGCTTACTCTATTTACCTTTTTATTAATAAACAAGTGTAATTTTACTGTACTTCTGTCTCGGTCTGATTCATGGTTTCTGACAAATACATACAAAAATATTTAATAAAAAGACAATCCGGATTGTTACGGAACGTGCTGGAAATGTACTATGATCTAAAAAATATATTTTTTCTTTAATATAAAGATATATATAAAAGAATGTCCCAGGCTTATGATGGTGATTTAATCAGACTCTGATGAATTCACTGGAACTATGGGGAATGAATTAGTGACAGACTCCAAGAGTAACTTCACGTGTAGCGGCGGTGAATAGAAATTCTAGGAACCAAGGTTCAAATTGAGATTATGTGCCGTTTATAAATGAATGGCAATAACTCTCCGTTCACTGGAAGAGTGTATTCATAGGCAGATATAATGTCTGTAAATAATTACGCAGTGTTGTTAACGAATGCTCCAGTAGAGCTGCAATTGATGGTTATATAAACACACAAATCCGTAGTAATCCGGTGATGTGTGTTTAATTATAAGCATGGACAACACATATGTTTTGGAAAACCTTGAAGTTGATTGCGGGAGTGTAACGGGGAAATGATAGATCTTTGGCTTTGTAAAATGACTTCCACAGAAAGTTCCCTTCACCCAATCAGACAGCCATTTCCTTATGCAAAAAAGTGTTGTTAGTATCCAAGGTATCCATATACAGGTTACTTTAGCAACAATCTTCATGTTTTTCTTAGCAAGCAATGACAGCAGATGTAAATAGAAGTTCAGTGTTTGTAAAGGAATTTACAAGCTGCTTTCTGCTGAATAGGTACTCACTGTTCAACTTCTCCTCAGGTGCTTTAGCTTGTCCAGATGTCTGATATTTATTTCAGATAGTTGAATACTGGAATGTTGATCAGTCAAGGAATTATTCACGGACGTTTATGCTGCAAGTAGCACTATTAGCGTGGGTTTCTTTTTCCGATGCCGATGTATTTCTTTAAGCCAGAAGGAGAGCCGGCTGGCTATTGTCAAGATCCGACTGGCTATGAAAAGGCTTAGTTGCACATGGGTTTCCAAATCCAGATTTAATGACATGATGACGTCACTTTATTGACGCGTTTCTTCCACCAATCAGTGGTCTTCTTCAGAATAGGGAGGGATTATGTAGATAGTCCTTTTATATCCTTCAGGTACGAAGTTGATTAAGCTCCTGTTTGTGTTAATTGTCATCATGTTTTTTCAATTGAGCAAGACTAAGACTAATAGTTGAGGGTTTCGACTTGGCTGTGATAGCGATGTATGTATAGTGCCCACTTGTGGTTAATCTGCATATTTCATCATACACGGAAATTTCTTCCTATTCAGCTAGTTGAATTAATTATAATATTCCCTTCAAAATTTAAGTCATAGATAGGTCGATACTTAAGGAAATTAAGTTTTTTATATATTTTTTTATTTTGTATTCTTATTTTTGATAAAAAAGACTCAAGGAGGTATGTATTATTTGATTAGGGGATTCAATCATCGAGAAATATTTTCAAATTACATTCAATGTTCAAGCCTTTCAGTGTTAAACTATTTAAATTGTATATCCAGTATTTTTCTTTACGTAAAACAGTATTTTATCAACATCACCCCATCTAGGGGGTAGATTTAGTATGAAGATTCCTTTCACTTTTAGTCCATCTGTTTTTCCTGCATGATGGTCTTTAAAGTGTTGTGCCAGTGGGTTCTCTTTTTCTTTCTCTTTGTCTCTGGTATCCTTATTTGGGGGTCTTTTTATGTCCCTCAGGTGTTCACCGATACATATTCTTAGTTGACGCTTTGTTTTCCCTATGTAAACTTTTTTACAAGGGCATTCTATCGTGTTTAGTCCCTCTTCCAAGTGAAAAAAACTCTAAATTCTCACCTGGAAGCTTAATTCTAGTTTGAGGGTTTTTGATATAGAGCTCTAAAAACATGCATGAATTCATTGCAAAGGCTGAATTTGGGAAGTATTAGTTCTAGCTGACACTATCAAAAGCCTTGTAGATATCAAGGCTTAGGATAACTACTGGGTGAGAATGTATGTTAGTGTCCTGTATTATATTTGTGACGAGACAAAAATGATCTGATCTGCCTGCCTGGGATAAATCCTGTTTGGTCTGGGTGGACTAATGAGGTGATAACTGCCACCACTCTGTCCGCCAGCAAACGGCCAAAAATTTTGAGATGGTTATTAATAACTGAGATTGGGCGGTAGTTCTGTGGTAATGTGTGATCTTTATGGGGTTTAGGTAAAACTGACATATTGGCTAAAAGCATTTCTTCTTGGAATTTATTACCTTGTAATATATAATTACAGTATATAGTTTGAATAAATGAAGGGCTAATATAGAGGACATTTCTTTATAATAAGTAGTGGAATAATCGTCCGGTCCAGGAGCTGTCGAGGTTTTCAGAGATTTGATAATCCTAATTATATTAGTGTCTTCTTTTGATTTTCTAAAAGTTAAATTAGGGGGGTTTTATTCTAGTTTTGTATTTCCTTGCAATAAGGAGCAATGCTTGCTGCATCCAACTTTATATTTATTAGGCATTATATGTCTCCAACCACACCCTCAACAATATACCACTGATGTGTTGCAATGCCACCACATATCCTCCTCAGTACCAAAATTTGCTGTGTGTGTGGGGAAGGTTCTTGCTAAATATACATGCTAATACATAAAGTCATCCTTAAAGTCAAAAAATAGTACAAAAATAGGTAAGATTTTAGATACCCCTCCAATGAGCACAAGATGCATCAATCATATTAAAAGTGTGTGCAAATATTTATTTTGTCCAATAAAACATTTTAGTAAAAGCATATATTTTTCTTGTGAGTTTTTATACATTGGCACCAAATCATTCTCCACCAAATGGATATAATCCATGGTGGTTTGTGGTCATGACAGGGACAAAGCTCGATGCGTTTCCTAGAGTCCTCAGGAGCTCCAGTCTCATGTATGGCTGCAAAAAGGACAACGTATACTCCGAAAGCACGATTATATTCTTAGTTTACAATACAATAACCAGAAAATGATTAATTTTAATATATAGAAATACACATACTATACATAATATTATATACTGACTATCCCCAGCATGAGGAGAGGAAAAGGAGAGGAGGAGACAGAATTTTTTTTTTTTAAATTGTGTTTTATTCTATATATAAATGTATATACCTTTCCACAAGATGTAAATCCGCACAGTATACACTCTGACTATTCAAATTATCAAAGAACTGGTGTGATAACAAGACCTGATTCATATGATCTCTCCCCATTCTATTATCACACCAGTTCTATGACAATTTGAATAGTCGGAGTGTATACTGTGCGGATTTACATCTTGTGGAAAGGTATATACATTTATAGAATAAAACACAACTTTTTTTTTCTGTCTCCTCCTCTCCTCATCCTGGGGCTAGTCAGTATATAATATTATCTATAGTATGTGTATTTCTATATATTAAAATTAATAGTTTTTTGGTTATTGTATTGTAAACATATATTCTTGTCTTCGGAGTATACTGTATGTTATCCTTTTGCATCCATACATGGGAAAGAAGGTCCCGAGGAAGTGGTGACCACGCAAAGCGCATCAACCTTTCTCCCTGTCGCAACCACAAACCACCATGGATTATATCTATTTGCTGGAGTATGATTGAGGGTGCCAATGTATAAAAACACACAAGCAAAATATATGCTTTTATTAAAATGTTTTATTGGACAAAATAAAAATTTGTAGATACTTTTAATATAATTGATGTATCTTGTGCTCATTGGAGGGGTATCTAAAATCCTATCTACTTTTGTACTAGTTTATGTCCACCTAAGTATGTTACATTCCAAGAGAAGGTGCATAAATCAAGATTTTGAAGTGGCTTAATTATTCATCAGTGTTAAATGTATTTTTCATATTACTATTTTCTGGTGCCACCACATTGGAGATCTAAGAATCAGTTTTTGTTTCTGGTGCCTGCAAGCTAAATTGCAGATTTGGAGATTGTCTTCACATAGTGTATAGTCCTCACCTGCTGAATGTGAAAGCAGTGATGTGTTTGCACTGATCAGATGTCTTCTGTTCCTTTTGTACATGCCACCATCTTCAGTTTGAATCAGGTAAGTTCTGGCAGCATGTAATTTAAAATCTACATGACCTGCCAGGAAGGAGTAAAAAGCCAAGAAATTAACCATTTAAGTTCCAGATCCATTACACAATTCAGCCTTGGGTCTTTTAATTCAACAATACAAGGCTAGTTTTTCCATAGGATTTTTTTTTTTTTTTCATAATCGTTACTTCTAATTTTCCAATACAAATGCTGTATACCAATAATATAAAATACAAGAACACCATTCCCCACCACTCACAAAAAAAAGAGAGAGAGAGTGCTCAGAGGAAATACTACATATAAATTTTGGTACGTCTTGAGTTATTATATGATCCTGCATAGACCAAATCAAGCTATCCTTTATTCAGTGCCATCCTGCCCTCATAGAAACAAAATTCTTCGCAGTCATCTACTTCTGATTTAACTTCTCATATCTTCTATGGCAAATATGTATCCATTCCTCTGTTTCCATAACAGAAAGAACCTGTTTAATCCAGTTCCCAAAAGAGGGTACTTCTTTTTTCTAATAAACAGGAATGAGACCTTTAGAAGCATTTAAGAGATCAGACACAGCCTGCAGTAGGCATAGTACAGGGTAGTCTTCTATTTGTACTAAAGTAATATATAAGATCAGTTTCCTGGTCCCCATTCAAAATAATCTAAGCTTGGCGCATTTTCACCACATGTGATTGTACAAACCCTGATGACCACATCCCCTCCAACACCTCTCCGGTGTCTTCGCACAGAAAGAGGAGGAGTGGGTCAGATTCAGAATTGCACATCTTTGCACCACAGAGAATTTACTCCCTACCTCTGCCTCCCATTCCCTGAAAAACCGAAAGCTTGTACGTGGTCCATAGTGGTTCAGCAATTTATAAACCATGTTTGTTTGGATTGATTTTTAAAAATGAAAAATAATAATTTTAAAACAAATAATGTTTATTTAAAGGAAATCTATACACTTTCATTTAATAACATCAACATTGCATTACAAAAAATAGTTATTTTTGACAATCCGATATAAATTTACTAATGTCATGTTGTGAGTGCTGCCTGTGTGCTAGCCATCTCTTTACACAACTTCCTGGATTCCCTACATGCGTTGTAGCCTCTCCTCTGCTATTTACTTTCAATTTCTAAGGATTACATATCCCATGGTACCTCGTTGCCTGTAAGCAGTGATTCCTGCACTGACTCTGCTTCTTGAGGCTCCTCCTATCAGCACCTCTGTAGTTCAGACAGCAGTCTCTGTGAAATCTGTGACACAGCAGTTCCTACTCATAGTGCATAGGGAATACATGTCCCATAAAATGTGTGTGAGTGGTGATCTTTACAAAGTAAGTTTAAAAACTTTAAGATCATTCAGATTTATATGAGTAGTCATAATCGTGCCTGGGCACTCACTAATCACTGCCGATTTCCCCTACTGTCCAGGCTTCCCTCTGTGTCACACCCTCCAATGTATCCCCCCCTCCCCACAGTGCTGCTTGCTTCCCTCTACTCCTCTTCTGTGAATGAACAGGAAGCCGCTCAGCACAGAGCACTTCCTATTCATTCACTGTCCAGTGCAGCTGAGGCTGCAGAGAAAGGCATGTGTGTTTGAACTTTGGGGTGTACACCTTAATGCAATAGGCTGCACACACCTATGTGAGTAGTCTAGAAATAACTGAAATACAACAAGGAAATGAATGTATGATTTTTACATTTTGACCACAGATAAGCTTTAACTATAAAGTGCTCATTTTATTCTGGGATTTGTCCAGTTGAATATGACATCAAAATAGTGATTTTGGTACAAAGTGTTGTGAAGTTATATTCAAACAAATTTATGAGCTGCATTTAACAGAGAAATTCAGCCTGTTGTTTTCTTTTTTTCAAAATCATACTTACTAAGGTAGATGCAGGTCCGATGCAGCAGCTGTCCCCCGCCAGCTCTAAGACTGAGAACCGAGCAATCAAACACAGCTGATTGCTTGGTTCTCAGAGCTCTGTGAGCAGAGAGCTGGTGACTGTCAGTCATGGGCTCTCTGCTCTGCCCCCCCCCATGATCACTGGAGCACTGGGTCTGAGCGGCTGGCTCAGGCTCTCAGTGGCTCACTGAGAGTCTGAGCCAGGTGCCAGTCCAAGGTTATGAGTAGATCCCAAATTTATTGTCTCAGTCTTGACCCAGCCTGGACTGGCCCTGTGATGTTAGCCGACAGCAGGCTTCAGCCCGCTGTCTGCCGAAAATGGGTCACAGGAGTTCAGAACGAATTGTCCCTGGTATGTGTATGTATGAATGTGAGTTAGGGACCTTAGGTTGTAAGCTCCTTGAGGGCAGGGACTGATGTGGATGTGCAATATATATGTAAAGTGCTGCGTAAATTGATAGCGCTAAATAAGCACCTAAAATAAATAAATAAAAATATTACATAAATATATCCTCTTTTTGCCATGCAAGGGAAACTTCATGCAATATGCTATGCCTTTGAATACTGAATATATTTACTCTGCTTTTCTTGTAAATATGTCCTATGCAGATCTGATACCAGATAGAAGGTATGAAGGTGGTAAGTTTCTTGGAGTGTGTTAAAGTTGTAAACATAGGACTGTTGTGGTATAGATTTATTTCTCAATACTTTAATCTCACTGCCAGATCACTGAAGACTTTTGCTCCAGAAAGCTGGCTAATTTTGTCTCCCAGTATAGGCATAGTAATATTCCATTGGTACAGGCTTATTTAGGCCTTGGCAGCTCTTTGGCTCACCTATGAAATGCTTTTTAAGGATTACTATTGAATTTACCTAGTCTGTGCACTCATCACTATGACAATCAAACCATTTATGGGTTCAGTCCAATTTTATTAGAATTTTCTCAACACAGTTACAGGCTGCAATTACAAGAGCAAGGTAAGAATATGCTATAATTATATTCACCCAACTTTGTCATATGCGTTAGTGAGTAAAACAATATAACATATTGTAACACGTTAATGTGGATAATCAGAGAATTAAAAGAGAGGAATGAGCATGCTGTTCTTGAGTCATCCAAATCTAAACTAGTCAGAATGAATAATCTATAAAATCAGCTCAGAGTTGTTACTACTAAAATGTTCGGGGTTACAGTTAAATCTCAATAAATTATTCACTTACCTAATACACAAATTGTTTAGAGGGTACATATTGAGCATCTGGGTATGGGAAGGATTATAGATAATGAATGAGATGTTAACCACTTCAGCCCCAGAAGGATTTACCCCCTTCCTGACCAGAGCACTTTTTACAATTTGGCACTGCGTCGCTTTAACTGCTAATTGCGCGGTTATGCAATGCTGTACCCAAACGAAATTTGCGTCCTTTTCTTCCCACAAATAGAGCTTTCTTTTGATGGTACTTGATCACCTCTGCGGTTTTTATTTTTTGCGCTATAAATGGAAAGACCAAAAATTTTGAAAAAAAATTATACTTTCTACTTCTTGTTATAAGATTATAAAAAAAATCCAATAAACTCAATTTTAGTCATACATTTAGGCCAAAATGTATTCGGCCACATGTCTTTGGTAAAAAAATGTCAATAAGCCTATATTTATTGGTTTGCGCAAAAGTTATAGCGTCTACAAACTAGGGTACATTTTCTGGAATTTACACAGCTTTTAGTTTATGACTGCCAATGTCATTTCTTGAGGTGCTAAAATGTCAGGGCAGTACAAACCCCCCCCTCCCATAAATGACCCCATTTTGGAAAGTAGACACCTCAAGGAAATTGCTGAGAGGCATGTTGAGCCCATTGAATATTACTTTTTTTTGTCCCAAGTGATTGAATAATGAAAAAAAAAAAAACAATTTACAAAAAGCTGTCACTAAATGATATATTGCTCACACAGGCCATGGGCATATATAGAATTGCACCCCAAAATATATTCAGCTGCTTCTCCTGAGTACGGGGATACCACATGTGTGGGACTTTTTGGGAGCCTAGCCGCGTACGGGGCCCCGAAAACCAATCACCGCCTTCAGGATTTCTAAGGGCGTAAATTTTTGATTTCACGCCTCACTACCTATCACAGTTTTGAAGGCCATAAAATGCCCAGATGGCACAAAACCCCCCAAATGACCCCATTTTGGAAAGTAGACACCCCAAGCTATTTTCTGAGAGGCATGTTGAGTTCATGGAATATTTTATATTTTGACACAAGTTGCGGGAAAGTGACAAATTTTTTTTTTTTGCACAAAGTTGTCACTAAATGATATATTTCTCACACAGGCCATAGGCATATGTAGAATTGCACCCCAAAATACATTTAGCTGCTTCTCCTGAGTATGGGGATACCACATGTGTGGGACTTTTTGGGAGCCTAGGCGCGTACGGGACCCCGAAAACCAAGCACCGCCTTCAGGGTTTCTAAGGGCGTAAATTTTTTATTTCACTCTTCACTGCCTATCACAGTTTCGGGGGCCATGGAATGCCCAGGTGGCACAAACCCCCCCAAATGACCCCATTTTGGAAAGTAGACACCCCAAGCTATTTGCTGAGAGGCATGGTGAGTATTTTGCAGCTCTCATTTGTTTTTGAAAATGAAGAAAGACAATTTTCAAAACTTTGTGACAAAAAGTGAGGTCTGCAAAATACTCACTATACCTCTCAGCAAATAGCTTGGGGTGTCTACTTTCCAAAATAGGGTAATTTTGGGGGGGGGGTTGTGCCACCTGGGCATTCCATGGCCTCCGAAACTGTGATAGGCAGTGAAGAGTGAAATCAAAAATTTACACCATTAGAAACCCTGAAGGCGGTGCTTGGTTTTCGGGGTCCTGTATGCGGCTAGGCTCCCAAAAAGTCTCACACATGTAGTATCCCCGTACTCAGGAGAAGCAACAGAATGTATTTTGGGGTGTAATTTCACATATTCCCATGACATGTTTGAGCAATATATCATTTAGTGACAACTTTGTGCAAAAAAAAAAAATTGTCTTTTTCCGCAACTTGTGTCACAATATAAAATATTCCATGGACTCGACATGCCTCTCAGCAAATAGCTTGGGGTGTCTACTTTCCAAAATGGGGTCATTTGGGGGGGGTTTGAACTGTCCTGGCATTTTATGCACAACATTTAGAAGCTTATGTCACACATCACCCACTCTTTTTACCACTTGAAGACAAAGCCCTTTCTGACACTTTTTGTTTACATGAAAAAATTTTTTTTTTTTGCAAGAAAATTACTTTGAACCCCCAAACATTATATATTTTTTTAAAGCAAATGCCCTACAGATTAAAATGGTGGGTGTTTCATTTTTTTTTTTCACACAGTATTTGCGCAGCGATTTTTCAAACGCATATTTTTGGGAAAAAACACACTTTTTTAAATTTTAATGCACTAAAACACACTATATTGCTCAAATGTTTGATGAAATGAAAAAGATGATCTTAGGCCGAGTACATGGATACCAAACATGACATGCTTTAAAATTGCGCACAAATGTGCAGTGGCAACAAACTAAATACATTTTTAAAAGCCTTTAAAAGCCTTTACAGGTTACCACTTTAGATTTACAGAGGAGGTCCACTGCTAAAATTACTGCCCTCGATCGGACCTTCGCGGTGATACCTCACATGCATGGTGCAATTGCTGTTTATATTTGACACCAGACCGACGCTTGCGTTCGCCTTTGCGCGAGAGCAGGGGAGGACAGGGGTACTTTTTTTTTTTTTTTTTTTTGCTTTTTTATCTTATTTTTAAACTGTTCCTTTCATTTTTATTTTTTTTAATCATTTTTATTGTTATCTCAGGGAAGGTAAATATCCCCTATGATAGCAATAGGTAGTGTCAGGTACTCTTTTTTGAAAAAATTAGATCTCTCCTCTGCCCTCAAAGCATCTGACCACACCAAGATTGGTGTGATAAAATGCTTTCCCAATTTCCCAATGGCGCTGTTTACATCCGGCGAAATCTAAGTCATGAAATGCTCGTAGCTTCCGGTTTCTTAGGCCGTAGAGGTGTTTGGAGCCACTCTGGTCTCTGATAAGCTCTATGATCAGCTGGCTGAATCACCGGCTGCATTCTCAGGTTCCCTGTTGAGACAGGAGAGCCAGAGAAAAACATGGAAGGCGGTGGGGGGGGCTTTCCCTCCCACTGCTTGTAAAAGCAGTCTAGAGGCTAATTAGCTGCTAGGATTGCTTTTACTTGAAAGCCGACCGCTGGCTGAAAAGAACGATACCAAGATGATACCTAAACCTGCAGGCATCATTCTGGTATAACCACTCAAAGTCGTGAATGGCGTACCTGAAGACAAAAAAAAGGTTAACAATAAAACACAGTAAACAGTAAAGTATAAAAAATTGCATACCTGAAAAGCAAACATGATAAAACATAATAACAATAAAACATTGCAGAATAGAATACAGTAAAACAAGAGCAGAACAATAGAGAGAGAATAGAGAGAGAGAGGACAATAAAACGACAACTATTTTTTTTATTTTATATATATATATTTTTTTTTTACACTTTTTTTTGTAACTGTAACTTTTATAACTGTAACCGGTTCCAAGTTCGGGTCTCTCAAAATGCAATGGCATCTTGGGAGACCCTGTGTTAGAGTGCCTGGTCTGTGCAATGCCATACGCAAATACTCAACTAGTGAATGGTAGCGTTCAAAACATTCACCAATGCAAAGACCAGGAATGTCAGGACAGGAGGGACAATAATAGCGGGTGTCATGCCTATATCCGCGCTTGCTGCAGACACAACATCTTTTTTGGGGGGAGTTCATTGGGTAGGGGTACTCGGGAGGACATAAAGAAAATGCCTCTTATGCAGCCGACTGCATTTGGTTGGAGATGTGAATGGGGGAAGTACGGGTGCTGCAGAAGTGGTGGGTTCCCAATTAGGATTGGCGAATGCAGCAGGAAGGGCACTATGGGCACAAAGGGCCTGTGTTTGTCTTCTTCTTGGTGGCAGCGGGACACTACTTGTGTTATAGTGGAAAAAATAGCGCGCTATAGTAAACAAAGAATTTCTTGCAAATCATAACACAGAAAATGGATAATGTGAAAAACTAACTACTTGTGCTTGCCACCTCACCAGCTTGAACTGCACTTATGGGACTCGCCACGTCACCACGTGATACTGCAGTGCTGGTTTGACTACGATCGGGGTGTACTAGGCCGTTGGTGCTTGCCAGTTCACCAAAACGCTACCAAAAAAACTGTTAGCAATCGCAGGGATCAGGCCTGACTTGCGAACTCTTCAGTTATGCGTTTAGTGTTTTGTAAATGACAGTGATCGATTGATACTGCACTTGGGTGGGCTGGGCTGGGCTGGGCCAGGCGGAGGGGCAAAACGCAGTTGCTAGCAGGTATCTGGGCTGATCCTGCTAACACTGCGTTTTTGGGAACCCTAAACTGCTGGGGATGCTAGTATAGATCTGATCGGATCAGATATTGAGCCGTTCAGATACTATACCACTAAGGGAGGTGTATGGTGCATGCGTGGGTGTTAGCACTACTGGCACTAACCTGATGCTGCCTGGGGATGGTGCTTGCCAGTTCACCAAAACGCTACCAAAAAAACTGTTAGCGATCGCAGGGATCAGGCCTGACTCTGCGAACGCTGCAGTTATGCGTTTAGTGTTTTGTAAGTGACAGTGATCGATCGATACTGCACTTGGGTGGGCTGGGCAGGACTGGGCTGAGGGACAAAACGCAGGTGCTAGCAGGTATCTGGGCTGATCCCACTAACACTGCGTTTTTGGGAACCCTAAACTGCTGGAGACGCTAGTATAAATCTGATCAGATCAGATATTGATCCGTTCAGATACTATACCACTAAGGGAGGTGTATACTGCGTGCGTGGGTGTTAGCGGTACTGGCGCTAACCTGACGCTGCCTGGGGCGATGCAGACCCTATCTGACCCTAAAACCTAGGTTATATCACCGCCGGGCGATCAGGGGGCTAAACCTTTATTAGGTAATAAACGGCGGGTGCCCTGACACTATAAAAAATAAACTAACCAGCGTCACCTGTAACAGTTATACGGTGATCACTGGTGAAAGGGTTAACTAGGGGGCAATCAAGGGGTTAAAACCTTTATTAGGTAGTATATGGGGGTCTCTGACGCTATAAAACACTGACGGCGAACCTATATATTTACCCCCCTAACTAGCGTCACCAGTGACACTAATACAGCGATCAGAAAAATGATCGCTTAGTGACACTGGCGATGGGGGGTGATCAAGGGGTTAAAACTTTATTAGGGGGGTTAGGTGGGTACCCTAGACCTAAAGTGGGCTAACACTAACTGCCCTACCACACTAACTGCCACAAACTGACACCAATGCAGTAATCAGAAAAAAAAACAAAAAACTGCTTGGTGTCAGTGTGACGGGGGGGTGATTGGGGGGTGATCGGGAGGTGATCTGGGGGTGATGGGGGGTGTAATGTATGCCTGGCATGTTCTACTGTGTGTGTGTGTTGGTGCACTCACTCGGATGTCTTCTCTCCTCGGCGCCGGAATGGAAAATACCGATCCGAGGAGAGATGACATCACTTCCTCTGCTGCTGTTTACTATACAGCAGCAGAGGAAGAATCCCATTGACTGGGAGCGATTGCGAGGGGGGGGCCACGAATGGATGGTCTCCCCCTCACCTCTGATCGCTCCCAGACAGAAGCCGACCGCCTCGGGCACCAGGGGGGGGTCCAAATGGACCCCCCGCCCGCGGGAGGCAGATCACGTACCAGGTACGTGATTTTGCCTGCCCGTGGCATTCTGCCGCAGTATATCTGCGTGAGGCGGTCGGCAAGTGGTTACAGAAGAAGTAGGCCCTAACCTCTTTTGGCCATACTTCTCTTACAGTATGGATCACAGGAGTGCACTTCGTTCAGCACTCCTGCGACCCATTTTCAGCCGACAGCTGAACGACCGCAACATACGGGGATATACAATGTAATACTGACATATAATCACACACATAGGTTGGACTTGATGTACTTGTGTCTTTTTTCAACCTCACCTACTGTGTAACTATGTAACTATATGTAACTATGTAGCGGACTTTAGCTGTCACAGAGCCAGTCCAGACTCTGGAGACAGGGCCGATCCTAGGGTCACAGACGCCTGGGTGCAGAAATATTTTTGGCGCCCCCACGTGGGCGTGGTCATCTTACCAACTCCTCCCCTTTACAAATGTTTCTATGGCAATGACTCAAACACAGAGATGCTCCCCTAAGAAGTCTTCGTTACCCTGGGATCCTCCCATGATCTCTTAACAATAAAGCAAATACAGGAAGAGCGTACACTAATGAGACCTGGAGGGGAGTCTCTCTGATGCACACAGAGAGGGCTTCTGTTAGAGAGTCTGTTAGAAAGAGCCCCTAGACATGGTACAGGAGATGGTCAGAGACTGTAGACATGATACAAGAGATGGTCAGTGACTGCAGACATGTTACAAGAGATGGTCAGAGACTGCAGACATAGTACAGGAGACGGTCAGAGACTGAAGTCATGTTACAAGAGATGGTCAGAGACTGCAGACATAGTACAGGAGATGGTCAAAGAATGCTGACATATTACAGGAGATGGTCAGAGACTGCAGACATACTACAGGAGACGGTCAGAGACTGGAGATATAATACAGGAAATGGTCAGAGACTACAGACACTATACAAGAGATGGTCAGAGACTGCAGACATGACACAAGAGATGGTCAGAGACTGCAGACATAATACAAGATTTGGCCAGAGACTGCAGACATAATACAAGAGATGGTCAGAGACTGCAGACATGTTACAAGAGATGGTCAGAGACTGCAGACATGTTATAAGAGATGGTCAGAGACTCCAGACATGTTACAAGATATGATCAGAGACTGCAGACGTGTTACAAGAGATGGTCAGAGACTGCAGACATACTACAGGAGATGGTCAGAGACGGCAGACATAATACAAGATTTGGCCAGAGACTGCAGACATTATACAGGAGATGGTCAGAGACTGAAGACATACTACAGGAGACGGTCAGAGACTGGAGATATAATACAGGAAATGGTCAGAGACTGCAGACATTATACAAGAGATAGTCAGAGACTGCAGACATGACACAAGAGATGGTCAGAGACTGCAGACATAATACAAGATTTGGCCAGAGACTGCAGACATAATACAAGAGATGTCAGAGACTGCAGACATGTAACAAGAGATGGTCAGAGACTGCAGACATGTTACAAGAGATGGTCAGAGACTGCAGACATGTTACAAGATATGATCAGAGACTGCAGACGTGTTACAAGAGATGGTCAGAGACTGCAGACATACTACAGGAGATGGTCAGAGACGACAGACATAATACAAGATTTGGCCAGAGACTGCAGACATTATACAAGAGATGGTCAGAGACTGCAGACATGACACAAGAGATGGTCAGAGACTGCAGACATAATACAAGATTTGGCCAGAGACTGCAGACATAATACAAGAGATGGTCAAAGACTGCAGACATGTTACAAGAGATGGTCAGAGACTGCAGACATGTTATAAGAGATGGTCAGAGACTCCAGACATGTTACAAGATATGATCAGAGACTGCAGACGTGTTACAAGAGATGGTCAGAGACTGCAGACATACTACAGGAGATGGTCAGAGACGGCAGACATAATACAAGATTTGGCCAGAGACTGCAGACATAATACAAGAGATGGTCAGAGACTGCAGACATGTTACAAGAGATAGTCAGAGACTGCAGACATGTTACAAGAGATGGTCAGAGACTGCAGACATGTTACAAGAGATGGTCAGAGACTGCAGACATAGTACAGGAGATGGTCAGTGATGGCAGACATAATACAGAAGATGGTCAGACTGCAGACATAATACATGATTTGGTCAGAGACTGCAGACGTGTTAAAAGAGATGGTCAGAGAATACGGACATATTACAGAAGATGGTCAGAGACTGCAGACATACTACAAGAGATGGTCAGAGACTGCAGACATAGTACAGGAGATGGTCAGAGGCTGCAGACATACTACAAGAGATGGCCAGAGACTGCAGTTCCTATGGACATTAGTAGATAATGGCCAATTGGCCCTCTCACCTGACCCAGCGATAGAGCAACAACGGTTCCTCTGATCAGGAGTCAGCTCACTCTGAATTGCCTGTGGCGACTCCGTTGGGTAGATGGTGTTCCCTCAGCACTGTCCTCTCCCTCTGGAGTGCTGGGTGTACTTCCCTGAAAGCTTTCCCAGGCTCCTGGCTCTCTCTCTCCCTCCCATTCAGCTGAGCATGCTGTGTGGGCTGCAGTTTCCGTGTTACAGTGGGGCTGGCAGTCCTCGGGACTATATGTCCCACAATCCTCTTCTTTGCTCCTTTTTTTTCTTCCCTGGCCGATATGAAGGCAGGGGAAGAAACATAGTGCGCCGCTCACTAGTACAGCAGCGCGCGCAAGGAGGAGAGGGAGAGGGGAAATAAGAGCCCGTGGCTGCAGTGGCGTCACTAGGCTTGGTGTCACCCAGTGCGGTAAAACATGGTGTCACCCCCTCCACCAACTATAGTCGCCCTCAGTACAGACCCCCCTCCAGTAAGTATAGACCCCCTTTGTCAGTGCAGACCCCCCACTAGGTATAAACCCCTCTCTCAGTACAGACCCCCCATCAGTATAGACTCCTCCAGGACAAAACACCCCCCCTCTATCAGTATAGACCCCCCTCAGGACAAACCACCCCCCTCCATTAGTACAGAACCACCCCTCCTCCATTAGTACAGACCCCCCAGAACAAACCACCCCCCTCCATTAGTACAGACCCCCAGAACAAACCACCCCCCTCCATTAGTACAGACCCCCCAGAACAAACCACCACTCTTCCATTAGTACAGACCCCCCCAGAACAAACCACCCCCCTCCATTAGTACAGACCCCCAGGACAAAACCACCCCCCCCACATTAGTATAGACCCCCTAGGACAAACCCCTCCCCCTACATTAGTATAGACCCCCCAGGACAAACCACCCTGACCCCCCCTACATTAGTATAGACCCCCAGGACGAAACCACCCCCCTACATTAGTATAGACCCCCCCAGGAAAAAACCACCCCCTCTATTAGTACAGACCCCTAGGACAAACCCCCCCTCCATTAGTACCGACCCCCCGGACAAACCACCCCCCCTCTATTAGTACAGACCCCCCAGAACAAACCACCCCCTCTATTAGTACAGACCCCCCAACAAACCACCCCCCTCCATTAGTACAGACCCCCCTGGCCAAACTACCTCCCCTACATTAGTACAGACCCCCACAGGACAAACACCCCCCTACATTAGTATAGAACCCCCCAGGACAAACCACCCCCCCTACATTAGTATAGATCCCCCCAGGACAAACCACCCCCCCTACATTAGGCTAATTTAAAACACCCAGGCGGCAGCTGGAGAGGAGAGGACAGTGTGCAGCCGCGCCGCCCGGGTGGAGAGCAGAGCGTGTCAGGCTTGGGCAGCAGGCAGGAGTGAGACACAGGAGGGGGAGAACTGGAACACGTTGGGCACGGGCACGGGCTGCCCCCCCCCCGTGATGTCACTGTGTGGCTGGTCTCTCACACAGAGACAGCCGCTCCGATCTAATTTTGCTCTCCTCCTCTGGCAGGAGGATAGAGGGGGGATGGGCTTCGGCACTCGGCAGGAAACAGCGACGGCGACCAGCAGAGAGAGCCGCCTACGGACAAAGAAGAGGAGGAGGAGGAGGAGGGAGGGGAGCACTCTGGCGCTTCAGCGCCCCCACCTCTGTGGCGCCCGGGTGCACTGCACCCCGTCCAGGATCGGCCCTATCTGGAGAGATCCCAACTTTAATGTAAGGGTCCACTCAGATGCCTGGACTGGCAGTTGCCTCTCAGTGCACCATTGGGAAACTGAGCCAGCCGCTCCCAACCCCCTCCACAGTCCGGCACTCCGGTGAGTGCTAGAGGGGCAGAGCAGAGAGCTGATGACTGACAGTCACTGGCCCTCTGCTCAGTGAAGACCAAGAACTGAGGGATCCATGGTTTTTGATTGCTCAGTTCTCGGTCTTAGAAGCAGCACGGGGGACAGATGCAGCATTGGAGCAATGCTACATCCACCTAGATGAGTATTGATTTTTTTTATCCCAAACTCCTACTTTAAGGAAAGTAGGGAAAGGTGGAAGAGGAAGTGATAAAGGAATAAAAGAGGAGGTGAGTAGGGTTAGTCCATCATGGCTAATAGCTTATTTGCAGGTCTTTCTAACATTGGCAAGAATCTATCTGGATTGTTTGATAAATGGTTTTACCCACCGATATCTTATATCTCCATGTATTAATTATTAAATACTAATATATATATGGATTCTAAAACTACCGGTGAACAACTGAACGAGAAAACTGATGAGATGTGGGAGTATGGGTGGGATTTGAAATATTGCTTTTTTCATGGGAAAACTGAATTCTCTTGCTATTTCTTCTGAATAGTACTGCAATTTCAGGTTGTATAGTTAGGAAGACAAATGGCATTGACCATGCATTCCTTGTAAAATGCCTTTTGTCAGACAGTATGAGTTAACAGAGAAGTGCAGATATCAAAGTCTATTAAGGGAAGAATGTGAACTGATGAGTAATAGACAATGGACCACCTATAATAAATAAGCAGGTTTGTTGAAGCAGGATATGCTTTTGTATAATTATATCAGTAAGCCTCTCCAGCAAAATATTTATTGCTCCTTTATGGGAAGAGCAGTAGCACAGTCAGAAAGTTAAGCTACGCAGGGGAGAGAAAGAGAAAAATGAATAAAGTTACTGGCTTGCTTCTGGAGCCATATAATGTTTTGTTTTATTGTTAAAATTGCTTCACATGGCATGGGAGATATGCCTACTATGGTTCTAAAGGCTGAAGGCTTTTTACCTTCATGCATTCTCCCCCCCGCAGCCCCCCTAATACCTACCTCAGCTGGTTCTCAATCCAGCGATGTGCACGAAAGCAGAAGCTCTCCTGGGTCTCTTCCTCCTCATTGGCTGAGACACTATGGGGTTGATTTACCAAAGGCAATTCCACTTTGCACTACAAATGTACTGCAAGTGAAGATCTGAAATGAGGGGAAGCGCTGCTGATTTTATCCAATCATGTGCAAGCTAAAACGCTGTTTTTTTATTTTCTTTGCATGTCTTCCTCAGATCTACAGCAACTGTACTTCCAAGTGCACTTCTAAGTGCACTTGCAGTGCACTTCTAGTGCAAAGTGAATTTGCCTTTGGTAAATGACCCCCATTGGCTCCCCCTACTGTCAATCACAGCCAGTGAGAAGAGAGCGTGGGGTGGGCCCAAGCAGCTTGCCATGGGGGCACTCAGCAGAGGGGAGGGACCAGGAGCACCGGCGGGGGACCTGAGAAGAGGAGGATTGGTGGCTGCTCTGTGCAAAACGATTGCACAGTGCAAGTAAGTATGACATGTTTGTTATTTCCAAAAAAAATGGAACCTTTACAAACACTTTAATATTGAATATGTAACAAAAACTAAAATGGAACCACAAACATCCCTGACAAATAAATAACAGCATAGCATTGTATGAAAGAAGCAAGAAATGTACACATAGGGGGTTATGTACGAAAGGCAAATCTACGTTGCACTACAAGTGCACTGCAAATGCACTTGGAAGTGCAGTCGCTATAGATCTGAGGGGGACATTCAAGGAAAATAAAAAACATAATTTTAGCTTGAACTTGACTGGATGATAAAATCAGCAGAGCTTCCCCTCATTTTAGATCTTCCCCTCAGATCTACATCGACTGCACTTCCAAGTACACCTGCAGTGCACTTGGAGTGCAAAGTGGATTTGCCTTTCGTAAATAACCCCCATAGGTTGGACTTGATGGACTTGTGTCTTTTTTAAACCTCCCCTACTATGTAACTCTGGAGGTTATTTACTCATCTCCCCTGCACAGTCCCCCCCCCCCTTCAGTTAGAACACACACCAGGGAACACATTAACCCCTTGATCGCCTCCTAGTGTTAACCCCTTCACTGCCAGTGACATTTTTACAGTAATAAATGCATTTTTATAGCATTGATCGCTGTATTAATGCCAATGGTCCCAAAAATGTGTCAAAATTGTCCAATGTGTCCGCCATAATGTTGCAGTCCCAATAAAAATCGCAGATTGCTGCCATTACTAGTAAAAAAAAAAATTAATAATAATAATGCCATAAAACTATCCCCAAATTAGTAGATTTAACTTTTGCGCAAACCAATCAATATACGCTTATTGAGATTTTTTTACCAAAAATATGTAAAATACATATCGGCCTAAACTGAGAATTTTTTTTTTATATATATATTTTTGGGGGATATTTATTATAGCAAAAAGTAAAAAATATTGCATTTTTTTCAAAACTGTCGCTCTTTTTTTTGTTTATAGCGCAAAATATAAAAACTGCAGAGGTGATCAAATACCACCAAAAGAAAGCTCTATTTGTGGGAAAAAAAGGACGTCAATTTTGTTTGGGTACAACGTCGCATGACCACACAATTGTCAGTTAAAGCAACGTAGTGCCGAATTGCAAAAAGTGCTCTGGTCAGGAAGGGGGTAAAATCTTCCGGGGCTGAAGCGGTTAAACACGTCACATTTTTTTTTCTTGCTGTATGACTCCCCCTGGGGAGATTTCCATTTATTTTCTGTTCTAGAGACACAATAGGAACTGAGAGGAAATCTCTCAAAAGTGGACAGATATCGCCAAAAAACAGTCCACCCAAAAAGATTTCCCTTCACCTTTTGTTCCAGTGACAACTGTGTAATTTTGGATTTCCTATTACACTTATAAAAGAGCACAGTTCACATTGTATAGGTACACTGTCTACTGTGGCCCATCTCCAAACATCTCACACATGTGTGCCCTTCATTTAGGGAGAGTACTGCCCTTCATCCAGAGACAGTACTGTTTGTCTAGGGTGCTTGTTTAAATATGGGTCAGACATATATCTCCATGGGCAGACTGTGAACCCTGCGAACTGCCCAGACAGGGCAGTAAAAAGAGGGGGTCTGTATATTAGTTTAGGATTTTTATCAGGAGGGTGACGGGGATGGGGGATGGGGGATGGGGGATGGGGGGGGGAATTATATGTACAGTGGGTATTTTACAAGGGAGGAGGTAGGTTGATGGATAAATGATATAGAGTAGGGGTTTTCAGGAGATTTATCCTAATGAGAATTTGTAGGTCAGGCTCAGCTAAGAGTCACTCTGTTGCTTAAGTAACAATTTCTATGGAAAGAGGTAGTTTTGAAAATAAAATTTCTATGCAAAGTACAGTATCTCAAAAGTGAAAATGAACTATCATGTCAGTCAGTTTGTGCAGACAATTGTTTGTAATGGTATCAAAACTCGGTGATCATATCCATTTAGAATATTCATTTTCCACACAGCTGCTTGTCTTCGTTGAATGAGACTGAAATGCTGCCTATGGGGGAATGTTTAGTTTAATAGAGGAAATTAAAGTCAACTTAAGTCATTATTTTGAATACTCGTGAATACATGACACAGTTAAAGATGCAGGAAAGTCTATGGTAATATAGGACTATACAAAAAAACGTATTAGATGGCAGAGTGTATGGTGAATAGGAAAGAACTAAATACCGTGTTGAATTCATAAGATCGGCTTTTGTTTGACAAATCTCAAAGTCAGTTTTGAAGGATAAACAGATTATGTTAAGCAATAAAAGGCCATCTGCAATGCTCTGTAAGACTGCAATGCTCTTTTCTGATTTAGAGCTTACAAAACAATTTACTGTATGACTGAAAATACATATCACAGAGAAAAAATATTATTTATGAAACTAGATAAAAGCTATGAAAATTAATAATAAAACCCAGGTTGATACAATGCCAAAAGATGTCATCCTTGTAGTTTTATTACCAAATCTTGTCAGCATTTTTAATTCAGAAAACGAGAACCTGCACATGACAAATCAACTGTTTGCTGCTTGATAGTTACACCTTTTACATTCTGACAGTAATGGTCCTTAGTTTAGTTTGGGGTAGAATATGAAATGGTTAGAACCCCTATCAGGTTTTATTGCAGTCTGTGTCACCTCTGAGGAGATTCACTATATTTGTTCTGTTGAACATTGTTACCGGGACAGAAAATGGGAAATCCAAAATTACACAGTTGTCACTGGAACAAAAGGTGAAGGGAAATCTTTTTAGGGGGACTTTTTGGAGACCTGTCCACTTTTGAGAAATTTCCTCTCAGTTCCTATTGTGTCTCTAGAACAGAAAATAAATGGAAATCACCCCAGGGGGAGTCATACAGCAAGAAAATAAATCTGACATGTTTAAAATATGTTATGGGCGAGAAGGGGCAAGTGTAATAGTATGATTTTCTGCAACTGAATTCATTTTATTCAATTGGGAGGGGGGGGGGGGTGAAAACATTTTTAGTTGCCGTTTAAGCTGCTGCCCAGCCAATACAGAATTTGCTTGATCTCGAAAAATTCAAATCTAAGTAGTCTCAAAATATAACCTATGTTATCTCAGCTTTGAAAACTGGGAGGGCTTTTTTTATATACAAATCCAGTGACCTCTACAACCAGACATTTTGTATCTCTTCCTATTCTCACTAAAGAACGGTGAGCCATTTCTGCATGTCAAAAATCCCACCAGATCAAACCAGTTTGCTTTGAAAATAAGTTCAGGCAAACTGGATATTCTACACTTCCCCTGAACTGGTTGCATTAGTGAACTGGTATAGCACCCCTCTATATATGAGCTGCAAAGGACCTTGGGCTTCCTGGATGATCTCTGGTCACACAGCTGAATTTCAAGAGGACACCATTTTTGTTACTGCAAGAGGTTGTGTGGCAAAAATTCTCGCTATCCTGTAATGATACTTGCGTAATTAGGAAATATTTTCTGGTATTTGCATTACCCCCTGAGGTGGAATCCTTGTCAAATCCCATGTCACCCAATGGAAGGAGTCCACTATTTTTTTTAATATGGGGGGGGGGTTGCAGGGCACTCCTTATGTCTATTCTGTGATATGCTGAATGAATTACATATTTATTAGCACATCAGCTTTCCCAATACAGTTTCATCCCTTGGGGTTGGTAGTGAAGCGATTTACCAATATTTGCCACTACTGGACGATAAAAACTATCTATTATTATTTTTATTAAAAGCTTTTTTCCTCCCGAAATTTTCATTTTTACATTTGCCTTTTAATTACTTAAAATCAATGTAGTTGTTTATATTTCAACAACAGTGGGGACCTGTACCCTCTTTGGTCTATCAACTCAAACCTATTTGCCTTAGAGACTGGTATTCTAGAGTACGGTCAAAATTAATATCTTTACTTATTTCAATAAATTACTTTATCTGTCTCCTTTTAGAGAAATCTATTCTTCCTTTCTTGCTGTAAGCACTAGATAATCTCTGCCTAATAAACTATTACCATGATTACATCATCTATACTATAGCTCTTGTATAACAGTGGTTCTCAACCTCAGTCCTAATGTACCCCCAATGGGCCATGTTTTAAAGTTTTCCTTTACTTTGCACAGCTGCTTTAAATCGATATCAATGACATGGAATTGATAAGAGCTATTTTATCTAAGGGAAGTTCCCAAAACATGACCGTTGGGATTACTTGTGTACTGAGGTTGAGAACCACTGTTGTATAAAATATCCTCACTCTATTTTCTATTGTTGGATGTTCCAGTTGTTTCTATAGGCCTCATTTCTTCCTGTATTGTAATCATTTCTCCTTATTCAAAGATCACATTGAACTCCAAAAATTACCCCAACTGTAAACATGTGCATTCTCCGATCTCACTTATTTCAACACTAATAATATGGCTTCATCAGGGAAACCAAAATGGATTATGAATGCCCCTGTATTTAATGTATTTAATGTAAACTTCTGTAACTAAAACAAAATACAGGCGTCTTCTATTGGGTTGTCTCTTTAGACCAGAGACATTTGGGACACAACTCCCATGGAAGTCTACAGAGCAGTAATGCACAAGGGGGGACAGTACAATGAAGACTTGCAGTGCTGGATGTAAACAAACAGAGGAGGCCATGCCTGTCAGATCGCATTAAGGATGCATGTGGTGAGGGGTAGGGTTGGTTAGGTTGAGTCAGGGATGGGGAGATAAAAGGATAAGTGCATTTTGTTTCTTATTCAAGTAGTTTTTATTGAGTTTTGTCACAATACAGATAATAGAGGAGATTGAAACATAGATTTGTCGGATAGGAATATATTCACAGGTATGTGGTGTGGATATTCCTGCGCTACCGTGATGGAAAGAGAAAAAACCAGTGTACGTCTGGACAGCTGCACGCACCGAGAATGGGTCAAACAAAAACCCCAAATAAACAAGAATGGAGGGGGGGAGGTGCTGCGCTATCAAAAACAGAAAGCTGCTTTATGTGATATACGTAGAAACTTACTGAGAAGTGTGGTGCAAGCCACTAGTGAGATAATCAATTAAGCTTCATGCTTATACCCCATTATAAATAAAAAAATAAAGAATATAAAAAATAAAAAAATTCTGTAAAATATAGATATGTGCAAAATCTGACAAAAAATGTGCAATAACTAGAAATAGGTAATTAAATACTGTGTAGGTGGAAATAAATACATGTGCAAAAACCAGCTCAATATAAACAAGTGAATGTTGCGAATAAAACTTACAATCTATATAAAAACAATAATAAATATGTATGCATCCTTAAAAAAATTATACTTATGTGGGTATGCAGAAAACTGCATAAAGTGCAAGTGCTAAGTGGCCTGAACACATCCAATAAATTAAAACCAGTGTCCCAGCAGTATATAGTCCTATATAATCTGCTGACCAAAACAAAAAACACAGTCCAAGTAGCATGCAGCTAAGTGCATAAGTGAGAAAAACATAGAGTACAATGTGCTGATGTCCTCTATTGTGCAATGCAGAGAGTCCTAAGTGCTCAGATAAACAGGGGTGAAGTGTCTGGAATAAAATTCAGTCTGTGTCCTCTTCGTGCATGAAACACACTGATATAAGTAGTGGCCCCTTACCTTGCGGTACTAGGTAAACCGCAAAGAAGTAACTGTAGGTGGCTGTGATCTTTACTTCAGGGTCTTGGACCAGCGCAGCTTCTATTTCTGCCTCCACGCCCAGCGGTGTTAGGTGAACCGCACAGCTTAATTGATTATCCCACTAGTGGCTTGCACCACACTTCTCAGTAAGTTTCTACGTATATCACATACAGCAGCTTTCTGTTTTGGATAGCGCAGCACCTCCCCCCCCTCCATTCTTATATTCACAGGTAATTATAGCAGGTTATGGGGACATACTTATAACTGTAATTAACAATGGAATTACTCTATTCTCAAGCATAAGAAAAAATAAACAGAAACAGAAATAGAAACAAATAAAAGAACTAGGATTGCTAGGGTATACTAGCACATAAACGGTGAGATTTTCCTGTACTCTGTATCAATAGTTATATTGACAAGATATGGACGTTTTAAAAAACGTGCTGTAAAGCTAGGTTCGATGCCTGGAAAAACCAGCGTTAAAAACTGGATTTTTACCGTGTTTTGCATTAGCGTTTTTGCGCGTTTTTTAGCGTTAGCGTTAAGTAGCGTTTTTTAAAGAAAAACCCATCTCTCAGCTATATGCACTCACAAATTTCCCACAATGCCACAGAAACCAAAGAAAATATGTTACTGAGCATGTGTCGGTGCCATTTTGGTAGGAGAGAGGAGAGAGCATTTCAGAGTCTGTTTGAGTCTTTGTTCAATTTGTGGATTTTTCTGAGAAATATGGATCCTGTCGTCCAGAAGATCGATGAGGCAATCCTTCTGATTGTATTGCGGAGGCTGCGGAGAAGGAGACAGGAGGAGGAGAGAAGCAGCAGACGTCAATTGTGGGTGCATCCAATGGTATCCAATCAATTGTCTACGGGGTACTTTGCCAATATTTATTCCCAACTGCGCTCATATCCGACAAAATTCCTTAACTTTACAAGGATGTCTGTGCCGCTCTTTGATGACCTGTTGGAGAGGCTCAGGCCAAGGCTCACAAGGATGGATGTGATGCGTAGCTCTGTGTCACCAGAGGAACAGCTGCTAGTGACACTCAGGTAAGTGAATACACATATGGGTTATGGTTAGTGAATAGGGTCAGGGGTGGGGAATAGGGTTAGGGGATAGGGTCAGGGGATAGGGTCAGGGGATAGGGTTAGGAGATAGGGTTAGGGGTTAGGGTTAGGAGATAGGGTTAGGGTTAGGAGATAGAGTTAGGGGTTAGGTTTAGGAGATAGGGTTAGGGTTAGAAGATAGGCTTAAGGGTTAGGGTTAGGGGATAGGGTTAGGGTTAGGAGATAGGGTTAGGGGTTAGGGTTAGGAGATAGGGTTAGGGGATAGGGTTAGGGGTTAGGGTTAGGGGATAGGGTTAGGGTTAGGAGATAGGGTTAGGGGATAGGGTTAGGAGATAGGGTTAGGGGTTAGGGTTAGGAGATAGGGTTAGGGTTAGGGGATAGGGTTAGGGTATAGGGTTAGGGTTAGGAGATAGGGTTAGGGGTAAGGGTTAGGAGATAGGGTTAGGGTTAGGGGATAGGGTTAGGGGTTAGGCTTAGGGGATAGGGTTAGGGTTAGGAGTTAAGGTTAGGAGATAGGGTTAGGTTTAAGGGTAGGGTTAGGACTTATTTTTATGCTTTTCTCTTTCAATAACTAAATTTGTTATGTTATCTTAGGTTCCTTGCCACAGGACAAAGTTATGCCTCGTTGCATCATTACTTCCTCCTTGGCCTCACAACGGTGTCAAAAATAATAAAGGAAACATGTGTGGCAATATGGGAGGAATTGCATAAAATTGTAATACCAGAGCCAACAGAAGACATCTGGGAATCAGTTGTCGACACTTTTTGGGAGAAAACTCAGTTCCCAAATTGTATAGGAGCCCTTGATGGGAAACACATCAGGGTCAAGAAGCCTCCCCACTCTGGATCGTCATATTTTAATTACAAAAAATATTTTTCGGTGGTCCTCCTGGCATTGTCCGATGCACATCTTAAATTTCTTTTTGTTAATGTGGGAGCATATGGAAGCCAAGGTGACGCCCGCATATTCCACGAGTCGGCCTTCGGATGTCGTCTACATGAGGGACGACTCAATATTCCTGAAAGCAGGCCTCTACCCTGCACTGAAGAACCCAGCTTGCCATTAGTCATGGTGGCAGATGAGGCCTTTGGACTGGATGAAAATGTTATGAGGCCTTACAGTGGCTATGGTCTCAGCCAACGACAAAAGATCTATAATTATCGGCTCAGCCGCGCACGCCGTGTTGTTGAATGTGCATTTGGGGCGTGCACGGCCAAATGGCGAGTTTTGCTGACAAGTATTTAACTTGATGTTGACAACGCCATTAAAGTCGTCCTGGCATGCTGCATTCTGCACGATTTTCTGCGGGACAGTGACAGAAATAATGTTGAACAGGAGCCCAGTAACCAACTTCAGAGGGTTCAATTTATGGACTTGCGTTCAACGGCACGTGCCATGAGCATTCGAAACCAATTTGCAGAATTTTTTGAATCCCCTGATGGAGAGGTATCAGGGCAGAATGATTATGTGTAAAAAAAAAATTGGAATACATCTAGCTTTGCTTTCTTTGTGTTTTTTGAAATAAAGCATTTCGAAATTGAAGTTTGTTATTTTTATGTCCATTTATCAACGATTGTTCAACAAGTCAATTTGACTCTGCCTTCGGGGTAAGCCTAGGCTAAGCCTAAAAAGAGCTACCTTACGCTTGTCCAAAGACAGAGTAAGATAGAGTCCTTTGCACTCTGCCTTCAGGGCAAGCAGAGTGCAAAGGATTGCTGTTGTGCATCATATAAAAGACAAATTTAACACATTTATTTTCAAGAAAAAAAGATATTTATTATAACAAAATAAAAGGTTTGGAATCACAACTGGTGATTAGTGGTGGTGGATGCTTTATCACTTTGGGGATGTGGGGATTGGGGACGGGGTAATGCTTGGGCCTGGCGATCAATCAAAAAATTCTGCTGGTAGCGGGGTACAGGGTATGAGGGCTGAAAATGGGAGGTAGAAGGTGGAAATTCACCATAGGAGTGCGGGGTGTAGAATGAGGTCTGGGACGGGATAGGTGGTGGTTGGCGTTGAGGAGGGGGCTGATACTGAGAGGGGGTGCTAGCACTGCTGAGGTCCCAGGGGCCATCGGGGGATCATGAGAAGCATTATATGGATCGCATGGAGGTGGCCGACCACTTAGTTTTGCTTGTCGGTATTGCATAGCAATACCATAAATGCGATCCATACAATGCTTCTCTTGGTCTACCCCAATGTCCTCCAGGATGTGGTATAGGCTGCGGCAGAAGCGTCCAAAAACGCATCCATACTGCGCCTCTCCTGCCGCACTTCTTGCAGCAGTGCTAGCGCTCAGTCATCTGCCTCCATATTGAACCTGTCCCTCATCTGGCGTCCACGGCCACCGCCACGACGGCGCTGCTCTCCACCTTGCTGATTGGCAGTCGACACAGATTCCAAGGCCCTGGATTCCTGCAAAAGAACAACAATGTTTACATTGACATGTACATGGACAGACAGACAATGAGAAAGACAGGCAGACATAAGCAGTTACCTCATCTGTGCACTGAATACCTCCCTCACTCATTGCACGTGGAGATCCAGTGCTCACCATGGGACTGTTCGGTCTCTCAACCTCTGCCTCTTCTGCAGCCACCTCTCTTTGTGTAATGTTAGAAGTTGTCCTGCAGACAATACAAAATGTATAAACGTAATCACTTCAGCCCGGACCATTTAGCTGGCCAAAGACCAGAGCACTTTTTGCGATTCGTCACAGCGTCGCTTTAACAATTGCGCGGTCGTGCAACGTGGCTCAAAGAAAACATTGACGTCCTTTTTTTTTCCCTTAAACAGAGCTTTCTTTAGGTGGTACTTTATCACCTCTGCGGTTTTTTTTGTTTTTTTTTTCTGCGCTATAAACAAAAAAAGAGTGTACATTTTTTTTAAAAAGTTAGATTTTTAATTTTTTGATATAATAAATATCCCCCAAAAAATATATAAATCAAACATTTTTTTTTTAGTTTAGGCTGATATGTATTCTTCTACATATTTTAGTTAAGGAAGTTTGTTTTTGCAAAAGTTATAGCGTCTACAAAATAGGCGATAGTTTTATGGCATTTTTATTAATAATTTTTATTTTATTAGTAATGGCGGCGATCAGCGATTTTTATCCTGACTGCGACATTATGGTGGACACATTGGACAATTTTGACAGATTTTTGGGACCATTGTCATTTTTACAGCGATCAGTGCGATTAAATTGCAATGATTACTGTAAAAATGACACTGGCAGTGAAGGGGTTAACCTCTTCCTCTCCGTGGGACGATCGCCGGTGTCCCCGCGGACATTGAGTCCGCAGGACCCACGGTCGGACTCACGGACCTTGCGATTGGAACGCGCCCCGCCACGGCAGTAAATTAAAAGGGACGTACAGGTACGCCCATTTGTGCAGCAGTGCCATTCTGCCAACGTATATGTACATGCGGTGTTCGGCAAGTGGTTACAAGTGCTTACAATAGCCATGGAACATACTGCCTGAAAAGCAATGTACATAGGCAAATATATGAAAAAAAAACAAAAACCTTACGGTCTTGTGTTGTTCATCATATTTTGCCGTAAGAACAGCAAATTTGTATGATAGACATGTGGTCTCTTCGCAGGCGCTGGTGCTCCACTACGTGCTGCCTTGTCTTCGTCCGTGAGGTCCCTCCTGACACGGTCACGTAGTGACTTCCAGCGGCGCTGTAAAATTTTGCCTAAAATAACGTGGAAAACAAAGGGTTAAATATGCAATCTTCATTTACATTACACACAAACAGATCATGCATTCAAGGAAAATAGACTTACTTATTTCCTTTCTTTCTCCATGTCTTAAGTCTTCCCAGCCAGGGGTAATGGCAGCACTGATATCCTCCCATGCTTTCACTTTTCGAATGTGGTCTCCATGAAGTGGATGTGCCACATCCCACAGTTCAGGATGGGCCTGTACAGCAGTTATGAGTTCCACTTGAGACACAGCACTTGCCATCTTCAACTCTTCTCTGTCCTACCCACAGTCACACGGCTGTGCAAAGGACTCTTGGATAATCTAATGTCCAGACAGGAATTTCCTGTTTTTACAGAGATTACAGTGTCCAATCAACTTTTTGGAGTAAAAAACGCTGGAGCTAAAAAACGCTCAAAAACGCCGACGCAGCGTTTTTGAACGTTTTTTAGCGTTTTTCTGCGTTTCGTGTTTTTACAGCTCTAGCGCCACGGAACGCACTGGTCCTGGGTTTTTTTTACAGCTTAAAAACGCCTATGCCATTTGCAGCTCAAAAACGCCTACATGGGCATGAAGCCATAGACTAACATAGACAAGCGTTTTTAAGCTGCAAAAAATGCTCAAAAACGCGGCTTTAAAAACGTCCGTGTGCATGACGCCTAATCATTTAAGTTCCAAGAAAGAAAGATGGAACGGTGAACAGGTCTTTTATTGTGGATTTGTGAGGGATTTCCACATGGACCAGTTAGAATCAAATCTAGATTGAGATCCATCTCTGTATGCCAAGATCTTTTTGTATTCTGCTACTATGTTGACCTTCATGGTGAGCTCTCTTATACTAGGGATTTCATTGGTTTTCCGTTTACTCATTACTGCAGATCGTGCGGCAGAGAGTATATGCATTGCTATTGATCTAACAGATATTGGATACCTAGAGACATTAATGCTCAGTATAGCTTGTTCAATGTTGGGGCACATAAAGACTCCAGTGACCCTTGAAATTAATTTTAATGCTTCAGACCAAAAATTATGGAGGTGGAGACATGCCCATACCATATGTGTCAGTGTGCCTACTTGGCCGCATCCTCTCCAGCATTGGTTTGAGTTGATGTCCAAGAATTTCGCAATTATGTATGGGGTGAAGTGCCATTTTAGGAGGAATTTTTGTGCCAATCCCTCATAGTTAGAGCAACATGAGAATTTACGATTGCATTTAATTGCCGATAACCATTGTTTATCCGTGAATACTTTGCCTAACTCTTTTCCCATTTAATCAGAGGGGTGGATTTGACAAAGGTGGATTTAGAGTTGAGTATATCGTATATCAGAGATATACCTTATAGTGGATTAGTGGAGTTCAGGAACTTCCACATTTGTGTGGATATTGGTGTGTGGGTGCAATTTAATTGCTGATAAAATTAAGAGATCCGGGCGTATGTGAAGAGCTCTGAGGATGGAATGTGCTACTTATCTTTTCTGTGAAGGGCAGCAATTTGCCATTAATTATGAGGTTTTCCAGAAAATGGATGTCTCTTTTTATCCATTGTGTTAGGGAGATGTTCGGTATCAGCCATTTAACAGATTCTACTGGGATGGGAACGTTGGTAGCTGGTGAGGTGGGGTTATCTGTCTCTCTCAGATATGCCCATGCTTGAACTGTTGCTCGTATGATAGGGTGATCAATCTTGAGTCCTGTGTGGGATAATTTGTGTGCTATAAGAAGGGAGAGTGGAGACATAGTCATGCGTGTTCCAGTTGACACCACGGTTTTGTGTCTGTGTTTTTAAACCAGCCTCTGAGCTGGTCCAGTATCGCTGCTGTGTAGTAATATTTTAAAACAGGTAAACCCAAACCTTCCACTGCTTTGTGTTTCCTCTGTAAGATAGGGGGGCATCTAGCTCTACTTCCTGCATAGATAAATTTGGATAATTGTCTTTGCATAGGTGTAAAGAAGGATGTGGGGCAAGGAATCGGGAGTGTCCTAAAGTAGTATACAATTTTTGGGAGTAGTAACATCTTGTATACTGCTAGGCGACCTGACCACGAGATAAAGTGTTCTTGAATTCTGGATATTTGTTGTTGAATAGAGGAGATTAGTGGGGTATAGTTGGCCCTGTATAAGTTGGAGAGTGGAGAAGTCAAGTGAATTCCCAAGTAAGTTATGGAATCAGTTGACCATGGATATGGTAGATCACGTTGTAGGGATGTTTTAATGGCTCTATCGCTATACTTGAAATGCTTGACTTAGAGGTGTTAACTTTACTGAATGATAGCAGTGTGTCGTGGGCTTCCGGTAGGGGAATAGACAGATTGGATAGTGTCAATATGGTGTCATTTGTGAAAAGTGAAATGTTATGTTTGCCCTGGGAAGGGATACCCTGAATTAGTGGGTGAGATCTGATTTTTTTCTGCTAAGGGCTCCATGACCAGGGAAAAAAATCAATGGGGACAGGGGGCATCCCTGTCTGGTCCCATTGGTTATAAGGAAGTTTTTAGAGAACATGCCTTCTGTGAAGACATATGCAGAGGGGGAGGAGTATAGTGCTAGTATAGCATTTTGGATCGGACCTATCAAACCAAACTTCTCCAAGATTCTGTGTAGGTGCCCCCAGTGTACTCTATCGAGGGCCTTCTCTGCATCCAACGTGAGGAGCAGAGAAGGTCTTCCTGATTTTTCTGTCAGATAAATGAGGTTTACCATTCTCTTAGTTGCGTCTGTAGCTTGACGGCCTGGCACAAATCTGACTTGGTCGGGATTGAAAAGTTTCGGTAGCAGGTTTGATAGTCTGCTAGCAAGTAATTTAGCATATACTTTGACATCAACATTTAAAAGAGAGATTGGTCTAAAGTTCGGTGGTACATTAGGTTCTTTACCTGGTTTGGGTAAAGTAACTATCATGGCTGAAAGCATTTCAGGTGGGAAGGAAGCTTTGGACATTGCGGCATCAAAGACCTGTTTTAGGTATGGCGATAATACTGTATTGAATAACTGATATTCGGATGAGTAGTCATCAGGTCCCAGTGACTTGCTGTGAGGCAAGCTTCTAATCAGTTTCCCTATTTCTGGAACTGTGAAGGGTTGGTTTAGTAGGGATAGATCTGTTTGTGAGGTAGGTTTACTGACTTAAGGAAGTTAGATATCATGTCGTCCATTGGTTGATGTGTATTGGGATCATTTTTAGGGTTATAAAGTGATTCATAATAGTCGCTGAAGGCGTCTGCTATTTCTTTGGGGTTGAAGAATATATCCCCAGTTTTGGGGTTTTTCATGTGTGGGATTCTTTGTTTGGCTACCCTTTCCTTCAATTTTCCCTGCCTTATTCCCACAGCGGTAAGTGTGGACTTTCAATAAGCGAAGGCGGCTATCCTGCTGGGCTATCAAGCGTGTACGCAGTTCTTGTCTGGTGAGAAACAGTAGTTCTCAGATTTTTTGTGTGGTGGATTGTTTGTTGAGGTTTTCTAAATGTTGAATTCGGGATATCAAGTCGTTGAGCCTCTTTGTCCGCTGCCTCTTTATTTTTGCACTTGATTGGATAAGCAAAACTCTAATATAGACCTTATGGGTGTTCCATAGTGTGAAGGGATCATTGACCGAAGGGGTAAGTGAAGTTGAAAAAAATTGCGCTTAGGACAAGTATATAGGCCAAGTGTTTACAGGTTGCTGCCTCCCTTAAACAGAGACACTCCCTAGGAATGTCCTGCAGAAATATTAAATATTAGGGGATAAATAGGGAAAAACGGCGCTACCCGAAAGACCTGTTTGGCTCAGCCTATACAGGGAACGTTGTATAAACGTAATTTTATATATATCACAAGATTTCAACCCAATATGGGTGAAAGGGTGCTGTAATTAAATGGAAAAACAAAAAATGTTGCAGAGTCACACTCCATTAGCTAAAGTACATATGTGTGGGTCAGTATATAATCGCATACAGAGATAATCAGAAAAGACTCTGTATGTGCTAAAATATCATATGCTTTTCATAGGACAGTGTATTTTTACCCATCACAACACACATTCAGCACTTAGTACAAAATAAAGACATCTTGTTTATAGCGACAAAAATGCATGAAACATGCGTGGATCCACTTATGTTGGTTCCTATGGGTGAACCAAGTATATAGGCCAAGTGTTTACAGGTTGCTGCCTCCCTTAAACAGAGACACTCCCTAGGAATGTCCTGCAGATATAGGAAATATTAGGGGATAAATAGGGAAAAAACGGCGCTACCCGAGAGACCTGTTTGGCTCAGCCTATACAGGGAACGTTGTATAAATGTAATTTTATATATATCACAAGATTTCAAACCAATATGGGTGAAAGGGTGCTGTAATTAAATGGAAAACGGAAAATGTTGCAGAGTCACACTCAATTGGCTAAAGTACATATGTGTGGGTCAGTATATAATCGCATACAGAGATAATCAGAAAAGACTCTGTATGTGCTACAATATCATATGCTTTTCATAGGACAGTGTAGTTTTACCCATCACAACACACATTCAGCACTTAGTACAAAATAAAGACATCTAGTTTGTAGCGACAAAAATGCATGAAACATGCGTGGATCCACTTATGTTGGTTCCTATGGGGAAAAGGATTCTATATACAATATCGCAACAGTATCTCTATGTCTCAGTGCACATATAGTTCATATGTTGTAGCAATTGCACAAATGTGTAATAGTCTCATGTATTTCATGCGGCAATCAGGCTTGATATTATCCCCAAAGTGACTTGGTGTGTACAAGGTAGGATGGTGACTTCTGTGATCCCCCTCAGATTGCTCACTCACCAGATGTCGGAACCCCTACAGGGGTATCAGGCCTGTAATGCTGCACGGATGACTGCTACTGCTGCGATGCTTCAGATGGCTCCAATGATCATGTTGCAATTAGCCCAGATGTCGGAACCCCTACAGGGGTATCAAGCCTGTAATGCTGCACGGGAGACTGCTACTGCTGCGATGCTTCAGATGGCTCCAATGAACATGTTGCAATTATTTATTTAAAAAGTAGTATAAAAGACAAAAAATATAAAACAAAAATAAAAATAAATATAAAAAAAAGGTTGCAAACATCCAACAGGTCCCGTTCGTTCACCCCCCCTTGGCCACTGGGGAGGGATATCATTCAAAAGTGGGTTTCGTTGGTGTTTGGTTGTTCAGTCACTGTTCAGTCGCTGAAACCTAAGCAGGTACAAGTGGGGGAAGTAGCGATCAGCTGGAGATGTATTCCTCCCACTGTGCTGCCAGGAAGTGATGTGTAGGCGCTGGTCCGTCGTGCGCGCTTCGTTCTCTAACGTCTTCAGCGGCGGTCCGGTGGCCAAGGGGGGGTGAACGAACGGGACCTGTTGGATGTTTGCAACCTTTTTTTTATATTTATTTTTATTTTTGTTTTATATTTTTTGTCTTTTATACTACTTTTTAAATAAATACTTTTTGGGACTATATTATACTATGGAAGCCTTTTTCTTTCCCTGATATGAGGGCTAATTGCAACATGATCATTGGAGCCATCTGAAGCATCGCAGCAGTAGCAGTCTCCCGTGCAGCATTACAGGCTTGATACCCCTGTAGGGGTTCCGACATCTGGGCTAATTGCAACATGATCATTGGAGCCATCTGAAGCATCGCAGCAGTAGCAGTCATCCGTGCAGCATTACAGGCCTGATACCCCTGTAGGGGTTCCGACATCTGGTGAGTGAGCAATCTGAGGGGGATAACAGAAGTCACCATCCTACCTTGTACACACCAAGTCACTTTGGGGATAATATCAAGCCTGATTGCCGCATGAAATACATGAGACTATTACACATTTGTGCAATTGCTACAACATATGAACTATATGTGCACTGAGACATAGAGATACTGTTGCGATATTGTATATAGAATCCTTTTCCCCATAGGAACCAACATAAGTGGATCCACGCATGTTTCATGCATTTTTGTCGCTACAAACTAGATGTCTTTATTTTGTACTAAGTGCTGAATGTGTGTTGTGATGGGTAAAACTACACTGTCCTATGAAAAGCATATGATATTGTAGCACATACAGAGTCTTTTCTGATTATCTCTGTATGCGATTATATACTGACCCACACATATGTACTTTAGCCAATTGAGTGTGACTCTGCAACATTTTCCGTTTTCCATTTAATTACAGCACCCTTTCACCCATATTGGTTTGAAATCTTGTGATATATATAAAATTACATTTATACAAGGTTCCCTGTATAGGCTGAGCCAAACAGGTCTCTCGGGTAGCGCCGTTTTTTCCCTATTTATCCCCTAATATTTCCTATATCTGCAGGACATTCCTAGGGAGTGTCTCTGTTTAAGGGAGGCAGCAACCTGTAAACACTTGGCCTATATACTTGGTTCACCCATAGGAACCAACATAAGTGGATCCACGCATGTTTCATGCATTTTTGTCGCTATAAACAAGATGTCTTTATTTTGTACTAAGTGCTGAATGTGTGTTGTGATGGGTAAAAATACACTGTCCTATGAAAAGCATATGATATTTTAGCACATACAGAGTCTTTTCTGATTATCTCTGTATGCGATTATATACTGACCCACACGTATGTACTTTAGCTAATGAAGTGTGACTCTGCAACATTTTTTGTTTTTCCATTTAATTACAGCACCCTTTCACCCATATTGGGTTGAAATCTTGTGATATATATAAAATTACGTTTATACAACGTTCCCTGTATAGGCTGAGCCAAACAGGTCTTTCGGGTAGCGCCGTTTTTCCCTATTTATCCCCTAATATTTCATATTGACCGAAGGGGTGTTGAGTTCAAAGAACTCCTTAAGAGCTCTGGGATTTAATTTTGTGTTTTCAAGTTGAGTAAGGGTGTAGATGTCATTGCGCCATTTATTAGCCCTGGTTTCGGTGTAACGCACCCCCACACTGATGGAAATGGGTGCGTGATCAGACCAGGTGATAACATGTATCTCTGGTATGGTAAACTTTTGCAACATAAATTTATCTACTAGAAATAGGTCAATACGCGAATACGTATAGTGCACACTGGAAAAAAAAGTAAAGTCTCTTTCTGTGGAGTGATGGCATCTCCATACATCAAACAATCCAGAGGAAGAGATAAATTGGGCTAGTGTTGCCCTGCGTTGTTGAATTTGTGTGGAGCTTGAAAGATGCAAGTCTTTATTCAGAATTGTATTACAGTCCCCCCCAAAAAATCACATGACCTTGTCGCATGGAAGATACTTTTTTCCAGATTTTTTTTTAAATGCTAGCTGTTTTGTGTTTGGGAGGTAGAGGTTAACAAACGTATATTTGATTTTGTTGATTTCGCAGATGAGAATTATATATCTGCCCGAATCATCTAGGTAGGTTTCCAAGTTTGTGAATGGCATGGAGTCTCTGATTGCTATAACGACTTGCCCTTTTTTTTTTTGAGGCCGTTGGCCAAATATACGTGTTTGAGATTGTGGTTCTGAAATGTTGGAGGATTATGAGATCGAAAGTGAGTCTCTTGAAAACAAACAATGTCACTTTTGTGGCATTTAATCCTTTCACATTGAAGGATGTGATATTGAATGCCATTGTTTATGGTTAGAGGATGTGGGTGATGGTGTTGTATGAAGGTGGGCTGCTATACCCCACAGTTATCTTGTGCAGAATTTATTGACGTGGACTTCGTGACAGGTAGATACATGGTGTTGGAGGAAGCAGTCAATAAGCGTCCCAGGGTATCGGTTTTGCAGTCCATCCTGGAAAAATCCCGCAGGTAATGACAGTTGAAAAGAAGAACAGAAGGAAAAAACAAACAAGGTTATAAAAACAGGAGATTCCTTTTAGAATTTATGCGGAAAGTTTACTACTATAGCTTGGGGGTTAACAGAAAATAAAAACTTTGTGGCATTCTCCTGGGCTATCAGGGAATGGATTGTTAGTGAGACTTTGATGTGAATGCTCAGCCTGTTTCAGCCTCCGAGTTGGGGTGGGTAGATGGGGGTGAGTGGTAGGGGTTTTCCGCGGTCTCGCTTGATTCATTAATTTGCCATTCTCTCATAAGACGGAGACCCTCCTTAACAATGGCTATCACATGTGTGGTGCCATCTTTTGTAACCAGCAGTTTGGCGGAATAAAGCCAGCGGTAGGTTATATGGTGGTTGTGCAATGGTTTGATAATAGTAGCCAGTTGTCTGCGTTGTTGCATAGTAAATGCTGATAAATCAGCAAAGAAGGACAGTTCCTGTCAATTTGGAGGTAGATTATCACGTTGTCTCGTGGACATCATGAATTGATCTTTGATGTGGTAAAAATGAATCTAGACTATAGTGTCTCTGGGCAAATGAGGGGGGATATGTTTGGGCCTTGGTAGCCGGTGTATACGATCAATGACGAGCTCTTCTAGTGGTGCTTCAGGAAGCGCCACTTTCATGAGGTTAATGAAATAATCTTTCAGATCTGGCGGTTTGACGGATTTGGGGATCCCCTGGATTTTTTAGATTATTTATTCGCGATCTCTCTTCTAAATCAGCCAATTTGGTTTTTATTCTCATTAGTTCTTCATCCCTGTCATTGTGGGCATCAACCAGGTCATTAAAGGTGGATGTGAATTCCCCCATTTTGGATTCAATGTGTGGTACTCTCTTAGTGACCGCTGACACCTTTGATTTAAATTACTGAGTTATTGCCATTATATCTGCATGCAAAGTGGAGTGCAGAGACACCAGCATATCTTTGAGTGTGGTGTCTGTTACTGGCTGGTTAGTAGTGGGAAAGTCAGTTATGGAGTCCTGTAACTCCCTGGTGTCATCTAGTGAGGAGTTAAAGCAGTTTACCTTCTCGGCATCTGCAGTTGAGGCAGTTGTCTTCTGCTTGCTTTTGGCTGTACTGGAGGATGCCGATGGTGGAGGGGAGTAATATCCTTGCCCCTGTCTGTTATTATGTTGGCTGTGGTCCGTCTCATGCACCGCTCTGTGCTGCGGGTGAGGGCCGCGTGTTGAATCCTTCAGGCTGCCGGTGCCATCTTGGTGATTATAGTGGCGCGGCAGCTGAAAGAAATTGGTCATTTTCCCCAGTTGAACAGACTCCTTTCTCTTCTTAGATGGCATCAGGGAGAGTGCCCGCACTGTGTGAGCCTGCTGGTGGATTGGATCAAGGCTGTGAGTCGCTGTTTATGTTCCTAATGACCTGGGATGGAGAGGAGCTGTCTCAATGTGCAGCCATCCACTCCACCGGCTAGCCACGCCCAAGTGCATTTTGTTTTAAAATTAATTTTTAAATCCCTCCCCTCTCATATAGCATGACTGTATTCTGACACCTAGTTCCCCAGTTCCACCGCTTCTTTATCTCTTGAAGCAATGACAGGCCAAGTTTGATTGCTAGGATGCAGGGGGCCAGAACAAATTGAGCCTGTCACTCTTCAGAGACAAAGAGGTTATAGAATAGGGGAACTGGGTGCAAGCTGGGCCTATGTGTCTGTTGACCCATGGGAAAGAAGCCATACCCACCCTGCGTCAGTAGTGGAGCACTGGAAGAGCTCTGCTGTGAGTGCACCTGACTAGGAGAGGGTTTCTGGTAAGCTATCTGACATGCCTCATCCACTGCACTTCTAGTGATGGCACTTGTGTGGGACAAGCGCCTAGTGCTGATTGCATATTTGTCATCTTGTTAGCCACATGGCAGTGGAGGAAAGGGTGCACACTGTTGATCATGCTAAGTTAGCATTGGCGTGCACAGCCTATTGTATTAGGGTGTGCACCCCAGAGCACAAACACACATGCGTGTAAATCAGCAGAGCCGTGGAAGGTGTGAGCAGAAATTGGTGCCAATAGGGCAGTGGACGGTGTCAGTAGTTTTTATTTTTTGTATTTATTTACAATTTTATTTTTGTAATTCTTTTTTACAAAATTATTATTTATCTTTTTTTTTTACAATTTTTAAGGAGCCCCGTTGAGGGGGTTTTGGTGAAATATCAAGGGTCTAAACAGACTCCTGATGTCTCACAAACAAAACATAGTTTACTATGCTTCAGTTAAGAATTAACACAGGAGCAGTACAGATCAATCACTGTGTTCATTCGGAAAAGGAAGGGGTAAATGAAATATTAAAAAGGCCCCTTCCCCCACTCTCCATCCTGAAACATCCCCGGAGCAGCTGGCGGGATAGGAGAGAAGCTGGCAGCACTGCAGGGGGAGACGGGGGGCACCAGGAAGCAGGGAGAATCAGCACCGCGTGGGGTGATTAGGGTGTGCCCAGGCACACCTGGCACACCTCGTGTGCACGCCTATGTAAGTTAGCATCCAGATATCCTAGAATGATAGACATGTGTATAGGCGCTACAACCTTCCCACATAAAAGCTCTGTCTGGTGCTCAGACCTTGAGGCTGCTGACACCTCCAACTTACCAGAGTAAGGGAAGGGATGGTCGGCACTCAGGATGACATCCAGAATAGTATTTCTTTATTAAGTAAACATGTACAAAGCTGTAAAACAGCCTTAGCGTTTTCGGAGGTTAGTCCTTGGTCATGACTAAGGACTAACGTCCGAAACACATAGGTTATTTTACAGCTTTGTGCATGTTTACTTAATAAATAAATACTTTTTGAGATTTCATCCTGAGTGCCGACCATCCCTTTCCTAACTCAGAAAGATAGGACAATGTTCTACATGTCCTTTTTCCCCCGAAGGACAGAGGTAACTTAGAAAAATCTGGAGGATTAAAACTTCTTCTTTAATATAGTGTTTATAAATGGTGACCTGCTTAATGTGATTACAGCCCCAATGATAAATCTTTTTTTGGGGTGCCGGAGAATCACAGACAGCAATCTGTTCCTTGCTTCCTAAAGTGAACCTTTTAAGATGCAAAATCTTTAAAACTGTCACTTGCTCTACAAAGAAAATGCCCTCAAGAGCCTGAACATTCTGTCAGATTTACTATAGAGCACCCCAAGAACCCTGAACCCTGAACACTGGTGCATTGGGATACACCAAATATGCCTTCCTCCTCCCACCTTCTTGTCCATACATTAAATGACCCATTACTGTAATAGACAGCCCTCCTAACCAATAGTGAAGCTCAGAAATTAGGACCGAATAAGCACAGTTTGTGACCAGGAATCTGGTTGAATAACAAAGTAATTTAGTACTTTAGTCTGGTGAGCTTTGCCAAAAATCTTCCTGGATGTTTAAATGTCTGAATTTACCTACTTTATAGTAAATGGTGTTTTTATAATTTTAGTATTGCCTTAAGTTTGTTTAGCATTATCACATTTTTTCCTATGCAAACATACATATAAAAGCAAGATATATTTCTTTTTATGATATGATAAACACAGTTATTTTTTTTTTTTTGCAGTAAAAACGATGTGGCCAAAAAGTAACTGCCATAGACAAGGGCTCAAAAGCACTGGATTTAAATATAACTGAAACGTAAAAAGTAGTTATACTATTTGTGCTGAAATGTACTATTGATGCATCCAAAAAAACACTGCACAAGCAGTTTGCATACATATGCTTTTTATTTGTAAATCTATTGAAGGACACAGTAGGATTATAGGATAATACTGTTTGTGTAGAAGTTATGTTCATTTACCCATGCCAATTGATCACACTTCACCTTCCAGGTCACAATACCAGTGGAAGCTGATTTCTGATTGATTGCTATAGAATTTTTACATTTGGCCCTATTAAAGTGCCTGCTCACAGGGAGCCTTGAACCCTAGAGCCCCACAATTTGTTGTATGTATGGCCTTCAACTCCAGAACCACACAGCACGATGCCCCTGTTATCATACGTATGCATTTGGAACGCTTCTCAGACACAGCATTTAAAGGAAACCTACACTAGAAGAAATATGGAGGCTTCCATTGCTGGCCTCCTACTAAAATTCTATTTGATCTGGAGTCTATGGCTTTACTGTTGTCTATGTCACAGACCTGGAACATGCATACAGAAAACTAAGTCAGAGTTGCTCATGTCTTTCAAGTGACTTTGGATCAACATGGCACCCAAGCAACTACCATTGTCAGAAGAGGCCCATAGTGGTGGCCTATTTTTTTTTTACAGTGCAGGTTTTGTTTATCAAACAACTCATTTTATTAAATAGGACAAAGATTGATGTGCAAAGTTCAGTAATGAACAGCAATCAATCTAAATGTACTCTTTATTGATTGGAGGTCAGTAAGGTGAATTCTGTTTGCTGGGAAATAATTCATTTTGCAATACTTTCATTAAAAAAAAATATGTATGCTTTTCTTTTCTTTTTGCAGGGACTCGGTAATAAGGCCACCATGATTGGACTTTACATTTTCCCTTTTTTTCAGCTTTCAGGTGTACATTTGTGAATGTCTTTTTTTTTCCTTGAATCTTTAACCTTGGTATGTCAGGAGAGAAAATTTCTCTGTCTACATAAAGAATTACACAGCTGTATTTCTCTCTGACGTTTTACATTGCTCTATTCATTCATATCTTCTCTCATTTGATGTAATTTATTGTACCTGTCAAGTAAGCAAAGAACACATTTTAAGTGAATTAAAATATTGATTATAAAGTAGCGCACATATAAAACTAGAAGTGGAACCCTTGTGCAGATATTTGTCAAGAGTTTTAGTTTCTCTTTGTTAAAATCCATGTGTTTTGTGAGATTACTCTTATTTATATTATACTAGGATATTAAATATTGAAATATGAGGTTTAAAAGATTCTGTAGTAATGTAAAGTAATTTGGCTTGGTAGCAGGCATCATAAAGAGGTAGGCCTGGAGCTGGAGCTGCAGCCTAAAGGGGTTGTAAAAACTTCTAGTGACCGCCCCCCCCCCAGCCCTCCGTTTTACTCACATGAGCCCTGTAATTTCCCTCGTCGGAAATGCGCTCTTCCTCTGCCCGGGGTTCTCGGCTCTTGATTGGATGGATTGATAGCAGCGCAGCCATTGGCTCCCACTGCTGTCAATCAAATCCATTGACATGGGTGCCGGGGGGCGGGGCCGAGTCCTACATTCTGCGTCTATGGATGCCGAATGCTAGACTCGTGAGCACGCCGCAAGGTAACCCCCCCGGGAGAGAGCTTCTCCTAGGGGGTTATACGATGCGGGGAGGAGCCTCGAGAGCCACCGAGGGACCCAAGAAGTTGAGGATCGGGGCCACTCTGTGCAAAACGAATTGCACAGTGGAGGTAAGTATGACATGTTTGTTATTTAAAAAAAATAAAAAAAAGTAGCTTTACAATCACTTGGCAGACATGACTAAGTTTGCAGTTAGGCTGGGGCCTTAATATAGTTAAAATAAATGCACATGTTTTAAAGTTACAGGGGTCTTACCATGATTGGATAGAGCGGGGGTGTGGCAGGGTGTGACCACGGTGGTCTTAGAAGGGGTGGTCACTTGCATCATGGTCAGTTGGAGCAGGAATTGGGACAGACCAGTTTCTCCTTCTCACTCCCTACGTTTTGACCACTTTGGACTTCTCCACCCCCCCATCCCCCTATTTTTCTCTGAGCAACTTGTTATACTTTTGGTTCTATGTTTCAAGGAGTTCTGGGTTCAGAAATGGATGCTCATCAAAACTATGTTGCAAGTTATGACTCTATTTAGGTTGTTTAAGGTATTGTTGTAGCAGCTGGCAGGGGTCTTAGGGGTCTTAGAATGGGGAAGATGGTGGTAAAAAGTTTGACAATAAGGGGTTGGGCCCATCACAAGTATGAGTGTACTGTCCATATTTAAGCTAAGGCAGTAAGTTACTAATGGTTATGTGGCTGTATCAAGGAGAAAATGGAGAGTTAAATTACCAGGAGTCAGTGCAGTTGCGGCTGAAGGCCTTGAAGCGAAATGGTGGTGGATACAGCCAGTTAGTAAAATAAATGTGCCTTCAAATAGGTCAGTCATTATTAGGATTGTTGTTATTCATTTTCATAATGAAAATGGATTTTGTAAAGGTTGTAATTTTTGTATTTGAATAAATTAGCTGCTATGGCCTTTTCAACCCCAAAATGGTCTTCAATTGATTGTTTTTGGGTAAGGGGAATTTATTTGGGTGGGGTTCGATATCAAGGTCATTCAGCTGTAATGCAAGGCAATACTCTAGTCAAGTGCTTCTACTTTGTCTGCACTGCACTTTCATCCAGATAAAACTTATATAGTTTAATCATACAGTATAGGACGTGAAGGGATTCTTAGACCATGGGTTATATGCAACTACCTTCAGGTGATTGGACACTGGCAAAAGCATTGCTTGAACCGCATGCCAGTGTAATCATTTAACCCCACCCACTCTGTAAGGCTCTATTTTTTTTTTCCTAGTCTGATTTTGTGACAGACCCCTTCTCTTGTTGGAGGAAGGTTTATTCATATCCCACCATATTTTCTTTTCCCTCTCCTCTTTCAAATGACAACTCTATCAAGGTCTGACTTGCATTATAGCTCATTAGCAGTTTCTGGATTGGTTATCCTCAGTGTATACCTTGGGAACTGTACCTGGACTCATAGCAGCAGGGCCGGCCTGTAATGTTTGCTTCGGGACTGCATCCAGTGTTTGGCACTCACCTTGGCATGTGGTGCAATGAGTGTAGTTAGCTGCGAGGGTGCTATACAGGGCCATGGTCCATTACTATGTAACCCAGACCCTGAAGAACCCCTTAGATGTATGCTCACGATGATAGGCAAAACTTGGACCGTCGAGGGGTCAGTGACAAGGACAAGGTAAGACATTTTCTCTCTTACCTACTGATTTATGTCTATACAATTCTTGTTGGATTTTTACTTGGGTCTTTAGTACTGTTAAATCAGGTTAGGGAGTCTCCAAAACAAGACATTCAGATGAGATAGTAGATCCAGATCTTTGTAAAATATAAGTAGGTGCTTTATTCATACACTGCAGTGGAGAGACACAACACAAACTGACTTCCAGCTCTATCGGGCTAAATGAAGAAGGAAGTGTCTCTGCCCTACAAACATCAAGTTTAACAATATATACTTTATGAATATGCATAAGCTCTAGGCGTTTTATAGGTGTGACCGTATAGTTTAGTCCAATCAGCATTCATATCTTCTTGACAGCAAGGGAACAGTTAAATGGGTGTATACATCATGTGACTGGCAACAACATTGATTTCAGCAGTTTCTGGTCAGTTCAGACTGATTTTGGTATGAAAGTCATTTTGAGCAGCTTTCTGGGTTCTTATCAGTAGTCTGTGTCATCACAGGTGTTCCTTAGTTTAGATTTCCCAGGGATTGAAACAAAACAAAACAAAAACCGTCTAGGGAAAGGGTAAAGTAAAATAGGGTGCATTACCAATTCTTAAAGTGATAGTCTATATAAATATATATATACACATATATATATATATATATATATATATATATATATATATATATATATATATATATATATATATATTTATATAAAACTCAACATTATCAGACCCCTATAATTCTACTCAGTACACACCATATTATATCAATGTTTCACCATATTCATTCAGATTCAGCACGGTGCTAAGCACACAAGCAATTGCAAGGCACTTTGTGTGTTTTCTCTAGTTATCATTGTCCCACTTTATTCAGCTTTATATGTAACGTTTTTATAGCAGTTACCTATTTACATTTGGTGGTCTTTTTCCTACCTAACCACCCAAAGTTTCTCTCTGGTTAGTGATGCAGTGCTTATAAGAATTGTAGTTGTGCACCTCTGGCTGCCACCTTCCGCCATGCTGATTGTTTGCTGTCTTGCCTGTTGCCTGATACTTCAGAGGCACAGGAACTCAGTTAGCACCTGAGTTATTGCAAGTCTTTCATTCTGGGCATGCTGAACCTCTTTAGTCCATATCAATTCCATGAGTACCCCATAGAGGAAGATCTTCACTTAGCAATAGCAGATTACAGGTGCTTGGGAGCAGGAGCATATGGATCAAATAGCGACATCTAATGACATTTATTCCAATTTAGAGCAGAGACATCCTGACCCTTTATTTCACTCTGTCATTCAGGCAGCTACACAAACAGTTATTTTTTTCTACTTGCAGACCCTACACCAACTTGCAGCTTTTACAGTCAGAGGGTGGTCATCTCCTTCCCATTGAGGAAGAATTTCAAGGACCACTTGTCTAAGGGACATATGTCTCATCTTGGCCTTAACACACTACAGTAGCTAGTCATCTGTCTGGTCTAATGTAGACCTGCCACTATTTCACTCTCAGCCGCCGATCCATTCATTTTCTGCCCATTCATAAACACTGATCTTTCTACTTTACCTATTGTAAGGGGTAGGGGAGGGACCAGCACAGTAATCACAACCATGTGATCACCGTGATGACCAATCACAGTGATCACATGGTACCCAGGCACCCGGACTGGCTGGGTACAGTTTCCCTGTGTACCCACCCATCTAATGACTACTCATCCAGCATTGGGTAAATAAAGGACCACCGATCTGCCACTGAAAAATGTACCCTGGTACAAAAGGTGTTAAAGAAGAACTTAGAAAGAAAGGAATAATGTACTTATTAATATGTCATATACAGCCCAGTGTACAGAACACAAATGTATCATGCGGCGAGACCCAGGGGTACATGGGGGTGCATGAGTATGTAATGCAGAGAATGTTCCTCAGACTCCTTAGTACAGACACCCCTTCTTATACCCCTCAGACAGATCCCTTTGCACAGACCCCTATCCACCACAGATTTCCCAGTGCAGACACCCCCCTGCAAGACTCCTCAGTACAGACACCCCCTCAGAACAGGGCCGTCAGTACAGATACCCACCTCAGCACAAGACTCATTTTGGAGGAGGAAGCAGAGACTTAAGGACCTCAGAACATTTGATATAAATGCCCACTTAGAGGAGGCTCAAGGCCCCCTGTTCTGGGTGCTACACTGTTGGAATGTAATGACTGTGAGGTAGGGGCCATATCTCATTACTAATCCCCTCTCCTGAAAACACTGTTATATAGGAATTTAAAAAAAAAATTACCCTTTCTATTTATCACAGGGGATAACAGGCCTTACAGAAGAATTTCTTGCAGTTAGGCTTAGAAAACAACACATTTTCCTGTTTTGTGTTCCTATCTTTAAAATTAGCAGTGTGAATAACACCTCATCACTAAGTCTTCTTCATTGCATTCTTATTAAGTAAATGAGTCTTCTCTCCATTTTTGAGGGTGCTCGTTAGCAATACAAAGGACTCCTGTGTGACTTCTATAAGCATGCCCCTCTATTTTTAGCTAGAGTTTCCCTGGTGCTGAATAGACATGGCAGTCCAAGCTTCCTTTGATTATATCAGAGAGAATGGGTGCTTTGAAAAGCCGGCAAATACATATTGCCTGGTGTCCTTTGGAGGTTTAGGGAGCAGCTGAGAAATCCCCTTAGCCATCCCAATGCTTGTATCTTGTAAGTATTATCACTTGTAATCTTTCAATGTTGACCAGTTACAAATGACACATTATCACATATATTCATTCCAGCAAAGACTATTTTAACAGTGCTTTAGCAATGTGTGATGTTGTCAACACTGTAACAATCAATACAGTACTTCCTGTGTTTCATGATATCTCTGTAATGCAACATTCCCCTTAATAATTTCAATGCATTTTTTACCCTTTTCCTCCTGGGCCTGCGTCACTTTAAACAGGGGGTGAGAAGGATCGGCATTCATGTGACCACTGTTACAGTGGTCACACGATAGGAAGTTGATCTTTAGTTTGGACCGAGAGTCTACGACAGCTCGATCTTTGTTCTTGGAGCATGCAGTGAGCGTACTTTCAGCACATAAACATCTGCATCCGCATATGTGCAGCGTGTGAGCGTTAAATCCCTCAGTCTGTTTGAAATTTGGTGAATTTGAACCTAGTGGCGAATCCTATTGATGTTTATAATAGGTAAATAATAAAAGTTCTAACCATTTTTAGGGCGAATAGGCAAGTTACTGTCAAATAAAAGGCATGGGGAGATGGGTACTGCCAAGGATGACATGTACCAATGTAAAAAAAAAAAAAAAAAATGTTTTTAAGTACCATACAGTGGGAAGAGAGGAAAAAAAAAAAATGCATTAAATTACATGTGTGGGGATGCCTTACAGATCAGTCAGATTTTTACAGACAGTCTCAGCGACTGCATACTCTGGCAGTGCATATTTGGCTGTGTAAATATTTTTTTCTTTTACAATTACATACAGCAGCATCCCAATCTGATCAATTTCAGCTTGAGAAAAAGGCATTTTTCAGATAGTTTTAGCAGTGATGTTTCCACTAGTGCCGCATACACACACAAGCAGACTTTTCGACCGGACTGGTCCGACGGACTTTCTGCGGACTTCCAACGGACTTTCCAAAGGAACGGACTCGCGCACACATGACCGGACTTTCCAGCAGAATAGGTCCGACGGTCTTCCCGCTAGACTTTCGACGGAGTTACAGCAGACTTCCGGACTTGCCCACACACGTTCATTTTGAACGTGATGAAGTACGGCAGGACTATAAAAGGAAGTCAATCTTGCCACTTTTATCGGCGAGATTAACACCTTGCAAGCCCAGTCGCGGAGCATACCAGGCACTCAGGTCTGATATGGATTTTAAGGGGAACCCCCTACGCCGAAGAAAACGGCATGGGGGTCCCCCCAAGATCCATACCAGACCCTTATCCGAGCCCGGCTGGTCAGGAAAGAGGGTGGGGACGAGCGAGCGCCCCCCCTCCTGAACCGTACCAGGCCGCATGCCCTTAACATGGGGGGTGGGTGCTTTGGGGAAGGGGGGCACCCTGCGGCCCCCCACCCCAAAGCACCTTGTCCCCATGTTGATGAGGACCAGGGCCTCTTCCCGACAACCCTGGCCGTTGGTTTCGGGGTCTGCGGGCGGGGGGCTTATCGGAATTTGGGAGCCCCCTTTAATAAAAATTAAAGGGGGCCCACAGATACCGGCCCCTCGCCCTATGTGAATGAGTATGGAGGTACATCGTACCCCTATCCATTCACCTGGGGAAAAAAGTGTCAATAAAAAAACACACTACACAGGTTTTTAAAGTAATTTATTAGGCAGCTCCAGGGGTCTTAATCCAACCTCGGGGGTCTCTTCTGACTTCTCTGCTCTCTCCGGCCTCTTCTTCCTTTGTCCGGTTCTTCTCCCACTCTCCAGCCTCTTCTCCGCTTCTTCTCCTGCTCTTCAGTTCTTCTGCCGGGCTCCTCTGCTATCTTCTGCTTTTTTGCCGCTCTCTTGCTAGCGGTGGCCCGGTCTTCTCCATCATCTTCTTCCCTCTTCTCTTCTTCCGATGTTGACACAACACTCTCTCCCGCTGTAATGCTGTGTTCACGGTGCGCCAACGACTTATATAGGCATGAGGCGTGGTCACTAGGTGATGTCACCCGGTGACCCCACCCCTTATGAGGTCACAGTCCCAGGGCATGCTGGGACTGTGCCATCATAAGGGGCCGGGTCACCACCCGGTGACCACGCCGCATGCCTATATAAGTCATTGCGCATCGTGCGCACTCTTTGCAACATTTTTTTGCAACACCGTTTTGCAACATTTCAGTGTATATCATTTTTTGGATTTTTTTGGTGTCTAATTTTACATTTTATATATATATATATATATATATATATATATATATATATATATATATATATATATATATATGTTCACTATACTGGACTTGATATGATGCACTATATGACATTTTATTAGGGTGATTACCTAAAGTGCATATTATTACAGTGGATTTTTTGCACTTTTGTTACACATTTAGTTCACCTAATTTTTAACTAGGGAGCAGCATTCACCCCATTTTCCACTTTCTTTGTATCTATTAGCCCTCTTGGGGGTTTATTAGGGGAGGCTGCATACCTTCTTTCCTTTCCTAAGCGCAGAGTTTTTGTATTGTAGTTTGCCCATGCTATCCAGCCACAGCATGCTGAGGAGGTGGTGGACTGGCTTACTAAACCTTCCTCATCCTCCTCATCCTCTGTCATGCAAGCAGAGACAAGTGTGCAGTCCCTTGCAGTTGCCAGAGTGGATAAACCTGCCTCCTTGTCCACATCTATTCCTGCCTTAGGGTTCTTCCAGATTGATAAACCCTGAGATTTCACTTACTCTATCATCTGCCAGTCACCTGAATCCATGGAGCTGTGACAAAAGTCTGACTTGTGAGTATTTATCATTTCGATTTTTCCTGAGGAGTTTAGCCCAGAGGGCTGCATTAGACTATCTGTTAAATGCTAGAGATTAACCTTCTCAAAGATCTCCTAACCCTAGCTAAAAAGGAGCTAAAAATTTTGTTGGTGCCTTGGACAGGGGTGCGTGTAGACAACTAAAGAAAATAAATGAACCCGCAGAGGTTCTGAAGTCCAGCTAGATTCTTAAAGCTGAACTGCAGGATAACCAAATATTGTTTAAATACAAGAGGTATGTGTATTCTTACTTGAACCTTTGTGTACTTTGTGTTTTTCTTCCAAATCTGTTCAGGAATCCAGTGTAAAACTTTGCCTCTGCGCAGGAGCTTCCTGTAATAAAGACCAGTCACTGCTGATCTCGCTCCTTGGACTGGGTGACTGGTCTTGTATCTGTCTTCTCCCGCAGTTTTTTTTCCAGGCAGCCTGTAGTAGGTGGAGCCTGCTGAGTTTCTCCCATAGCTCTGCTTTCTTCATGAACTATGTACAGCACAGTGGTGATGTCACCTTTATGCTTACAATTAAAATCTAGGTTTTCACAATAATTTGGTGCACAGTGGATTTATACAGTATCCTTTGTGGCTTTTGAGGAATATATTTAAATTAATTTTTTTCCTGCTGGTAGTTCAGCTTCAAAGTAAAGAAAATTAAGGAACGTCTACATTTCTACTTCTTACCATGGGGAAGTTCAACTGTGGACAGTGGTATTAAGATATTAATGATCAGAGTGCCTAAAGATATAAGAAGACACAGGGCGATCAACCTTACAGTATCTGCCCAGCCTTTTTCAGACACTGCCCCACTACTTGCACTCATTTCCATGTTGGATGCACATTATTGCTCTAGATCAGCTTCCTAATAGTGAAAAGAGTGGACCATGAATGGGTATGTGTGCTGGCTCAACTGCTTGTAGCCTTTATAAGGGGTGCATATGAGTGGATGACATACGGGAGAGCAATTGGTAGACAGCTGTCACACTATACTGTGAAATGCCTGAATAAGGAACCTTCTTGGTAGCATAATTATATTTTATTTGAATGAAAACTGCATATCTAAAAAGATGAAAAACAACTTTTAAAATGGCATTAATGAGCTTATCTGAGATTTTAGTGATTGGATCTACATTTTACTTAGCATTTAAGGACCTGTTTATCAATGTTTTCACCTATGATTCACACAACTTTTACCTAAGATTTAAACATTTTCCTATTGGACCTTATGTGAAAAATGTAATTCTTGGATAAAAGTTGTGTGAATTTTGTGTGAAATCTTTGATCAATAGCCCCCCTTTGTGTTTTATAATGTTATCTTTATATCTGACAAATATAGTGGTCTCTGACAATAGTGAATTGTCTAGATGCAGGTACTTTAATGTGTCAAAGCAGGTGGCTTTGCACTACATATTTGTGTTCGTTATTTAAGACCCAGCTGTCATTCCTGAATGCATGCTCAAAAAGAATGCATGAAATTGGATATATGGCACATCTCAGTACATCTGGGCTTCTGGCCACTGGCTTTTTCTGCCAAATATGTAGCTACTCTGGTGCAAGTAATAGGAGACATTTAAATCTCCAAGGTAGTCTGCTATAAAAAGAAAATTAGAAATTCATTTCAACCTATAAATGAAGTTAGGAGGCAGACCCCCTGCTCGTTCTGAACCCAGTCAGAGCAGCTTTATCATCATCACATTGCTTGCTTGCCCTCCCACACCCACCTAACCATGCTCACATGCATCTGTACTTTATGTACAGAACACAATTCAGAAGAGAATATACCACAAGGTATAACTAAGAGAGTTTGAAAGGGTGCAGTTGTCTCATCATATGGAAGGACTGACTGTGACAGGTTGACTGGTACATGAATCCTATGCTTATTTAACTTGTGCTTTCTCTGCTTTATAAGTGTTTGTATTTTGTAGGCAATATGTGGGTAGGTTTGAATCTGATTAGTGGCTGTGAGAAAAGTCTTAGTACTGAATTTTAAAAAGTCTTCAATCAAGTTTTACATTAGGGAGCAACAAGTTGTAGGAAGGTGCAAACAGGAACCAGGTAGGCCACAAAGTATTTGGGTTTTTCCTAACGCTATTGAATCATTATTACTTCTATTTATTCCTCCCAGTAACATGACTTTCTAATTGTTCTTTCTGGTTATCCTCCAAAGATTGGCAAGCTGCCCTTTTTTTAAAGCTGCATGAAAACCATTATAATTGGTAGTGGATGTGTGTCCTGCAGAGTAGACTATAGTTGTTAGAGAACTGCTGAGACCCACCCTGGCCACATTTTAAGCTAACATTGGGTCTGGTTTATTTGTTCTTGAATAATGTATGGCACATGTCTACTGCAAAGCTTTTCCAGCTTGATTTTTTCCCAAAATATTAATTCCATTGCCAACATCTATATAGAATAGCTTAGTAGTTGAAGATAAAAATCTTTTTATATATTTTTCCAATTTCTTAGAAAAAAAAATCCTTTCCACTCTTAAATGTAGAGGAAATTTGGGGGGAATCACCTCTGATATAATACCATGCACAAGTTACACTTGGTATAGTTTTAAAGTTGTTATTGATCTGTAAGCAAGCTTGCATGAGACATGCATTTTGAATGCAAAGTAATAAGTCTGATTAAAGTTTCGTGTACAGGGTTTAGATGCCTTAAGAATGCATTACTATCAAAGAATGATCCAGTGTATGCAGTAAGCGTTTCTTATCAGTTTGGCCCTGTGGTCAGCACATCTATTTGCTTTTACACAACTTGTCCTTGGTAAGAATATCAACTTTGGGAAACTTTTATAACACTTCCAAATCAAGACTTTGGTGATTATTTACGAAAGGAAAATCCACTTCGCACTACAAGTGCAAACTGCAAAGTGCACCTGAAATTGCTTTGAAAGTGGACTTGGAAGTGCAGTTGCTGTACATCAGAGGGGGACATGCAAGGAAAATAAAAAATAGCATTTTAGCTTGCACATGATTGGATTATAAAATCAGCAGGGCTTCCACTCATTTCAGATCTACCCCTCAGATTTACAGCAATTGCACTTCTAAGTGCACTTTCAGTGCAATTTCAAGTGCACTTTGCACTTATAGTTTTCACTTGTAGTGCAAAGTGGATTTGCCTTTCATAAATAACCCCCTTTGTGTTGGTAAAAACTGCAGTTGAGTATTACTACATTTCCAATTACTTACCAGCATCTGAATAATTCTTAAAACTGAACTCTGGACACAAAAACATTCCTCAATAACTACAAAGGGTACACCTTAATGTTGTGTGCACCAAGTGCCTGCATTTGCTGCACTGCACATGCTACACTGTATATAACCTGTGCAGAAAGCAGAGCTGTGAGAGGAACCCAGCAGTTCTATCCACTACAGGGTGCTTGTAGGAAGAGTAGGAGAGAGTAGGAGAGTAGGTCTTTATTATAAAAATCTCTTGCACAGAGGCAAACTTTCAAATAGGATTGCTACACAGATCTAGAAGAAATACACAAGGTACACTAATATGTAAGTAATAATACACAGGACTTTTGTATTTAAACAATATTTGCTTATACTGGAGTTCAGCTTTAATATACTTTCTAGTATATCACAGCATACAAAACATATGAAGAAGCCTTCTTCAACAGCTTTTGATGGATAGTCCAGTGTAAAACCCTAATGCCCTGTACACACGACCGGTTTTGCCGGCGGAATAAACTCCTAAGGTTTCTCCGACGGAACTCCGACGGAATTCCATTCAAGCGGTCTTGCCTACACACGGTCAAACCAAAGTCCGACCGTCCAGAACGAGGTGACATACAACACGTACGACGGGACTAGAAAAAGGAAGTTCAATAGCCAGTAGCCAATAGCTTCCGTCTCGTACTTGCTTCAGAGCATGCGTCGTTTTTGGTACGTTGGAACAGCATACAGACGAGCGGTTTTCCCAATAGGAATTGGAAATATTTAGAACATGTTCCATTTCTAGGTCCATCAGAATTTTCGAGAAAAAAAAGTCCGATGAGGCCTACACACGATCGGAATAGACGATGAAAAGCTTCCGCCTGACTTTTTCTGTCGGACATTCCGCTTGTGTGTACACAGCTTTAGCCGATCTCTGCTTATAATGTTTTAAAAGAAAAAAAAAACATCTGAAATTACACGTTCTCATGGCCTGGATAGATATTGGAGTGTGTCTTATTAATTTTAGACAGGATGGCAAGGTTATAGCTATGAACAGACATGACAATCGGATACACTTGTTGTCAGCAGACAGAGGACCCATGAAATGGATGTTAATTAACTGAGGAGAGACTACCTAGATAGGAAAACAATGACTTTTCATTATCTGTTACAGGTATATAAAGGTTTGGTGAAAAAAAAAAAGTTTATGCACCTCTGTTCTATGTACTCAGTCATCACTGACATCTCTTCTAGTGCAAAACAAACAAGCATTTTACAGTTGAACATCAGGCAAACAACTACAAAGATGGAATGCATATAAATGAGCAGTTTTACCTGCCAAAGGGATTTGTATTTCTGTCCATCCAATCACAAGATTTTTAAAGCCCTGACACTCAGCACAGTTCAGCCAGGAAAGAGACTTGCTTTTTCTCTACTTCACTGTGGTAATGGTTGTGTTAGGTGGTGTGAGCATCATATAGACCAAACACCATGTTTTGTTTTAAACTTTGGATGTCAATAATGTGAATTTTAAACTTAGATAAAAATTTATTTTGTACTTCAATGCTATGGATGTGCCTCTAAAGTCCACGTTTCTTTCTCTTGAATACATTTTCTCTACTACAGTTAAGTAACATTTGCAGATCTTGTCACTCCACTAGCCTGTCACTGAATAGTGAAAGAGGAAAAATAGCATGCTGAGCTCATCTTTGTCTCTCTGATTTCTCCTCCTATCAGCATGATCTTTGTTTGCAATTGAGCACTGCAGCACATCTGACTGGCTCCTTATGTTGCTTCTTCCTCTCCTTGTCTGATCTTTGCTATATGCATGTGCCTTGAAAAAGTATTAATACCCCTTGAAATTTTCCACATTTTGTCATGTTTCAACCAACAATATAAATGTATTTTATTGGTATTTTATGTGATAGGCCAACACAAAGTGGCACATATTTGTGAAGTGGAAGGAAAATGATAAATGGTTTTCCAGATTTTTTACAAATGATGTGAAAAGTGGGGTGCATTTGTATTCAGCCCCCTTTACTCTGATACCCGTAACTAAAATCTAGTGGAACCAATTGCCTTCAGAAGTCATCTAATTAGTAAATAGAGTCCACCTGTGTGTAATTTAATCTCAGTATAAATACAGCTGTTCTGTGAAGCCCTTAGAGGTCTGTTAGAGAACCTTAGTGAACAAACAGCATCATGAAGGCCAATGAACACAGGTCAGGGATAAAGTTGTGGAGAAGTTTAAAGCAGGGTTAGGTTATAAAAAAAATATCCCAAGCTTTGAACATCTCGCAGAGCACTGTTCAATCTATCATTCGAAAATGGAAAGCGTATGGCACAACTGCAACCTACCAAGATATGGCCATCCACCTAAACTAACAGGCCGGACAAGGAGCACAATCAGAGAAGCAGCCAAGAGGCCCATGGTAACTCTGGAGGAGCTGCAGAGATCCACAGCTCAGGTGGGAGAATCTGTCCACAGGACAACTACTAGTAGTCATGCACTCCACAAATCTGGCCTTTATGGAAGAGGGGAAGGAAGAAAGCCATTGTTGAAAGAAAGCTATAAGAATTCCTGTTTGCAGTTTGTGAAAAGCCGCGTGGGGGACACAGCAAACATGTGGAAAAACATGCTGTGGTCAGATGAGACGAAAATTGAACTTTTCGGCCTAAAAGCAAAATGCTATGTGTGGCAGAAAACTAACACTGCACATCACCCTGAACAGACTATCCCCACCGTGAAACATGGTAGCTGCAGCATCATGTTTGGGGATGCTTTTCTTTAGCAGGGACAGGGAAGCTGGCCAGAGTTGATGGGAAGATGGATGGAGCCAATTACAGGGCAATCTTAGAAGAAAACCTGTTATGGGGCATACACACGGTTGGACTTTTTGTCTACAAAAGTCCGACGGACGCCGACGGACCAAAGCTGGCTGACAATCCGATCGTGTGTGAGCTTCCCTGGACTTTCAGCGGACTTTTCCAGCCACAAATCTGACGGACTTTAGATTTGAAACATGCTTCAAATCTTTACGTCGTAACTACGCCGGACCCAGAAATCTGCTCGTCTGTATGCTAGTCCGACAGACAAAAACCCACGCTAGGGCAGCTATTGGCTACTGGCTACCATTTCCTTATTTTAGTCTGGTGTACGTCATCACGTATGAATCCATCGGACTTTCCATCGGACTTTTGTGTGATCGTATGTAGGCAAGTCCGCCAAAAGTCCGTCGAAAGTCTGTCGGACGGGCTGTCGGACTTTTGTAGCCGAAAAGTCCGACCGTGTGTACACGGCATTAGAGTCTGCAAAAAGACGGAGTGATCACAAATAGCTATAAAATCGCGTGGTGGCCAGACATAAAAAGCTTTTTATGTCTGGCCACCACGCGATTTTATAGCTATTTGTGATCACTTTTTATCCATCTTTATCAGTACTTGTTATGAACTTTCTGGCACTTCTACAATAAAATACTTTTTTTTATCAGATTCATGCCCTATGTGGAGATCTCTTTTTTTTTCATGAACTGCATTTCCATGGGGTGGAAATCGCTTTTCCTAGTGGCCTGTTTCCTTTGAACGCCATCCATCCATCCGTTGTGGATCTGAACATCCGCCATCCTTCCATCCATCCCATGTGGATCTGCTCCAGATGGAACCCACCACAAGTGCCTTTCAGCATAATACCCTTGGGACCGATTGATCCCTAAAGCCCACATGACACTCCACCGTATAGTGATTGTGTCCATCTCCTCCGGTAAGCGTACCCACTTCCGCTACTATTATATCGATTTTGAATGTATGAAGATTGTGCACTGATCCGGAAGCACCATTCACATTTGTTTGTCTTCACTCAAAGAACACTACTTTGCATATATTGATGAAATTTTATATCACCATGGACAATCTTGTCAGTCTTTTGAGACTGTCTTTTCGCTATGTTTATTTTTGTTTATAAATATTATCTTGAGCAATCACCTTGCACAACACATGTATACAGGGTGTGAGTTCCATCATCCTGTCATTTATCTCATTTAGCGCTGCACCTTTTAATTGTTGCCACTGTGCCAAACGCAGCCACTGTGCCCATCAGTTGTCGCCACTGTGCCAGCAAACGTCGCCACTGTGCAGCCACTGTGCCCATCAATTGTCACCACTGTGCCAGCAAACACAGCCACTGTGCCAGCAAACGCGACCAACGAAAATAATTTTACTGTTAGGGGTCCCCACAACTTGGGAAATTTTATCAAGGGGTCACAGCACTAGAAAGGTTGAGAACCACTGCTCTAATGCCTATCCAAAGTCAGGTACTTACACTGCTTGCAATTAAAAAATATCAGCAGAGCTGCATTATTTGTGTCTTCTATGCCTAAAGTTTAGCTTTATGATCCTTAACTATTGTGTATGAGAAATTGATTATTCATTCAATCTAACTATTATTTATTTCCTATTTATTTCCTATTGTTAATTGAATTGACTATGGTATATAAAAAAAAAAACAAAAAGCGACAGTCTCCACACTCTGGTTATCTAGCGTACACTAGAATAAGTGGTAACAATAATAAAAATAAAACGCTAAAATAACTAATAGGCCTCATACACACTGGGGCTCCTCTAAATACTTTTCTCCTGGCAGGAGAAAAGCAGCTCAAAATGCTCCTGAGCCATGTTTTCTCAAACGTGTAGGCACATTTAGGTACGCCAAGTGCTTATTCATTTAATTGGCCAGAATAGTAATTTTTTTCTAGATATTGAAAAGAAAAAAACGCTCAAAAGCGTTTAGGCACGTTGGGTGTTTTTTATGCTCAAACGCTCCTCTCCTGAATGCACAGGTGATGGTTATTTTTCTGCCTCCAAAATCCCCTGCCTGTAAACTCCAGTAAACTCCTATAGTGTGCATGGACACATAAGTTAAAATGGAGAGGAGTTTGAAGGCATAGAAAAAAAAAAATTAAATGCCATTCAGGGACATCCCCCCACCTTCCCAAAAAAAAAGATGATTTTTGATACCTTTTATTTGCCAATTTTTGGAAAAACAAAAGCAAACAGTGGTCACAAGTTAAGACAGGTGGTATGCAATGTGCACCTGCTTTAACTAAGTCACTTACTGACAGCGGCACACTTCGTACATCACCCATCCCATCAGGGACACTTATTTTCACAAATGCACTGCATCAAATTTATGCTTGAGATTGATATAAACATGTGCATTTTTCAGTATTTTGTGATTGCGCACCACACACAATCCCTGGCTACCTAAAACAGGTCATACTTCTAAATGTGTTAGATATCTCTTAATGGTAGAGATGGGCCAACCCCCCCCCCCCGTTCAGTTCGCAGCAGAACTCCCAAACAGGGTAAAAGTTCTAACCTGAACACTGAATCCCATTGAAGTCTATGGGAGCCAAACAGGAAAAATTTAAAAGGGCCATTTTGAAGGCTTATATGCAAATAAAAGGCCGTAAAAGGGTATGGGGGTTTCCGGTGCTGCCCTGGAGGACATGTATCAATGCAAAAACAATTTTTTAAAAAAGAGAGTTTTTTCAGGAGCAGTGATTTTAATGATGCTTAAAGTGCAACAATAAAAATGAAAGATTCTCTTAAATATAGTGCCTGGGGAGTCCCCTTAGTCTGCCTGTAAATTGGCACATCTGTAGCATGCATAGAACATGCTACAGCAAAATGACATTTCTAAAGAAAACAAAATGAGTCAAATCACATTTAAATTGACTCGCGATTGCAATTGCCGACCCCCGGCTATTGAAAAAAAATAAAGAAAAAAATTGCGTTGGGTCCCCCCCCCCCAGTATATACCAGACCCGAAGGGTCTGTTTCTTTTTTTTTATTACTGTTTTTTTTTTTTTTTTCATACTGTCAAAAACTGTCTATGTTTTTATTACTTTTTGACACTTTTTTGGTGAATGGGTAGGGGTACTATGTACCTCATACTCATTCAAATGGGGGGGCTTGTTAAAGGGTGCTTGGGATCTGGGGGCCCCCTTGTTAAAGGGTGCTTCCAGATTCTGATAAGCCCCCTGCCTGCATACCCCCCAACCACTGGCCAGGGTTGTGGGGATGAGGCCCTTGTTCCCATCAACATGGGGACAAGGTGCTTTGAGGTGGGGGCAGAGCCCCTCCTCCCCAAAGCACCCACCCCCTATTTTGAGGACACATGGACTGATATGGTTCAGGAGGGGGGTCGCCCCCCCTTTCCTGACCTGCCAAGCTGCATACTTGGACAAGGGTCTGGTATGGATTTGGGGGGGGGGACCCCACGCCATTTTTTTGTCAGAATGTTTATACTGAAATATTAAAACAGTATTGTATTGATGAAATTATGCAAAAATCTGTGTTTTTAGGAGATTTTTACATTTTTCCACAAAACAAACAAATTAAATCGTTTGTTTTTCCGTGCTAGTTTGAAAACAAGAGTGAGTACAACGATGTTGTCAAACCAGGAGTCGGACTGAGACAGAAGTACAGTTAAATCACACTTGTTTAATAATATTTAATAAAAAGGTAAACAGAGTAAACATAGTCAAAACATAGCCAGAGTTCAGGAACCGGAACGGATAGTCAAACAAGCCAAAACATCAGGGAGCCAGAGATGAGCGTAGTAGAACAGCAAGCAGGATCTAGATCCAGAAGGAATGTCAGCCAAGCAAGTCTTTAACAGAAACACAGGAGAGCGTCTCTAGAGATGTGACCAAGGCGAAGGCAGAGATCATCTGGGCTGGACGGCTTAAGTAGGCAGGACTGACGAGCAGGATATCATCCACAGGTGAGTCACTGTGGAGAAAAAGGAGCTGGCAATTAGCCGACAACTGAGCGGCCAGCTTTGAGAAGGAAGGGCTGAGCCCAGCCCTGACAGATGTGCTACAAACATATATTTATTAACTAAAAATTCAGTGTAAAATAATATCAGATATATTTGGTGATAATACAAAAATGTACATAACTTCAAATATCAAATATATATGGTTAATATAGATAATAATAACATTTTACCACAATGTCATTTCAACATTTTATATCTTAGTAAACTTAAACTTAGTAACACTTAGTAAATAGCTTTCCGTGGCTCTACGGACTTATGTAAACAGGCTAGGTGTTGACTTTAACTTGTAAATCTTCTCAAAACAAATAGACTTTCAAGCTTAAATTTCTTTTACAGTATATGGACAATTTTGTTAACCATATACAAACTTATAATAATTAATGATAATTTAACCAAGACTCATTTTTAAATAAAAAAATACATTTTGAATGAATTTATCTTTAAACACATATCACAACAAAACCATTGTACAGACTTTGGCCTTAGCTTTGTAGAGACAAACAAAATGTGTATGTCTGTTAATATTTGGAATATAATTATTTCATGCTGCAGGTAAAAATAATACAACTCCAATTTGCTCTGGCATATATTTAAATGGTTTTGTTTTGTATATGCTAAAACAATTCAATTACCAAAAGGTAAAAATAAAAGATTAATACTTTACCATGGCTTAAGATTCTTTTGTTTTGAGAAGTATCAACTGAGTGTCCAAAGGACTTCTTTGATCCTCCTTTCTACATTCTTCTGTACTCAAGATCTCAACATCCTCTCGCCTTCCAAGATTCTTTTCGTCTCAAAAATTCTTTCATTCCTCCTTCCAGCTATGTGTAACCAGTCTATATTGCCCTTAGAATGTGGGTGTGGAAATGTCTTTCACGTCACAAAAGATGTCAAAACACATATCATTTCCTGTACAACCCTTCTAGGGAAATTGTAGTGTCCTTACACATAATTTCCAGTAGGGGCGGTATAGGATTAGAAATTGATATTAACTTGTCAGAAATCAATCTTCATGTAACCTTTAACTTAAGACTCAATAGAAAACTATTAAGCGCTTTACCGTCAATTTCCTTCAGGCTTTCACATTGGAGAGACAGGAGCGGCTCTTTCAGGGCGTTTTGCAGGCACTTTAGGGGTCTAAAGTTAAACTCTTTAGAATTTTTTTTTAAAACAAGATGGCTTCTGGTTTGTTCATAACATATATATGAAAAATATACGATTTAAAGGCCTTAGGAATTCTTTTTAACTCCAATAGTCCTGACATTTTTTTCAAATTTTGGCTTGGGGTTCTACTTAAAATCCATACCAGACCCGAAGGGACTAGGACCGGGGGGGGACCCCACGCTGTTTTTTTTTTTTTAGTTTTTTTTTTTAACGGAAAATTTTTAATATTATTTAGCTCTCAGTGGGGAAGCCCATTGACAGCTGATAACTCATCGGTTGTTAACTACTTCAGCCCCGGAGGATTTGGCAGCTCAATGATCGGAGGGCTTTACAATTTGGCACTGAGCTGCTTTAACTGGTAATTGCGCGGTCATGCAGTGTTGTATCCAAACAAAATTTGCGTCCTTTTTTTCCCACAAATAGAGCTTTCTTGTGATGGTATTTGTTTGCCTCTGCGATTTTTATTTTTTGCGATATAAACGGAAAATACCGGAAATTTTGAAAAAAAATGATATTTTCTTTTTGTTATAAAAAAAATTAATAAACTCAATTTTAGTCATACATTTAGGCCAAAATATATTCAGCCACATGTCTTTGGTAAAAAAAATGTCAATAAGCGTATATTTATTGGTTTGCGCAAAAGTTATAGCGTCTACAAACTAGGGTACATTTTCTGGAATTTACGCAGCTTTTAGTTTATGACTGCCTATCTCATTTCTTGAGGTGCTAAAATGGCAGGGCGGTACAACACCCCCCCCCCCCCCCAAATGACCCCATTTTGGAAAGTAGACACCCCAAGGAAATTGCTGAGAGGCATGTTGAGCCCATTGAATATTTTATTTTTTTGTCACAAGTGATTGAAAAATGACAAAAAAAAAAAAATACACAAAGATGTCACTAAATGATATATTGCTCACACATGGCATGATTGTATATGGGTCATTTGGGGGGGGTTTGAACTGTCCTGGCACAACATTTAGAAGCTTATGTCACACATCACCCACTCTTCTAACCACTGGAAGACAAAGCCCTTTCTGACACTTTGTTTACATGAAAAAATATTTTTTTTTGCAAAAAATTACTTTGAACCCCCAAACATTATATATTTTTTTTAAAGCAAAGGCCCTACAGATTAAAATGGTGGGTGTTGCAATTTTTTTTCTCACACAGTATTTGCGCAGCAATTTTTCAAACGCAATTTTTTTGCAAAAAACACACTTTTTTAATTTTAATGCACTAAAACACACTATATTGCCCAAATGTTTGATGAAATAAAAAAAAATATTATTATTATTTTTATTATACAGTATTTATATAGCGCCGACAGTTTACGCAGCGCTTTACAACATGAGGGCAGACAGTACAATTACAATACAATTCAATACAGGAGGAATCAGAGGGCCCTGCTCGTTAGAGCTTACAATCTAGGAGGGAGAGTCAAGTTATACAAGAGGGTAACAGCTGTGGGGGATGAGGTAATGGAGAAAAGAGTGCAGTTGTTAGATGGAGGCAGGATAGGCTTCCCTGAAGAGGAAAGTTTTCAGGGATCGCCTAAAGGTGGATAAATTTGGAGACAGTCTGACAGATTGGGGTAGGGAATTCCAGAGTATGGGCGAGGCTCGGGAGAAGTTCTGGAGGCGGATATGGGAGGAAGTGATGAGGGAACTAGAGAGCAGGAGGTCTTGGGAAGAACGGAGACGGAGATTAAGTTGGTATTTTGAGACTAGGCTAGTGATATAACTGGGCGCAGAGTTGTGGATGGCTTTGTAACTTATTGTTAGTATTTTGAATTTAATTCATTGGGCGAGTGGCATCCAATGGAGGGATTGGCAGTGAGGGGTAGCAGGCACTGAGCGGTTTTTAAGGTGGATGAGTCTGGCAGCAGCATTCATGATGGACTGAAGGGGGGATGGTCTAATTAAAGGTAAGCCAATGAGAAGGGAGTTGCAGTAGTCGAGGCGAGAGATAACCAGGGAGTGAATCAGGAGATTTGTGGTTTCATTGGTTAGAAAGGGACATAGTTTAGAGATGTTGCGGAGGTTGAGGCGGCAAGCTTTGGAAAGTGAATAGATGTGGGGCGTTCAGAGTCCAGGATAACACCTAGCACCCTGACATGTGGTGAGGGGTGGATGGTTGTGCCATTGCTCTTGACAGACAAGTCAGGGGAAGAGGCACGTGGGGGAGGAAATATTATAAGCTCGGTTTTGGACAAGTTGCCGAGTATATGGATACCAAACACGACATGCTTTAAAATTGCGCACAAATGTGCAGCGGCGACAAGCTACATACATTTTTAAAAGCCTTTAAATGCCTTTACAGGTTACCATTTTGGATCTACAGAGGAGGTCAACTGCTAAAATGACTGCCCTCGATCTGACTTTCGCGGTGATACCTCACTTGCATGGTGCAATTGCTGTTTACATATGACTCCAGACCAATGCTTGTGTTTGCCTTTCCACGTGAGCACGGGGGACTTTTTTATTATATTTTTAAACTGTTCCTTTCATTTTTTTTTTTTTTTAATCATTTTTATTGTTATCTCAGGGAATGTAGATATATCCCCTATGATAGCAATAGGTAGTGACAGGTACTCTTTTTTGAAAAAATTGGGGTCTATTAGACCCTAGATCTTTCCTCTGCCCTCAAAGCTGAATGGTCTACCTGCTAAGCAAATGATGGTTAACAATAAACCAAAGTAACATTACAGTATAACAGTAAGACTAATGCCCTGTATACACGGTCGTATTTTCCGACAGAAAAAGTGCGATCGGATTGTGTTGTCGGAAATTCCGATCGTGTGTGGGCTCCATCAAACTTTTTCCGTCGGAATTTCCGACACACAAAGTTTGAGAGCAGGATACAAAATTTTCCGACAACAAAATCCGATCGGTTAAATCCCGATCCTGTGTATACAAATCCGACGCACAAAGTGCCACACATGCTCAGAATAAATTAAGAGATGAAAGCTATTGGCTACTGCCGTACGTGTTTTACGTCAGCGTGTTCAGAACGATTGGATTTTCCGACAACTTTGTGCGACTTTTATGTGTGTATGCAAAACAAGTTTGAGCCAACATCCGTCGGAAAAAATCCATGGATTTTGTTGTCGGAATGTCCGATCAATGTCCAATCGTGTGTACAGGGCATTACAATACCTGCAAAGCAAATACAATAAAACATAGTAAAAATAAAACATTGCAATCTGTGCATAAAAAAATATATGCCGAAGTATGGGGGCAATGTTAGGAGCAAATCGCTCCTCCACCCCTGCTGCCCCCATTCCTCGGCATATATGCTCTCTTTTTTTAATAGTGGTGGTGAAATCACCTGCAACAGCGCTGGAGTCACGGCTATGTATTGTGAGAGCAAACGCTGTTGCTGTCAAGATAAATAAACCCGTGCTGCAGCTGAATGGCGTACCTGCTAAGCAAATAATGGTTAACAATAAAACAAACATTACAGTATAACATACCATACCTGCAAAGCAAATACAATAAAACATAGTAAAAATAAAGAGAACAATAGATACAGTATAGAACAATGGTGAGCGAACAGTAGAGCGGACAGTAGAGAGTGAACATAAGAGAAAGAACAATAGAGAGAGAGGAAAAAAATACAATCACAACTATTTTTGGATTTTTTATTTTATATTTTTTTGTGTTTTTGTGTGTGTTTTTTTTTTTTTTTCACTTTTTTCACTTTTATAAAAGCTGTAAAAAAACTGTAAACTGAATGTTGCAGATTATGGTCTCAAAATGTGATGGCCATCACATATTTCGAGACACCAAGACCCTGTGTTAGTGTGCCTAGGACTGTGTGATGCTGTACCCTACGCTAAAACTCCACTAGTGTGTGGTAGTGTTTGAAACATTCACCAATGCAGAGACCAGGTTGGTCAGGACAGGAGGGACAATAAAAGCGGGTGTCACGCCTAAATCCGCGTTTGCTGCAGACACGTCATCTTTTTTGGGGGTTTCTTTGGGTAGGGGTACCAGGGAGGACAAAAGGAAAATGCCTCTCATGCAGCCGGTTCACTGCATTTGGATTGGGAAGTTGGGCAAGAGTACCGTCTGGAAACAGAAGGGCTCTGACAATCTCTTCCTGGAATTTAAGGAAGGATCCAGTCAAGTCCTGAAACTCTGCAAAGCACATGAGCGTTCAGCAAAGCCAATTGAAATAAGTGTACAGACAATTTTTTTACCAGCGTCTGGCCTTACGGGCAATTGGGTACGGCACCAACAACTGGTCGTTGAGGTCCACCCCTCCCATGGGCCATCACATGGGCCGCCCCATTCCCCAAAAGACAACGCGAGGAGAAGAAGACTTAAGATCACGGCGGTGTAGGAAGTGGCAGATTAGGACGATCTGCCTAGCAACAGCCATTTCTGGTAAGTTAAAAAAAAAAAAAATGTATTTTTTTTTTCATATTTTTAGGAACAGTTTGATGTAATTTTTTTTTTAGGGTGGCCCTCCACTTTAAGGTTGTATTCGTGGACACAGAGGGTTTTCTCCACAACACCAGTCGCCGTAGGAATTTGGACTGCCGTGTCTGCGTGAAGTGAGGACAGAACGAAAACATTCCGTGAATCCCCCCACTTCACTGCTAACAAATTATTACACCTCAAGCAGGCTCTTTCCCCCTGTCTAAGTCAGGATTCTACAAGCCTTTGGGGGAAGCCCCGGCGATTAGCTCACACGGTGCCACATGCGCCAATTCCATAATCAAAAAAGTGACTAAAAAGTGGCACGCTCGTGTAATGATTGTCCACGTACAAGTGGTACCCCTTTCCGAATAAGGGTGACACCAAGTCCCACACTATCTTCCCAGCACTCCCTATGTAATCTGGGCAGTTCTCTGGCTCTATGTGACTATCTTTTCCCTCGTAAACCATAAAACTATATGTATAGCCTGTGGTCCTGTCACAGAGCTTATACATCTTGACCCCGTATCTGGCACGCTTGCTGGGAAGATACTGTTTGATAGACAAGCGGCCAGAAAACTTAATCAGGGACTCATCAATGCAGACAACTTGATCGGGAGTAAGCAAGGCTGCAAAACGTTGGTTGAAGTGGTTTACGAGGGGCCGAATTTTGTAGAGCCAATCAAATCCAGGGTCACCCCGAGGTTGACAGAGTTCATTGTCGCTGAAGTGCATGAACCGCAAGATCTGCTCATATCGTGTCCTGGTCATGGAGGCAAAGAACAAGGGCATATGGTGAATTGGGTCACTGGATCAATATGACCGCCACTCACTCTTTTTGGTTATGCCCATGAGGAGGGATAGGCCCAGAAAGGTCTTAAATTCGGAAACCGTGATTGATCTCCAATCTCTGGCAAGGGTCAGCTGGGGATTAGCGGTGATGAATTGACCAGCATACAAATTGCTTTGGCCCACAATAGATTTATAGAGATCTTCGGTGAAAAACAGCAAATAAAAATCAAGTGACGTAAAATCAACTGTTTCCACCTGAATTCCGGGTTGGCCAATGAATGGGGGAAGTACGGGTGCTGCAGAAGTGGTGGGTTCCCAATCAGGATTGGCGAACGCAGCAGGAAGGGCACTATGGGCTTGACAGACCTGTGTTTGTCTTCTTCTTGGTGGCAGCGGGACACTACTCGTGCTTGCCACCTCGCCAGCTTGAACTGCCGTTATGGGACTTGCCACGTCACCAAGTGTTACTGCAATGCTGGATATATGACCAGGATGTACTAGGCTGCTGGTGCTTGCTAGTTCACCAGAAGGAATAGCGGTGCTAGTACTGGCTCTCTGCTCCATACGAGGGACCTGTGGTTCTTACACCTCAACGACAGCAGAAGAAGATCGGGGTCTGGTATGCCTAACCTTGGCTGGGACCACAACTCCATCGACAGAGCTATCTGTCAGGGTGCCGCTGTTGTCTAAAGGATCATATTCTGAGCCTGAATCTGACAGATGTATGACTTCCTCTTCACTATCTGTCATGCTCAGAAACGTGTAGGCCTCTTCACTACTGTACCCTCAATTTGAAATTTTGGTCTTTAAATTTACTGGTACACTAGTGAGACTCACAAGTAAAAAAGCTTCTGACTGTTAGCGACTGATTCAAATGCTACCAAAAAAACTGTTAGCGATCGCAGGGATCAGGCCTGACTCTGCGAATGCTGCAGTTATGTGTTTTGTGTTTTGTAAGTGACAGTGATCGATTGATACTGCACTTGGGTGGGCTGGGCTGGGCTGAGGGGCTAAACGCAGGTGCTAGCAGGTATCTAGGCTGATCCCGCTAACACTGCGTTTTTGGGAACCCTAAACTGCTGGGGATGCTAGTATAGATCTGATCAGACGGGATATCGATCTGTTCAGACACTATACTACTAAGGCGTATGGTGCGTGCGTGGGTGTTAGTGGTACTTGCACTAATCTGACGCTGCCTGGGGCGACACAGACCCTATCTGACACTAAAACCTAACTTTGATCACCCGCCTGGTGATCAGGGGGGTTAAACCTTTATTGGGTAAAATACGGCGGGTGCCCTGACGCTATAAAAAACTAGCTAAACTGCGTCACCTGTGACACTTATACTGTGATCACAGGTGACAGGGGGTAATCAAGGGATTAAACCTTTATTGGGGGGGTGGGGGGGTTCCCTAGAACTATCTGGGCCTAGGACTAATTACCCTAACACTGATTTTTCTCACTAATGACACTAGTACAGAGATAAAAAAAAAATCTGATTGCTGTATTGGGTGACACAGTGACGGGTGGTAAAGGGGTTAACTGGGGGGGTGATCGGGAGGTGAATTGTGTGCCTGACCTGGTGTCAGTGTAATGTTGTGAAACTCACTGTTTGATGCTCTCTCCTCTCGGTCTGGAACGAAAAGACCAACACGAGGAGAGATGACATCACTTCCCCTGTCAGTGTTTACAGTTACACAGACAGGGGAAGGATATCATTCGACAGGACGATCACCAGGTCCAGGCTAGCTTTCATTGGCCTGGGCCCGGGGATTGATCAGTTCCTGATCTAATCCAATCGTCAGGGATGGTATAGTAACGTGATTTCGCACAGCTGGACCAACCTGCCGCAGTAAAACTGCGGCGGCTGGTCCGGAACTGGTTAAGGACATCACGGCCGGCTTTCTGGCCCCACTCCTTAACAACCAGCTTTTACTGCTTTGCGCAATCGGGGCACAGAATGCACTGTGCGGCACACAGTGCATTGCAAGGCATTCCGCGGGGTGAACACCCGCCGAACACCCTGGGAAAAGAGTGACAGATTTAATTGTCGGCTCGTCATTAGGGTGGCTGTGTCAGTTTCATTCCGGAACACCGTATTGTCCTGGAATGAAGGTGCCCGGGACCCGGGACAGACCTGCAAAATGCGTGACTGTCCCGGGCAATCTGGGACACGTGGTCACTGTGAGTTCAAATGTGCATGGGGCCATATTTATATACAGCATATCAGCATACTTGATGTGTAAATCGGATTTTTAATCACTATGGGGGGGGGGGGGGTTACTAAAACATATGCACACAGAGTCTGGTGCATAGTAACCAATCAGCTTCTAGGTTTTATTAGTAAAGCTTAATTGAACAAGCTGAAGTTAGAAACGAATTGGTTATTATGCAAAGCTGCACCAGATTCTGTGTACACCAGGTATAGTAAATCTCCCCCTATGACTTTCTTAAATAAAATAAGGACATAAAAAAGCAATTAGTTTGTGCTTGCATCATTTTGGTATTCTTGCTGGCAATGTTAAGTGGTTTGTATATATTTTTTGCCCTTATTTATAATGGTCGTAAATAAAAAAAAAAATATCATACAAAAGTATATATATATATATATATATATATATATATATATATATATATAGACTGTATATACATTATAAAATATATATACAACTCTTAAGGCATCAGCATACCAAGACATTCCTGACCTCAACCCACACTCCTAAACCTTGTGGACAGCCTTCCCAAAAGAGTTGAAGCTGTTATTGCTGCAAAGGGTGGACCAACTCAATATTGAACCCTATGGACTAATGGGGCGTACACACGGTCGGACTTTTCGGCTACAAAAGTCCGACACACTTTCAACAGACTTTTGGCGAACTTGCGGCGGACTTTCTAACAAACGGACTTAACTACATACGATCACACAAAAGTCCGACGGATTCGTACGTGATGACGTACACTGGACTAAAATAAGGAAGTTGATAGCCAGTAGCCAATAGCTGCCCTAGCGTTGGTTTTTGTCCGTCGGACTAGCATGCAGACGAGCGTATTTCTGGGTCCAGCGGAGTTACGATGTAAAGATTTGAAGCAAGTTCCAAATATAAAGTCCGTCAGATTTGCAACTGGAAAAGTCCGCTGAAAGTCCAGAGAAGCCCACACACGATCGGATTGTCCGCCGGATTTGGTCCGTCAGCGTCTGTCGGACTTTTGTAGCCGAAAAGTCCAACCGTGTGTACACCCCATAAGACTGGGATGCCATTAAAGTTCGTGTGTGTATAAAAAGGCAGGTGTCCCAATACTTTTGACAATATAGTGTATGTTCAAATATAGCATCTGCAACTGTTTTAGTTGATGCAACTAGAGCCCTGCCTTCCAGGCTCAGTATGTAGCAAAAATCCAAAACGGAGGGATGCAGCATACAGTATTTCGAAACGCACCTCCAAGATGACCACTGCCTTGCTAAATAAGCTGAGGGTAAAGGTGATAGACTGGCCAAGCATGTCTCCAGACCTAAACCCTATTAAGCATCTTTGGGGCATCCTCAAACGGAAGGTGGAGGAGCGCAAGGTCTCTAACATCCACCAGCACCGTGATGTCGTCATGGAGGAGCGGAAGAGGACTCCAGTGGCAACCTATGAAGCTCTGATGAAAACATATTGACACTTTGGGCCCAATTTAGACATTTTTACTTAGGGGTGTACTCACTTTTGTTGCCAACGGTTTAGACATTAATGGCTGTGTGTTATTTTGAGGAGACAGCAAATTTACACTGTTATACAAGCTGTACACTTACAACTTTACATTGTAGCAAAGTGGCATTTCTTCAGTGTTGTCACATGAAAAGATATAATAAATTATTTACAAAAATGTGAGGGGTGTACTCACTTTTGGGCGATACTGTATATAAGATTTATTTGAATGTCCATCAGACAAAAAAGTTACAGTTTGGCTACAGGTTTGGGCCACGTGCCCTTCGGCAGGCCTCTGTCTTTCCTGGCATGATGAAGGGCTTGTTGCCCGAAACAATAGCTAAATAGTTTTTTTTGTCTGATGACATTTAAATGATACATACAGTATATATACACAGTGTAAAATATATTTATATATATATTTTTTTCCAAATGAAATAGAAATCTAACATATTGCACGTGAGCATTATGTATTTTCTTATGTCAGCAACTGGAAGTGTCTGCATCTTTTCATTTTACGGTTGTCATTATTTTTGTTTGAAAAAAAGTTTGTTGTTTACTGGCTTTGATGTAGACCTTGCATGCCAGCATAGGTGTCGCCAGGGGGTGGCTATTGAGGCTTTAGCCCCAAATCTGGAGCCCATAGCCCCAGGGGTGGATCCAGAGTCTAGTCTCGGGTGGGGCACTGCCAGAAAAATAGGTGTTGCTTACTTAACAATCACTGATCACCGCCATTACTAGTAAAAAATAAATAAATAAAACTGCCATAAATCTATCCCCTATTTTGTAGACGCTTTAACTTTTGTGAAAACCAATCAATATACACTTATTGGGGGGGTTACCAAAAATATGTAGTAGACTTCACATTGGCCTAAACTGATGAAGGCCTTTTTTTTATAACAAAAAGTTAAAAATATTGTTGTTTTTTTTTCAAAATTGTTGGTCTTTTTTTGTTTATTTTGCAGAAACTAAAAACCAGAGGTGATCAAATACCACCAAAAGAAAGCTCTATTTGTGGGAAAAAAAGGACATCAATTTTGTTTGGGTACAGCGTCGCACGACCGTGCAATTGTCAGTCAGTTAAAATAACGCAGCGCAGTATCGCAAAAAATGGCCTGTTCATGAAGGGGGGTAAAACTTTCCAGAGCTGAAGGAGTTAACATTGAAGTTTTAAGGGCATTTTTTTTCATACATAATGACAGTTATGGCACACATCTATTTTGTGATTTGACACATTCATTTATTCTTTTACTCACTTTTAGTAAAATATTTTGGTGCTCTGTACCTCTGGTGGTGGGAGGGGCTCCTATGCAGGTCGCAGGAGCAATGAGATGAGCGTGATCCACTCTGAATGCTGGGGCTCTCTCTCGCTTTCCTCCTTTAGCAGCAGCAATGTGACTCACTGACGTCACTGGTTGCTAGGCACTAGCAACCAGTGTAGGAAATACAGAGGCCAAGCCAGCGGCGCGGCTCCACCCACCTCCTCAGTACAGCGGCGTAATTATAACACAGAGTCTCTCTCTCTCAGTGTCGCTGATCGGCTGATGATGATACTGAAAGAGAGAAACTCGGGACTGCACTGCAGTCAGTGATATTTTCGGGGGGCAATTGCCCTGTTGCCCCCCTGGATCCGCCCCTGCATTGCCCCGAGTTTCTTGCCGCAGGGTCCCTGAGTAACCAGCGGGTCGTGGCTGCAGCGGGCGGGCTGCATTATAGGTGGATGAGAGGAGAGAGACGAGCAGAGATGACATCATCTCTCTCCGCACACTCCACGTCATCACTCTTCCTCCCTCACAGCCGGGCCACTTCAATGTGGGATCGATGTGCGGCAGGGAGCAGAGAGGTGACATCATCTCTCACTGCCAGCCACACATCAGCGCTCTTCCCCCTCACAGCGCAGGCCTCTTCAACATCAGAGGTTACATCATCTCTCACTGCCCGCCCCGCATCTCCACTCTCGTGCCCTCACTAAATGGACCAGTGCTGCCAGCCTGCCACCAATGCAGCGACAATGCACATTTGGTGGCACTGGCTGGCATGGCAAGTGACAATCCATATCTAGTGACAGGTGACTTGGCAAGTGACAATCTGCTAATGGTGGCAGGTGATGTGGCAAGTGACAGTCTGCAAATGGTGTCAGGTGACGTGGCAAGTGACAATCTGCAGTAGGTGGCAGGTGATGTGGCAAGTGACAATCTGCAAATGGTGGCAAGTGACGTGGCAAGTGACAATCTGCAAATGGTGGCAGGTGACGTGACAAGTGATGTGGCAAGTGACAATCTGCAAATGGGGGCAAGTGATGTGGCAAGTGACAATCTGCAAATGGTGGCAAGTGATGTGGCAAGTGACAATCTGCAAATGGTGGCAAGTGACGTGGCAAGTGACGTGGCAAGTGACGTGGCAAGTGACAATCTGCAAATGGTGGCAAGTGATGTGGCAAGTGACAACCTGCAAATGGTGGCAGGTGACGTGGCAAGTGACAATCCGCAAATGGTGGCAAGTGACAATCTGCAAATGGTGGCAGGTGGCGTGGCAATCTGCAAATGGTGGCAGGTGATGTGGCAAGTGACAATCAAAATCTAGTGGCAGGTGACGGTGGCAAGTTAAAAAGCTGCATCTGGTGACAGGCGATGGTGGCAAGTGACATGCTGCATCTGGTGGCAGGAGATGTGGCAAGTGACACGAATCAATGCGCTTCGATCACCCTGACACGATATCAACCATGGTGCCGGGATGATTGAACCGTCAACACCAGCCTTTGCCCGCAAAAAATTGCTTACCACCGGTGTGCCAATGCTCGGAATCAAGCAGAAGAGCTGCACTGGCTATTGAACTTCATTTTTCTCGGCTCGTCGTACGTGTTGTACGTCACCGCGTTCTTGATGTTCGGAATTTCCGACAACATTTGTGTGTATGCAAGACAAGTTTGAGCCAACATCCGTAGGAAATAAATCCAGGATTTTGTTGTTTGAATGTCCGATCGTGTGCACGCGGCATTAGGCTTGCATTTTTTTCAGATGTATTTTTAAAATTAAAATTTTACAATGTGAAGATTACAGTGTATCAAAACCCAAGAACAACAATGAAATATAGTGCCTTAGATGTGGTTGCTAAATTGGCTTTCTTTTTTTTTTTTTAACCACTTCCATACCAGGCCTATTCTGGCACTTCTCTCCTATATGTAAAAATCATAATTTTTGTTTGCTAGAAAATTACTCAGAACCCCAAAATATTATACATTTTTTTTAGCAGAGACTCTAGGGATTAAAATGGCGGTCGTTGCAAATTTTTATGTCACATGGTATTTGCGCAGCAATTTTTCAAACGAGTTTTTTTTTTAAATAAAAATGTTTTACTTAAGTTAGCCCACTTTTTTTGTATAATGTGAAAGATGATGTTACGCTGAGTAAATAGATACGGTTTAAAATTGTGCACACTTGTAGAATGGTTTCAAACTTTGGTACTTAACCACTTGCTTACAGGGCACTTAAACCCCCCTCCTATCCAGACCAATTTTCAGCTTTCAGCGCTGACGCACTTTGAATGACAATTGCGCGGTCATACAACACTGTACCCAAATGAAATTTTTATCATTTTTTCACCACAAATAGAGCTTTCTTTTGGTGGTATTTGATCACCTTTGCGGTTTTTACTTTTTGTTAAAAAAATTTAAAAAACTGAATTTTTTTTTTTTTAATTTTTAATTTTTTTATATTTTAAAACGGGTAATTTTTCTCCTTCATTGATGTAAGCTGATGAGGCGGCAGTGATGGGCACTGATAGGCGGCAGTGATGGGCACTGATGGGTGGCAATGATGGGCAGCACTGGCAGGTGGCACTGATTGGCACTACAGGTGGGCATTGATAGGTGGTACTTGTGGGCATTGATAGGTGGCACTTGTGGGCACTGTTAGGTGGCACTGTGGGCACTGTTAGGTGGCACTTTTAGTGGGCACTGATGAGGCAGATGTGCCTCTTCCACTTCGGGACCGATGTCCCTGACATGTGAGCCAGTGATCTGCTTTTTTTTCTACTCGCGCTGTCAGCGCGAGTAAAAAAAAAAAAACGATTACCGATGTTTTGTTTACATCATGTGATCAGCTGTCGTTGGCTGACAGCTGATCACATGGTAAGGGGCCGGGACCGGCCCCTTACATGGATCAGTGATCAGCCGAGTCTCATAGACTCGGTGATCACAGCGCACCCGGCACGCGCCCTGTAGGGCGCGCGCAGGGAGCGTGCACAGGGGAGGCCGTCCTATGACGGCCTCCCGGGAATGCAGGTCCGTGCTGTGGCCGGCATTCAGCCATAGCGCGGATGTCTAGTGGTTAAAAATCTCCATAGGCAATGCTTTAAAAATGTTGACAGGTTACCTGTTTAGAGTTACAGAAGAGATCTTGGGCTAGAATTGTTGCTCTTGCTCTATCGTTCACGCCAATACCTCACATGTGTGGTTTGAACGCAGTTTACATATGTGGGTGCTACGTACGTATGCAATAGCTTTTGCGTGCGAGCATGCAAGGTCGGGGGTGCTTTACTTTTTTTTTTTTTTTTTTTCTTTTTTACACTATCCCTTTTAAATATTTTTTTTTAATTTCACCTAGAGGTACGGTCAGTAGCACACTTTCTGTCCTAGGGTGGTAGAGTGCTCACTGTATTGTATCTATAAAGAAGCAACATTGTTACCCTAAGACGCCTTTCACACTGGAGCATTTTGCAGGCGCGTTAAAAATAGCGCCTGCAAACCGCCCTAAAACAGCTGCTCTATTCACTCCAGTATGAAAGCCAGAGGGCTTTCACAGTGGAGCGGTGCGCTGGCAGGGCGTCAGAAAAAGTCCTGCCAGCAGCTTATTTGGAGTGGTGAAGGAGCGGTGAACTCACCGCTCCTCCCCATTGAAATCAATGGGGCAGCGCTGCGATACCAACGTCAAAACGCCACCCCGGCGGCATTTTACGAACAGATTTAACACCTTTTCGGCCGCTAGCGGGGGGTTAAAACCGCTCCGCTAGCGGCTGAATAGCGCCGCTAAAACGACGGTAAAGCGGCGCTAAAAATATTGCTGCTTTACCACTGACACTGGTGGAGGCACAGTGTAAAAGGGGTCTAAGAGAGGAATTGTGTTAGGAGTACATAAAACCTTCCCCGCACCTGACAACTCAAATCTAAATACTGTATGTAAATAGAAAAATTCAATATCTTATATACGTCTGACCTAAAAAAGAAAAAAGTTTGGTCTACGGGCAATATTAAAGTATGCTGAAAATGTCTATAAATTCCTTCAGATATAAATCTGATTATTCCGCAAAGCACTGCAGCCTGGGTATACAAGGCTCCTCACAAGTCATGTAGTTGGGTCTGCTTCCAGAAGCTTGTGCTATGTGACTTCTTTTCTCTCCACTTTAAATGTTATCAGCAAAATTGGAGTTTGCAAAGCGTTTCTTAGCAATAATACTTTGACGCATTGCCGTTTTGAAATGTGAGAGACAGCGAGGGGCATATAGCAAGTGAATTTAGGAATACCTCTAATGCATAACAAAAGGTGTTTCTAGGTTACTAAAGAAAATGAAGATGTGGGTTAGCATGCCATAGGAATGCCTGGATGAAAAAAAAAGCACTAGGTACAGTATATGCAATAGCTTCATTTTCAGTTTTGACTGCTGTGTACCTTAAGGTTCAAATCAGGGCAACAAGTTAAAACGATCAATGTACATCCAATTCTAAACCCCCACTGTTAGAATGACAGTCCCGCATGGCCAATCCAGCATGCAATTTATTCAAATCATTTGCAAAATGACAGAATTGCCATCAGAAAGCCTTGATGCGTTTCACAACACTGTGCTTACTCATAAGGCAATGATCCGTCTGAGTAAGCACAGTGGTGTAAAGGCTTTCTGATGTCCAGCGTGTAATTTTGCCGATGATTTGAATAAATTGCATACTGGCCTTGAGTTGGCTATGCCATACCATTTTTACTGTAATGCCGCGTACACACGGTCGGACTTTTCGTCTACAAAAGTCCAACGGACGCTGACGGACTAAAGCTGGCTGGTAATCCGATCGTGTGTGGGCTTCTCCGGACTTTCAACTGACTTTTTCAGCCTCAAATCCGACGGACTTTAGATTTGAAACATGCTTCAAATCTTTCCGACGGACTCGAGTCCGGTCGAAAAATCCGCTCGTCTGTATGCTAGTCCGACGGACAAAAACCCACGCTAGGGCAGCTATTGGCTACTGGCTATCAACTTCCTTATTTTAGTCCGGTGTACGTCATCACGTAAGAATTAGACGGACTTTTGTGTGATCGCGTGTAGGCAAGTCTGTTCGTTAGAAAGTCCGCCGCAAGTCCGTCGAAAGTCTGTCGGACAGGCTGTCGGACTTTTGTAGCTGAAAAGTCCGACCGTGTGTACGCCCCATAAGGATTTGCTTTTTAGCCTGGAAAAGGTGTAAGTTAGTAACTGGAGATGGGGAGGAGGTATGCTGGTGTTCTTGGCTTATACTTATATTATATATATTTTTATCCTAGGAATACTGCAACTGTGCTTAATCCAAGCATTTCTCAATTTACCCTGTACTAGTTACATAAGCCTCTGTCAATGTGAATTTGTGATGTGGCCTATGAGAATGGCAGAAGGCAGTGCTTGCTATCAGTGAACATACAGGTTTACATTTCAGTAGGGATTTAAAGTGTTACTAAACCCACAACAGTAACATCAGTGTGTATATGCAGTAAAGCATGCTTGTTATACTCACTGTTGAACCTAAGGGGTTAATCCTCTGCATTGTGTAAAAAGGCTGTTTGATCCTGTCTTCTCTGATCCTCCCCTACTTCCACTGTCTCCAAAAAAATAACCTGATATGTACAGAGCCAGGAGAAAGGCTGCACATGCTCAGTTTGGTGTGTATTGCGAGAGAGTTTTTTTTTTCTTGGGAGAGTGCATGTGATCAGCACAGGGCCAATCAGCACTCTCCAGACAGAGGGTCAAGGGTTCTGCATTCTCATTGGACAATCATGGGAGAATGAAAACTCCTCCTACAAGCTTTAACCAGACACTGGTAGAAGTCACAAGACTGCTTTAACTGCTGATGAGAAAAGGTATTTAGCAGTTTATATTTACTGAAATAATTGCATTTCCATGTTCTGTGTACTGTGGGAGGCCAGATATGGTGAATTCCGGTTCCTGGGTTTATTAACACTTTAATGAGCTGTCAGATAATGGGTTGATGCATTTTAGAATGCAAGAACAATTCATGAAGCAGACTAGATCTAGTGAAGCAATTCTGATTAAAGTTTACTCTTAATTGGTATGTTTTAGTTTCTTTCTATTTGTAAAATGTTTCTACAATAAAATTGTAAAAAAAATAAACGTAGTGCGATATGAAGAAAAAAACGTAACCTAATTTCCTTTTATATTTCAAAATCCGTGTTTTCCCAAACACCTGCCAACCGGTCTTTTAGTCTCCCTGGCAGCCTGGACAATTGGCTTTGTGAGTGCTGCAAATTATTACCTGGAACAAATGTGTTCTAAGTGTCCATGATTTACTCTGAAGAAATAAAACATAGTGCAGGAAAAGAATATTACAAGCAGTAATAAGTGTTTATGTTATTGTTGTTGCAGGAGTGTGCTGACTATAAAAGCAAATTCAAAAAGCATCTAGGAACACTAAATGTAAAAAGCAGATTTTTAAAGTAATTTTAGAAGTAATATTCACAACCAATTACTCTGAGTATAAAATAATTATTTCTAGATTTATACTATGTGGTACCCTATACACATTAAAGCAGACTTATACTCAAATGTTAAACAGACTGTTGCTATCTAAAAAAGTGAAAAAAAAGTTGTCTGCTAAGGATGTTTAACCACTTCCCGCCCAAGGACGTCATATGACTTCCTGGACTTTCAGTGGGAACATCTGAATGATGCCTGCAGCTACAGGCATCATTCAGATATCCTTGGCGATTATGTGCACCATAAGAATGATCATAGCGGCAGTTCCGCCGCTTGATCGTTCTTACAGGCGATGGGAGGGGACATACCCCCCCTCCCGCCGCCATCCGGTGCTTCTCCGGGCTCTCCCGTGCCATCGGGGACCTGGAGAAAGAACCGCCCGCCGCCAGATGACGAGCATAGAGATTTCCGGTCACCAGTCATCTCTATGACCATCGGAGGCCTGGGCGCGACGTTATGACATCACGTCCGGGCCGCGGTTGTAAACAAAGCCGCGATCGCGGCTGGTAAGCTAGAGATCGTGGATTTTTTTTCCATCTCATGCTTTCCAGCCTGGAGGAGAGATGTGGGGTCTTATTGACCCCACATCTCTCCATAAAGAGGACCTGTCACAAATTATTTCCATTACAAGGGATGTTTACATTCCTTGTAATGGGAATAAAAGTGATCAAAAAAATGTTGTAAAAAGAAAGTAAAATAAAAAAAAAAATTTTTTTTTAAATTTAAAACGCCCCTGTCCCTAGTAGCTCGCACCCAGAAGCGAACACACACGTTAGTCCCGCCCACATATGTAAACGCCATTCAAACCACACATGTGAGGTATCACCGCATGCATTAGAGCGCGAGCAACAATACTAGCACTAGACCTCCTCTGTAACTCTAAACATGTAACCTGTAAAAAAATTTAAAGCGTCGCCTATGGAGATTTTTAAGTACTGAAGTTTGGCGTCATTCCACGAGTGTGCGCAATTTTAAAGTGTGACATGTTGGGTATCTATTTACTCGGCGTAAGATCATCTTTCACATTATATAAAAAATTGGGCTAACTTTACTGTTTTGTTATTTTTTAAAAAAAAGTTTGAAAAATTGGTGCTCAAATACCATGCAAGATAAAAAGTTGCAATGACCGCCATTTTATTCCCTAGGGTGTCTGCTAAAAAAAATATATATATATAGTGTTTGGGGGTTCTGAGTAATTTTCTAGCAAAAAAAATTATGATTTTTACATGTAGGAGAGAAGTGCCAGAATAGGCCCGGTATGGAAGTGGTTAATATATACCTCTTAATGGTGCGCTGACTTGAACCTTAGATCTATTAAGGAGCAATGGTAGCCTGAAGGAGCTTCAGCTTCTAGCACTTCCAGTTATGTGAAATGCCTGGGTCCCCCTGCTCTCTGTGGTTCCATCCACCAGTCACCCACTTCCTTTTTAGGGCATTGGAGGTGGGGAAGAGGCCTCTGTCCCCCAATAGGGGACAGAAGCCTGACAGACACGGGTATCAGATCCCTGCCCTCCTCACTAACTCATGACAAAGGACTGACCAATTTCACATCATGCTGTCACTTGCTTAACAATGCCACTCTCATCTGCACCCGGCACAAAGATTTTCCAGCTTGAGGAAGCACAATCTAGGTGCCAGCAGCCTGAGAGTGATTATCACTGGGTTAGTTAATTAAGCAATTAACCCTTTAAACTCCAAACTGCCCCAGATAGCTTTTGGGCTTATCAATCCTTCACAATATTAGCGAAAACAATTGTGAAAAATAAACGTCTGTACACACACTGTCACCACAGAAAAATACAAAAACAGTTTCCTCTATGGGACTTTAAAAGGCAGAAACTCCTTGACAATCAAATAATATTGAAAATATATTTCTGTGTTATTTGAAAAGTAAAAAAATATGAGAGTATAACATTGATAAAAGAAAAAGTTGGATGCATATATAACTCATGTGTAAGATCAAAATACATATACAGACAACCACTTGACTCTGTCGAATAGCAGAATAGGACAGTGAATGACTGACGCGTTTCAAGTTTAGTAACGGTAATCCTCTTTTTCAGGGGATAGTGATTCAATAATTAGTTGTCTACAATTATTAGAGAACAAAAGGCAGTAAGAATTCATCATTAAACATAATTACGAAAGCTCTACAATAGATGTGCATATCACCAATATTGCATCCTATTAAAAGCAGGGAGGAAGTCTGCTGCCATATATCATCCAAGCTGAAGAAAGCCAGTGAGGGAAGAGGGCACGGCAGGCCCAGATTCAGGACCAAACACAGAGGGCACTTTGCATCCACCCAACTCCACACACATCACAGCTGAAGCAGGAACATACCTTAAGTTTCTAGGGCATAAACAAGAAAAAAGGGGAGAGAGAGCCTATTTACTACCAGGTGTGCACAGTTTTATGAGTTCTATATGTAAATATCAAAAAGACTGGTCATTTAGATAATTGGCTAATATGTTGATAACGGGCAGAAAAGGAGAGAGATGTGTATAAGACCGGACAGATCACATCAAATATCTATAAAAGAATTAATAGTTAATATGGACCACACACATTATGTGTCAAGATACTATTATATGTATATATAAAATGTAAAATAAAAAAGGTGCGGTGATGCAGATCCACGAGTAGTGGATAGCATCCAGCTCAAATGAGCTCTGCAAGATTATACAAAAAGGTCTGACTATTACCTGTGGTCTTGATTGAAAAATGCTCAGTCTGCACGGTGCAAAAGGCAGCATGAGACTGAGCAAAAAGTGTCCATCTTATAAAGGGCATCTCCTTGTAATCAGCTGTATCTCCTACAGCTGTGACCATAGTGGAGATAGGATCGGAAGGAGGGAGAGCCCTCCGAATCCCCGGCGCACAGGCCTGCCCCCTGGAGCGTCATCTCAACGGGGAGAGCCAAGACAGGGAGCGACGCTGGTAACAGCGTCATGACGTCATCCGCCCCAGAGGAGTGGGGCGGGACATGACGCCCAGGTGACTGACGTCCATGTCGGTGACCCGCGGCGCACAGGGGGCGCCATGGCAATGAGTGAACACTCAGCCAAATGCGCTCAATAACAAGGCTGACTGCGTCAAAGGATGATGACGCGGGCGGCCCCCGTGCGCCGAGTGGATGATCCCGAGAAGGTCCGCCGCGCCTCACCCCCAATGGCTGAAGATATAATGACAGGCAGCAGAGAATAACCCTGATGTTCACAGAACAAAGCAAGAAAAAGGGGACAATTGAGCTATAACATTAAAAAAAGGAAAAAGGAAAGAAGAGGAGGAAAGAGGAGAGAAACATCAACTCTGAGCAATATAGATACAATATCCATCAAACACGCATTGATATGTTACATCAAAGAAAAATCTATCAATAGAATAAATGCAATAGATACACATCATTTATGCTCAAAAGATGTTATAGTGACAGCATAGGCGTGCGCACAGGGTGTGCCAGGTGTGCCTAGGCACACCCTAATCGCCATGTGTGGTGCATATTCCCCCCTGTTTACACCACTGATATTTCATCCAAAAAAAAGATTTTACAAAAAAAAATAATTTTAACCACTTGACCACTGGGCACTTTAACTCCCTTCCTAACCAGACCAATTTTCAGCTTTCGGTGCTCTCACACTTTGAATGACAATTACTCAGTCATACAACACTTTACCTATATGAAATTTTTGTCCTTTTTTTCACACAAATAGAGCTTTCTTTTGGTGGTATTTAATCACCGTTGGGTTTTTTATTTTTTGCGCTATAAAAGAAAAAAGACTGAAAATTTGGTAAAAAAATGAATTTTTCTTTGTTTCTGTTATAAAATTTAGCAAATTAGTAATTTTTCTTCAGAAATTTTGGCCAAAATTTATACTGCTACATATCTTTGGTAAAAATAAGTACAACTTGGTGTATATTATTTGGTCTTTGTGAATGTTAGAGAGTCCAAAAGCTATGGTGCCAATATCTGAAAATTGATCACACCTGAAGTACTGACAGCCTATCTAATTTCTTGAGACCCTAACATGCCAGAAAAGTACAAATACCCCCCAAATGACCCCTATTTGGAAAGAAGACATTCCAAGGTATTTAGAAAGATGCATGGTGAGTTTTTTTGAAATTGTCATCTTTTCCCACAATTCTTTGCAAAATCAAGATTTTTTTTTTCTTTTTTTTTTTTTTTCACAAAATTGTCATATTAGAAGGTTATTTCTCACACACAGCATATGCATACAACAAATTACACCCCAAAACACATTCTGCTATTACTCCTGAGTATGGTGATACCACATGTGTGAGACTTTTACACAGCGTGGCCACATACAGAGGCCCAACATGCAGGGAGCACCTCCAGGCGTTCTGGAGCACCCAGGCCAATTCTGACATTTCTCTCCAACATGTAAAAATAATAATTTATTTGCTAGAAATTTACATAGAACCCCAAAACATTATATATATATATATATATATATATATATATATATATATATATATTTTTTTTAGCAAAGACCCTAGAGAATACAATGGCGGTTGTTGCAACTTTTAATCTCGCACGGTATTTGCGCAGCAATTTTTTGAACGCGTTTTTTTTGGAAAAAAAACAGTTTTGTGCTTTAAAAAAAAACAAAACAGTAAAGTTAGCCCAATGTTTTTGCATAATGTGAAAGATGAATTTACGCCGAGTAAATAGATACCTAACATGTCACCCTTCAAAATTGCACACGCTCGTGGAATGGTGCCAAACGTTGTTACTTAAAAATCTCCATAGGTGACACTTTAAAATTTTTTACTGGTTACATGTTTTGAGTTACAGAGGAGGTCTAGGGCCAAAATTATTGCTCTCGCTCCAACGTTCGCAGTGATACCTCACATGTGTGGTTTGAACACCATTTTCATATGTGGGCGGGACTTACGTATGTGTTCGCTTCTGCATGCGAGCACACGGACATGGGCGCTTTAAAAAAAAAATTTTTTTTTATTGTTTATTTTACTTTATTTATTTTAGTTTGACACTTTTCCCCCCCCAAAAAATTTTTGATCACTTTTATTTCTATTACAAGGAATGTAAACATCCTTGTAATAGGAATATGGCATGACAGGTCCTCTTTACAGTGAGATATGGGGTCAATAAGACCTTACATCTCACCTCTAGGCTGGGAAGCCTGAAATAAAAAAAAAAAAAAACGATCTTGGCTTCGATCGTAGCGGTGAGTCGGTAGAAGCACCGGAGGGTGGTGGGAAGGGGTGGCGTCCCCTCTCGCCTCCCATAAGAACGATCAAGCAGTGGAACAGCCGCTATGATTATTCTTATGGTGTAGGAAATCGCCGGCTGAAAAAGCTAATATCTGAATGATGCCTGTAGCTGCAGGCATCATTCAGATATCCCCTCTCAAAGTCAAGGGCGTCATATGACTGTGGGCGGGAACTGGTTAAAAATTGCGGAGTATTGCGGGGTATTGCAGAGTATTGCGGAGTAGTGCAGGGTATATTGCAGGGTATATTGCTGGGTATATTGCAGGGTATATTGCTGGGTATATTGCAGAGTATTGCTGGGCATATTGCAGAGTATTGCGGGGTATATTGCAGAGTAGTGCCGGGTATATTGCAGAGTAGTGCTGGGGATATTGCAGAGTATTGTGGGGTATAATGCAGAGTATTGCGGGGTATAATGCAGAGTATTGCGGGGTATAATGCAGAGTATTGCGGGGTATTATGCAGAGTATTGCAGGGTATAATGCAGAGTATTGCAGGGTATAATGCAGAGTATTGCAGGGTATTATGCAGAGTATTGCAGGGTATAATGCAGAGTATTGCAGGGTATAATGCAGAGTATTGCAGGGTATTATGCAGAGTATTGCAGGGTATAATGCAGAGTATTGCAGGGTATTATGCAGAGTATTGCAGGGTATAATGCATAGTATTGCAGGGTATAATGCAGAGTATTGCAGGGTATTATGCAGAGTATTGCAGGGTATTATGCAGAGTATTGCAGGGTATAATGCAGAGTATTGCAGGGTATAATGCAGAGTATTGCAGGGTATAATGCAGAGTATTGCAGGGTATTATGCAGAGTATTGCAGGGTATAATGCAGAGTATTGCAGGGTATTATGCAGAGTATTGCAGGGTATTATGCAGAGTATTGCAGGGTATAATGCAGAGTATTGCAGGGTATTATGCAGAGTATTGCAGGGTATAATGCAAAGTATTGCAGGGTATAATGCAGAGTATTGCAGGGTATAATGCAGAATATTGCAGGGTATAATGCAGAGTATTGCAGGGTATTATGCAGAGTATTGCCGGGTATTATGCAGAGTATTGCAGGGTATTATGCAGAGTATTGCAGGGTATTATGCAGAGTATTGCAGGGATGTCTGAGCATGGAGGGATGGATGGATGTGACTGCAATTGTCACTGAGCACCGCTGTGGGCACTACACATGCAGCCCACAGCGGTGCTGCCATCCGATCCCTCCCCCCTCCCCTCGCACTGTACCGATCAGTACAGAGAGGGGAGGGAAGAACCGGCGTCATGTCATGTCATTTGACGGAGCGATCACATGGTAAACGGCCGTGATCAGCGTCCGTTTACCGTGATCCGTGATCCAGAGGACCCGGCGGTCACGGAAGTTCTCGGGTGCGTGCCCCAGGGGGCGCGCAAGAGCAGTATTCTGGGAGGACGTCCATGGACGTCCACCCAGAACTAGCCGACCGCGCTGCAGCCGTCTTTCGGCTATGGCCCGGTCGGCAAGTGGTTAAAGGAATAAAAATACAACTACTGACACTGCCCTACTGACACCATCAGTACATATACACACGCATATGTATTTGAGCTTTGGGGTGCACACCCTAATGCAATAGGCTGCGCACACCTATGAGTGACAGACAATAGTTTTTGTTGCAGGAGACGGACGTACCGAGATATGGGAGACAGTTAAGATCTCAGATTCGCATCATGGGATCCCATTCTGATCCCCCGATGCGAATCCTTCCAAAAATGGCCTGAATGAAATAGACTCATTCAAGCCAGGAGGTTTGGTTGCATTTAAGCAAAAGATCCATCTCTGTTTGTGTTGCAGGAGGATCTTATTCCAGTCACCATCACGAATACCCGGATGTATGCGAACTAAAATCAAAAATTATATTTTTGGAAAACTTCCATCGTGGATGGCAGAAACATGTCTACCAAGGGGGAGGCTTGGGTTGCATGATTTCATAGATGCAATATGTCGGTACGCTTGCTTCCAGAATTCTAAACTTGTCTTCCCGATATAGAAACATGGGCAATCACATAGCAAAAGGTATACCACACCAGGAGTTCGACAATTTGCATAGTGCTTAGGTTAGTACTTTTCATCATTAGGTAATCTTATGTTTTTTGAAATATTCATAAATTGGCAATAGCCACAGCCCCCACATCTATATGTCCCTGGATGTTTGCAGGGGTCTCTCTTTCCCCCTCCTCCCAGATATTCGCTCATGACTAGTTGATCTTTTAATGATTTAGCCCGTTTAAATGTGAAGGAGGGAATATCGGATACAAATGGGCCAATAGTTGGATCAAGTCAACTGATTTTAAATCTACATAACTACAGCCGGGAATTGGTTATTAAGCAACAGGAATGTGGCGTATGCAAGTTGGTCAACATGTCATCATAATTGATGCTGGATTTATATCACTGGTGTGGTTTACATAAATTATATTGTTGGCTGCCACAGTTGATGTAGAGTCACTTCTGGACATTATTAGAAATGTATTTTTATGTGTTTTTATTTGAATGAAAATACTTTGTACATCAGTGTGTATGTGTATTTACTTTTTAACTCTGTGTGAAATTGGGTAAGGGGTGCTAATATACCCCTGTACTCATACCTCTGGGATATCTGGTCACCCCTAGACATGTGCAATTTGTTTCAGCTCAAATATAAATTCGGACAAATTTTTGGTTATTCAGAGATTTGGATGTATGTTTATATTATGTGATACCCTATACACATTGAAGCAGACTTATACTCAAATATTAAACAGACTCTGTTGCTATCCTCCACATCCTGATGACTCAACAGCTGTTAGTGGGGTTCCCTGACGACTGCTGAGTGTAAACAAAACAATTGCCATCAAATAAAAATTAAAGAAAATAAACTGCATGCCCCCACCCCAAAATCCATAGCGGGCACTTCGGATCTGGTATGGGTTTTAAGGGGAGCCCCATGGCAAAATTGAAGAACAAATGGCGTGGGGTCCCCTGACAAATCTATACTAGACCCTTATCTGAGCATGCAGCCCTGCAGACCAGGAAAGGGGGGGGTGAGCGAGCGCCTCCCCCCATCCTGAATCATACCAGGCCACATGCCCTCAACATGGGGGGGTGCTTTTGGGTAGGGGGGATTCCCCCAAAGAAGCAAACCACCTTGTCCCCATGTTGATGAGGACAAGGGCCTTTTCCCCACAACCGTGGCTGAGTGTTTGTGGGGGTGGCGAGGTGGCTTATCAGAATCTGGAAGCCCCCTTTTACCTCTTCATGATGGCTACAGTGAGGTTTTTTCAGGAGGGCGTCTATTGACGTCCCCCTGTGATCGTGCTTCCTGCGACAGCAATGAAAGCGCGTGATAGCACTGAAATCTGAAAATTGGCCTGGGCAGGAAGGGGTGAAAGTGCCCAGTGAGCAAAAGGTTAACAAGGGGCCCCCAGATCCCCCATCCCCCATGTGAATGAGTATAACATCTGTTTGTGCAAATATCTTTATTTAATTCTCTAGATAGCAAGAGAATCTCTTTAACCTAAAGCTACAGTAATACATTTTCTGGTGTAATAAACAGATGGGAATAGAACGACGGAAATTATTACCTATGCTAGAAATTAGGGATGAGCCCGATGTTCAAGGCTCTTCAGGTCTGGTATGGATATTAAGGGGAACCCTGCACCAAAATTAAAAAAAAAAATTGCGTAGGGGTCCCCCCAAAATACATACCAGGCCCTCAGGTCTGGTATGGATTTTAAGGGGAACCCCGAGGCAAAATTTTAAAAAAATGGTGTAGGGGTCCCCCTCAAAATCCATACTTATCCGAGCACACAACCTTGCAGGCCACAGGAAAAGGGGGGATGAGAGAGTGCCCCCCTCCTGAATGCACCAGGCCACATGCCCTCAACATGGGGAGGGTGCTTTGGGGACAAGGGCCTCATCCCCACAATCCTTGCCACTGGGACACTGGGACTGCAGGGGAGGTGTTTTTCAGGGGCTTTACAGGTGCTATTTTTAGCCCAAAAGCATCTGAAAAATGCCCCAGTGTGAAAGGGGTCTAAAGATAACCCAATTTTTTTTAATAATGTGAAAGATGATATTATGCCAAGTAAAAAGATACCTAACATGTCATGCTTTAAAATTGCGCACACTCGTGGAATGGCGCCAAACTTCAGTATTTAAAAATCTCCATAGGTGACGCTTTAGATTTTTTTACAGATTACACGTATAAAGTTTCAGAGGAGGTCTAGTGCTAGAATTTTTGCTCTCACTCTAGGGATCGAAGCGTATGTAACCTGTGTGTATCTGGCTCTGATACTAGCCAGTGCCTCACCAGCCACTGACCTCACCGCACGTCCCTGCAGTGTACCTGCAGCTTTCCTGCGGCTTTGCTGCGCTAAGCCATAGACTTCTATTATAACCTGCGGGAGTTTGGTGCACTTTCTGAAAGCGCACCAAAACTCTTGCATTCAGAAAGTGCACCAAACCCCCGCAGGATATAATAGAAGTCTATGGCAAAGTGCAGCTAACCCAGGAAAGTTGCAGATGCACTGTGCTGCACACGCAGTGCAGGTAAACCGCAGCACAGTGTGAAAGCAGCCTTATAGGGGGCTCAGAACAGTAAGGATTAAATTAGATTTGCAGTTTGGGGGGTGGTAATAGATAAGGAGTGCTTTTATCACCCCGTACCCCAACCGCACCCCCTTGAGCTGCAGTGGCCAGGGGTGTTTATATGTTGCAGGAGTTATACGCCCTGTCATGGTTGGTGGGTGTAGCACCTGCCAAGCATGACCCATTCAAGTGAATGAGGCCACTCTGCAAGTGCCCTGCAACCTTGTGCAGTACAGCAAACAAGGGGTTCAAGCAGGCAGTGTTGTGTTGCTTTCTCACCACCTGCTTTACCCCTTGGACCCCACAGAAGCATGCAGTTTTGGGGCATTTGCAGAGTGGCCCCATTTACTTGAATGGGTTCATGATTGACAGGCGGTAGCACCCACCAAAAGCAACAGAGATCTTGATTCCTGCTGTGGCATATGTATACCTTTGGCTGCTGGCTCAGCAGCTAAAGGGGATTAGGGGTGGTAAAACCACAGGTAAACCACAGGGCTTTAGCACCCCCCACCCCCCACCCCCATCCCCAACTTTACGCGTGACGAGCCATAAGGATGTTTCTTCACTGTAATTCCTGGAAAGAATTATAATTTTTTTGGCAAATAAGGCAGTTCACAGCTATATATTGTATGTCAACTGCATCTTCCCACACCAGATTGAATTGCCTACCATATTCATTGATCTTTTGGGGTGAGATTGACAAGGAGGTTTCCCCTAAGAGATTTAAGAATCCAGTGTGAGTCACCTTAGCAGTAAAAATCCAAAAACAAGAAGGGGGGTGGAGCCGGCAGCCAGAGCGGATGGTAGTGTGAGGAGAGTGCTCTGCCACGGCGGCCTATATATCGCGGCTCACAGCTAACCTACACGAACCCAAACTACATCCACAGTGAGAGGAGAACAAGGGGATTACAGCGGTCACAATGAACAAGAGAAAAACGAGAGAGGGACTGAAAAAATTGACCTCACGGCCGGCCGAGATTTCCAAGATGGCGTCCGCTCTGATAATAGGAACTCAGCATCCCCTGCACACTCCTGCAGCCATCCGTCATCATCCTTGGGTGAGTCTGATCCCATACGCTATCCACTACCATCCTCACCCTCTGACAGCCCTGTGGAGCAGAAAAGGAGGATTGGGGTGGAGGAGGAGAATCAGGATGAGGCAGGGACGGAGGGAGACATAATGGAGGAATCCTCCTCCTATGGCCAGCAATTAGATGCTTTCCCCACATCCGGGCAGCCCATCCTGGTTACCACAATGAAAGAAATGTTAATGACTCTTAGGGGGGCCCTCCAACAGGACATGTCTGCATTTATGCACACCACCAAAACTGAACTGTCAGCGTTCAGCAGTAGAGTCACTTATGTGGAAAAAAAAATGGAGGAATTCACACTAGCACATAATGAGCTGGTGGATGCTCACTTTGATGTAGAAGATTAGATCAAATCCATGCGTCTAAAAATGGCAGACATCGAAGACAGGGCACGCAGGAACAATATTAAATTCAGAGGGATCTCCGAATTGATCAAACCAGCAGAACTCACTGCGTACCTCCAAAAGCTCATGACAACGGTCATACCGTCTCTAGGACCTAGCGACATAATCAAAGACAGGGCCCACAGACTGCCTAAGCCAACATTCCTGCCTGATCAAATCCCCAGGGATGTCATCGCTAGGATCCACTTTTACCACATAAAGGATCAATTAATGCGATTTGCCAGGCAGCACCCCACACTTCCTGATCCATTTACCGGAATTGCATTGTTTGCAGACTTATCGCAAGCGATGTTAACGGCAAGGCATAATTTAGTCCCTATTACAAAAATCTTACGCAACCATAAAATTATTTACAAATGGGAATTCCCTGCCAAACTGCTGCTAGAAATGAATAACAAATTGCACGCAATCACTTTGCTTGAAAAAGGTAAGGAGTTCCTCAAAAGATGGCGTCTTCTACCTCAAGGTGGAGAACCTGCAGACCCTGATCCACTACATGACAAACGAAACAATCACCGTCAAACCAGAAGGGGCAGGTAGGCAACACTCTGATTTATGTTTGCCTCTGCTGATGGCTCTTATACGCTTGAGGTAACTCTCTCAGAATCAATAACCCCTGATACCTTCTAAACCTCTCATGAACCCAAATGTAGGTTCAAGAAGCAACCGTTGTTCGGCTAATTTGAATTCTAGTTAACCCCCCTCTTCAATTACAGGATGACTCCTGTGAACTGTTCTATACAAACTTTTCTGTTTGACTGTTCCATATTGCTGCATAACTCAGCTTTGTTTTTTGTTCTTGTTTTTTCTTTTCTTTTGGCTTTTCTAAATCCTACTTCAGAAACTTTACCTCAAATGCTACACGCACCCAACAAAAGCTCAAAAGCATATTGTTTATTGGTTCCTACCACTAGATGGCAACAGCTTGCACTCATTGAATGGAATGAACTTTAAAATAGTATCACACAATGTGAGAGGTTTAAACAGCCCTTATAAGCGCAGGGCCATGTGGAAGTCAGCTCTGGACCTGAAATGTGACATCCTGTGTACTCAAGAAACACAGTTTGCCAGCAGCAATCCTCCAAAGTGCACGCACAAGAAATTTCCCAAAGTGTTCACCGCCAATAACATTTCGAAAAAAAATGGGGTATTGATTGGTATTAAGGACACTCTAACTTTTTCTTTATTGCAGATTCATACTGACCCCCATGGACGCTTTATTATCTTGGTTGCAGAAATAGACCGGGTTCTCTACACACTGGTAAACCTATATGCCCCAAATGTTAAGCCGATGAAATTTATACGTAAAGTTGTTACACTTGCCAAATCCTTACAAAAGGGCAATCTCATAATATGTGGGGATTTCAATATGGTTATGAATGATGAACTTGACTCTTCCTCGGTGGCTCTAAGGAAGAGGCCCTCTTTAGGATCCTGGAGTCATGAAGAAAGACTCTTTGATCCATGGCGCTGCCTTAGATCCACCGAGAGGGACTACTCATATTACTTCACAGTGAACAATAGCTACTCTAGAATTGATTTCTTTCTAACAGATATATACACCCTGCAGAAGGTGAAAAAGGCTGATATACTCAACATTACTTGGTCTGATCATGCACCAGTAACCATTGAGGTTGAGGTTGACAACAAAACATCCCATAAACCACTATGGCGCAACAATACCTATCTTCTGTCATGCCCCCACATTAAAGATGAGATAGAGGAGAAACTTAAAGAATACTTTAGTCTCAATAATAATGGGGAGTGCTCTCCAACAACGATCTGGTGTGCACACAAAGCTTATGCTAGGGGTATTCTTATTCAAATTGCCTCTAGGGAAAGGAAAAAGAGGGCACAACATTTAGCACAGCTTCACAAGTCCATCGCAGAACTAGAGGCCCAACACAAGGACCCCGGCACCACATCCCCCAGCATCTTGAAATGCCTTAATTCCTGTCATGTAGAATTGCGACAGGAACTTAGGGCAGACTACGACCTATATTTCAAAAGGCTGAAACTATCCTTTTATTCTCAAAATAACAGGGCAAGCAAACTTCTGGCTTCACAAATCAAAAAAAGACATGCTAAATCTAACATCACTCGCATTCAACATCATAAGGTTCCAATACCTTATTTCACAATCCTAAGGACATAGCTAATGCCTTTGGGGACTATTACAAATCCCTTTACAACCTCAATAAAGACCCATCCACCCATAAACCTACGGATAGAGAAATAGATGAATTCCTTCAAGGAATCCAACTGCCTTCAGTAGACACAACAACACTACAAGCCCTTAACTCCCCAATCACTAGTGCAGAAATTGAGACAGTTATCAAATCTCTCCCCATGCATAAATCCCCAGGAGCGGACAGTTTCTCCGCTGAGTACTATAAAGCTTTTAGCTCCCTCCTAGCGCCAAACCTAGTAGATGTCTTCAATATAGCAGCTACAACGGGATCCTTCCCAAAGGAAATGCTCCAAGCAATAATAGTTACATTACCCAAACCCGGCAAAGACGACTCCCACCCCCAAAACTATAGGCCAATATCATTACTTAACTCTGACCTAAAAATATATGCAAAAGTTCTGGCCAACAGATTACTGGAAATTACCCCTTATCTTATAGGACTAGATCAGGTGGGATTCGTGAAGGGCAGGCAAGCACCAGATGGAACTAGAAGGATGCTAGATCTCCTGCAATTCGCAGAAATTAATCAAGTACAGAGTATTTTTCTAGCCTTAGATCATGAAAAGGCATTTGATAGGGTGCACTGGGGTTACCGATCAAAAACCTTACACAAATTTGGTATATCGGGATTGATCCATTCAGCAATTATGTCCCTATACTCTAACCCCACAGCCCAAGTATATACCTCTAGTCTCCTATCTGATCCTTTCCTATTATCAAATGGTACGCGACAAGGATGCCCCCTCTCCCCAATAATTTTCTCACTTATTATAGAACCTCTGGCACAATGTATCAGGTCCAATGCAGCTATCAAAGGCATTAGAATAGGTAATGAAAATCATAAGATTGGACTCTTTGCCGACGATATAATATTAACCTTATCCAATCCAACAGCATCTATACTAGAAATTAAAAAACTATTACACAAATTCAGTCAAGTCTCCTTTTACAGAATCAACACAAACAAAGGCTTCTCTCTATCACTCAATATACCCACAGAAGAACACAGCACTATCAAACATATATTTCCCTGTAATTGGGACCCCCCGTCAATTACGTATCTTGGTGTGCAGCTCACCTCCTCTTCTGCTAAACTATATTCTAGCAACTACCCTCCTCTACTTGCAAATATTGAAGAAGAGATGGTCCAAATTGGCAAACTGCACTTATCATGGATGGGGAGAATAGCTGCATATCAAATGCAAATATTACCTAAACTCCTTTACCATTTTAGAACACTACCCATACCTATCCCCCAATCATTCTTCTCACAATTAGCGAAAATTCGAAATAAGTTTATTTGGGCAGGTAAAAGACCCAGAATTGCACTGACACATCTGTACAAACACAAACACTTAGGAGGGGTTGGACTCCCCAACGCTCACATTTATTACCAAGCAGCTATTTTAGAACAAACACGACATTGATTCTCATGTCAAACCGACAACAGATGGTCTGAAATAGAACAAGAAATTACCCCCGGCCATAATCTTCCAGCACTGGCGTTAGCTGCCGGTGTACACCATAGACCAACCATACCACTGTACCCTACTATACAAGCCTCCTTAACAGCATGGTCCTCCATGTTACAACAGCCCTTCACGGATACTACAATGCAAGAAATACATATCCCATTAGCAACGTATAAATACTCGATACCAAACATCTCAACCCAAACCTTTAAAAGGAAAGGGGAACATTTCTTTACACCTGAACTACAGGGACAGGAGGCACTGGAAAGATACCAATTGTTTCAAATTAGGCATTACATCAAATCCAACACCCCTAGACCACTAAAAATTCCACAAATACTTTGGCACTATCTATTAAGCAAAAACCTAGGGAAACACAAGGGAATATCTTTATTCTACAAATTCGCTACCCCCCCATACATGCAGACTAAATTGCCCAACAAGAGAAAGTGGGAACAGGAACTAAACAAAGAATTCCCATTGCATCAATGGCATCTGGCTGTAAAAAGCAATGGTAAATCTTCAGCATGCATAGACCACTGGGAAAACACACAGAAGATACTGCATAGGTGGTACCTTACACCCCTACGTATCCATAAAATGAATCCGAACATTCCTCCACTCTGCTGGCGGAACTGTAACAACACTGGTAATCTTCTACACATTTTGTGGAGCTGTAAGGTAATAAAACCCTTCTGGCAGGAAGTGACTTCCATCATTCATACAATCACAAATACCAAAATCACACCAAACCCTGAACTTCCCCTCCTCAGCCTGGGCATAGAAAACGTTCCTCACCTGATGAGAAAGGTTGTTATCAATATACTATTTGCAGCACGCATAGCATTAGCAAGAGGATGGCGCTCTCAATCACCCCCAAAAATTGAAGAAGTAATTTCCAGAGTGAATGCCCACTACACAATGGAAAAAATGTTAGCGTATAAGGAAAGAAGAGCCCCGGCCTTCCATAAAAACTGGGATGTCTGGAAATCTTCTCAGTATGCTCCCTCTCACTTGTGAATTGTGAATTGAGTTCATGATATTTAAGTTACGCAACCAGGCATATAGTGGTAAAAGTATCTAAATAATTAGATAAATTAATAAGTAAATCGATAAACAATTAACAATACCAGAAGTAGTCGCACCAGAAGAACCACTACAGATTTTATTAATTTGTGACTGCACCAAAAAGTATGTGTTTTCTGTTTTTACTGTGATAAGACAATATCAAGGTTCGAAGTTCATAGGATAGTTATCTACAAAGTAAGAATTAAGCATATACTGTATGTCATCACCAGTGACCCTCAATAAGGTCACTAGAGGGCTGCCTTGATCAAGAACATCAGAGGATCCTGCTCACAGTTTGTACCCAGTCGGGGTGACAGGTCCTACCTCCTGTTGAGGTCATAAGTTACGTGGATATGGGTAGCTCAGGTAGAAATATCTCTTTGTAGAAATATGTCTGGCATTCAATAATCACTCTGTTTATGTCACTTTTTGTAAAAATCCAAAAACAAAATAGTTTTTGCTGATCTAGACATTAAAGGTATATGTGCTAAAATGTTTTACATAGTATATGTATTAAACTAACTAAAAGTACTGGAAAATTACATGATAATAAAGTTCTTTAACACTGTCATGGTGCTTGTAGACAACGTGAACTATAACACTTAGATTTCACTGCTTTGTTTTTATTTTTTCTAGGTTAACATACAAGCCCTTCATAGCAGAACTGTGCATAATTTAATATTGTATAAAAGGCAACAGAATCAAATCCATCATCTATAAACTGAATAGGGCAGAGGGAGAATTACCCAAACACGTAGATGTTGCTGCAATTTTAATTAAAATATTGTCTCTGTTGTTTCTTTGTTAATTGGTGAGAATTTATCACCTTTAAAAAAAGATTTAAGTGCTTGATGGTGGGAAGTGTGAATTTTTGTATAATTGCTGTGATAATTTATTTCAGTGTGAACATTATCATAATGCTGTATAAAAGGGAACTTTATTATCATAAGCAAATTGCCACATCACCATCTAGTGGCCATTTTGAAGTTTTATTCTGGAATATTTTGCAGGAGTATAAAAATAACAGGACACTTGCAAAGAAAAGGTGTGACATAAATAGGTAACTTGTTTGGATTTTAGCATGACAATAAAAGCTCAATTCCAGGAAACTTGAATATTCTCCCTTGCAGTGGGGCTGTACCCACAATGCAAGGGTTAATTGCTTGTTTAGGTCTAGGGGGCATAGAAAAGTAGATTTGATTACCCGATCCTCGGGTCCTTCATGCTGCTAGGCCAGTCCTTTGCAGCATCTTCTCCTCCATGCTCCAGTGCTCTTAGGTTCTAACAAAGTATGATGCAGGGTCCATGTAAATGCACTGGACGTGATGATGCAGATGGACGGTCTACTGTTGGAGCATAGGAAAGTATGGTATGCTGGGGGAGTGAAGGCTTAGGTAAGTAAAAGTGTTTTTGCTCTCTCCTAGAAAAAAATAGCAGTTAACCCTTATGGTGCAGGTGCAGCCCCACTGCAAAGGTGAATTTTCAGATTTCCAGAGTTGGGCTTTCAAAGAATTTTTTTATGTCATCTGTGAAACGAATACAAATGCATAAAGGCTCAATATATGATCAAAGATAGCCTGAGACTGGGTTCATAACTATGCGAATTGGATATGGTATCCCCGCATCCAATTCTCATGACAGAAGATTGTGACCAGCTCTCTATGGAGCCGGTTCAAATATCTCTGTTGCGGCTGCAGAGCGGATTGCACAGGAACGCTGTGCGTCTTTGGCTCTGTTTCAGGGTCGAATTCAGGCAAAAATTCACCCCTGATTGGTCCGGAGAACAGGGATGGACTGGGCCCCTGCTGCGAGCCACATCCGTCGGAGGTGTGAACTCAGCCCTAAAAGGATTTCAACCTGTAGTTCCCAACCAAGATGATGTTGAAATTGTTACCAATGAAGCACCAGAATTTAATCATCAGGGTGAGTTGTCCTACCTTTTTAGGTGTGTGATAGACCTTCAGACCCCCTCACTCCCAGCAAGCGTCAATTGTTTTGCTATTGCTCTTAGGTGAAGAAATTACTTTTTGCCTTTTATTTCTCAAGTAGGGACATAGATAGAAGTTAGTGCTGACAGCTATGTCGGGGGGGGGGGGGGGGGGTTCTGTGGGGGGGGGGGGGGAGCTGTGCTGGGTGGGGAGAGCTTTAATAAGGGGAGCAGAACTGTACTAAGGGGGCAGAGCTTTGCTGGGGGAGAGAACTAGACTGAGGAGGAAATCTGTAAAGAAAGGGCAGAACTATACTGGAGGGGACAACTGTACTAAGGAGGAAGAGCTGTACAGGGGGGAGAAATCTGTACTGGGGTCGTACTAAAGGAGGGAACTGTACTGTGGGGAGAGCTGTGCTGAGAGGGAATCTGTGCTAGTGGAAGGGGAGGATCTGTATATGGTGGTGGGGCTTGGAAAGGGAGGTCATTTTTTGTTGTACTTTGTAGCATTTCACTCTCCTGACTCCTGCACTTTGTGTTACTCACTCCTGACCCCTGCACCCCATACGATATGCACCCCTGACCCCTGCTCTCTTTGCAATAAGCACTTCTGTCCCCCATACACTGTGCAATATGTATTCTGACTTCTGCATCTGCTTTCTGTGTTTTCTGAACTTTTAAGTTTCTCTAAATGTTATCACAATTTTGCCACATGCACAATTCACTACCTATTTTTTTTTCCTCTGGGTCCCCAAGGCTGAACCCCACCCCCAAGAAAAAAGTATTTAAGACCCTGTTCTCATATTCTTTCAGCACTTGACTCTTTGGTTATGTTTCGGGGGACCTTACCTGAACCCCACTGGAAAGATGGCCTCAGTAGGGATGGGCTGTACCCCCCCCTTAACAAGGGGGCCCCAGATCCAATGCCCCTATGTGAATAGGTATGGGGTACATTGTACCCCTACCCATTTACCAAAAAAAAGTGTAAAAAAGTAAAAAACACAAAAGACAGTGTCCCGTGATGTACATCCATCATCAATCACGCCGCCTGACCCGCAAAATAGAAAAAAATGAAAATATTCCACTGCATGGGAGGGCTTCTATCAACTGCTGTCTTTTGGCTGTGACAACTGTTATATAGGCAAGGGCGGCTCCACCCACTGACGTAACCGGATGACCTTGCCCCCTCTGATGGCACATGCCATCAGGAGGGGTGGGGTCACTCATTTACGTCACCTGGTGGCCCCGCCCGTGCTTATATAGCAGCTGTCATAGCCAAGAGACAGCATTCGGCGAGAGGTCTCCCATCTAGGCAGAGCTTTTTTGTTTTTTCTATTTTTTGAGTCCATCGGGTGGCGTGATTGAAGATGGATGGACATCACAGGACACTTTTTTTTTCTTTAATAAAGGAATTGTCAAAAACTGTCTTTTGTGGTTTTTACTTTTTGACACTTTTTTTAAGTGAATAGTACAATGTACCCCATACCCATTCACATAGGGGGGGGGTAGGATCTGGTGGTCCCCTTGTTAAAGGGGCTTCCAAAATTCTGATAAGCCCCCCACCCGCAGACCCCCACCAACAATGAGTCAGGATTGTGGGGACAAGGCTCTTGTCCCCATCAACATGTTTTCTTGAAGAAGTGGGCTCTCCCAGTTGTTAACTCAGCCATCTTTTGTCTTAACAAGACCCTAACAGTCCCGATGGAGGATGTCTCTGTAGTTAAAAACCCTGTGGATAAGAGGTTAGAGGCCTTCTTTAGCCTGGGTTCACACTATTGCGATGCGGGAACCAGCGAGATTCCAGTTCCGGTTCCCGCGGCACATCGCCCCCGCAGGCAGTTTACACTGCCCTCTGCGAACCCCCTGATCGGTTCGCAGATCACAGTGCAAACTGTGAATTCAGACAGGAATCAGATCGCATGGTTGTTCACACCCATGCGATCCAATTCTAGTACAAGGAAAAAAAAGGTTCCTGCACCTCCAATGTGGCAAAAAAGGTTCCTGCACCTCCAAATGCGAATCCAATGTGAGTTTATCCATACGACTGTATTGCCTCATTTCCACTGAGCGGATCGGTTCAGTTCGGTACAGTTTGAATGGCCTAGAATGGTCCGGTCTATTCTGGTGAGCGTTTCCACTGCAAGTGGGACCACATGGGGCCATACAGGGTTTAGAAAAAATGCCTCAGCATAGCACAGCAGAGGGTTTTCTGTCAGCCAATCAGTGGAATGTATCGTAGCTCCGCCTTAACGGAACCGTTCCATTTTCTATGGCCCCACATCTGAAGCAGGACCCTGAATGGAGCAGTTCGGTTCGGTTATATGGGCCCCTTTCATAATGGAAACACCCAAAATAGCGCACCGTACCGTACCGAACCGAACCAATCCGCTCAGTGGAAACGAGGCATATGGCTGAATTCGCACTGCACAGACATCGCATGTGATCGCCACAGCAATGCGGTGCAAATCACATGCAATGTCTGTGTTTGCATATGTGTGTGAACCCAGGCTCAAGGTTTTATTCTCCATGGTAGGCCCTGTTAGGCTACCTGCATTTGCAGCCATGTCATTCTGCCAGACAGTGGCTGTCTGGTCCAAGTCTATGACTCAGGGCCCTGAATCCATACAGACAGATCCATCTATTCTCCCACAATTAGAAGGCTTGCCCATAGCCTTACGCTATTGCGTTAGTGGTCTAGTATATTCACTTCACCAGATATCAAGGATGGCCAAGAAGAGTACCCTTTTGCCCCAGAAGAGGAATGCAAAAGCTTCTACTACTAACCCTTCAAACCTAGTGAGGAAAAAGATCTCCTTTTATTTCTATTAAATCTATTAAATTTCTATTAAATCATGGGTCCAAATCAAAGCCAATCCAAAGCCTCCAAGTCCTCCTCTTAATTAGTGGATGCCCTCATGGGAAATTTTTCATGGTTTCTTTGCAAACGTGGTCTTTGTTCCCAAAACAAAATGAGGCGTTAAGCCCATATTGGATCTACACTTTCTCAAAAGATTCCTTTTGGTTCGAAAATGTCATATGAAATCTGCCTAGTTGGTGATTGCCTCCTTTTACCTGAAAGATTTTTTGGCATTTGTGGACTTAAAGAATGTCCATTTGCATATCTTCATCTTTTCAGCATATCAATGCTAACTGCATTTTGCTGTAGGCACACAACATTGCCAATTTGTTGTCTTTAACCTGTCCACTACACTGCAGGTCTTCATCAAGGCGATAGCCCCTGTTTTTACTCTGATTTTCTCTCATGGCATCCTCATTGTGTGATATCTAAACAATCTCCAGCTGAGAGTAGCTGGTTCAAGTTCTGTCTGCGAGTGTCAGCGAGACAGTGCAGACCCTATGGGGATTTGGATGGATCCAAAATATTAAAAAATCAGCGCTGGGGTATCTGGGTCTAACCCTAGCCAGGGTCCTCCTTCCTATGGACAAGCTCCAGTTTCTCCTCTCCCTTACTCAGGAGTAGCAGAATGTATTTTGTGGTGTCATTTTTGCTATGTACATGCTATGTGAGAAATACTGTATAATTTGACAACTTTTGTGTAAAAAAACGAAAGCGTTTTCATTTTCTTTCCACATTTTCCAAAAACTTGTGGAAAAAAATTACATGTTCAAAAGACTCATTATGCCTCGTAGAATATACATTGGGGTATTTGCTTTCCAAAATGGGGTCATTTTATGGGCGTTTCCATTGTCCTGGTGCTCCAGGGCCTTCAAAAGTGTGATAGGTTGTCAGGAAATTAGATGTGTAATTTATGCTCCTAGAACGTCTGAAAGTGCTAGTTAAATATTGGACCTCTGTATGTGGCCAGGGTGTAAAAAAGTCTCACACATGTGGTATCGCCATACTCAGGAGGAGTAGCATAATGTGTTTTGGGGTGTAGTTGCAAGTATGCATATGCCATGTGAGAGAAATAACCTGTTAATATGTAATTTTTGTAAGAAAAAAAGTCTTAATTTTCCAAAGAATTGTGGTAAAAACCTACAACTTCAAAAAACTCACCATGCCTCTTACTAAATAGTTTGGAATGTATACTTTCCAAAAAAGCAAAAAGGGGTCATTTGGAGGGTATTTGTACTGTCCTGGCTTGTTAGTGTCTCAAGAAATGAGATAGGCTGTCAGTACATCAGGTATGATCAATTTTCATTGACTGACTCCATAGCTTGCAGACTCTATAACTTTCACAAAGACCAAATAATATACACCGATTTGAGTCATTTTTACCTAAGATGTGTAGCAGTATACATTTTGGCTAAAATTTATGAAGAAAATTTACTAACTAAAAAAAATGTTTATATCAAATGTGTGCGCTTTTTTTATTTATAGCGCAAAAAATAAAAAACACAGTGGTAATTAAATACCACAAAAAAAGGCCATATTTTTGTGAAAAAAAGGACATGTATTCCATATGGGTACAGTGTTGCGTGACTGAGTAAATGTTATTCAAAGTATGAGATCACTGAAAGCTGAAAATTGGTCTGGACAGGAAGGGGGTATAAGTGCCCAGTAGGCAAGTAGTTAAGAGGCCCCCTTGAGGCAAACAGAAATTACTGCCAGTTTGGAAAATAGTATCATACATTGGACGGAAGTAATAAAACCGTACAGGGACACAAATAAAAAAAAAAAAAAGGATTAGGCTCCATGCACACTGAAGCTCATAAACGGGCATTTTTGGGAGTTTGGCCATTTTTTTTTAACAGCCCATAAACTCCCCTCTATGTTATCTTATGTGTTCATGCACACATGGATGTTTTTGGATGTTTATCAGCAGTGGAGTTCATGGGCTGTTTCTAAATGCCATAAGGCTCCATGCATGCTGGAGCTCATAAACCGACTTTTTTTGGAGTTTGGGCGGTTTTTTTTAACAGCCCATAAACTCCACTCTATGTTATCCTATGTGTCCATGCACACATGGACGTTTTCGAACTTTTATCAGCAGTGGAGTTTATGGGCTGTTTTCGGAACGCCATAAAAGAGTCTTTTTTCTGACCACAAAAAACGGCAAACGCTCATAAACGCTAATGAATGCAGATAAACGCTCAAAAACATGGCTCACCAGCGTTTAGCGCTTTTGATCCATTAAAAAAAAAAAAAAAAAACGCTAAAAACCGCTAACGTGGAAAAACGCCTAAAAATGTGAATAAATGATATTGCAAAAAAGTTTAAAAAATGTTGGAAGACTCACTGCAAAGCTACTGGCATTTTTATAACATTATTTTAATGTCCAGTGTGCATGGAGCCTTAGCTTCACAGGAAAAGATGAGATTTTAGCAGTGTACTGTACATTGGTGATTATAATTACTTACCTCTTGATTGGAGTAATTACCTAAATCCAAATTTGAGTATAGCATTTACAAAGGACCTTCTATTTTTGTTTCCTATTGTTCTCAGAGTTGTAAATAAAGCTTTGCTAATTCCGTATTAAAACATGGCATACTTGTAACATTAGATTGTTTTCTGAAAAGCATGTGCATGATCTCCAACGCACATTATATCTTCCAGGATTGTGCTTTGATTATGTCTGCTTGTATAGCGATGCTTGGATGCACACAGTAATTCCCCATGGGGGAGAGTAGGCATTTGTCATACCATAGTAATCTTGACAGAGTTGTTGTTTTTGTGATGGAACTACAAGGATTACTTCTGAAAAATCAATTAAATTCATAGCTAAATGCATTGACCTCTGGGTGCAATATAACCACCTGTAAAACAACAATCCACCCGTTGTATCAGCACCACAGACCACACATGTCTTGTACCAGACACTAAACAAAATAACTCAGAGGGTTGTCTGCCTATAGTGGAAAATACACACAACTGGCCTTTGAAAATATTTTATATACCGTAATTGTTTATGTATCGCTAAATACACAGCCAAAGGCTTAAAGAGGATCTGAAAATGTAAGCCCAAAATTGCTGCATGACTGGGCAACTGCTATATGTTATATTTTATGTCTGCCTAATGTTCAGCATTTAGTAAAATTCAAAGGGCTTTCATGCAAAACATAAGCTTACACCCCCTTGTGTCTCAAATAAAAGCCTTTGTGACCCATTAAGCTCTTATACTGTAATCAGGACTGATCTTACCATAATGACACTCCTGGGCCAGTGCCAATGGCAGCAGGTTTAGAGAAGACAGCATCCAGCCTCAAAATGTACAGATTGGTAATTTATTTAATGTAATTCTTCTGCAGACCTCTTAAGATTGGAGGCTAAATGCAGGGGGTGTAGAAGATGTTTGGAGGAGTCAGAAGGCTCTTTAGGGTTTAGGTGATATGAAAGAATTTCTTATTCCCTTTGGTTAGTGGTCTTTATAGTTCATATTTAGCTTGTGAGTATAGGGCAGAAAGCATGCTAATTTTTAACCACTTGCCTACCAGGCATGAACACCCCCTTCCTGCCCAAGTCATTTATCAGCTTTCAGAGCTGTCGCACTTTGAATGACAAGTTTTTTATAATTTTCCTCACAAAATAGAGCTTTCTTTTGCTGGTATGTAATCACTGCTGGGTTTTTTATTTTTTACTAAATAAAAAAAAAGTCCCAAAATTTTGAAAAAAATATAGTTTTTTTACTTTTTTTCTGTCAGAAAATTTTGTAACTAGGCAATTTTTCGTCTTCACTGATGTGCGCTGATGAGGCGGCACTGATGGGCACTAATAGGCTGAACTGGTGGGCATTGATGAGGTGGCACTTATGGACACTGATGAGGTGGCACTGATGAGGTGGCACTGATGAGGAGCACTAATATGCCACACTTATGGACACTGATAGGTGGCACTGATATGTGGCATTGATGAACACTGATAGGCGGCACTGATGGGCACTGTTAGGTGGCACTGATGGGCACTAATAGGCGGCACTGGTGGGCACGGATAGGCGGCATGGATAGGCGCTACAGATGGGCACTGATGGGCATTGATGGGTGGCACTGATGGGCAACACTGATGGGCATTGATGGACAGCAGTGATGGGCAATGATGGGCAGCACTGATAGGCGGCACTAATTGCCAGCTCTGACTGGCATGGCTAATGGGCACTGATTTGTGGCACTTGTGGACAGTGTGGGCAACGATTGCTGTCACTGGTGGGCTCTGATCACTGGCATTGGTGGGCACTGTATGCTGGCATGGGTGGGCATGGTATTTTATTTATTTATGGCACTTTATTTATATATTGTAATCAGGGCACTGATGATCAGTGCCCTGATTACTTCCCTAGCTGTCCCCCTGTGAGGAGATGCCATTGATTGGCTCTCCTCTCCTCGCACTCTGTCAGTGTGAGGTGAGGAGAGCCGATTACCGGCACCTCCGCGTTTACATGTGACCGGCTGTGATTGGACACAGCCCATCACACGGTTAAAGAGCCGCGGACGCGGCTCTTTACACAGATCGGTGACGCACCGTGTCCTAGCAACACGGTGCGGCCACGTTGGCCGCGTGCACGCCACCGTGGGTGCGCGAGAGTGGCCGTTCTGTGCCGCCATCATATGATGGCGGCCCAGAACAAGAGCTGCACCGCCCCGCTATCATATGAAGGTGGGCGGGCAGCAACTGGTTAAAGTACATTCTAGTGTTAGTTTTTACTAAAATAATCAATTGACACAAGGGGCAAAAAACCCTTATATAAGTTTTTATTATTTAGGTGTGCCAGAGCAACATAATGCCAAAATGCACATCTATTTATAACAATTCTGAATAAAATGTCGCCATAGTCAATCCTTACAAGCCCACCAGAGGCCTCAACTATACACTCTAGAATCAAAAAAGGTATGTATAGGAAGGTGCCCCAGAAGAAGCTTATTTATGACAAAATGCGTAGGACGGAGCTACGTGCTGTCGTTATTGCGTTCCTGGAAGTGAGGGTGCATCTGTTGTATTTGCTGGCTGGATGAGTCTTTTGTGCAATATTTTAAATTCATATGTAAATGCAATTTTTTTAGCTAAATAAATATTGTTGTGAGGGTTTTACACTATGTAGAGTGTTTGCTTCTATATTCCTTCATGAGTGTTGCTCGCATAGTGAAGATCTCTACAAGAATTCCTGTTGCCTAGAAAAGTACCAGCGGAAATGTTATGGTTCTGATGTTTTCTTTAATCCATGGGCTCTATATGACTTCTCTTTAATTAGAGGGACATTTACAGTTGTTAAGCCTGCATTTGCACCACTGAGGTGGTGGTTCTGAAGCACAGATTTCAATACGCATTAGTGATGGATAACTGTTCTTTGGCTACAATTTATATATGAGCAGATAACAGAGGACTTTACTCTTTATCATGTGGACTTTTAAAGCGGTAGTAAACCGCAGTGGATGGAAAAAGAAAATCCCCTGCAAGTCAATGTCATAATGTGTTAGTATGCATACTAGTACATATGAGAAACTTACCTTAGAATGAAGCCCCCCAATGCCGCGCTGTCACCGCTGAGAGGGCTGACATCTTCCCACTATCTTCCTTCCGGGTTCGCTTCCTTTGGCTACATGTGTGGCTGGGGGCGCAATCCCTTCCGCGCATGCGCGCAGGGGCCGCCGTTTACAGTACCGTATGCCGAACCTTCAGAGCGCATGGCTGTGTGCACTCTGAATATCTCTTAAACTGTGCAAGGTAGAACAGAGTCTTTATATGTGTTTATATGAGAGTGATCATTATAACACATATGTTTGGGGGGGATCTTTTTTTTTTAGTGCAGCTCAATGTCTAAAACTGGTATAGTTACTATGATAAATATCTCTTAGTGGAGTTGCAGCTTCTTATTTTTTATATTTTTATTTGTATTTTTGGTACACATGTGCATTTTTTTTGTTTTATTTTTATTGTATGGGAATGTGACCAGTCAGCTGGCAAACAACACTAACTAACACTTATGGTTCGGCCCTGTGACCCCCAAGCACCAGGAGTAGTTGCCCCTCTGAACTATAATGGTTGTGCCCTGTTGCAAACCAAGCAGCATCTGATTGGCTGATTATGAAAAACTGTGAATAGGTTGCATAGAGCAATCAATAAATGTCCATGTTTCATTCTTCTAGTTGATATAAGATTAAACTCGATCAGTTACTATGGACAAAAGCATGATTTGTGCTCCAGTTTTCTTAAATCACATGACTAAAACACTACTACACAAGCCTTAAGCAAGAATCAAGGCACAACAGCTGTGAAATGACTCCGGCAGTAAGGCAGAGTGCTCAGTAAGTGGAAGATATAATCAAAATGACGTAATGTTTCCCATAATGTCTCCAGTAAACCACCAATAATGCTTGTGTGTGCATCTGCGCAATTCCTCTTGTTTATATAACTGCAGCATTCAAAGCACACAGAAATTGCTTTGCACAGTCTGAGAATATATTAGAATTCTTTGCATGTGATGTATACATTAAGCCTGACATTTCTCCTGATGCAGAATACACATATTTATTATGGTTGAAGTGCTTGGAAATGTTCAGCCAAAACCTTTTATAGTCATCGGGACAGCTTCAAAAAAGTGGCCTAAGCAAACACAGTCTGTTTTAATATATTCCAATTTATTTAAGAGTTTATTTGTTCAGGACAATAAGTCAGCTTACCAGGTGATAATGTCCACTTTAAACTCTAAAAATCATAATTTTTGGAGGGTACAGGGGAGCACAGTAGCTCGGGGGTTAGCACTCCTGCCTTGCAGTAATAGGGTCCTTGGTTTGTATCCAGGACCCTAGCTGCAAGGACTTTGCATGTTCTCCCCATGCTTGGCCTTTTCTGTGTACTCTAGTTTCCTCTTACACTTGGATTGTAAGATTAATGTGAATGAATATTATTTAAAGTGTTGATCAAATTGATGGCAGCAAATATAAATACCTGTAATAAATAAATAAATAAATAAAACAGGTCATATGCTGTCCAGCCACCGACTTTTTAATATCCATTGGGTCAATTGCCTGAGCATTTTTACCCCCAAGAGCATTTTTTTTTTTTTTTTGCAAAAACCCCTACTTTGGTGGTGAGTTTTGCACATTTCAGATACTCAGCTACCTAGCAGATCCAGCGTTGTCCAGCTTAAACCCTCCCTCTTCTTATCTGGCAGTGCTCTGTCCTTGGCTCCCATTTTTGGTGTCACTTTATTGAGAGGCTGCCAGCTGCTGCCAGTTCAGCTGGCACTCCTCCCAATGACGCACTGATAGGCCCGCCCACTCCTCCTTTACTGAATGAAAGGCTTTGCCTCCTTGGATATGTGGCATGCATATCCCAGGAGGCAAAGAAAGATGTGCAAAGAGGGGCGGGGCAGGGACAATTTACAAAAAAAAAGGGTAAATAAAGAAAACTAAAGAGCACATTTAGTCTGGAGGAGGGGTGGAGAGGAGGGATAATGTATTTGAAGATCTGAAGATCCACCAATGTTCCCTACAGTGTACTCCATGATGTTGCTAAGATATAGAAAAACCTAAGGAAGTGGAGCTTACTATGTCAGGCCAGCTTTAGTCATGATTATGATATTATTGTGTACTGTAGATACCACATTTTGTATGTTAGGTGCTGCTTGTTTTGGCACTTTAGATCTAAATACAGGCAGTCCCCGGGTTACAAACAAGATAGGGTCTGTAGGTTTGTTCTTAAGTTGAATTTGTTTGTAAGTCGGAACAGGTACATTTTTTAAGTGTAGCTCCAGCAATAAAAACAATTCTTATATTTTTTGGATAGCATAGGAAAGGGTTAACACCCCTGTAACATTTGTTTTGCTGTCTGTACCCCTGTTCAGAATATTTCCCTATGACAATAGGATTTTGAAAATTTGGGGTTTTTGTGGAAACAAGGATTGGTGATAAAAATTCAGTGGAGACACCTTTTTCCCATATTAACTCTTAGAGGAGAGAATTTTCCTTCCTAGGGGTAAATTTCCTCTCACTTCCTGTTGTCTCCCTCTGTTTGTAAGTAGAAGTAGTTTGTAAGTTGGATGTTTGTACCCCAGGGACTGCCTGTATGTGCTTATGGCACTGATAAGATGATAAGATACTTTTAGTGGTTTAGTGTTTAGAGGTTTGATCAGTGGCAGCTAGTGGGTTTTCTTTTTGAGGGAGTGGGCCGGCAGTACCAAACCCACCCGCTCGCTCGCCCACTGTCTGCCGGTCGGTCTGGCGAGCGGCGAGCATCGGGTAGCTGGCAGCGGCTCCTACATACCCTTCTCCATCATGGGGGTTCCGCTGTGCATCTCCTCTTCCTAGGCATCCAATAGGATTACCTGTCCTTTCAGCCAATTGGTTGACAGGTCTCAAGACCCGCTTCCTGATTGACTGGGAGGAGGTTCAGTATTACAAATGGCGAATATTCATTTGCTATTGTAACACACCTGGGTGGGCTCAGTTTGCATTCTCTGAGCCCCGAGCCCACCCTATTTTGAAGTCTATTAGAGTCTCTGGCTCTAATTAGGTGCTTCAACCCCCCCCCCCGGTTGGAATTCATGCGTTTGGACTTGTATAGGGTGGAATGCCCCTGGGTTTGACTACCAATTAGAATAGAGTCAATGATTAGGAGGCACTGATTACTGTTAAGGGACATTTGAATTTTAACTGATTTTTTTTAGGTTTAATGTTAGGGTCCATTTGAAATGATATGCTAGCCATAAATATGCTGACCATCATGCAGTAACAGTTCCCTTCAAAAAATGTTCCAGTCAAAAGCTGGTTGGACGTGGTTGAAATTGTCATGCTTATTGGCACTATCTGGGTTAGTTCAAAATTTAGTGTAATGCCTTGTACACATGGTCGGATTTTCCGACGGAAAATGTGCGATCGGAGCTTGTTGTCAGAAATTCCAACCGTGTGTAGGCTCCATCGGACATTTTCCATCTGATTTTCCAACACACAAAGTTTGAGAGCAGGCTATAAAATTTTCCTACAGCAAAATCCGATCGCGTCAATTACGACCGTGTGTGGACAATTTCGACGCACAAAGTGCCATGCATGCTCAGAATAAATTCCGAGACGGAACTGCTCGGTCTGGTAAAATTAGCATTCGGAATGGATATAGCACTTTGGTCACGCTGCAATGTTTTAAATAGTTTAATGCAGCGCACTCTCTTCTTCTTTATAATGCTAGAAGAATGAAGTTGTTTTGCTGCTCATATTCACACAGACTTCTCACAAACTTCTTTCTTTATTATTTCTCATGATTTCATCAATATATTTTTATTTGTCACATCTACCAAATTTTTTTTTTTTTTTTTTTTTTTTATGTTTTTAGATTAAATAATTATTTTTGGATTTTGTTAACGGCTGATCTTGTGAATTTTTTTTTTTTAACTCCAGAATATTTTTGGGTGTGTTTTGTGTGTCAAGTTACAACAACATGATTATTATCTTGTATTATTTAATCTCAAGGAGATTGTTTGGTGTTGGTGTCTCTTGTTAATTTCACATTGTATTTTTGAAATGTACTTGCCTCCTCACAAACAAACTGTAATTTTTTAAGGAAAACACACATAGGCAAGTATAATTGAAAAAAAAATTCCTTTATTAAGGGCTCATAACCAAACAAAGAGGAAGGCAACGCTGGATAAACAGCAGAAATTGGAGAAGCCTTTGGCCCCCAGGGCACACATCATTTATTTTACTGCAAAATTGGTGGCCTGAGGAGTCCATATATAAGGGAGTACAATCTGGTCCAGAAGTCCAAGAGATCATGAACAGCAGCACCCCCAGGCTGTGGTCATACAAGAGCCTGCATCTTTTGCCAGACCAGACTAAACCCAGGGCCATCACTCTCTGGTCTTCCTTACACGCTTCCTTCCCGGCTGTGGCTCTGGTGTTGGAGGTGTGTCAGGAGGAGGAGTAGGACCTGGAGGAGGAGGAGGAGGAGGACCATGGGTGAGCTCACAAATGTGGCTTTGGCATGTGAGTTGGCCCCTCAACCCCTTATGTAGTGCTTCTAAAATGAGAAACTCACATAAGAGGCGTTGGCCCTCCTCCATTTGCTGCATTTTGCATGCTGTTAGGTCAGCAAAATCCTCTTCAACACTGTGGGGTGTTCTGAGGGCCTCAGTAGCCTTCCAAAATAGGCCAATTGCTGCCTCCTCCAGATTTGAAGGCAGAGGGGACGGACCTGGGTATCGGGCAGGCTACTTGGCGCGGCCACCTCCTTGCTGAGACTTTCCTGTGTATGAAAAAGGGACATCGTTTTAGGTTTTGGTTCATCAATCACAATCAGAAATTAGTACTCCAGACTAACATAGATTTAACATCATTAATTTGACAACCAGAAATATTTTGAAGAATGCTATACCTGGCTCAAGCTGGACTCCTCCACATGTTGCTGCCTAGAAGGCCCAGGTTGGACGTCAGAAGCCTCAGCTGGGGGTGAAGGAAGCGTGGAAGGAAGAGTGGAGAGTGCTGGCCTGGGTTCAGTCTCACCTGCTAGAAAATGCAGCCAGTCATAGTACCACAGCCTGGGGACATAAATGTCATCTGCAGCTCCTGATCTCTGGGAATCCTGGACCTTCTTGCGCTCCCTTAGATAAGTGCTCCTCATGCCACCAATTAGGATCTTCAAATAGGTGATGTCTGCCGTGGGGATCACCGGCTTCACAAATTCCAGCAATTTATCCAGCGCTGCCTTCCTCTTTGTTTGGTTCTTATATTCTGGGTGGTTTACCTGCCACAGACAGGGCAGCTCCCTGAACATATCAATGAATATGGGAATAAAGTCCTGATCATTCAATATATCCATTTTCTCTGCAAGACACAACACAAGACAAACCCTAATGTCAGGCTAAACTCTCCTAATCTTGTCCCAATATAGACCTCAATCTCTCAGCAGTATAGGCACAAGTTTAAATGTTACCTTCGTTATCACGATCTACTCCTTCCTCCGCTCACAGATCGTACATACTATGCACGCGTGTTACGCTTTATATACACTGCGCATGCATAAAACTGCGCCCGCCCCTGACGTTCTTTCTAGTCTATTCCCCGTCCCTTCTTGTTCGGTGCAGTGGGGGAAGTGCACATGGCAGAGACACAACAAGTGCATGCTAATTACAGCAGCGAGGAGGAGGAGGAAAGCCCGGAACCAGAAACGTCACGATCCCGGAGGAGACGATTTAAGGCCTCAAATATGAGATGTTGGAGATGGTGGACATCTTGAAAAGGTCCGACTATGACGGGAAGTATGGACCTTACCCCAACCCCAATGTCAGAAAGGCCAGGATCATGACTAAAGTTGTGAAGAGTCTGCACAGAAATTTTGGGGTACGGCGATCCAAGGATCAACTGAGGAAGCTGTGGTCGGACCTCAAATTAAGGGAGCACGATCAGTATAGAAGGATCAGGAGAGTGCTGCAAAAAAGTAAGTAGTTGTCCTGTGTTCCTATTGGTTATTTTTATTATGTTCGTGCTGCTCCATGTGCTTTTCTTTACTATTGTACAACTTTCATGTTCATGGGCACATTATTCGTTCGTAGGAAACATTGTTCGTTTGGCCAATCAAACACCATGTTTTGGCCAGATGCATTTCAATACATTTTTTCTGGCCTACTTCTCTTAAAATAATTTAGTTGTCTAGATGGGTTTGTAACTAGAATGAAATGCAAAATAGATTCTGTGTAAGGAGAGGACACTCAGCAGCTGCTTACACATCTGGACACTGGAGCACTAGTGTGGGACACAAGAACACCCTTTTTATTAGGGGGCCCACACAGGTGCTCCAGTGTATACTATAGGGATGACTCCATCTGTGAAGCTTGTACAAAACAGGTAAGCATTCAAGCTTGGCAAAGTTACAAAATATTTCTTCATCTTGGAACTCTGCCAAAACAGACAATTGTACCCCAATTCCAAGCAATGTTTCAGATTCCTATTTCTGCTATCAAATATCTGTGTGCTAAGTATACCTATTTTTTTTTTTACATAGGGGAGAAAAGACTCAGAGGACACTACTCAGCAGAGGAGACCACGGACCCCCCACCTCAGGAAGCAGGGAAAATCCCACAAAGCCAACAGGAGGAGGAGGAGGGAGACGTGGTGGAAATAGTCACCACAACAGGTGAGTGTGTGTGACCACAGGCTGAGGTAAGAGATGGATGACTGCATATTTATAATACATGGTGTATTTTTTTCTCTATTTTTAGGTGAGCGGGATGTTGTGAATGAAGGTCATTTCAACAACGAAAGTGCCCAGATCCTGATCAGGGGAGGTCATGGGGTGTAATAGGGACTTGGAAAACATCAAGCAAAACATCAATGATGTTCAAAACAAAATGAAGAACATCTTAGAAGTTTTAGGGAAAGTTTAAAACCCCTCGAAATCCCTAATTTTGTTGGCTTTTTTTCCCAGAAAGTTTTTTGCACATTTTTAAATGTATTCTCGAAAAGCCAAATTTTGAAGATGCACACACTGTGTAAACATGTGCTATCTGCCATCACGGGAGATCAATGTCTGCGTTTTGGGGTTGCAACCCCAACCTCAATAATAAAGTAGCTGAGAGGAAGGGGTTGCACCCACAAAACACGTCCCTTGATTCCCCATGATGGCAGCTAGCACATGTTGACATTCGGCAATTTGTGTGCATCTTCAAAATTTGGCTTTTCCAGGGATGACTTCACCCCATCTGCTGAACGCAATATCATACACAGTTTATAAATACTCATGTCTGATATTGCCTTCAATTTCTACAAAAGTTGAACTTTGTAAGTTACAGATTTGTGTATTTCTTGTTGGTTTTAAACATGCCTGTTTTACCTTAAAAGGACATTTCTACTTGTATTATTAATGTCAACTACAAATATTTTATACAACAAACATGTTGGTTTGTTTTAAAAACCTTGTCTAAATGCACATGTGATTGTGCTTGTATAAAAAATCTTGATAATCAACAATGTGTGGCTTCTTCTTTCATTGCTCCTAAACTTTTTTTGTGTGAAAATTTGTGTTTTCAGTGACAATGGGTGTTATTTCCTAAGGGCAAATCCACTTTGCACTACAAGTGCAGTTTCAGTACAGTCTCAAGTGCACTTGTAGTGCAAAGTGTCTTTGCCTTTAGTAAATAATACACAACAGTGCTTTCGCATTTTACACAATTACGCCATTTTCAGGACTGCCCAAATTTCAGTAATAGTCAGCTAAAAGAAACACAAGCAGTAAATGTAAGCAAATAAATTTTCTGTTAAAAAAATTTTTCAATTAAAAAATGTCTCAGACATTGTCTGGCATATCGATGGCCCCCCTACCCGCAAGTATTCCATGTATCTTAGACGGACTTCGCGGGCACTCGGGGGGCAAGCCAGGACGGCCAGCTTCAAGCTCCGTCAGGGTTGGTTCATTAAGATTTATAACTCCGGCTTCAGGCCCAACTGAGCCAACATAGTTCACAGAATTTCTCCTTAAAAAGTTGTGGAGAACACAGCAAGCCAGGATGATGTGATTAAGTTTATATGTGTATGGGTGTAAGAAATAGGCGGAACCAGCTGGCCATTATTTCAAACGTGTTCTCCATGACTCTTCTGGCTCTGGCCAGCCGGTAATTAAAAACCCTCTGGTCTGGGGTGAGGGTCCTCATAGGGAATGGCCGCATAAGATGGTCCCCCAGCGCAAACGCTTCAAACGCAACAAAGACGAATGGGAGTCCTTCCGCATTGTCTTCTGGAGGTGGCAAGTCCAAGCTGCCATTCTGGAGACGCCTGTAGAAATTCGTGTGGGCGATGACTCCACCATCTGACATCCGGACATTCTTCCCCACGTCCACATACAGGAACTCGTAAGTAGCTGACACCACCACCAACATCACAATACTATTGAACCCCTTGTAGTTGTAATAGTATGACCCCGAGTTGGGTGGTGGGACAATGTGGACGTGTTTCCCATCAATTGCCCCTCCGCAGTTAGGAAAGTCCCACTGCTGGGCAAAGTGGGAGGCCACAGTCTGCCATTCCTGTGGGTTGGAAGGAAACTGTGGCATCAAACAAGAAAAATAAATTAATCATTTTGCACATAAACATGGAAAGCAGATTAGATACAAACATTCTTGGCCAACATCATTATAACATTTATTTTAAGGAGTATTTAAAGACAGAGGTATAAGGTCCACCTATCAGGATTCCCCCCCCCCCCTCTCATGGGCCATTTGATAAATTTTATGGGGACGAGATGTTTGGGACAGGTAACCCTCTCCACTTCATTGAGAGATGAATGCCTAAATAATGTGTATTACTTTGGCCAGCCCACTGGACAGGTAAGAAGTGTCATAATACAAAGAGATAAATACACACTGTACACATTTTGCCGGTAGCACATTTTGAGATTCTTCAATTACCTATCAAGATAATAATAGGATACAAAAACTTTAAACAGTACCATTTGAAAGTATTCAGGCAGGCCCTTGAACTACATGCTTTGGGGAATTCATCCATAAATCGGACCACAAAAGAGGTGGGTATAGTGTGTATGGGTTTGGCAAAGTCAGCAGATAGAGGATTGGTATCAGCTGAGTTAGGAGTTGGGGGGAGGGAGGGTTCCAAATGATTTTGGGACCCCAAAAAAAAAAAAACTCTGGCACTCTGGCTGAATTTCAAACACACATCACAATTTTGTACATTTTAGGGGGTATTTAGGGTAAAGCACTACTATGGAGCTGACAAAATACATTGTTATGTGAATACACTAGGTGAATATAGGCTCAGGAGAGCATGCTGGGGAGGTAAGTGAAGGCAAATATGTATGAAGGACGAAAAATAAAAACCTAAAATTCCAGCATGTATGAGGACAAAGGGGACATTCACAGCATATTACAATCATGGTAATTAGGGAATGAGGAAAGAAATACAATATATTAACAAACATTAAATACAATAAATTGGGATGTTAAAGGATAAAAATCTTACCTTAATATAGTCCTTCTGCAGGACCTGGATGATGGCAGAACAGGTCTCCGGGATAATGATCCCCAGAGCCTAGGGGGAGATGCCTGTCGAGAACTTGAGATCCTGCAGGCTTCTCCCCGTCGCCAAGTACCGCAGGGTGGCAACGAGCCTCTGCTCCGGAGTGATGGCTTGCCTCATGCAAGTATCCTGCCTGCTGATATAGGGGGTCAGCAAAGCCAACAAACGGTGAAATACGGGGTCCGTCATCCTGAGAAAGTTCCTGAAATCGTCATTATTATTCTCACGGATCTCACAGAGCAAAGGCATCTGACAGAACTGGTCACGCTGGAGCAACCAATTCTTGGTCCAGGAACTCCTCCCCACCCTGTTCATGGACTGGGCTCATGTCAAAGTAAGGACCCCAACACCAAGCCCCCGCACAGCACAAACTCTACGAGGAGTACGTATATGCAACATGGCTAGAAAACGGTCGGCTGCTCAGAACGAAGTAACAGAACGCACTAAAGAACAGCAAGGCCTGTGAAGAGTGACCTGAAAATCAGTAATGAATGAACAAGAACACAATGACAAGTCAATGGGAACTTGCTGCACGCACTGAAGAACAGATACAAACCCACAAGCACAAACTGAACAGCAGAAATATGATCTGAAAACCACGAGTCTGAAAAAGCGCAAAATGTCTCTTACCAAACTTTTACTAACACGAGATTAGCAAAAGGAGCCCAAAGGGTGCCGCGCTTAGTACTGAACTGCCCTTTTATAGTCTCGTCATACATGGTGTACGTGACCGCGTTCTTGGCGTTCGGAAATTCCGACAACTTTGTGCGACCGTGTGTATGCAAAACAAGTTGGAGCCAACATCTGTCAGAAAAAATCCATGGATTTTGTAGTCGGAATGTCCGATCAATGTTCGACCGTGTGTATGGGGCATTAGAGTAAGGCCTCATGCACACAGGGTGTTAAAAAAAAAAGAACTGCAAAGTCAGTACCAACGCCAGGAAAAAGCGGCTTTAAAAGCATGCTTTCAGCATTTTGCATTGTTGTTAATGAGCGTTTAGCCACGTTAGCGTTTAGCCGCATTAGCGTTTAGCAGCATTTCTTTACCCTCTTCTATTTTCTACTCCCAAATCCAATCACTACAGCTTAAGAACGCTTGATGCGGCTTAATGCCGTATACTGTTAACACGCATTTAGCCATGTCAGATGTTTTTACAGCTGTAATGCTGCTGCTCCAAAACGCACTGGCACTGTTTTTTTTTTTTTTTGCCTATGCCACTAAAAGCTCCTAAAAACCTATATGTGCATAGACATATAGAATAACATGGAGAGGCGTTTATAAGCTGTAAAAAAAAAAAACGCCTGATGCTCCTAAAAGCGCCAGGAAAACACCCTGTGTCACAGTTAAGTGTTAAAAGAAAAATATTATTGTTATTGCTTTTGCAAATAATAAATCTAAATATTCACTGCAAAAAAAAAAAAAGTGAAATATTCACCTTTCCAAAGTGTTTTGTTTAACGTGTCCCTCACTTGGCGCTGTGATTCCTTCCATCACCCTCTTTATTTTATTTAGGATACAAAAACGTTTTTTTTTTTACAGACTATACATAGTACCCTTACTCATTCACATAAAAAAGTTTTTAAAAAAAAGTTTAAATACATACACATAACACCGTTTTGACAAGTCTTTTAATTAAAAAATATAGTCTCATGATGTACACCTATCATCAATCATGTTGTCCACTGGCCACTGTCTATCATTGGCCAAATATGGTCATGTCCATATATGGTCACAGGAAGGTACTGTCTCATGTTGATGGCATATGGCCTGGTTTGGATCTGTAGGGGGGCACATGCTCCCCACCCCCACTCCCCTTTCCCTTTCTGGGTCAATTTGCGGTGGGACCTACCTTACACTTTTCTTTTCCTTCCTTTGCGTGCCCCCCCCTTAAAATCCACACCAAACCCAAACAGTCCAGTATAGATTTTGGTGGGACCATGATTCCCAGACTGTAAATTAATAAAGTATGGTGACATCACTGGATAATGCCAACATTTGCAGCTTCTTTGACCCCTTTTCGCCAGTGCTTACCATCCCTTTAAAGGGGTTCCAAATGTCGGGAGGCGGGGCAGGGCTGATTGGCTGTCATGGCAGTCACATGATCAGTAAGCTGCTTGCTATTGGGAGCTTTCTGTTAACCACCATTATTTGACAGTAGCAGGCAGGGCTTGCGCTCTCGGCACAGCTGTGTATGCAATGTAGTACGCAAATATGCGGCCGCTCAGCGCCAAGGCCCACCTGCCCACAGGCTGCATATTTGCATGCCGTCGGCACCAAGAGGTTAACAACTATTGACAGGAACAAAGAAGGAATCTATCGTATATAGTAGCAGGAGAAAAACAAGCGACTATATACTGTATACAATGTTTGGTTCCTGTCAAGCAGACTGAAAAACTAGTGTTCAGACAAATGCCCAAAAAAATCAAAGTTTGGTCCAAGCTCATCCCTAAGCACAAGTCTGGTTCAAAAATTTGCAGGATCGTTTTGAAACTGGCACAAATTCTGGGCAGACATGGCTTTCAGAAACTTAACGAACCACTTTGGAATACATTGATGTCTCCCAGATGGGGCAAAGTTTTTTGCAGAGCAGTTTGGTTCCCAAGGCAAGGTCCCACCACCCTGGATGTATTCCCTCATCCTGGCAGCTTTACCTGTGGCTGTATGTATGTATGAGTCCTTGTGTAGGTTTATTTTCACTCTTTGATTTTTCTGGCTAACATAAAATGGAGATTATTCACAAAGGACTCAGGTTTCATGACTTTATTAAAACATTAGAATAGTTTATCAAAGAGGAATCATAATTAATAAGTTACTGGCTACATTATAGACAAGGAAATCAATAGAATGCACTTACAGAGAGTATAAATTTATGTTGATTGTGTTATAGTTAAACATAGATCGCTGCTTCAGCTGTTAAACACCAAGTGTTGTACCACAGAGTGTTTTATTAAAAGAAAGACAAGTATATGCTTCCTGAAAGGAACTGCATGTGAACTAGTTTCTTGTATAAAGTTTGAATGTGAAACTTATGCCCCATACACACGGTTGGACATTGATCGGACATTCCGACAACAAAATCCATGGATTTTTTCCGACAGATGTTGGCTCAAACTTGTCTTGCATATACACGGTTGCACAAAGTTGTCGGAAAATCCGATCGTTCTGAACACGGTGACGTAAAACACGTACGTCGGGACTATAAACAGGGCAGTAGCCAATAGCTTTCGCCTCTTAATTTATTCGGAGCATGCATGGCACTTTGTCCGTCGGATTTGTGTACACACGATCGGAATTTCCGACAACGGATTTTGTTGTCGGAAAATTTTATAGCAAGCTCTCAAACTTTGTGTTTCAGAAATTCCTATGGAAAATGTGTGATGGAGCCTACACACAGTCGGAATTTCCGACAACAAGGTCCTATCACACATTTTCCATCGGAAAATCATATTGTGTGTACAGGGCATTAGAGTGAATAAGATCAATCTTGCTCCATTGTCACTGTAATCATTGCTACTGTAACTGGCATCAGTAAAGGTAGACTTATTCTTGGAAATTCTTGCTGTCCTTCCATACAAAAAAGAATCCAGGCTTTGTTTCAATTTCATTTATTATTATTATTTATTATTATACAGGATTTATATAGCGCCGACAGTTTACGCAGCGCTTTACAACATTAGGGCAGACAATACAAGTACAATACAATTCAATACAGGAGGAATCAGAGGGCCCTGCTCGTTAGAGATTACAATCTAGGAGGGAGGGTCAAGTTATACAAAAGGGTAATAGCTGTGGGGGATGAGCTAATGGAGAAAATAGTGCAGTTATTAGATGGAGGCAGGATAGGCTTCTCTGAAGAGGAAAGTTTTCAGGGATCGCCTAAAAGTGGATAAATTTACACTTGGTTATATGCATAAATGAACACAACTTTAAGTTAGCGGTTACACCCTACTCCTTGAGAAATCGATCCCCATGTGTATTGCAATACTTAACTTAAAGTTCATAACGCAGACAGTACGAGGACAGAGTCAGATATAAGGACAAGTGCCCCAATTAAAAAAACAGCAATGGGGTCTACTATTCTTATAATATAAGATCTACAGTATATATTGCCAACAGTTTTCACAGCACCTTACAAAATAAAGGGAGACAGAACAGTTACAATACAATTTGATACAGGAATATTAGGAGAGCCTGCTCACGGGAGTTTACAATTTCAAAGATAGGGGGGTAAGTGCTACAAAAAGTAATAACTGTGAGGAATGAGCTTATGGATAAGGTAGATGTACAGTTTTTAAGTGATGGCAGGATAGGTAAATTTTCAGGGATTGCCTAAAGGCAGACAGATTGGGTGTAGGAAGTTCCAGAAGATGGGTGAGGCTCTGGAGATGTCCTGAAGAGGTGACGGGGACCTAGAGCAGAAGGGCTTGGGAGGAGTGATGTGGATGGTTTAGATGATATTTCTAAGTTCCAGCAGATTGAGAGCGATTATCTCTGGGTTTCGTAAACTATGCTGTTAACTCTTTACAGTGCCACCACATACTTATCATAATAATATCAACACAATAATAGTTATGACTTTTTTACTAAATGTCTGTAATACCCACTGTCACCACAGACAAGAATATGCAGAGATTTACCATATACAGTGCCTTGAAAAAGTATTCATACCCCTTGACAGTTTCCACACTGTCATGTTACAAGCAAAAACGTAAATGTATTTTATTGGGATTTTATATGATAGACCAACACAAAGTGGCACATAATTGTGAAGTTGAAGCAAAATGATAAATGGGGTTCAATTTTTTTATTTATGAAAAGTGTGGTGTGCATTTGTATATAGCCCCCTTTACTTTGATACCCCAACTACAATCTAGTGGAATCAACTGCCTTCAGAAGTCACCTAATTAGTAAATTAGGTGTGTAATTTAATCTCCGTATAAATACAGCTGTTCTGTGAAGCCCTCAGAGGTTTGTTAGAGAACCTTAGTGAACAAACAGCATCATGAGGGCCAAGGAACACACCAGACAGGTCAGGGATAAAGTTGTGGAGAAGTTTAAAGCGGGGTTAGGTTATAAAAACTATCCCAAGCTTTAAACATCTCACGGAGCACTGTTCAATCCATCATCCAAAAATGGAAAGAGTATGGAACAATTTCAGTCCTACCAAGACATGGCTGCCCATCTAAACTGACAGGCCGGGCAAGGAGAGCATTAATCAGAGAAGCAGCCAAGAAGCCCATAGTAACTCTGGAGGAGCTGCAGAGATCCACAGCTCAGGTAGAAGAACCTATCCACAGAACAACTATTAGTCATGCACTCCACAAATCTGGCCTTTATGAAAGAGTGGCAAGAAGAAAGTAATTGTTGAAAGAAAGCCATAGGAAGTCCTGTTTGCAGTTTGCGAGAAGCCATGTGGGGGACACAGAAAACATGTGAAAGAAGGTACTCTTTTTGGCCTAAAGCAAAACACTATGTGTGGCGGAAAACTAACACTGCACATCACCCTGAACACACCATCCTCACCGTGAAACATAGTGGTGGCAGCATCATGTTGTGGGGATGCTTTTCTTCAGCAGGGACAGGGAAGCTGGTCAGAGTTGATGGGAAGATGGATGGGTCCAAATACAGGGCAATCTTACTAAAAAAGACTGGGGCGGAGGTTCACCTTCCGGGAGGACAATGACCCTAAACATACAGCCAGAGCTACAATGGAATGGTTTAGATCAAAGCATATTAATGTATTAGAATGGCCTAGTGAAAGCCCAGACCTAAATCCAATTGAGAATCTGTGACAAGCCTTGAAAATTGCTGTTCACAGACACTCTCCATCCAATCTGACAGAGCTTGAGCGATTTTGCAAAGAAGAATGGGTAAAAAAGTCACTCTCTAGATGTGCAAAGCTGGTAGAGTTATACCCAAAAAGACTTGCAGCTGTAATTGCAGCGAAAGGTGATTCTACAAAGTATTGACACTTTTCACATATTTATTTTTTAAAAATTTTGAAAACAATTTAGAATTTTCCTTCCACTTCACAATTATGTGACACTTTGTGTTGGTCTATCACATAAAATCCCAACAAAATACATTTACGTTCTTGATTGTAACATGACTAAATGTGAAAAATTTCATATATGAATACTTTTTCAAGGCACTGTAGTAGCACTCTTCAAAAAGACAGGGATTTTTTAAAGAAGCATTTAACCCAAAACCAAAAATGTAATACATTGCAGCTTACCAATCATTAGACATGGTAGCTGCATTTTTTTGGTTTTTTTTAGACTTTTTTTCCCTCTGTTTTCTTTTAGTGATCTGGACAAGGTGATGAGGACCTAGAGATCTGGAGAACTTGGCAGGGGCTGGAGTGGTCTGAATGGTGTGGATGGTTTAGGTCAGGGGTGTTAAGCTCAATTTCATTGCGGGCCACATCAGCATTATGGTTACCCTCTAAACTATAGGTGATATTTTGAGATGAGATTTATGGATGTAGCTTGGGGCAGAGTTGCGGATGACTTTGTATGTTGTTTTTAATATCTTAAATTACAGAAAATTGATCATTTCACTTTATCACACAGCTTTTGTTGCAGATGTTTGGTGCTGATTTCCTTATTTATTGTTAATAGATGAAACATTTTTTTCCTATGATAGTATTTCCACCCCTAGCATTGCTGTGATAAAGTAAATAAAGAGACTGCTGTTATATTTCTTATATGTACTTCTCAGCCTCTGCACAGTGGAGTCTATTGTAACCTGGCAATTATCAGTAATTATCATGTTGATGTTGTAAGACATTTTATGCTACACCTCAGAAAAGCTCTGTGCAATCCATTAGTTATTATTGGCACCAAATTGCAGTGTCTAGCAATTACACAAATCCCTAGCAGAGTTGATTGAACGCTGATATTGCCTCTTCTATTCAGTGTTTTAATTGTTTATATGTCTGTTTCTGGCTTCTTATGAAAGATGGTAATCAAGCGTGTAGGAAGTTTATTCAAATATACTAGTTTAACTAGCTCTGGTGGTGTAGTGTACTTAAAATTAGCAATCTTCATTAGGAAGGAATAAAATTATCTCTGCTAAGAGGAAAATAAATGGAACAGTTTTTCTTTATTATTGTAGCGCTGTAATACTTGCCAGACTGGTAAACACCATGAAACGGTTCCAATTTTTATTTGACTACATTATCTAAAGGTTTTTGTGTCCTGCCAACAGACCCTCCTTTGGGTTCAAGTTCCTCTTTTCTTTAGAGCTTATAATTTTTAGGTAGGATTTACAGATCTATTTAATCGATAATTTAATGTAAAATTTATGTGGTAAAATGTGTTTACATTCCTGTTATACTTGAGTTTGCTTCCAGCATGTATGATTGTGTCCTAAAAGCTAAAAACTCCAACTTAAATGTTTTAATTTAATTTTGAATAGTGTGTTGAAGAATTCATATTTCAGGTTTTTATTACAGTCTGTGACCCCACTGGCCCACCCAAGTACAGACAAAGTACAAATAGTACAGGATTCACTAGTACAGCAATAAAAATATTGTCAGAAGTTCTAACCCTTCCACTCTACTCATTTTTTTTGCCTGTGTTCCCATTAGAGAGATTCTTCATTACTTCCTATCCAAATAGGAAATTAAAAAATTATAGGAAAACAGACCGCAATAAAACTTTACAAAGGCTCTAACCCTTTCACATTTGATCCAAAACAAAACATACCTCTATTGTACACTCAACTTGCTATGCAACTTCTGTTTGGTACCGTTAGTGACCCCTTCCTCCACTAATATCGACTAATTTTTCTAATTCTTTCTTTGTCTTCCTCTATACCCCAATCTTGACATAGTTATAGAAAGATAGAATAGATAGATAGATAGATAGATAGATAGATAGATAGATAGATAGATAGATAGATAGATAGATAGATAGATAGATAGATAGATAGATAGATAGAGACACGGGGCAATTTAGAAAACAGCAACCATAGGTCAATTAATTTCAGTATAAATCACAGATATAGGAAACACAAAGACACAATACAAAGACACTAAATTTCAAAAGAGCCAACTTCCCTAAACTGCGCTCTTTGCTAGACGATATTAAATGGGATAAACTCCTAGGAACAAAGAACAGGGGGAAAAAAATGGGAGTGCTTTAAGAGCATACTAAATAAAGGTATTGGCCAGTGCATGCCAACGGGAAATAAGTTTAAAAGAGCTACAAAAAAAATCTGGGTGGCTAAACTCCAATGTAAAAACGCATGTAAACACAAAAGAAAAAGCCTTTAAAAAATACAAGGCTGAGGTTCATTGTCAGCATTTCAACTTTACAAAGAATGCAATAAGAAATAAAAGAGTGCAATCAGGGCATCTAAGATAGAATACGAAAGGTACATAGTGGAGGAGAGTAAAAAAAAAAAGAAATCCGAGGCCAGAACATATTGGCCCCATAAAGGAGGATGAAGGGAATTTGGCTGCAAAGGACAGAGAGAAGGCGAAGGTTTTGAATATATTCTTCCCCTCAGTCTTCACAAGGGAAACGGGGGGATACAGTAATCAAGACGGTAATGTTAATTTTAATAACACGTTACAGGAAGCACCCTCATGGAAGACAAAATCAGAAATAGACTTGAAAAACTTAACATATATAAGTCACTGGGACCAGATGGCTTACACCCGAGGGTCCCTAAGGAGCTCAGCTAGGTGATAGCCAGACCATTGTGTATAAAGAATAAAATTCTGTGCTCTGTTATTAAATGAATATAAATAAATGACCCAACATATGCACTCATATGTATGTACACACCATAAAACAGATACAATAAGCAAAATGTTGCACTGTCATTATTATGATAATAAAATCAATTTGCAAATAAACAAATTTTTATAAACAATGAAAGTCTATTTATGTGATCCACAAAACTTAATAATAATTGAAGTGAAAAAGAAGATCCAAAGCGCCAAAAAGTCCTGGCTGTGAAACAGAAATGGTGATACCCTTCCAAATCAACTGCAGGTGTTAAACCTCATGCTCCTCAGAAGGTAATTAAAGTAAAGATATCCTCTTACCAGATATCATGACCTTTCAAGGCTGATATGTGCATCAGTGTGTTGTTACCCCTCACTACAGGTATATCCAGCTCAGCTTTTCCACCTGGTATAGGGAACACCAATATTGTGTCTATCGATCTCCCACAGGCCTCAGATCCAATTGAGCCATATGTCAGGAAGAAGAGGAAGCACCCCTCATTGCGCAACATCCAGTTAAAAGCACAAGAGTTTTATTAAAATTCTACTTACAAGAATTAGTATACAGGCATATCGGAATAGACATCAGTCCCATGCTCTGCTCGTGTACTGAGACTGTCACCGCTATTCCTTGCTTCGCTGACGTATGGAACGTTCAACAGAACATTATCAACAGGCAGTCTTCCTGACATATGGCTCAATTGGATCTGAGGCCTGTGGGAGATCGATAGACACAATATTGGCGTTCCCTATAACAGGTGGAAAAACTGAGCTGGATATACCTGTAGTGAGGGGTAACAACTCACTAATGCACATATCGGACTTGAAAGGTCATGATATCTGGTAAGAGAATATCTTTACTTTAATTACCTCCTGGGGAGCATAAGGTTTAACACCTGCAGTTGATTTAGAAGGATATTACCATTTTTCTTTCACAACCAGGACTTTTTGGTGTTTTGGATCTTCTTTTTTCACTTCAATTATTGCTAAGTTATGTGGATCACATGAATGGACTTTCATTGTTTATAAATATTTGTTTATTTACAAACTGATTTTATTATCACAATAATGACAGCGCAAAATTGTGTTTATTTTATAGCCAGACTATTGTTTCTAATTTTTTGGACAGTTAACTGACTGGAATGGTGCCAACTGATTGGAGAAAAGCCAACGTGGCACCAATATTTAAAATATTGCCGAGATATATCCCTGGGAACTACAGGCCAGTTATCCTAACATCAATAGTCTGCAAGTTTTTTTGGAGGGGATGATAAGGGACTATATACTAAATTTTAGTAATGAAAACTGTATCATTAGCAGTAATCACCATAGATTCTGTCAGGGTTGGGCTCTCGGCCCTCCCTTCTCAGTGCTCAGGTTGCTTAGCTGTCGGTTAATAGCCAGCCCCTTCTGGCTATTTAAACTGCCTGGTTCCTTTCTTCCATGCCTTCGCATTGGTCAAACATATCTGGAGACTCTCTACTGTATTCCTGTTAAAAACTTGTCTGGCTGACGTTCCTACTGGTTCCTCATCCTGTCTGCTGCCTCCGAATATGCTGATCTCTGGCTTCCTGATTTATTGGCTTGTTCTGACTATCTGCTTTGGCTACCATACCCTGGATATGTTTTGACGTTTACTATTTGCACCATTTTTACTATTATATTAAAAGGTCTGATTTTTACTGCCTATTCTGTCTCCGTCTGATTCATGGTTCCTAACAGTAGGCGAAGGGCATGCATTCAGGCAATCCACCTAGTGGTAATATGTTTTCCAGACTGAATGAGCAGGACCACCGCTAGGATCAGTTTGCCATAGTGTTACAGAAGCTCCTGATTTGCACTGCTCACCTGGATCCTCCCATGGTGGCTGTTCCGCTACAACCTGTGTTGCAGGCCTACCCTGCTGCTGCTCCAGTCTCTGTGCAGGCACCCGCCTTGAGTATTACCTCTATAAGAGGTATGTCTGGTTCCATCTTGCTTCCCCAGCGATTTGGGGGCGATCCAGTTTAATGCAGAGGGTTTCTCAACCAGGTTGGAATATACTTTGAGTTGCTGCCCCAGGTATTCCCCATGAACAGAAACAAAGTAGGCTTCATTATTTCTTTGCTTTCTGATAGAGCCTTGGCCTGGGCAAACCCTCTATGGGAGATACAAAAGAGGAGTACCGCAAATTTAGCGATGTCTTTGACAAAGTTCAAGCCGGTAGTTTGCTTCCACACCGGTCGTATGATTGCCCAATAGACCTTGAACCTCGTGCCATGCCCCCATGTGGCCGGGTTTACCCTTTGTCTGTCTCTGAGGATAAAGCCATGGAGGACTATGTTGCCGGCGCACTTTCTCGAGGGTTCATCCGCAAAACCTCGTTTCCTGCTGGTGCTGGCTTCTTCTTTGTGAAAAAGAAGAGTGGTGAACTGAGACCTTTTATCGATTTTAGGGGTCTCAATCGCATCACGATTAAGAATGCTTATCTGATTCCGTTGATTACAGAATTATTTGACCGCCTCAAGGGATGGCTTTCACAAAGCTTGATCTGAGAGGGGCATACAATCTCGTGAGAGCGACGAATGGAAAACTGCGTTTAATACCAGGACAGGACATTACCTCGTGATGCCATTTAGTCTTTGCAACGCTTCTGCAGTTTTTCAGGAATTCATCTACAATGCCCTCTGAGATATGTTGCAGTATTGTGTGGTGGTTTATTCTCATATATTCTAAATCCCTAGAGAGCAACCACACAGATGTCACCCATGTGCTATAGAGGCTGAGAGATAAAAACCTCTATTGTATGTTGGAAAAGTGTTCCACCGTGAACAGGTTAAATTTCTGGGTTATGTCATTTCTAATGCCTGTTTTTCAATGGACCCAGAGAAACTATCTGCAGCTCTACAGTGGCCTTGACTCGTAGGTCTACATCTGCTACAATGTTTTCTTGGCTTTGCCAATTAATATTGGAAATGTATTTGGAACTTCTCTTCTCTGGTCAAACCCCTGACTGATATGACCAGAAAGGACGGTAACCCACAGAATTGGTCTCCTGATTCCATTAATGCCTTTGAGTCTCCTAAGGCTGCCTTTGTTTCAACTCCTGTGCTGGCACATCCTGATCCTACATTACCCTTCATTCCTGAGGTTGATGTATTTGAGACTGGAGTAGGCGCCCTTCTGTCTCAACGTCCTATGTCTGAGAGCTCTATGCATCCTTGTGGCTACTTTTATAAGAAATTGTCTCCTACAGAGTGCAATTATGAGGTTGTGAACAGAGAATTGTTAGCTATCATTTTAGCTCTGAAAGAATGGAGGCATCTCCTCGGAGGTACCACTGTGCCGGTCCTCATTTTGACTGACCATAAGAATCTCACATTCTTGTCTGAGGCAAAATGCTTATCTCCCAGAAGGGAGCGATGGTCTCTTTTTCTGTCAAGCTTCAGTTATGTAGTCTCATTCTTACCCGGTACTAAGAATGTAAGAGCTGACGCATTGTCGCAACAATTTTCCTCCACTTCCAAGATGGAGTCGGTTCCTGCTCCTGTGATACCTCCCGATCGTATTGTGGCCACTGTTCGTACCAGTCTTGCTTCACCTTTGGGTGAAAGAATTCTTGTCACTCAGATCCATTCTCCTTCCGAGAAACCTGATGACCGCTGCTTTGTCCCTAAGAATCTATGCACTGCTTTGCTCCAGACTTACCATTCTCTCAAGGCAGCTGGCCACCCAGGAAAGAATCCACTCATTTGGGCTATTTCTCAACAATTCTGGTGGCCTTGTCTCTGCGCTGATGTGACCGCCTTCGTAGCCGCTTGTTCCGTGTGTGCTCAGTGTAAGACACCACAACACCTTCCAATGGGCCTCCTACAACCCAAACCCAATGGAGAGAGGCCTTGGACCCACCTGTCTATGGATTTTATTGTGGAGTTACCCAACTCCCAGGGCAACACAGTTATTCTTATTGTGATTGACTGGTTCTCAAAAATGTCTCATTGTATTCCACTGGAGAAATTGCCCACATCCAAAGAACTGGCATCCATTTTTACTTGGGAGATCTTTCGGTTACATGGACTACCCAAAGGTTATCATCTCGGACAGGGTAGCCAGTTTGTCTCCAGGTTTTGGAGAGCCTTTTGTGCACAGTTAGGAATTCAGCTTTCCTTCTCCTCCTGCATATAGCCCACAGTCCAATGGGGCCGCAGAAAGAGCCAGCCAAGCCTTGAAGCAGTTTCTACATTGCTATATTTTTGACCACCATAACAACTGATCAGTCCTCTTACCTTGGTTGGAGTTTGCTCACAATAGTGCCGTCAATACCGATTCCCGATTGTTTCCGTTTATGGCGAATTATGGTTTCCAACTAACCATGTTGCCTGACTCATTTGTTCCTCAAAGAATTCCTGCATTAGAGGAGTATCTCCATGATCTTTGTTCCACTTGGGTGCAGGTCCAAAAGTCCTTGCAACGTGCCAGTGATGGATACAGACTCCATGCGGATTGCAGGCGCCTACCTGCACCTTCCTGCCATGTTGGTGAAAGGGTCTGGCTGCCATCTCGTAACCTCTGACTCCGTGTTCACTTACTGAAACTGGTACCATGGTTTATTGGGCCTTTTCCATATTCTCTGTAGGATCAACCTAGTGGCTTACGCATAAGACCTACCTTCTAACATGCGTATTTCGAATGTATTCCATGTCTCCTTATTAAAACCTTTGGTATGCAACTGTTTCACCACCTCGGTACCACGCCCTTGCCAAGTTCAGGTTGAGAACCATGAAGAGTATGAGATACAATCAATCATTGGTTCCGTGGATGCATATAGTACCTGGTTCATTGGAAAGGGTGCGGTCCTGAGAAAAGCTCTTGGGTCTCATCCTCGGATGTACATGCTCCTGTCCTCCTCTGTGCTTTCCATAGACATTTTCCCCACAAACCTGGTGGTCCTCCGAGGGGGAGGGTTTGTTGAGGAGGGGGTACTGTCAGGGCTGGGCTTTCAGCCCTCCCTTCCCAGTGCTCAGGTTGCTCAGCTGTCGGCTTATTGCCAGCACTCATCGTTCCACAGTGGCTCACCTGGTGATCATTTCCTGCTCGTCAGTCCAGCCTACAACCAGCCCCTTTTGGCTAGTTAAACTACCTGGTTCATTTCTTCCGTTCCTTCGCCTTGGTCAAACATATCTGGAGACTCTCTGTTGTGTTCCTGTTAAAGACTTGCCTGGCTGACGTCCCTTCTGGTTCCTGATCCTGTCTGCTGCCTCCGAGTACACTGATCTCTGGCTTCCTGATTTATTGGCTGTACCCTGGCTATGTTTTGACTACATTTACTATTTGTACAACTTTTACCATTATAATTAAAGGTGCGATTTTTACTGCATTTTCTGTCTCCGTCTGATTCATGGTTCCTGACTAGGGATGAGCCGAACACCCCCCTTTTCGGTTCGCACCAGAACATGCGAACAGGAAAAAAGTTTGTTCGAACGCGCGAACACCGTTAAAGTCTATGGGACACGAACATGAATAATCAAAAGTGCTAATTTTAAAGGCTTATATGCAAGTTATTGTCATAAAAAGTGTTTGGGGACCCAGGTCCTGCCCCAGGGGACATGGATCAATGCAAAAAAAAGTTTTAAAAACGGCCGTTTTTTCAGGAGCAGTGATTTTAATAATGCTTAAAGTCAAACAATAAAAGTGTAATATCCCTTTAAATTTCGTAGCTGGGGGGTGTCTATAGTATGCCTGTAAAGGGGCGCATGTTTCCCGTGTTTAGAACAGTCTGACAGCAAAATGACATTTCAAAGGAAAAAACCCATTTAAAACTACTTGCAGCTATTGCATTGCCGACAATACACATAGAAGTTCATTGATAAAAACAGCATGGGAATTCCCCACAGGAGAACCCCGAACCAAAATTAAAAAAAAATAAAATTACGTGGGAGTTCCCCTAAATTCCATACCAGGCCCTTTAGGTGTGGTATGGATATTAAGGGGAACCCCGGCCAAAATTTAAAAAAAAAATGATTTGGGGTTCCCCCTAAATTCCATACCAGACCTGATTTTAAGGGGAACCCCGTGCCAAAAAAAAAAAAAAATGGTGTGGGGTCCCCCCAAAAATCCATACAAGACCCTTATCCGAGCACGCAACCTGGCAGGCCGCAGGAAAAGAAGGGGGGACGAGAGTGCGGCCCCCCCTCCTGAACTGTACCAGGCCACATGCCCTCAACATTGGGAGGGTGCTTTGGGGTAGCCCCCCAAAACACCTTGTCCCCATGTTGATGAGGACAAGGGTCTCATCCCCACAACCCTGGCCGGTGGTTGTGGGGGTCTGCGGGCGGGGGGCTTATTGGAATCTGGAAGCCCCCTTTAACAAGGGGACCCCCAGATCCCCCCCCCCTGTGTGAAATGGTAAGGGGGTACTTACCCCTACCATTTCACTAAAAAACTGTCAAAAATGTTAAAAATGGCGTCTGCTTGTTTGACGGTTCTTAAATAACGGGGGGCGGGGCCACCCGGTGACCCCGCCCCCCTCTGACGCACGGTGACTTGACGGGACTTTCCTGTGACGTCACGGGGAATGCCACAGGGAAGTCCCGTCATGTCCCGTGCGTAAGAGGGGGGATTGGTCACCGGGAGGCCCCGCCCCCTGTTATTTAAGAACCGTCAAACGAGGAGACGCCGTCACACAGCGGGAGCCTCCCTCCATGCCAGCATGGCTGCGGAGCGGCCCGGAGAATAAAATGAAGAAGAGAAGAAGAGAAGAAGAGAAGAAGGAAGAAGAGAAGAAGGAAGAAGAGAAGAAGGAAGAAGAGAAGAAAACGAAGAGAAGAGCGGGAGCCTACCCCCATGCCATGGGTGCGGAGCGGCCCGAGGAGAAGAAGATAGAAGACGCCGTGGAGGAGATGCTGGACGAGAACGCCGGAGGAAGAACCAGAAGAACCAGAAGAAGATGAAGGAAGATAGAAGAAAGAAGACACATTTAAATAAAGGAATTGTCAAAAACTGTCTCTTGTCATTTTTAACATTTTTGACAGTTTTTTAGTGAAATGGTAGGGTGGTAGGGGTAAGTACCCCTTACCATTTCACACAGGGGGGGGGCAGGATCTGGGGGTCCCCTTGTTAAAGGGGGCTTCCAGATTCTGATAAGCCCCCCGCCCGCAGACCCCCACAACCACCGGCCAGGGTTGTGAGGATGAGGCCCTTGTCCTCATCAACATGGGGACAAGGTGTTTTGGGGGCTACCCCAAAGCACCCTCCCAATGTTGAGGGCATGTGGCCTGGGACGGTTCAGGAGGTGGGGGCTGCACTCTCGTCCCCCCTCTTTTCCTGCGGCCTGCCAGGTTGCGTGCTCGGATAAGGGTCTGGTATGGATTCTTGGGGGGACCCTACGCCGTTTTTTTGTTTTTTTTTTGGCGCGGGGTTCCCCTTAAAATCCATACCAGACCTGAAGGGTCTGGTATGGAATTTAGGGGCAACCCCACGTCATTTTTTTTTTAAATTTTGGCCGGGGTTCCCCTTAATATCCATACCAGACCTTAAGGGCCTGGTATGGAATTTAGGGGGACTCCCACGTCATTTTTTTTTAAAATTTTGGTTCGGGGTTCCCCTGTGGGGTATTCCCATGCCGTTTTTATCAATGAACTTCTATGTGTATTGTCGGCAATGCAATAGCCGCGAGTAGTTTAAATGGGTTTTTTCCTTCGAAATGTCATTTTGCTGTCAGACTGTTCTAAACACGGGAAACATGCGCCCCTTTACAGGCATACTATAGACACCCCCCAGCTACGAAATTTAAAGGGATATTACACTTTTATTGTTTGACTTTAAGCATTATTAAAATCACTGCTCCTGAAAAAACGGCCGTTTTTAAAACTTTTTTTTGCATTGACCCATGTCCCCTGGGGCAGGACTCGGGTCCCCAAACACTTTTTATGACAATACCATGAATATAAGCCTTTAAAATTAGCACTTTTGATTTCTCCCATAGACTTTTAAAGGGTGTTCCGCGGCATTCGAATTTGCCGCGAACACCCCAAATTGTTCACTGTTCGGCGAACTTGCGAACGGCCAATGTCCGAGTCGAACATGAGTTCGACTCAAACTCGAAGCTCATCCCTATTCCTGACAGATTCATGAAGAATCGTTCTTGCCAGACCAATCTATTGACCTTCTATGAAGAAGTGAGCTGCCATCTAGATAAAGGAAGGCCTGTGTATGTGGTGTATCTGGATGTTGCAAAGGCATTTGATACAGTTCCCCACAAGCATTTACTATATAAACTAAGGTATGTAGGCATAGACCATAGGGTGAGTACCTAGATTGAAATCTGGCTACAGGGGCGAGTCCAAAGGGTGGTGATAAATGGCAAGTGCACTGAATGATCTGGTATGAAAATTGGGGTCCCCCAAGGATCTGTCCTGGGACCAATCCTGTTTAATTTATTCATAAACGATCTAGAGGATGGGATAAATAGCTCAATCTCAATATTTGCGGACAATACAGAGTTAAGCAGGGCAATAACTTCTATGCAGTATGTGGAAACCTTGCAAGAAGACCTAACAAAATAATGGGATGGGCAACTACATGGCATATGAGGTTTAATGTTGAAAAATGTAAGGTAATGCATGTGGGTGACAAAAATATGAATGCAGGTTATTGGCTAGGGGGAGAACCTCTGGGGGAATCTAGGATGGAAAAGGACCTGGCGGTCCTAGTAGATGGCAGGCTCAGCAATGGCATACTTTGCCAGGCTGCTGCAAGCAAAGCCAACAGAATATAGGCATGCATTAAAAAGGGGATTCACTCCAGAGATAAAACTATAATTCTTACACTCTACAAGACTCTGGTCCAGACCCATCTTAAGTAGGCCGTCTGGGGGGCGTGGCCTAACAAGGCATGTGAACGGACGTGTTGTACGGAGCTCCCGCTGATGATCCTACCAACGATCCTTCCATCGCCGATGTAGCCGCATAAAGGACCCTGGAGCCTGCTCCTCCCGATCCACTGATACCCCAGGACTCCGTGGAGGCTGAAATAATGGGCATGATGACTCGTGGAAACCGGGGAGAAACCGCGGCCTCTCAGGAATTCCAAGATGACCCTGGGCAGTTTCTGCCTCAGAGGACACCACGAGGCCCAGACAAGAAAACGGAGCAGAGGGGTAAGTCTACAAAACCCCCTAAGACTAAAGAACAGGCCAGAGACATGTTATATTATACACAGAAGCTGACAGGCCCTCACAGGCTAATGCACAGCATCATGCTGATTCTGCAGCACAGGCAGACAGGTCGGATGATACTGATTTTATGGAGTCTGTCCCTGACCCCATGCCTCTCCTGTTTGATATGCAATCAGAGGATAGCCCCCAACCCACGCTAAGTGAAATACTACACGCTGTACACAGATGCACTGCCTCAGTGGATGATCTGAAAGAGAAATTTGGGGGGCTGAAGGAGACTGTGTCTCTCCTCCATCAAGATATTCAGAAGATTAGAGAGAAGACCACGGCTGTGGAGGGTAGAGTGAGCGACATGGAAGACCAGATGCCACATATGAACCGGGAAGTGAGGGTGGCTGCTCAGCATGCTCGACAGGCTTTTGATAAAACTGACGACATCGAGAACTGCCTGAGACGTAATAATGTCCGTATCTTGGGTCTCCTGGAGAAGGTGGAGGGCAGGGACCCCACTGCGTTCATTGAAGAGTGGCTGCAGGAAGTGTTCGGCAAGGAGGCTTTCTCCCATTTATACGCGGTGGAGCAGGCACACAGGTTGCCGTCGCGTCCCCTACCACCCGGCAACCCGCCAAGATCGATGCTGGCAAGACTCCTAAATTATAGGGATCGTGAGACTGTGTTACGACTGTCCAGAAAAAAGGGTGCTGTGCAGTACAACGGTGCCAAAATATCCTTCTACCCCAATTTTTCGGCAGAAGTGCAACGCAGAAGATCCAAATTTGCAGACATCAAAAAGCGACTACAAAGGCTACAACTGCAATGCACCATGCTATTTCCAGCCAAGTTGCGAATAACAGCCAGAGATCAGAATCACTTTTTTGAAAATGCACAGGATGCAGTAGAATGGCTGGATCAGAATGAACAGGATCTTCGCCGCCGGGGCCACGGCAATGGAGAAGGTTGATGCTGTTGTTGCGATCATTTATATCAGGCAGGAAGGGCAATCATTTACCAATTTAATATCCATGTGGCTATGAGAGGGCCGTTGATTGATATCCACCATCAGCGAGGGAATCGATGTTTTTTCTTCTCTTCTTTTTTACACTAAGTTTTATGTGTACAGGCGGAAAGCGATTGTGCACATCATATGTTCGATTATTGTTGCTATGGCTGACATGGCTCATGTTTTTGTGCCCTGTTGGCACAAGGAGGGCGTATAAAGACCTTGCCTCACAATATGTGGAAAATACCTGCTCTACTCTGCTGGCAGAGAATGGGCCAGGGATGATTGCCACCCCACTACCTGCCATTACATTTACTTTGTTGCGCAGTTGCGCCAGATGCTCTACCTCCGTTTTATTATGCCCTCCCAATATGCAAGTACCTCCATTGCTACCTCACGTGCAAAATATTGTAAGATGCCTGCTCCAGACCGCTCACTGGATTTCAGCTGGTGGTCTGTGGGATCACTTTTGTTGATTAAGAGACTACCCCATTATTGTAATCAGCTATATCTAAGTTTACCATGACTGCCACGCCTATAGTAACATGGAATGTCAGGGGGGTTAATGATCTCTGCAGTTCTGCGGAAATTTCATTTCAGGAGACCCATTTACAGGGTGATACAACTGGGTTCCTACAGTATGCATGGGTGTGGAAGGCATATCATTCCACCTACTCCGCCTTTTCCTGCAGAGTAAGTGTTCTGATACATAAAGCTATAGCCTACCAAGAGCTGGATTCGCTTATTGATATATCGGGCAAATTTGTATTTTTACATTGTAAACTGTACACCATCACTATGATTTTGACATGTGTGTATATACCCCCCCCCCCCCGTTTTCCCGGGAGGTGTTACAGTTACTGTTGTCCTACCCGTCTAACAAACCTGATATTACGGTTCTGATTATGGGGGACTTCAATTGTTATTTGGATCCCAGAATGGATAGACATCCCCCTATATTGCCCCCCAGGGGTGGCCGGGGCACTAATGGCGGAGGTGGGATGCACTGATATATGGCGTATTTGGAATCCAAATAGTAAGCAATTCTCTTGTTTTTCCAAGACCCATGGCTCACTGTCGCGTATTGATCTGTGTGTGGGTACCCCAAACATGGTCGGGTGCACCTCAAAGATGGAATATTTCCCACGGGGTGTGTCCGACCATTCCCTGCTGGCTCTGTGGTTGCTTACCCAGCCACCTGGTCTGTTACCCAGGGCTCCATGGAAGCTGAACGCTTTCTGGCTTAAGTTGTTTACTTCACAGGAACGAAAAAAGTAGGCCGTCCAGTTCTAAACACCATAGTTTGCCGCCCCCCCACCCCCCCACCCCAAAAAAAAACAGCACTGGCAACAAAGCTAATTAAGGGAACGGAGAAACTCATCTATAGGGAAAGACTGCAAGCATTGAACTTATTCTCTCTGGAGAAGAGACGCTTGAGAGGGGATATGATATCAATCTACAAATACTGTACTGGCGACCCAAGCATAGGGAAAAAAACGAGTGAAATTTAAAAAGACACATGGCCATTCACTAAAGTTGGAAGAGAAGTGGTTTAACCTTAAACTCCATAAAGGGTTCTTTACTCTTAGAGTGGTAAGGATGTGGAATTCCCTTCCACAAGCAGTGAAAGGGAGCATCGATAACATCGAAAAAACTATTAGATGGGCACCTCAACGACCACAACATACAGGGGTATACGGTGTACTACTGACATATACATATACACACATCATAGGTTGAACTGGATGGACTGCTGTCTTTTTTTTTAACCTCACCAACTATGTAACTATGCAAGTATGTAATAGATGCATAGATAGATAGATAGATAAATAGAAGCTAATTATGTTTTGCAAAAGTCGAAAATCATTTTTCCTCCTTCAGCAAAATGTTTCCTTGTGTGTTCTTTAAAGCATTCCTTCGAGGTCTGGTTTAATTTTTAATTTATAGTAAAATCTGCCACAGAGGGGAATCTCCACCTGGAGAAGAGTATTTTTTTTTTCTTTGTATATTTTATGTATCTGAGGGCTTAGTATGCCTTGTATTTTCAGAGTTGCTTATATAGTGACCCTGTGCTGATCATACAATATAAACCTACTGTACATTACTGATTGGAGCTCCTGAAATCCTATCAAATGAAGTCTCAGCAAATAAAACGTCGTGCCTAGTTAAATGGAGATTAGAAAACCTGTGATAAAAATGCAAATTGTAGTAGCTCATAACAACTAATCAAATTTTTCTTTTCATAAGTGTAATCAATAAAAGATTATTGCTTTTTTGGTGGCATGATTTAATAAATCTAATTGACATATTACCACAAAGAGCAATGTGCACAGGATATATAAAACACATGGCAATCCTTACTGGAGCGCATTTCAGGAAAATCTAGTTCTTCCGAAGCATTCAAAACTGTAGTCATGATTCTGAACTTTTCCAATTAACACAGCCTACTCACTTGCCCTTGATGGTCTGCCAAACAACTGAGTAGATCAAGAGCTATAAAGGTACAACTAAAGGCACTTTTTTTTAGTTTTGTATACAGTGGAGAGGAATTAAACACTCAGTTAGGTTTTTATTGCTGCATTACAGCTTCACTTTAACTGACAATTGTACAGTCATGCAACACTGTACACAAGTTCACTTGTAAATGTTTTCCCCACAAATAGAACCTTCTTTTGGTGGTATTTGATCACGACTATGTTTTTTAATTTTTGCAGTATAAACCAAAAAAATGTAGACAAAAAAAACAATATTTTTTTGCTTTCTGCTATAAAGCATATACCCCCAACCCCCCCCCCCAAAAAAAAAATAGAAAAATCTAATTTCTCCATAAATTTAGGCCAATATGTATTCTGCTAAATATTTTTGGGAAAAAAATCCCAATAAGCGTATATATTTATTGGTTTGCACAAAAGTCATAGCATCTACAAAGTATGGGATATATACTGGAATTTTAATTTATTTTTATTTTTTTTATACTAGTAATGGCGGTGATCAGCGACTTATAGCAGGACTGCGATATTGCAGTGGACAGTCTGACGCTAGCTGACACTTTAGACACTTTGTGGGAACCAGTGACACTAATACAGTGATCAGTGCTAAAAATATCCAATGTCACTGTACTAATGACACTGGCTGGGAAGGGGTTAAACATGTAGGATGATCAAAGGGTTAAATGTTTGCCTAACCAGTGTTTTTATGTACTATGTGTGCTGTTTTTAATAAGGAATGTGATGGATGAATGAAAATCCATCACATCCCTGCTTACAGAACAAAGATCTGCCTTGTTTACATAGGCAGAGCTCTGTTCTGTGTCTCTCCTCGCCGATCAGCCAGTGGCGATGGACATCCATTGACCCACATCTGCTGATCAGCTTGTGCTGTGTCTAAACCCACTAACCAGAAGTGCCGGATCACATACTAGGTACGTGATCAGGCACAAGAGAGCCTCTCTTCGCCGTATAACTAAGTTATGCAGTCGGAAAGTGGTTAATGTATCTAGTGCACCATAACCAAGCACTGTGATTATACCGCTCAGTATCTGCATTTTAATTAGTTTCCAAAAATTTGTGGCAAAAAAAATGAGTTTTTATACTATTCCGTTTTTTTTTTTATGGAAAATAAGGGAAACATGTTTTTTTTAAATTTTGTATTTCCTTTTTTATACTAAACAATAAACCCCCCCCCCCCCCCCCCCCACCAAAGAATATTAAATACCACCAAGAGAAAGCTGTATCTGTCCCCAAAAATGTATATGAAATTTGGGTACATTGTTGTATAACAGAGTAATTGTCAGTCGAAACTATCACAGCCCTAAAAACTGAAATATAGCCTGGTAATGAAGATTAGTTGCAAGGTAATAACAATTTAAAAGTGTATTTAGCACCTCAGATTTCATTATATAGTAGCAAGGTCCAGCATGCCTAATCCTGTCTTTATTACGATGAAGCAGCCAGTCACAGAATTGGACCTATTTAGTAAGCCCAGTGTCAGATGCCAACTTTTTGTGCCAGGTTTGAGAATTAATGCATGTTTTCAAAAATGCCTTCAGATAGTGGGCTCTATGGCCCAGCCCTGAGTAGTTAAGAATTTAGTAATGACATCCCAGTACTCACAAAGCCTTACCTGCTGCTCAGGATTTGTGAGTCTTTATTAAAGCTCTGTTCATGGATACCATGGACTGTGTAGTAAAGACGCAATGGGGTTGATTTACTAAAACTGGAGTGCAAAATCTGGTGCAGCTATTCAAAGAAACCAATCAGCTTCCAGGTTTATTTGTTAAAGCTTAATTGAGCAAGCTGAAGTTAGAAGCAGATTGGGTAGCATGCAGAGCATGCAAAGCTACACCAGATTTTACACTCTCCAGTTTTAGTAAATCAACCCCAATGCATAAGGAACATATGTACATTTATTAACTAAAATGAACTAGAAAAGTCATGCATTTGCTACAATTAAATATTTGTGTGGTGAAAAGTCGATTTGTACCTAAATTACAGAGTAGGTAAAAGAAAAAACTGAATAAAATGTCACAAAACATTCTTCAGGTGTGTCTCAGAGCTTTTTTCAGATATAAACTACCACCTTGTGTTCCAAGCCTACCATTACCAAGCACTTAGCGTGATACCATATTGAGATAATGGCAAGATTACTGCTCTGGAAGAACAGATCCATGAAGTGCTAGCGTTGTGTTTCTGAAGTGAAACATCACAGGCAGCAGCAAGGCCGTGTAAGTGATGGGTCATTGGGTTTGGCTAGCAAAACAGTACGATGAACACCGATGTGGGTTTTGTAACTAATAGCAACTCATATGATTTTAGCATACTTAGTTATGCTATCATTTTTGATTGGATGTTATTAGCCACTCTCTTTTACACTTAAGTTTTGTCGTTTGTACTGCTTTTGAACAATGTTAAACATATGGTTTTTATGATGCATGTGATTTCATTGGAAACACACCGAAACTGCACAAAAACTGTTACATTTAGTAATCAATTGACATGCTGTTAGGTGAGCTTATTGTAGAGGGGTGTATGCCCAAAAAAACCCTACACGAAGTGTCCCGTTTCTTCTGCTTCTACTAGTTCACACTAGTAAGATTTCAGATAAAACTTGGGTCACGCAGCATCGCATGACAATAAGTGGTTCCCATTCGCATCAATGCAACACAACTGTGAGAAAGGTACAGGTGCTACTTTGGTGCGATGTGGTACAATTTTGTGCTCTATAGACTTCAATAGAAACACATTTTTGCCTGCGTTTTATGTTGGTTGTTAAGAAGCTGGCACCTGCCAGTGTCCTACCAACCAATGACTAAGATTTTAAGGGGAACCCCACACAAAACAAACAACAAAATGGCGTGGGGTCCCTCACAAAATCCATACCAGACCCTTTTCCGAACATGCAGCCTGGCAGGCCAGAAAAGGGGGAGAATGTGCATGCCCCCTCCCCTGAACCATTTCTTCAATATGGGGAATCCCCGGCTGATAGCACGGATGAGTCACTGGTTTTTAGGACACTGATAGGTGTCAGCTCCTTAACAAGCAGCATCCATTCTCCCTACCCTAACAAAAAAAACTAGTATAAAAAAACGCATCAAAAACATATCATACATTTGTCAAAACACAACCAAGTTGCACTACAAAATTGGATCAAACCACAGCCACAGTAGTGTGAACCTAGCCTTAAGAAAATACTGCATTATGTGTTTCTGTGGTAGGTTCTGTGTTCTTACAGGATCTGCTATCACTGCATCCCCAATTCATTCTACAACAAGACAAACTACATAGAATATTCATTAACCAAAAACAATTTTGTTATAAAAGAAGATATTCAAGAGCAACTAAACATATCGATACTCATCCCCTCTCTAGCGGTGCAACGTCCATGAGATCCATCACAGGAACCAACATCTTTTCCATCTTGATGGCCTGGCCAGGATGACATAACTCCTTACATACCTATACACATTGGTCCTGGCAGCGAGGCGTGTCGCATGTACACAGAGCTGCACTTGTAGATTAAAAGCATTTAGGTAGCCACAGATGTGGACATTGTAAGGCATGCCCTTATATCCCCACTTTTAAAGAATTTGAGTATGTGGGAAAGTCAATTCCACAATTTAGGCGCAGAGTATTGGAGTATGTAAATGACATTGCACAAAAAAGAGCCAATTGCAAGGTATGTCCATGAAAAACATGGTGGTAAAGCTGAGGTATAGAACAATTTAAATTGGGCCCAAGGAAAGGTGACCTGGATAAACATCTAATGAAATTGGAAGTGAGATGGATCTTCCGTCTTAATTCTTGTGCTCCATCTTGGCTTTTAATGAAGGCTTTACATTTCTATATTTCACACGTGATTAAAAATCTTTGGATTTATTGTCTAACCACTTTAACCACTTGCTTATTGGGCACTTATACCCCCTTCCTGCCCAGGCCAATTTTGAGCTTTCAACGTTGTTACATTTTGAATGGCAATTGCGTGGTCATGCTATGTACCCATATGAAATTTTTATCATTTTTTTTCACAAAAATAGAGCTTTCTTTTGGTGGTATTTAATCACTACTGGGGTTTTTAATTGTGTGTTAAACAAACAAAAAAAGACCGAACATTTTGAAAAAAAAATAAAAGTTTTCATATTAGACATAGTCAGAAATTCAAGCCGAAGTCGGTAACATAAGCAAGCAGCAGATATAACAGGCAGGGGTGATCCAAGAGAGGTGTCAGATGTAGCCGGGTCAGGAACAAGGTTGGCAGACTTTTTAGAATCAGGAACACAGGAACCAGAGCTGAAGACAATCCAGCACTGAGACCAGGCAGACTTTCAGACTTTCATAGGCTGCTGGGCGTCAAAATCTGTAAATGTCTGCACACGCCTACTTGTACACACTATGCTTATGACTCTGCACATGCGCATAAGAATGGGTACCTGCTGCACAGGATCCCTGGCCCATTCTTGTACACTCTGCATGTAATGTGTCACCAAGCCCTGGTTCTAAAGCTCATGTGCCACATATCACAACCTAACCTGTGGCTAATTTAGCTAGCTACAATGCAGATAACCTGTATCTGCAGATACAATGCAGATAACCTGTAGGTAGCCAATTGTACCACCACTAACTTCACTGCTTATGTTTTACCATGACTATGAGCTATAATTTTAGTGACAACTTGAGCGTGCAATCTGGTACTGCAGGAAACCATAGTTTTCTGTAGAAGGATTATTACAGACATGGTCAGAATTTATGCTACATATGAATTAAACACTTCAACACATAGCTGTGTTGTACATTTACTGTGCAATTGCCCTATATTAGATGCATCATGCAGTTTTTTTGTCTTTTGAAAGTCGCAGGGTGAGATATGTATAATAATTATGTTGCATTAAGGTATATACATACATTTCAATTCTTCAGTACAAAAACTGTGCAATGAATTCTTTAATTGTTGTTTAGTAGATGTGCAATGTATTTGTCGTACCTTTGACCTATGTTGCCTACTCTGATTATTCCGTTAAATATGTCCTGTTGTTACTTCAATAAATGCTGATGAATGCTGCCAAAATGGTGAATCACTGGGTCTCTGGGCTATTCAGGCAGATTATGGCGTGTGGGAGGGCATAGTACATAGCTTCCTGAAAACATTATGGCACCCTGTCTCAATACTTCTATCAGGAGCCAACAGCCCTGGAGCAAGCAGTATGTTGGCTCTTGTTAGGAGTTATGCAAATATTAAAGTAGAACTTCACTTTCTCAATTAACATTGACTATTTTTAATCCTTATTTTGCTAGCATTAGGACATAGATAATATATCAAATTTACTAGTTAAAATTGTATTTTTTTTTTACATTTGTTCAGTTACTTCCTGGTTTCCAGGCTTAGGCAAATGATGTCATGCCTCCCAGCAGTCTTCAGGAGGGGAGGAGGGGTTTTCTCAGCTAAGAACATCCTACTGCCTGCATGCCTGAGCTAAGCACAGATGGATTCACGGAAAGTAAATGTTAGATGAATCATCTGCCTTTACCTAAGATGGCCATGGCCAGAAATGCTAGGGGTGTTTTTGAAGGTGATTTCAAAGCAAAATAAAACATAGGGTGAGTTTACGAAATGAAAAATCAATTAAATAGCATTTTTGGTTTGTGGTGTGTAGTTCTGCTTTAAATGGCCTTAAAGTGGTTGTAAAGTCAGAAGGTTTTTTCTATCTTAATACATTCAATGTACTAAGATAAAAGGCCTTCTGTGTGCAGCAGCCCCCCTAATACTTACCTAAGCCCCATCTCTGTCCAGTGATGTCCATGAGTGCCTCGGCCGTCCAGGACTCTCCTCCTGACTGGCTGAGGCACAGCAGCACCATTGGCTCCAGCTGCTGTCAAACAAAGTCAGTTAGCCAATCAGGGGAAAGAGGAGGTGGGGCCGAACCGGGGCTCTGTGTCTGAACAGACACAGGGAGCTGTGACTCGGCTTGGGTGCCCCATAGCAAGCTTCTTGCTGTGGGGGCACTCAGCAGCAAGGCGGGGCCAAGAACACTGAAGAGGGACCTGAGAAGAGGAGGATCTGGGCTGCTTTGTGCAAATCCACTGCACAGGGCTGGTAAGTATAACATGTTCATTATTTTTAGGGAAAAAAAAAACAAGACTTTACAATTACTTTAAGAGTGGATGTCAGTCTGGAAGAATGGACATTACTAGACAGACTGCATTTGCATGCAACCTGTGTAGGAATGCCCATTATTTCAAACTGCCTGCAGTCAGGCCCTTAGTAATGGCCACATGCGATTCTGAGCCTCCAAGACTGAAAGAACTGAGGTTCAGTAAACTGAAGATCAGGAACCGTAAGGCTGGGGAGGAAAGACTAATTGATGCTGGATGTCCTCCAGTTAGGAAATGAGGAGGGCTGTAAATGATTTGCTGCAGCTTCTAATAAACACCGTGAGAAGTTCACAGTGTGCAGTGAAATCAGAGTAAGTCATTTCAGTATGGGAGAGAAGCAGTAACAACTGTGCAAAACTGAAGATAAATCTAGAGTTCAAATTTAATAATGTGATTTAGCCAAGTGAAATGTGGTATGACCAGTTTGCTGAACAGGATCTTCAGGCAATAAAGAGCCGCACATAATGTCCAGCTTATACAGTGCTAAAGAAGGCTGCCAAAGATGGCAGAAAATGCTGTTTAGAGAATGTGAACATGCTACAGGTTTGGTTGGAGACTGGAGACATTGTACAGAAGACTGTGAGACATGTTACATGTAGTGTTGAGCAAAGGGTTCAGCCCGAACATCGCCCGTTCAGGTGTTCGCTGAACACCCAAATTTACTGTGCGTTCGGCGGTATGTTCGCCCACCGAGCGCACAGTCAATATGTTGTTAGGAGCAGGGCCAGGAAGCCGGCCACCACGTCCTTAACAACTTGCAGCCGTGAAGTACATTTAACTGCATTTTTCTTTAGAAATTTTATTTTTGCTGCAGCAGGTTCTATACATGCTACAAATGTACCACTTTACAGGCAGACTAAGCCCCCCCCCCCCGACATTATATTTAAAGGAATGTTTTTATTTTATTGTTTCATTTTAAGCATCATTAACCGCTTAAGCCATGGATCATTTGGCTGCCCAAAGACCAGAGCATTTTTTGCGATTCGGTACTGCGTGGCTTTAACTGACAATTGCATGTGGCTCCCAAACAAAATTGATGTCCTTTTCTCCCCACAAATAGAGCTTTCTTTTGGTGGTATTTGATCACCTCTGCGGTTTTTATTTTTTGCGCTAAAAATAAAAAAACGCATTTTTTTTACTTTTTACTATAATAAATATCCCCAAAAAATATATTAAAAAAACATTTTTTTCCTCAGTTTAGGCCGATACATATTCTTCTACATATTTTTGGTAAAAAAAATCGCATTAAGCGTTTATTGATTGCTTTGTGCAAAAGTTATAGCATCTACAAAATAGGGGATAGTTTTATGGCATTTTTATTAATATTTTTTTTTTCTGTACTAGTAATGGTGGTAATCAGCGATTTTTATCGTGACTGTGACATTATGGCGGACAGATCGGACACTTTCGGCGTGATTTTGGGGCCATTCACATTTATACAGCGATCAGTGCAATTAAAAATGCATTGATTACTGTGTAAATGTGACTGGCAGTGAAGGAGTTAACCACTAGGGGGCAGTGAAGGGGTTAAGTGTGTCCTAGGGAGTTATTCTAACTGTGGGGGGGCATGGCTATGTGTGACATGACACTGATCACTGATTACAGGGAGCTCTGATCAGTGTTCTGTCACTAGGCAGAACGGGGAAATGCTTGTTTACATCAGCATTTCCCCGTTCTTCCTCTCTGGGAGACGATCGCGGGTATCCCCATGGACATCGTTTCCGCGAGACCCGCAATCACACTCACGGAGGTCGCGGCGGGTGCGCGTGAGCCCGCAAACCGCTTCTTAAAGGGTAAAGTACAGGTACATTAATCTGCCTGCACGTGCCCTTCTGCCAACATATATCGGCGTGAGCCGGTCGGCAAGCAAGTAAAATCACTACTCATTTAAAAACAATTGTTTTTAAAAATATTTGCATCGATACATGTCCCCTAGGATAGTACTCAGAACCCCATACCCTTTGTATGCCCAATAACTTGCATATAAGCCTTTAAAATTAGGACTTTTGATTTTTCAAGTTCGCACCCCATAGACTTTAATGGGGTTCGGTGTTCGGGTCTAAACTTTTTGCGATGTTCGGCTGTTCTGGTGTGAACTGAACCAGGGGGGTGTTGGGCCCATCTCTAGTTACATGAGACTAAAAGAGGTCATTGCTATTACCTCTCTACAAATCAATGCTTCCACTACTACTCCCACTACAGACTGCTGGGGTCCAAAGGTTACACAAGTACCAAGGGGCTTGCACGTGGCCCTTGAACCGCAGGTTGGACAACGGGTACCTAAACTGAACTCTCCAAAACTTTTTTCTAAATCATCAACAGCCATTATTTAACTATCTAAAGCATTCACAAGACATGAAAGAGACAATTTTACAGCTGATTACTCAAAGGAAGAATATGTGTATAATAAACTGTAGCTAGCAATTAGGTTGTCACCTCCTTTGTTGTTGAGTTTTCAAAATTGTATGACAGATATACTTTCTTAAGCAGGAGTACTGCATGCTCTCTAGCTCAAGGAAAAAAAATCCATCTATCTCTAGTCTCCGACTATCTGTGCATTCCTCCTTTACCAATGGAATAACTATTTGTACAAAAACATTGTTACTGATGCCTTAGAGCCACAAATACCATTTGTACATGCAACCAGTTCTACAAGTTTGCATAGGTGTATATATTATTAATTAGGCTACACATTTCCTAGATAATTCTGTTTACAAAACCTTTGTTGGAACAGGTCCCTGTATTGTAGTTTCATTGTCAGGCAGTGTTCAGGTAAGAATTGTATTGTAAAAATATGAAGCTAAGGCCTCGTTCACATGGGTGCTTTGGCTGGTACACCGTGAATAGACCGTTTTTTTCAGTGTCTCAAGACTCTGGGTGCAGGCTGGGTGCAGGTTCAAGTCTATTGTGAGACAGTGGCTGCACAGACACAGACACTAATGCCCTGTACACACGGTCGGATTTTCCGATGGAAAATGTGTGATAGGACCTTGTTGTCAGAAATTCCGACCGTGTGTAGGCTCCATCACACATTTTCCATCGGATTTTCCGACACACAAAGTTTGAGAGCAGGCTATAAAATTTTCCGACATCAAAATCCGTTGTCGGAATTTCCGATCGTGTGTACACAAATCCGACGCACAAAGTGCCACGCATGCTCAGAATAAATAAAGAGATGAAAGCTATTGGCTACTGCCCCATTTATAGTCCTGACATAAGTGTTTTACGTCACCGCATTCAGAACGATCGGATTTTCTGACAACTTTGTGTGACCGTGTGTATGCAAGACAAGTTTGAGCCAACATCCGTCGGAAAAAATCCTAAGATTTTGTTGTCGGAATGTCCGATCAATGTCCGACTGTGTGCACGGGGCATTATTCTAAGGGGAACGGCCTGCGGGTAAGTGACACCAAACACACACAGTCTGTGCTGAAAATGCATTATCATTAGGGGATCAGTCACAATAAAAGCATTTGTTTGGACACAGTAGAAAAACAGAGGCGCAGGAAGTCTCTCATAGTGTAGTAAAAACAATTTATTAAATAAAAGCACAATAAAAACACAACAGGAATTGCACTCACAAGAGTTGCTTGGTAACACAAATTGCTAATCAGCCAATCACATGGCAGTAACTCAATGCATTTAGGCATCTAGACGTGGTGCAGATGACTTGCTGAAGTTCAAACTGAGCATCAGAATGGGGAAGAAAGGGGATTTAAGTGACTTTGAACGTGGCATGGTTGTTGGTGCCAGACAGGCTGGTCTGAGTATTTCTAAAATTGCTGATCTACTGGGATTTTCACGCACAACCATCTCTCCAGTTTACAGAGAATGGTCTGAAAAAGAGAAAATATCCAGTGAGCGGCAGTTGTTGATGCAATGGGCAGACTGGTTCGATATGATAGAAAGGCAACAGTAACTCAAATAGCCACTCGTTACAACCAAGGTATGCAGAATACCATCTCTGTATGCACAACACATCGAACCTTGCAACAGTTGGGCTACAGCAGCAGAAGACCACACCGGGTGCCACTCCTGGCAGCAAAGAACAGGAAACTGAGGCTCCAATTCGCACAAACTCACCCAAATTGGACAATATAAGATTGGAAAAATATTGCCTGGTCTGATAAGTCTCGATTTCAGCTGTAACATTCAGATGGTAGGGTCAGAATTTGGCATAGATTTACGAGGGTTTTGGAAACATTCCTCAGAGATTTTAGTCCATATTGACATGATAACATCACGCAGTTGCTGCAGATTTGTCGACTGCACATCAATGATGTGAATCTCCCATTCCACCATCCTGCCTTGTATCAACCAGTCAGGCTGGTGGTGGTGCTGTAATTTGTGGGGGATATTTTCTTAGCAGACTTTGGGCCCCTTAGTACCAACTGAGTATTGTTTAAATGCCACGGCCACCTAAGTATTGTTGCTGACTATATCCATCCTTTTATGACTACAGTGAAGCCATCTTCTGATGGCTCCTTCCAGCAGGATAATGCACCATTTCACAAAGCTCAAATCATCTCACCACTGGTTTCTTGAACATGACAATGAGTTCACTGTACTCCAATTGCCTCCACAGTCACCAGATCTCAATCCAATACAGCAGTGGTCATCAACCCTTTCCTCGGGGCCCACTAACAGGCCAGGTTTGCAAGATAACTGAAATACATCACAGGTGATCTCATTTGCTGCTCAGTGATTGCAGTATTCTAGTCTGCATCTCCCCAAGGTAATACATAAAACCTGGTCTGTTAGTGGGCCCTGAGGACAGGGTTGATGACCACTGCAATACAGCACCTTTATGGTGGAATGGGAGATTCACATCATTGATGTGCAGTCGACAAATCTGCAGCAACTGCGTGATGCTATCATGTCAATATGGACTAAAATCTCTGAGGAATGTTTCCAAAACCCTGGTAAATCTATGCCACGAAGAATTGAGGCAGTTCTGAAGGCAAAAGGGGGTCCAACCCGGTGCTAGCAAGGCTTACTTAATAAAGTGGCTGGTGAGTGTATATCCACTTTAGTAGGATCACATTTGTACTCAGTCCAACAAGCCACCATCATCAAAAGGGGAGTGAGGCAGCACCTCTGGTTGTGACAGGAGCCACTTATCTGTAGCTGTGTATAGGATTAATCCGAGCTACCGCTCTCAGTCTTGACAGGAACGCCACAAGGAAACACTGCTTTCCTCCACCCTAGAAATTGATCAGAACATGTTTCGAGGAGGACCTCCTCTTCCTCAGCTTACTGTTTGGACACATACTGCAGAAGTGCTGTTTATTTAACCTTAATAACCTGCTTATTGTACATGCAACAGGATTTAAAAAAATATTTTAGCAATATGCATACCATGCTGAGAGATGGAAGAATCTGTCCTGGAGAGTGCTGGCTGGTGCAAGTGTGTCCTATCATTACCAGGACCACATCTCAGCCAATGCTTGAATGTGGCTTATGTACTATAAAAAGGTAATTCCTAAGTAACAATAGGTCAATTCCGACATGTCATAATGAGCCCCCTTAGGACCTATATAAACCGGCTTTTTTTTGCTTTAGCCATACAAGTTAATGGGATTGCAAAACCTACTTGGAGCAGGTCAGAAGGAGGTCAACTGCAAGTAAAATGCACCTGTTTATTTCTCAAAAATATTTCAAACTGATGCCATCAGCACAATCCCAAGGCCTGTCAACATAGGCCCATATTTCACAGCCAAATCCGTCAGGGGTGGGCTAAAATCTTTTACTATCAGTGGCCTTCATCAGGCCCTGAGAACTAAACTTAATGATGTTGTTGCGCCAAAATACTGTCATTTTTTATATCTTACTGATGAAGTGAAGATGAAATATACATTATATATCTTATTTTAAATGGAAAAAAAGCAGTAAAAATCGAAAGATCAAATGTCTCAACTCTCTGGTTGTGTTCGGTTTTATGAGTCAAACACAGCCAAGCTGAGAAAATATTTGCACCTGCTCATCTACTCATGAGCAATCCTCGAGATACAAGTAACCTTCATCTCCTAGGAAAGATAACCCCCAGCAGCTGAAAGTTTGAATGCCTCGCTTCACAGCATTAAAACAAACACACAGGTTTTTCTGTTGACTTATCCTCTGTAAGCTTTGTTCACTCTGTTTCACATTTTATTCTATGGCAGTGAACTGTTTAATTTGTACTGCTAAGCCTAATTACCCAAATTCCATAGGGATCTCGCCATGTCAGATGTAAACCGTGTTAATTCGTTTGTGCAGGGCCTGCTTGGAGAGAAATATGGAACCATACGAATCCCGGGAGAGGTTGAATCCTCTGAATTTGAAATGATTCTGGATGCGGCTATCGAAGCCAAACTGGAAACGAGGACCCTGGAAGAATGGTATTGCAGAGATGAAAACTCTGTCCCCCCGGCATATTACCTCAGACCGAAAGCCGAAATGTTGAAGAGCCACAACAACCCTGTGAGTATTACATGTAACCTGGGGGCTCTCTCCCCTGGGGACAGATAATGTGTAATTGTATTAGGTACTGAACAAGAACATTAGAAAGTAAAGAACAATGTCCCCTTAAATGGGATAAAATATCAGGACAAGTAGTATTCTAACAGCAAAAAAAAAAAAAAAATCATGCAAATCTGTTTGAAAAATTAGCAATAAGTGTTAATATGGCTAAAACAAAAAAATCTATGTGCCTTATGCAGTTAGCAGTTTATGTATGAAATATGCTAACGTTATTATTCCTTGTTGCTGATCTCATTCAGTCAAAATTCTTGGTTTTTTTTTTTGTTTTTTTTTAAATTGGCATTGCAAAATAAACAGGTGAAAATAATTGGTTGCACTGGCCAATAAGAAATGTTTTAATACAATGTAATGTGCTATTCTTACCAATGGGGGCAAGGGCAGATTAGGATCTCCGAGAAGACCTAGTAAATATGCCAACCCATACCCGCAGCATTTACTAATTACTTTTGCTGTTCATTAATGACCTGCAGAGTCAACTGTGATATGCATCTTGGAAACTGTGGTCAGTTAATGAACTGCATGTGTTTCAAGATCCACCTTTGTTCCAAAGAGTAATTTACAATTGATCGGATAATGCCTTCGAGGAAAGGCTCTGATCTAAATCTGTGCATATAGACTACAGAAAATCAGTTGTTCAGATTTATAAATATACGTTGTATAATTAATGTTTTAATGTTTCATGGGGTTTTAGATTTCAGAGCTGTAAAACAGGCGGTCAATCATTGTAGTATTATATTGTTTTAAATTCTAACAACATATATACCCTAACTTCAGGATCGGGATCATTTATTAAAATGTTAAGAATCTTACACACTAAATAGCAAGCTACTGTTAGAGGCTTGAGAGCCCGATATTAGTTTATGTTACAAATGTTCAAGTAGAAATCTCAGTTATTTAAAGTGTTACTAAACCCAGGACCCTGCATTCATTATATCTGATCTCCAACAGTACACAGAACATGGACATGCAATTATTTTAGTAAATATAAACTGCTAAATACCTTTTCTCATCAGTTGTTATGACTTCTGTCAGTGTCTGGTTAGAGCTTTTAGGAGGAGTTTTCATTCTACTCTGACTGTCCTATGAGGTTGTATGAACCTTGACCCTCTTGTCTGGACAATGCGGATTGGCCTTGTGCAGATCACATGCACCCTCTGTGCATGTGCAGATTGACCCTAATGTTCTGTGCTATCTGGAGATGGATTGAGGACCGTAAAAAAGGGAAGGATCAGAGAAGACAGGAACAAACAGCCTTTTTACACAATGTGGAGGATTAATCCCTTAGGTTCCACAGTGCGTATAACAAGCATGCTTTACTGCATATACAGACTGGTTTTACTGTTGAGAGTTTAGTAACCCTTTAACCACTTGCCGACTGCTGCACGCCAATATACGTCAGCACAATGGCAGCGGTAGGCAAATGGACGAACCTGTATGTCTCTTTTAATTTGCGGGGCTAGTGTGTTCTCACGCCACTGGCGGGGTGCGCGAGCGCCCGCCGCGTACATCGTGACTGTGCCTGCGGGTCCCGCGGACTCAATGTCTGCCGGTTTCCCGCGATCGTGTCACAAGCCATTTCCCTGTTCTGCCTATTGACATGACAGGGATCTACTGCTCCCTGTCATCTGGAGGAGTGATCGCTGTCATGTGAGTGGTAGCCCATCCCCCACAGTTAGAATCACTCCCTAGGACACACTTAACCCCTTGATCGCCCCCTAGTGTTTAACCCCTTCCCTGCCAGTGACATTTTTACAGTAATCAGTGCATTTTTATAGCACTGATCGCTGTATAAATGACAATGGTCACAAAATAGTGTCAAAAGTGTCTGATGTGTCCGCCATAATGTCACAACAAAAATTGCAGATCGCTGCTATTACTAATAAAAAAAAAATTAACAATAAAAATGCCATAAATCTATCCCCTATTTTGTAGACGCTATAACTTTTGCGCAAACCAATCAATATATGCTTATTGCGATTTTTTTTTGTACCAAAAATATGTACAAGAATACATATCAGCCTAAACTGTGGAAAAACTTTGTTTTTTTATATATCTTTTGGGGGATGTTTACTATAGCAAAAAAAATAGCTTTTTTTTCAAAAGTGTTGCTCTTTTTTTGTTTATAGCGAATAAAATAAAAACCACAGAGGCGATCAAATACCACCAAAAGAAAGCTCTTTTTTGTGGGAAAAAAAGGACATCAATTTTGTTTTGGTGTAACGTTGCACAGTCACGCAATTGTCAGTTAAAGCGACGCAGTGCCGAATCGCAAAAAGTGCTCTGGTCAGGAAGGGGGTAAAATCTTCTGGGGCTGAAACGGTTAAGTTCTTCAATTTGATTCTCTCTTAGGGCTCATTCACACCAGTGTGTGTGTTGCATTTTTTTGCACTTTATTGAAAATTCACAAAATGACATTTCATTAAACTCTATGTACCACAGTGAATTACAACTTATTGCTTAGCAGTGACATGCTGTGACCTGCATTGTGCTGCATAAAATGAGTAGACATGCTTCGCTTTTCCACCGCAGACACCACCACACATATATGGTGGGAACAGCGCAAATAGAAAACTATTGTTTTCTATGATCCCTTGCATTGAGCCTGAGTTGATTAATGTAGCTAGCGAACACAGTGTAAGCAAGCCTTTTACTGAAACAGATATGACCAAATAAACTTTTCAGATTAAAGGTGCTGGTGAATGATGCATAGCTTTCTTCACTTAAAGTGGTGTTCCGGCCGAAATTATACTTTTTAAACAAAAATATCCCTATAATACACAAGCTTAATGTATTCTAGTAAAGTTAGTCTGTAAACTAAGGTCTGTTTTGTTAGTTTATAGCAGTAGTTTGTTATTTTATAAACTTACAGCAGGCCGTGGCCATCTTAAGTGTGGGCATCTGAAGCCAGACTGTATTTCTTCCTGCATCTCATCATTGCAGATCTCGCACATGCTCAGTGCAGCAGAAGCAGTGTAATAGGTTTCAGATCAGGTTTCCATAGCAACGGCAGTGTCAGAGGAAGTTGCCGCCCCTTCCCAGAAGGCATTGCAAACAGGAAATGATGCGATGGGCCACGGCCAGGGAAGAGGAAGTGAAAAATGAATACAGCAGATATATAGTAGGTGCTGAGAAAAAAAAAAAATATCCAATTCGTTTACAGTGCACAGTTTAGTGAGGGATGCTGAAGAGTTGTAAAAGTAAAGTGCATGGAACTCCACTTTAAAGATCAGTACTGGTAGTTTTTAGTATAGAGAATGAATCCTTATTGGGTAGATTTTCCATCACTCCTTGTCTAGATGGAAAATGTAAAAAAATCTTATCAATGTAGCACTACTCCCGAAATGGCGACATGATTTTTGGGTTCCTCTGTTCCTGGTGCAGACGCTCTAAATCAGGGGTGTCAACGGATGTCAACATCAGCATTATGGTTGTTCTCAAAGGACTGGTTGTATCTGTAATCTGAGAATAGGTGGAGGAATTCAACCATGCCCATCCCTTCACTGCTGAACTACATTGAATGGAGGGTGTGGCCAAATTGCACAGTGGGAAGATCTTAAGGAGGAAATAAATGCCATGGGTATGTTATATGTGAAGTTCAGTATGGCGCTATGTGCAGAGTGCAGGGTTCAGCAATGCGTTATGTACAGCGTGCAGTGTTGAGGCGTGCGATACATGCAGAGTGTAGGATTTAGGGGTGTGCTATGCACAGTGTGCAGGGTTCAGCTCTCTTCCATAGGCTGTCCACATCTTACTTATAGCTCTCTCCCTGGGCAACATGAAATGGCCAGGTGGGCCGGATTCAGCTTGTGGGCCTTGTGTTTGACACATGTGCTCTAAATGATACCACACTCTCTGGCACACCTTGAAGCTAAGAAAAGGGTTATTAACCACTTCCATACCAGGCACTTTCCCCCTTCCTGCCCAGGATAATTTTTAGCTTTCAGCGATGTCGCAGTTTGAATGACAATTGCGCGGTCATACAACACTGTACCCAAACTAAATTTTTATCATTTTCTTCCCACAAATAGAGCTTTCTTTTGGTGGTATTTGATCACCTCTGCGGTTTCTAATTTTTGCACTATAAATGAAAAAAGATCGTCAATTAAAAGAAAAACTGATGGGCACTGATAGGCGGCACTGACGGCACTGATAGGCGGCACTGATTGGCACTGATAGGCGACACTGATGGCACTGATAGGTGGCACTGGATAGGCAGCGCTGATGAGGAGCTACTGACAGGCATTACTGAGTGGCACTGATTGGCACTTTGATGGGGCACTGGCAGGCATTACTGATGGGGCACTGATTGGCACTTTTTTGGGCACTGATTGTCACTGTTGTGGGTACTGATCTGCACTGTTCTGGGCACAGACAGGCATTTATTATGGGAACAGGCTGGCAGGTGTTGGGCACTGATTGGCACCTTTTGATGGGGGCTGTGCTGATAATCAATGTGCTGATTGTCGGCACAGACCCCCCCCTGACAGGGAGAGCTGCCGGCTCTCCCTGTCAGCGTGAACCGAGGAACTTCCTGGTTCATGCTGTGATTGGCCACAGCTGATCACGTGGTAAGAAACCTCTGTCAGAGGCTTCATACCACGATTGGATTTGCGGTGTGTCAGACTGACACACAGCACCTCCGATCGCCGTGCTGCGCACCCCCGCGCGCGCGCGCCGGCTGTGATATCCTGATCACGTCATATGACGTTCGGTCAGGATATCACAACCACTTTGCCGCCGTCACTCTGCTATATGGCGGGTGGCAAGTGGTTTATTTGGGCTTCCTACCAAGTAGGGGCAAACAACTGCAGTATCAATAAACTATGACAATTTAAACAGCGTGCACCACTATCACAGATTGCAAGCAGTGTAACAACAGATCTACAAACAGATTACACCCAAAGACCTGGATCAAACAGACAAAGTTCGAGCCTCGAGGTCTGCAGCCTAAAGAGGTGCCCTAATGAATGAGAGATACACAATGGCCTATTGGAGAGTACAATCCCCCTCTACGCTCTCTGGTCAGTGTTATGAATATTTACATTTCTGTATATTTAAGTTGACATGTATTTTGGAATCTATTCACAAATTGATATATATAGGAATATTTCTAACTAGTAGTCACAGCGCCCCCTATTATCACTTCACATTTACTGCACAGTAGTTACTTATCTATTGGTCACCAGCACTGGGGCCAAAGTCCTTGGTGGAGCACTCCAAAAAAGATTTGTAATTCCAGAAGAAAGGGGGAAAAGTGCTCAGAGAAATAGGCTAGGAATCTGTCATTCCAGAGCCAAGCATTCCCTGCCCTGCTGCTACAAGTACTCAAAGGGGCGGGCATGCTTATGAAATCATTGACCTAAAATGGCCACATGACAGTTCGTTTACCCTGCACTGACAGCTTGCCTTCTGTGTTTGGACAAACATGGGCCCAATGAGGAAAAGGGAGTAATAAGCCGTGAAGGAAACGTGGGCATGTTAAGTTAAGGTGTCTATAGCCCAGATTACTCACAACAACACAGATGAATGGGGATTGGGTTAGAAGAATACTGTTAGTGCTGTCTGTGCCTTCCTGTCCTGTCCCACCACCACTCCCGGCATAAGTATGCGCAGCCTATTGCATTAGGGTGTGCACCCCTAATACCTTGTCTGCAGTTGCACTGGACAGTGAATGAATGGTAAGTGCTCTGTGCTGAATGGTTTCCTGTTTATTCACAAACTAAAGCATAGTAAACATAGTTTACTATGCTTCAGTTATGAATGAACACAGTGAGTGTATTCACTGTATTCACTTAGAAAAGGAAGAGGCTGGTAAATTACTTATTTATTAGCCCCTTCCCCTGTTCTCCACTCTGAAACATCCCCCACAGCAGCTGGGGAGAGAGGAGGGAAGCCAGCAGCACTGCGGGGGGGGGGGGGGCGAAACACAAGGGGAAGCCTGCCTGGCCAGGAGAGGGGATCGGCACTGCACGTAGTGATTAGGGTGTGCCCAGGCACACCTGGCACACCCCCTGCTCACACCTTTGCTGCCCTGCAATTCTTGTACAGGCATCACAGATATAGGAAGCAAGGAAAAATCTCCAATTGAGTTAAAAATCCTGACAGGATATTTTTAGCTTTGCCCCTTTTGTCTAAAGCTGAAAAAAATATTTAAAAACAAGGATTTTGGGACTTTAAATGAGGTTGAGCGGGGCCGTTCAAGTCCCCACCTCCATCCCGGTAATTTGTATATAAAAAAGGGGAAAGAAGGATGGCGGGACTTTAACGAGGCACATGGGAGCAACAAAGATGGTTAAATATAAATATTTTTAAAATGGTTCAAATTATCATAAATTTATTCATATCAAGAACATTTAATGCATTGCTTTATATAAATATCCGTATATTTTATTACAATTCATCAGAACCAAGCATTTATACATAAATAAACATTCCAACAGAAAGTTGGTACAGATTATATAATATAAAGAATGAGACATGTTTTTATGGACAAAAATAGCTGTATAAATTGTAACAATGAGAGTACCCCCTACATAGGGCTGGTATGGAGAACATATTGAAAATAAACTAGAAATAAGTATAAAGGGAACGGCCATACAATGTGTTACAAAAAATGTATACATATCGGTTGATGTTAGCTCTACGCGTTTCAAGGCCTTATAGCCTATCATCAGGAGCGAAACCTTGGTAGTTGTCTATGGATAGGAAAAAACAGAGTGGATTTAAAAATATAAATATAAAATATTCTAACCTAAATCAAAAGATGGAAGGGTAAACCCAGGACGTAGGAAAACCCTCAAGCCCTGAGTTATCCCACACACTTACATGTGTATCCTTGCAGGGGTGGTGCGGGCCCGGAACCCCCAAGACCGGCCATACAGGGCCCCACACGGGAGCTGAGGGGACACCCTGCCGCCAGCACAGCCAAACACGAACAGCGCCCCACATGGGTAGAGGTGTGAATGATGATGGTATTGTAGGGGGTGACCACCAAGGTGGAAAACCTCTGTGATATGTGTGACAGAAAAAAATATGTTACAAAACATTGAGGTGAAAAAAGATAACAAAAAATGTGTAGAGGAAAGAAGGCAAAGTGTGGAGCAATAGTGATGTGTGAATGAAGGTACCTGATTATCAGTGTCTGTAGAAAAATGAGGAGATGCCTGTGTGTCTCTTGTAGCCCAAATTGAATAGGTGTATGCTGTCCTGTATGTGAAACCCATGTGAGGAAGGAGCCCATATAGGCAGCGCCGCAGCAGGGAACGCCCCCAACGTCATGCGCTGGTCCGATGGGGGGGAGAGAGGAAGACGCCGCCAACCAAGGAGTCAGACCGCCACCGCCCCACAGTCTGAGCGCCAAACAAACCCCTCCCCCAGCGGGTCAGCAGATGGAAAACACCCGGCCGGCCGCGCCGCGTGCTTGACGTCAGCGCGCACCGGCGGGGGATGCATGACATCGACGCACAGTGGGGAAACCCCCGCCCACCCAACGTCACAACCGGGCGGCGGGGGAGTCCGCAGTGCGCGTCGCAGCTCCCGATCGGGACACGGAAGGCACGGCCCAGCAGATAAACACAGCCCACACCATCACTGCACACATGCAAGGGGGGAGAGAAAAAGCATTCTTAATCAATAGACCAGAAAATAAGAAAAAAAAAAAAAAAAAAAAACGCATTGGTGAATTAGAGTCTAATACTAGCAGTTAATGGGAATTGAGTTCAAACAGCTAACAAGTAGCCATTTGAGATGATTATAAAATGAAGTGAAAATAATATATTGACAGTGCCACCATGTGCCTCCATCCCTAATTGGATTAGAAAAAAGTTTTAAAAACAAGGATTTTGGGACTTTAAATGAGGTTGAGCGGGGCCGTTCAAGTCCCCACCTCCATCCCGGTAATTTGTATATAAAAAAGGGGAAAGAAGGATGGCGGGACTTTAACGAGGCACATGGGAGCAACAAAGATGGTTAAATATAAATATTTTTAAAATGGTTCAAATTATCATAAATTTATTCATATCAAGAACATTTAATGCATTGCTTTATATAAATATCCGTATATTTTATTACAATTCATCAGAACCAAGCATTTATACATAAATAAACATTCCAACAGAAAGTTGGTACAGATTATATAATATAAAGAATGAGACATGTTTTTATGGACAAAAATAGCTGTATAAATTGTAACAATGAGAGTACCCCCTACATAGGGCTGGTATGGAGAACATATTGAAAATAAACTAGAAATAAGTATAAAGGGAACGGCCATACAATGTGTTACAAAAAATGTATACATATCGGTTGATGTTAGCTCTACGCGTTTCAAGGCCTTATAGCCTATCATCAGGAGCGAAACCTTGGTAGTTGTCTATGGATAGGAAAAAACAGAGTGGATTTAAAAATATAAATATAAAATATTCTAACCTAAATCAAAAGATGGAAGGGTAAACCCAGGACGTAGGAAAACCCTCAAGCCCTGAGTTATCCCACACACTTACATGTGTATCCTTGCAGGGGTGGTGCGGGCCCGGAACCCCCAAGACCGGCCATACAGGGCCCCACACGGGAGCTGAGGGGACACCCTGCCGCCAGCACAGCCAAACACGAACAGCGCCCCACATGGGTAGAGGTGTGAATGATGATGGTATTGTAGGGGGTGACCACCAAGGTGGAAAACCTCTGTGATATGTGTGACAGAAAAAAATATGTTACAAAACATTGAGGTGAAAAAAGATAACAAAAAATGTGTAGAGGAAAGAAGGCAAAGTGTGGAGCAATAGTGATGTGTGAATGAAGGTACCTGATTATCAGTGTCTGTAGAAAAATGAGGAGATGCCTGTGTGTCTCTTGTAGCCCAAATTGAATAGGTGTATGCTGTCCTGTATGTGAAACCCATGTGAGGAAGGAGCCCATATAGGCAGCGCCGCAGCAGGGAACGCCCCCAACGTCATGCGCTGGTCCGATGGGGGGGAGAGAGGAAGACGCCGCCAACCAAGGAGTCAGACCGCCACCGCCCCACAGTCTGAGCGCCAAACAAACCCCTCCCCCAGCGGGTCAGCAGATGGAAAACACCCGGCCGGCCGCGCCGCGTGCTTGACGTCAGCGCGCACCGGCGGGGGATGCATGACATCGACGCACAGTGGGGAAACCCCCGCCCACCCAACGTCACAACCGGGCGGCGGGGGAGTCCGCAGTGCGCGTCGCAGCTCCCGATCGGGACACGGAAGGCACGGCCCAGCAGATAAACACAGCCCACACCATCACTGCACACATGCAAGGGGGGAGAGAAAAAGCATTCTTAATCAATAGACCAGAAAATAAGAAAAAAAAAAAAAAAAAAAAACGCATTGGTGAATTAGAGTCTAATACTAGCAGTTAATGGGAATTGAGTTCAAACAGCTAACAAGTAGCCATTTGAGATGATTATAAAATGAAGTGAAAATAATATATTGACAGTGCCACCATGTGCCTCCATCCCTAATTGGATTAGAAAAAAGTTTTAAAAACAAGGATTTTGGGACTTTAAATGAGGTTGAGCGGGGCCGTTCAAGTCCCCACCTCCATCCCGGTAATTTGTATATAAAAAAGGGGAAAGAAGGATGGCGGGACTTTAACGAGGCACATGGGAGCAACAAAGATGGTTAAATATAAATATTTTTAAAATGGTTCAAATTATCATAAATTTATTCATATCAAGAACATTTAATGCATTGCTTTATATAAATATCCGTATATTTTATTACAATTCATCAGAACCAAGCATTTATACATAAATAAACATTCCAACAGAAAGTTGGTACAGATTATATAATATAAAGAATGAGACATGTTTTTATGGACAAAAATAGCTGTATAAATTGTAACAATGAGAGTACCCCCTACATAGGGCTGGTATGGAGAACATATTGAAAATAAACTAGAAATAAGTATAAAGGGAACGGCCATACAATGTGTTACAAAAAATGTATACATATCTGTTGATGTTAGCTCTACGCGTTTCAAGGCCTTATAGCCTATCATCAGGAGCGAAACCTTGGTAGTTGTCTATGGATAGGAAAAAACAGAGTGGATTTAAAAATATAAATATAAAATATTCTAACCTAAATCAAAAGATGGAAGGGTAAACCCAGGACGTAGGAAAACCCTCAAGCCCTGAGTTATCCCACACACTTACATGTGTATCCTTGCAGGGGTGGTGCGGGCCCGGAACCCCCAAGACCGGCCATACAGGGCCCCACACGGGAGCTGAGGGGACACCCTGCCGCCAGCACAGCCAAACACGAACAGCGCCCCACATGGGTAGAGGTGTGAATGATGATGGTATTGTAGGGGGTGACCACCAAGGTGGAAAACCTCTGTGATATGTGTGACAGAAAAAAATATGTTACAAAACATTGAGGTGAAAAAAGATAACAAAAAATGTGTAGAGGAAAGAAGGCAAAGTGTGGAGCAATAGTGATGTGTGAATGAAGGTACCTGATTATCAGTGTCTGTAGAAAAATGAGGAGATGCCTGTGTGTCTCTTGTAGCCCAAATTGAATAGGTGTATGCTGTCCTGTATGTGAAACCCATGTGAGGAAGGAGCCCATATAGGCAGCGCCGCAGCAGGGAACGCCCCCAACGTCATGCGCTGGTCCGATGGGGGGGAGAGAGGAAGACGCCGCCAACCAAGGAGTCAGACCGCCACCGCCCCACAGTCTGAGCGCCAAACAAACCCCTCCCCCAGCGGGTCAGCAGATGGAAAACACCCGGCCGGCCGCGCCGCGTGCTTGACGTCAGCGCGCACCGGCGGGGGATGCATGACATCGACGCACAGTGGGGAAACCCCCGCCCACCCAACGTCACAACCGGGCGGCGGGGGAGTCCGCAGTGCGCGTCGCAGCTCCCGATCGGGACACGGAAGGCACGGCCCAGCAGATAAACACAGCCCACACCATCACTGCACACATGCAAGGGGGGAGAGAAAAAGCATTCTTAATCAATAGACCAGAAAATAAGAAAAAAAAAAAAAAAAAAAAACGCATTGGTGAATTAGAGTCTAATACTAGCAGTTAATGGGAATTGAGTTCAAACAGCTAACAAGTAGCCATTTGAGATGATTATAAAATGAAGTGAAAATAATATATTGACAGTGCCACCATGTGCCTCCATCCCTAATTGGATTAGAAAAAAGTTTTAAAAACAAGGATTTTGGGACTTTAAATGAGGTTGAGCGGGGCCGTTCAAGTCCCCACCTCCATCCCGGTAATTTGATTTAGGTTAGAATATTTTATATTTATATTTTTAAATCCACTCTGTTTTTTCCTATCCATAGACAACTACCAAGGTTTCGCTCCTGATGATAGGCTATAAGGCCTTGAAACGCGTAGAGCTAACATCAACCGATATGTATACATTTTTTGTAACACATTGTATGGCCGTTCCCTTTATACTTATTTCTAGTTTATTTTCAATATGTTCTCCATACCAGCCCTATGTAGGGGGTACTCTCATTGTTACAATTTATACAGCTATTTTTGTCCATAAAAACATGTCTCATTCTTTATATTATATAATCTGTACCAACTTTCTGTTGGAATGTTTATTTATGTATAAATGCTTGGTTCTGATGAATTGTAATAAAATATACGGATATTTATATAAAGCAATGCATTAAATGTTCTTGATATGAATAAATTTATGATAATTTGAACCATTTTAAAAATATTTATATTTAACCATCTTTGTTGCTCCCATGTGCCTCGTTAAAGTCCCGCCATCCTTCTTTCCCCTTTTTTATACTGAAAAAAATATGTTTTTGTCTAGAATTGGGATGTAGCCTCCCTGGCGGGTTTCCCGAGTGTGGCTCGGGGTTAAAATTCAGTACCATTAGCGGTAACCCCGAGCCACACTCGGGATCGCATTGCAGGATTCTGGGGCGGCGTTACTTACCTTGTCCCCGGGATCCTGCGATGTCCCCCGCAGTGTCCGAGGGCTCCGTCCTCCTCCGAAGCCTCTCCGTGCCAGGCTCCGTTCCCTGCGAGCGGCGCGACGCACGGGGGCGGAGCCTGGCGGCAAATTCAAAAAAATGTCAAAATCATAACACATACAGTACTGTAATCTTACAGATTACAGTACTGTATGAAATGATTTCACATCCCTTTTGTCCCCAGTGCTCTGGCCCATGCCCTGCATGCAGTTTTACATGATATACACTGTTCTTTCTGCCTGGAAACTGGAGATTGTCCATAGCAACCAAAAAGTGTCCCTTTACGTCAAAAGTGGCTTTAGACCAGCTAGAAAACAGCGATAGTAAATTAGAACACTTGCAGAATTGAGCGATAGTGAATTGTGGGGAAATTTATTTTATTACTATTTTTTTTTTTTTTTTTTAATTATTTATTTTTATTTATTATATTATAATTTATGTTTTTGTGTTTCAAACTTTATCATACCCGGGATATCTACTAGACTCTGGTTTGGACAGATTTAAGTGTGTTATTGTTAAGATTTACAGACCTACAATATAAAACGCCAAATTTCCATGCAAAATAATTGTACCGCTTTCAGCACCTAAAATCCGAAATAATCATACCGCCAGGGAGGTTAACACCTTGCTGCGTACTCACTTAATCTGTGCTGAAGACCAGGCCATCCTGCTCCAAAGGGTATGGAAGTGCCAGTGTCGTATCTGCTGCTTAAAACACATTGGGGGAGATTTACTAAAACTGGAACACTGCTGCAGCTGTGCATAGTAACCAATCAACTTTTATGCTCATTTTACATTAGGGCATCACCAAAGTCGCATGATTTTCAATGTGACTTCGGAGCGTGACCTAGATGCGACTTTTGGTGCGACTTTGATCTGACTTTACATTCTCTGGACCAAAGTTGCATCAAAATTTGGACCAAAGTACTGCAGAAACCTTTTCTGAACTTGCAGCGACTTATGTAGTGTCAGTAAGAATGGCTCTCTTAGAAAAAAAATTGAATTTCATATGTCCTGCGACTTGGGGCCTTACAAGTCGGATCCCAAGTGTGAAAGGAGCCTTATTGTCAAGGTTTAATTGAACAAGCTAAAGTTAGAAGCTGGTTGGTTACCATGCACAGCTGCACCAGATTCTGAGTGCTCCAGTTTTGATAAATTTCCCACATTGTGTACATTAGGAATATGACTGACTGCTTACGTTTGGATTTCAGGGATTTATGTAATTATAGCCAATGTCATGGTGCATGCCTTGCGTAGAACTAGGTACATCTGTTTTTGAGTATGGTTTGTCCAGCTGGGGAAAGAAAATGACTACAGTGGTTTTTACCACTCCGTAACACTTGACTCAATAACTATAATACATGAATTTTTGTCATGTTTTCAATATTTTAAGAGCAACTGGAGCTTTTTAAATGATTATAATGGTTCTTTTAAAAAAATAAAACAAAAACATGTTAAACGTGTTTAACCCAGGCGCTCATGTTCGGCACATCTTGGATCTGGTGGTCAGGTTACTGAGAGGGGCTGGGGAAGACCCAGCTGTCATGGTGCACATTGGCACCAATGACAAAGTCAGAGGCAGATGGAGTTTCCTAAAGAACGATTTTAAGGACTTGCGAGCTAAATTGAGGAAAAGGACCTCCAAGGTTGTATTCTCAGTACATCGAGCCATGCCAGAAAGGCAGAGGGAGATTAGGGAAGTAAACAAGTGGCTGAGGAGCTGGTGTAGTAAGCAGGGGTTTGGGTTCCTGGAGGACTGGGCGAACTTCTCAGTCGATAACCAGTACTATAGAAGGGATGGACTGCACCTAAATGAGGAGGGTGCAGATCAGCTGGGAATGAAGATGGCCAAAAAGTTAGAGGGGTTTTTAAACTAGGCGATGGGGGGGGGGGTCCAGAGGTAGAGATAGTCGGCGCCGAACATATTCCAGAGGGTAGTATTGGGGGCATTAGTGGTAGGTTGACCAAAGCACATAAACCCAAAGTAAGTATAGTAGCAAGTCCTAGTTGCAATCTCAGAACACCCAATAAGAGGATAATATGCGACCGGTCTGAACTACGTGGCATGTTCACCAATGCCTGGTGCCTGGCGAACAAGATGGGTGAACTAGAGATACTGTTGTACAAGGAGGATTTGGATTTTATGGGATTTTCAGAGACCTGGTTCAACAGCTCTCATGATTGGCTGGCAACCATTCAAGGGTATACCCTTTATCATAAGGATAGAGAGGGTAAAAAAGGGGGAGGGGTATGCCTATATATCAAGAATTATGTACAAGTGAATGTGAGAGATGACATCACTAAAGGAGCTAGGGAGGAAGTAGAATCCTTATGGGTAGAGCTCCAAAGGGATGAAGCTAAGGGGAAAATAATACTGGGAGTATGCTATACGCCCCCTAACCTGAGGGAGGAAGGGAAGACAGATCTCCTATCACAATTTGGATTAGCAGCAAGGATGGAAAGTGTTATCATAATGGGGATTTTAATTATCCAGACATAGACTGGGCGGAGGGAATAACGCATTCATCTAAGGCTCGCCAGTTCCTAAATGTCTTGCAGGACAATTTTATGAGGTAGATGGTAGACACACCAACTAGAAATAAAGCGTTACTGGATCTACTGATTACCAACAATACAGACCTGATCACGGATGTGGAAATACGGGGCAATTTAGGTAACAGCAATCACAGTTTAATTGGCTTCAGTATAAATCACACAAATAGGAAACAAGGGGAATACAAAGACACTGAATTTCAAAAGAGCCAACTTCCCTAAACTACAAACCTTGCTAGTAGGCATAAATTGGGATAAAATCTTAGGAACAAAGAATACGGAGGAGAGATGGGTTTGCTTTAAGAGCATATTAAATAAGGGCATTAGCCAATGCATCCCATTGCGTAATACATTTAAAAGAGTGAACAAAAATCCTGGATGGCTTAACTCCAAAAATGCATATAAATTGCATATAAAAGCAAAGGAGAAGGCCTTCAAAAAATACAAGTTTGAGGGATCATCATCAGCATTCAGACTTTATAAAGAATGCAACAAGAAATGTAAGGGTGCAATGAAGACGGCTAAGATAGAACACGAAAGACACATAGCGGAAGAGAGCAGAGAAAAATCCCAAGAAATTCTTTAAGTATGTAAACAGCAAAAAAGGGAGGACAGACCATATTGGCCCCATAAAGAATGAGGAAGGACATCTGGTTACAAAGGTTGGGGAGATGGCGAAGATATTGAATTTATTCCTCTCCTCAGTCTTCACGAGGGAATCGGTTGGCTTCAGTAACCAAAACTGCAGTGTTCATCCTCATGACACATCACAAGAAGCACCTCCGTGGTTAACAGAGGAAAGAATTAAAATTAGACTTGAGAAACTTAACATTAATAAATCACCAGGACCAGATGGCTTGCACCCGAGGGTACTTAGGGAACTCAGTCAAGTAATTGCCAGGCCATTGTTCCTAATTTTCCAGTCTACTGACTGGAATGGTACCAGCTGATTGGAGAAAAGCCAATGTAGCGCCTTTATTTAAAAAGGGCCCAAAATACATCCCTGGGAATTAGACCAGTTAGCCTAACATCAATAGTATGTAAACTCTTGGAGGGGATAATAAGGGACTATATACAAGATTTTAGTAATGAGAACGGTATCATTAGCAGTAATCAGCATGGATTCATGAAGAATTGTTCTTGCCAAACCAATCTACTAACCTTCTGTGAGGAGGTGAGTTGCTATCTAGATAAAGGAAGGCCCGTAGACGTGATGTATCTGGATTTTGCAAAAGCATTTGACACAGTTCTCCATAAATGTTTACTGTACAAAATAAGGTCCGTTGGCATGGACCATAGGCTGAGTACATGGATTGAAAACTGGCTACAAAGGCGAGTTCAGAGGGTGGTGATAAATGGGGAGTACTCAGAGGTCAGGGGTGGGTAGTGGGGTCCCCCAGGGTTCTGTGCTGGAACCAATCCTGTTTAATTTGTTCATAAATTACCTAGAGGATGGGGTAAACAGTTCAATCCCTGTATTTGTGGACTATACTAAGCTAAGCAGGGCAATAATATCTCCACAGGATGTGGAAACCTTGCAAAAAGATTTGAACAAATTAATGGGGTGGGCCACTACATGGCAAATGAGGTTCAATGTAGAAAAATGTAAAATAATGCATTTGGGTGGCAAAAATATGAATGCAATCTATACCTTGGGGGGAGAACCTCTCGGGGGAATCTAGGATGGAAAAGGACCTGGGGGTCCTAGTAGATGATAGCAATGGCATGCAATGCCAAGCTGCTGCTAACAAAGCAAACATAATATTTCCATGCATTAAAAAGGGGATTAATTCCAGAGATAAAATGATAATTCTCCCGCTCTAAAAGACTCTGGTCCGGCCGCACCTAGAGTATGCTGTCCAGTTCTGGGCACCAGTCCTCAGGAAGGATGTACTGGAAATGGAGCGAGTACAAAAAAGGGCAACAAAGCTAATAAAGGGTCTGGAGGATATTAGTTATGAGGAAGGGTTGCGAGCACTGAACTTATTCCCTTTGGAGAAGAGATGATTGAGAGGGGATATGATTTCAATACAAATACCATACTGGTGACCCCACAATAGGGATAAAACATTTTCGCGGAAGGGAGTTTAACAAGATTCGTGGCCACTCATTAAAAATAGAAGAAAAGAGGTTTAACCTTAAACTACGTAGAGGGTTCTTTATTGCAAGAGCGGCAAGGATGTAGAATTCCCTTCCACAGGCGGTGGTCTCAGCGGGGGCATCGATAGTTTCAAGAAACTATTAGATAAGCACCTGAATGACCGCAACATACAGGGATATACAATGTAATACTGACATATAATCACACACACAGGTTGGACTTGATGGACTTGTGTCTTTTTTCAACCTCACCTACTATGTAACTATATGTAACTTACCTGCGCTGTACAATGGTTTTGCACAGAGCAGCCCAGATCCTTCTTTTTTGGGGTTCCCCCTGAGCGCTCCGGATTCCTCCTTTTCTGTGTGCCACCATAGAAAGCTGTTTCCTATGGTGGCACACGTGCAGGCTCGATTATGAGATGGACTGTGTGTGTGTCTATTGACACACACAAAGTGGCTCAGCCCCATCCCCCACTCCCCTGTCACTGGATTTGATTGACAGCAGCAGGGATGAATGGCTCCCTCTGCTCTCACTGAGTCCAGTGAGGAGGGAGAAAAAGAGAGAGCACTGCTGCTCTCAGGCACAATGCTGGATCGAGATCAGGCTCAGGTTGGTATTTAGGGGGCTGGGGGCGCTGCACCCAGAAGGTTTTTTTACCTTAATGCAGAAAATGCATTAAGGTAAAAAAAAAAAAAACCTTATCCTTTACAACCACTTTAATGCTGCGGTGACATCCACTTGTACACTGATTTTCCTGTCTGAGCACTCTTTAGCACTGAACTGTATAATCCATTGCAAATTCTGGATAGATTTCCTCTGTGTCCTCTGATATGATGTCCTTTCTGATTACTCTCTAGCCAATTACTTTAGACTGTGTGCAACACAAACAAAGGAATGCTGCCATGTATTGTAATGCCCTAATGTTTAACTATCCTGTACTTTCAAGAACATCTGTTCCTCCCTTATTACACCAGTTTTACTAATGAATATAAAACAATGTAAATATATTTTGCAGTGAAAACTTTTAGTTTTGGGCACAAGGGAATCGTTAGAACCTTTGTCAGATTTTTATTGATGCCCTGCTGAGGACATTTGCCCTCACTTCTTGTCCCAGCGACCCAACTTGAAATTAGTAGGAATCTCCCTGATGGGGAGCAGCAGTTGGGAAAGTAACGGGGGTTTTTAACCCTTCCCTACTCTACCAAAAAGGATTTTTTTTTGCTGTTTTAAACCTTGTTGAAAAGATTCCCTATACTTTCTGGCAGGGGTTTTGCTAGGCCTACAAAATATCTGGGGCTAGAGCCCATAACAGCGAACTAAAGAAAGTGATAGGCTTGGGCAGGCATACACATGTATATAATGTACGTGTGTGTGTAATATATATATATATATATATATATATATCATTACATATGTGAGTGCTGATCCCCCCTTACATCAGGGTCCCCAGAGAGCCCCCCCTTACATCAGGGTCCCCAGAGAGCCCCCCCTTACATCATGGTCCCCAGAGAGTACCCCCTTGCATCAGGGTCCCCAGAGAGCCTTTTCCTTACATCAGGGTCCCCAGAGAGCCTCCTCCTTACATCAGGGTCCCCAGAGAGCCTTTTCCTTACATCAGGGTCCCCAGAGAGCCTCCTCCTTACATCAGGGTCCCCAGAGAGCCTCCTCCTTACATCAGGGTCCCCAGAGAGCTTCCTCCTTACATCAGGGTCCCCAGGGAGCCTCCTCCTTACATCAGGGTCCCCAGAGAGCCTCCTCCTTACATCAGGATCCCCAGAGAGCCTCCTCATTACATCAGGGTCCCCAGAGAGTCTCCCCTTACATCAGGGTCCCCAGTGAGTCTCCTCATTACATCAGGATCCCCAGAGAGCCTCCTCCTTACATCAGGGTCCCCAGTGAGTCTCCCCTTACACCAGGGTCCCCAGAGAGCCCCTTTCTATCATCAGGGTCCCCAGAGAGCCCCCCCCCTTACATCAGGGTCCCCAGATAGCCTAGTGGACTGCTTGGGGTCTCTGGTGGTGGCTATGTGGTCCAAGCATAAATGACCAATGGGCCCTGAGATCTAAAGGGTTACATTGTTAGATCCCAGGAGTTGATGCTTGGACTTGTAGTCCTTCACTAGTTGGGGGGGTGTCATGTCCTCAGCTCTGAGGGGTTCATTCTGGTACCTAGCTGTGGTCCTTCACTTTTTTGGGGGGGAGGGGTCACATCCAAAACTGAAGGACTACAAGTCCCAGCATTAACCCCTGAGATCTAAGAATGTAACCCCTTAGATCTCATTGGTTCATGCCTGGGACCTGTAGTCCTTCACAAGTTAAGGGGGGCAGGGGGTTGTCACATCCTCATCTCTGAGGGTCTCATGCTGGAACCTGTAGTCCTTCACTTTTTGGGGGTTCACATCCCCCAAAAGTGAAGGACTACAGGTCCGAGCATGAACCCCTCCTGTTTGTATGGGTCTCTGGCTCTGCAGACTGTACATAATGACACTGACACACACTGTTTAGACTGGCCTGCGCCGGGCCCACCTTACAGGCTTCACACAGTTCCAGTTCTGCAGCGGAGGCTCGGAGGAAATCATAGAGGTGGGTGCGGTGGGTGAGGAGGAGGAAGTAAAATCCTCTGTTGGGCAATTTCACAGAACACCGCCTCAGGCTCCCTCTACAGGGCTGGGAGTCGCAGCCGTGACGTCACTGGTTGCTAGGCGGCTCTAGCAACCAGTTATCAGTAAGAGCCTCACTCAGCGGTGAAGTTGGGGGCAGAGATGGAACCAGCACTGCCCCCTGTAGAATGGCGCTGGAGGCAAACGCAGCAGATACGCCCCTACGTTAATCTGACACTGCTGCTACCGGTAAGAGACTCGGGGCTATAGCCCCAGTAGCCACCCCCTAGCAACACCACTGCTTTCTGAACTGGTGACCACACTGAAAGTGCGAAGAAATCTCCCTAATGAAGACATGTACAATGGTACAGATGACAGATGTTCTAACCCTTTCCTACTATATAAAAAAAAAAATGAAAAGAAACAAAACCTTGGTGAGCCTGCAGTTTGCATTGCTAAAGCTGAAAACCAAGCAGTCTGGGAAAGTGAAAGGACAGTCAGGTGCAGAGAAATGCTAAAGTTCACATTTTTTGGCTTGGCTGTGAGATCCAAAAGGATTGTATAGCGTGAGGGATGAGCTTAAGATCTGGTCCAAAACAAACAAGTTACTGCTTTGGTGGTAGCTGAACGGTATACTGTATTTAATAGCAGTATTACTTTTTCCCACTATCACTGGTTGTTAAGGATACTGGTGGGTGCAGACATCATGGAGTCCTTAACCAGTGATGTCATTGGCCCCATTCACCTACATGGCCCAGAATCCCCATGTAAGCAAAGAAGCCAAAATAGCATATGGGGTTCCCCTCTAACTTATGCCGGCCCTTAAGGAGGTTCCTATGCAAAAAAATAATCTAAAACAGCATGGGGTGTCATGCAAGGAGAACCCCATGCAAAATCCAAGAAAAAAAAAGAATAAGGATCCCCAAAAATTCATAGAGGCCTTTATCCAAGCATACAGCCTTGCAGGCCAGGAAAGGGGGGGGCAAGCGCGCACCCCTCCACTCTTGAACCATACCAAGCTACATGCTCTCAACGTGGAGAGGGTATCTTGCCAGGGGGGAACCCATGCTGCGTTCAAGGACTTCTTCCTCGCAACACTGGGCCAGAGGTTATGAGGGTCTGCGGGTGGTGAGCTTGTCGGAATATGGAGGCCCCTTTAACACTAAAGGGACACCCAGATACCAACATGACCCATGTGGATAAGTCAAGGGTGCATAGTATAGTATAGCATAGTCAAGAAATAGACAAGAACCCTTAAGGATTTAGATCTGTAAAGAAGAGTGGACCAAAATCCCTCCTGGTCATAAACTACAAGAAACATCTTACCTCTGTGCTTACCAAGAAAGGTTTCTCCACCAAGTACTACTATAAGTCATGTTTTGGTTGGGGATCAAATACTTATTTTACTCACTGAACTGCAACTTAATTTATAGTATTTGTTTTACGTGTTTTTTTCTGGATTTTTGGTTGATATTCTGTCTCTATCATTTAAAATATACCTATGATAAAAATTATAGACCCTTCTTTGTAAGTGGGCATACTTACAAAATCTCCAGGGGGATCAAAAAATTATTTTCCCCACTGTATCACAATAATCTGGACACATAAACTGAAGTGCTACGCTATTAAAACTATACATATAATAAATCACTACAAAATTGTGAAATTATAAGTTAAGTCCTCTTGTGAAAAAACATAATGCTCCAAGTGAAAAAATTCAAAATCCTTCCTTCAAACAGATGAAAGTGTGGTGAATCAAAATCGTCACCTTTTGAAGAAAGCCACCACCAAGAGGAATCAGATGTATGCTTATCCTAAATCAAGGATCTTCTAGTTAGAGAAGTGTCAAACAAGTTGGTTTAATATGATCCTCTACGGTACTTGTGGAACGTCTAGTCCTCTTCAGGTTTGAACTGAAGAAAAATAAAAAAGTGCAGCTGGTGGTTGGGCCTGTCTGTGGGCAAGCAGGTTCTGTAAAGAAAACAAACTTGGGTTTGGAGTGTAAAGAGAAGTAATATTGGTCTGGAGTCCCAAAAGTCTCATCAATGTAAGTGGAGTAATTGGATCATATTAAACCACTTTTTTCACTTTTCACATGAATATTTTCACGTGAGGACTTATGATTTCAAAAGTTTTGTAGTGCTTTATCCCACTTTAAAGTTGTGTATGCCCGTGGAACTGTACTTATAAATCTCAATAGGCAATGCTTTAACCGTTTCCGGATCAGCTGCCGCAGTTACACTGCAGCAGGTTGGCTCCCCTGCGCGAGCCGTCGTAGCTGTACGTCGGCTCTTTAAGACGCCTCCAGCGGCGCGTGCGCCCGAAGTGTGTCCCCGGAGCCGATGCAAGTGCCCAGTCAATATATGCTTATTGCAACTTTTTTTACCAAAAATATGTAGAAGAATACATATCAGCCTAAACTGAGGAATAAAAATTTGATTTTTTTTTTTAAATTTAGATATTTATTATAGCAAAAAGTAAAAGATATTGGGGGTTATTTACAAAAGGCAAATCCACTTTGCACTGCAAGTGCACTTGGAAGTGCAGTCGCTCTAAATCTAAGGGGTAGATCTGAAATGAGTGGAAGCTCTGCTGATTTTATCATCCAATCATATGCAAGCTAAAATGCTGTTTTTTATTTTCCTTGCATGTCCCCCTCGAATCTACAGTGACTTTACTTCCAAGTGCACTTTCAAGTGCACTTGCAGTGCAAAGTGGATTTTCCTTTAGTAAATAACCCCCATTGTGTTTTTTTCAAAATTGTCGCTCTTCTTTTGTATATAGCGCAAAACATAACAACCACAGAGATGATCAAATACCACCAAAAGAAAGCTCTATCACGACCGCACAATTGCAGTGCCGTATTGCAAAAAATGGCCTGGTCATTGAGTAGCTAAATCTTACGTGGCTGAAGTGGTTAAAAGCCCTTACAGGTTAAAAGTTTAGAGTTATGCCCTGTACAAACTGTCTTGCGTACACACGATCACACCAAAGTCCAATCGTCAAGAACGCGGTGACATACAGCACATATGACGGGACTAGAAAAGAGAAGTTCAATACCCAGTGCGCCACCCTTTGGGCTCCTTCTGCTCATCTTGTGTTAGTAGAAGTTTGGTTAGAGACAATTCGCGTTTTTCAACTCCAGCTTTTTCAGATCGGTTTACTGCTGTTGTGCTCTTCACAGGCCTTGCTGTTCTTCAGTGAGTGCTGTTAAGTTCGTTCTGACCAGCCGACCATTTTGAAACCATGGTGCGGGTACGTACTCATCGTAGAGTTCGTGCTGGAGGAGGCTTGGTGTTGGGGTTCATACTTTGACACAAGCCCGGTCCATGAACAGGGTGAGGAGGAATTCATGGACCAAGAATTGGTTACTCCAGCGAGACCAATTCTCACACATGCCTTTGCTACGTGAGATCCAGGAGAATAATCCTGATGATTTCAGGAATTATCTCAGGATGACGGACCCCGTTTTTCACAGTCTTTTGGCTTTGCTGACCCCTTATATCAGCATGAGGCAAGCCATCACTCCGGAGCAGAGGCTAGTCACCACCTTGCGGTACTTGGCAACTGGGAGAAGCCTGCAGGACCTCAAGTTCTCTACAGGCATCTCCCCCAAGGCTCTGGGAATCATTATTCCAGAGACCTGTTCTGCCATTATTCAGGTCCTGCAGAAGGACTATTTTAAGGTAAGTGCGCCACCCTTTGGGCTTCTTCTGTTCATCTTGTGTTAGTAGAAGTTTGGTTAGAGACGATTCGCGTTTTTCAACTCCAGCTTTTTCAGATCGTTTTACTGCTGTTGTGCTCTTCACAGGCCTCGCTGTTCTTCAGTGCGTTCTGTTAAGTTCGTTCTGACCAGCCGACCGTTTTGAAACCATGGTGCGGGTACGTACTCATCGTAGAGTTCGTGCTGGAGGAGGCTTGGTGTTGGGGTTCATACTTTGACACAAACCCGGTCCATGAACAGGGTGAGGAGGAATTCATGGACCAAGAATTGGTTACTCCAGCGTGACCAATTCTCGCACATGCCTTTGCTACGTGAGATCCAGGAGAATAATCCTGATGATTTCAGGAATTATCTCAGGATGACGGACCCCGTTTTTCACCTTCAATATCAATGGGCCATCAGAGGGGGTGAGGAATCTGATAAGTGGGCCTTATATTTTTGTCTTTAAATACTCCTTAAATTATACGGATGTTGTGCAAGAATGTTTTTTGTGTAATCTGCTTGCAGTGTTATGTGAAAACACTGGTGGCCTGGCATTGCCACCTGATGCAGATAACGTGGAAGGACTCCCCTTCATCTTTATTGCAGATGAAGCCTTTAGTCTGGGTGAGCACCTCATGAGGCCATTCCCCCAAAGGACCCTCACCCCGGAGACGAGGGTTTTTAACTACCAGAGCGAGAAGAGTTGTTGAGAATACCTTTGGGATAATGGCCAGCCGTTTTCGCCTGTTTCTGACAGCAATCCATATGGCGGACTACAAAATCAACCATATCATCCTATGCTGCTGCATACTGCACAATTATTTAAGAAAAAATTCATACAATTATATAGCCTCCGTTGGGCCTGAGGCCGGACTTATTACAGAGAATTCCCTGACTGGCCTGGATACTGGCCGTACTCTCTTGGCCCCCCAAAGTGCCCGTGAAGTTAGGGAGAAATATTTTACTTATTTTACGGGTAGGGGGGCTATTGCAATTCCAGACAATGTCTAATTTTTTATTAATAAAAAAAAAGATCAGATAAATCTTGAAATTTCTTTATTGCTTGCTTTTCTTTTTGGCTGTCTCCTAGGTTCTCCTAGTGCACTTGTAGTGCCAAGTGTATTTTCCTTTAGTAAATAAGCCCCATTGCCACTGTAAACACAAAATTACTTACAAAACTGGTATTGAGCATTGAAAGAAGAAGACACACATTGCTGTTTCTCAAAATTTTTATTCTGTGCACATTCACATCTGCGTTTAGAAAAATTTTTAAAAAAATATTTGTTATTTTTTCTCAATATATATATATATATATATATATATATTTTTTTTTTTTTACAAACAGGCATGTTTTAACCACTTACCGACCGGCCACTGTATACATACGTCATTACTTTGAAGATGAATATCTCGGTAACGGCAGCAGCTACTGCCACAACCAAGGTATCCATCTTTAGGGCCGGCGGTTCTGTACACGATAATGGTGGTCTCTGTGGCGGGTTCACCGCGAGATCACCGTTATCGGCGGTGGGAGAGGTGCCCACCCCCCTCCCACCGCTCTCCCGCGCCCTCCGCCGCTTACGGAGCCATTGGTAGCGGCGGAGGCGATCGGGTCCTCTCACTTCCTAGGTATGGAGACGAGTGAGGCTAAGATGGCCCACCTGTCTCCATACCATAGGAGGGCGGAATCGACATCATGATGTCAGCTCCGCCCATTTGTCTTAAAGGGGTGAGATTTTAGTACCAGAAGCGCTAAACCCCGAGCCAGACTCGGGATCGCATCGCTGGATCCTGGAAGACGTGACTTACCTTGTCTCTGGGATCCCGCGATGTTCTCCCGCTGTGTCCGGTGGCCGGATCTTCCGCCCGATGCACTGTGTGCCCTGGCTTCCGTTCCCTGCGAGCGTAGCGATGCAGGGGGAGGAACCGGCAGCAAATTCAAAAAGTATAAAACACAAACACACTGACACATTGTAATCCTATTGGATTACACTACTAAATAAAATAAAATTGACCTCAGATTGCCCCTCAGTGCTTTGTCCAGTGCCCCTGCCTGCAGTTTTACTGTACATTCTGTCTGGAAACTGCAGAGCGACCATGGCATCAAAAAAGCACGCTTCAACCGCAAAAGCAGCATATGACCTGCTGGAAAACAGCGAGACAGAATCGCTTGCAGAAGTGAGTGATAACGATTCATGGGGAAGTTTGTCATCAGGCAGGGAAAGCGATTTCAGCAATGATCCTGCGACTGTGCCCAGTGATGTGCGGACTTGGTGCTCAATTGATTGCGGTACGGAGCACACAGCGCCCCCCAAGATTCCGTTTACCGGAGCGTCTGGTATCAAAGTGGAGGTTGAAGATGACAGCCCCTTGGGATACCTCCAACTCTTTTTGACTGATGAGGTCATAGAAAGAATTGTTACAGAGACAAATCGGTACCAGGAGCAACAAGCTGCTATACCTCAGAGGTTTTCAAGGAGCAGAAAATGGGAACCAGTGACCAAGGAGGACATCTGGAAGTTTCTGGGCCTAATTATTCTCCAGGGAGTGGTGGGGAAATATTAGCCACTCCTTTTTTTGGCACGATCATGTCGGAATACAAATTTTATCTCATAATGAAATATCTGCATTTTCAAAATAATTAAGAATTTGATGAGACGTCTCATCCAGCTCCAAAACTGAAAAAGATTTGGGACCTATATCAAATTATTCTGAAAAATTTCCAGCAGACCTATGTACCAGACGGAGACGTCAGTATCGACGAAGGTCTAATGGCCTACAAAGGAAGACTTAGCTGGATACAGTACATCGCATCTAAGAGAGCACGATTTGGCATAAAATCATTCATGCTCTGTGAAGTCAGCACTGGTTACATATGGAATTCGGTCCTTTACACCGGGAAAGGGACCAAATTCAACGACAGATTCAGTCATTATGGAATGGCAACCACTTCTGTTCTTACTTTGATTGAGCCATTGCTGAATCAGGGGCACTGTGTAACCACAGATAATTTTTATACTTCTCCAGAACTCTATGAGTTCCTTCTACAACACAAGACGGATGCATACAGGGCTGTTAGAGCTAACCGGCGTGACATGCCGCCAACCTTGGCAATAAAAAGCTCAAGGCAGGAGAAATAGTTGCCTGGCAAAAAGGCAAAATGATGGCACTAAGATGGCGCGATAAAAAAGATGTGTGCCTAATGAGTACCATTCACAACATCTCTACTCTCATAAGTAAAAAAGAGGCGTTTCACCAGGCCTACAGAAACCCCACTCAGCGCCAGGTTGCGATGCTAGTCGCAGAGCTGCTAACAAGCATGCAAATAAAATTTCATAAATGAATAATAATAAATAGCACCCACTTTGTAAAAAGGGGGAAATACAACCTAAACACAGAGAGCAGCTGTTTAAACACAAAAGATCACATACAGATATAATGTTTCAAAAAATCTAAAAATAGACTATAATGACACACTAAAACAGCGCTAATGTTGAACTATCATCCAAAAGACACGTGGCCAACTACACATGCATAAGGAAATCCATTATAGGAACATCCTTAAAGAGAAAGTCCCTTGAAGAAATAAGTGATGCAGAGTTCAGGGTGTACTTCAACCAGGTCATCAGTTGATAATAAAAAGAATTCTTAACGTGCACCTTCCACCGATCACTCAGGATTCCACCCAGTGTAGACACACTCCCCCTAGGGGGTTAAACTCACCAGAGTTGGAAAATAATAAAACATTCAGAATAATCCAAATCAGCAAACTGGAGTTGACATCACTCATAAGGGATCAGGGATGTTCAGGGCTCATAATGCATCAAAAACAAGAAGAGAGGCATAATAGCGTAATCCTGTTTATTGATTAAACCCCTTCCACCACATAAAAAACTCCCCTTCAATATGTACACGTACATCAAATCATAAAATCAATAAGCAATCATAGAAGCAGGTAGTAGGAGCGTGTTTTACTTCACCATGAACCGTCAGCGCCGCCAGATAGGAACCGCGATTCACTTCCTAGTTGTGCAGTAGGCTCAGGTGGAGCGCACACGTCACTTCCTACGTCGCGTAAGCCACGCTCTGACGCGTTTCGTCATATCCTGACTTCGACAGAGGGCGAGGGCTTCGACAGAGGGCTCGCCCTCTGTCGAAGTCAGGATATGACGAAACGCGTCAGGGCGTGGCTTACGCGACGTAGGAAGTGACGTGTGCGCTCCACCTGAGCCTACTGCACAACTAGGAAGTGAATCGCGGTTCCTATCTGGCGGCGCTGACGGTTCATGGTGAAGTAAAACACGCTCCTACTACCTGCTTCTATGATTGCTTATTGATTTTATGATTTGATGTACGTGTACATATTGAAGGGGAGTTTTTTATGTGGTGGAAGGGGTTTAATCAATAAACAGGATTACGCTATTATGCCTCTCTTCTTGTTTTTGATGCATTATGAGCCCTGAACATCCCTGATCCCTTATGAGTGATGTCAACTCCAGTTTGCTGATTTTGATTATTCTGAATGTTTTATTATTTTCCAACTCTGGTGAGTTTAACCCCCTAGGGGGAGTGTGTCTACACTGGGTGGAATCCTGAGTGATCGGTGGAAGGTGCACGTTAAGAATTCTTTTTATTATCAACTGATGACCTGGTTGAAGTACACCCTGAACTCTGCATCACTTATTTCTTCAAGGGACTTTCTCTTTAAGGATGTTCCTATAATGGATTTCCTTATGCATGTGTAGTTGGCCACGTGTCTTTTGGATGATAGTTCAACATTAGCGCTGTTTTAGTGTGTCATTATAGTCTATTTTTAGATTTTTTGAAACATTATATCTGTATGTGATCTCTACTCTCATGATACATACAAAAGGTAGAAAAGACGTAATGAAACCTCAAGTCGTAATGGACTACAACAACACCATGGAAGGTGTTGACAGAGCTGACCAGGCCATGACTTTTTATCCTGCTATGAGAAAGCAACAAAAAAAATTACAAAAAAATCTTCAGGCACCTTCTTGAACAGTGCCTGTGGAATGCTTTCATTCTTCTAAAAAAAAAAAAAAGAGTGACAGGCCTGTGATTCATGCAGACTTCGTTTGGAAAGTTGCCGAACTTATATTTCTCAAGCACCAAACACCAACCACTGTAAATAGATCTGGACGTTGTGCTGCTGGCGTTGTGAACCCGGAACGCCTGACAGGTCAACATTTTATGGACCACATTCCACCAATGGAAAAGAAGTCAGCACCCACAAGGATGTGTGTGGTTTGCTGCTCTAAACGTGATGACACAGGAAGGAAAAACAGAAAAGGAACCCGGTTCTACTGTCCTGACTGTGACGTCGGACTTTGTGCTGTACCCTGTTTTAAAATTTTCCATACCCGAGATGTTTACTAAAGCAATATGACTACTAATATTGTACTCTTGTTTGGCCAAAAAAAAGTCAGTGTTTTTGAATATATTATTTAATAAATTTATTGAATAAAAAGTATTATTACTATTATATTATTATTTGTTATTATTTATAGTTATTTATTATATTATAATTTATGATTTTGTGTTTCAAACTTTATCATACCCAGGATGTCTACTAGACTCTTGTTTGGACAGATTTCAGTGAGTTATTCCTAAGAATTACAGGCCTACAATATAAAACGCCACATTTCCATGCAAAAATAATGGTACCGCTTTCAGCACCTAAAATCCGAAATAATCATACCGCCAGGGAGGTTAAAGTCCAAATATGAGATCTGAGGACTTTTTGACCCCAGATCTCATATTTAAGAGGACCTGTCATGCTTTTTTCTATTACAAGGGATGTTTACAATTAAAAAAAAAAAAAAAAACAGTGAAAAAAGAAATAAAATAAAGTAAAATAAATAAATAAATAAATAAAAAACTTTAAAGCGCCCTGTCCCGACAAGCTCGCGCGCAGAAGCGAACGCATACGTGAGTAGCGCCCGCATATGAAAACAGTGGTCAAACCACACAGCAATAATTCTAGCCCTAGACCTCCTCTGTAACGCAAAACATGCAACCTGTAGAATTTTTTAAACGGCGCCTATGGAGATTTTTAAGGGTAAAAGTTTGACGCCATTCCACGAGCGGGCGCAATTTTGAAGCGTGACATGTTGGGTATCAATTTACTTGGCGTAACATTATATTTCACAATATAAAAAAAATTGGGCTAACTTTACTGTTGTCTAATTTTTTTATTCAAAAAAGTGAATTTTTTCCAAAAAAAGTGCGCTTATAAGACCGCTGCGCAAATACAGTGCAAAAAAAAGTATTGCCATTTTATTCTCTAGGGTGTTAGAAAAAAAACAATATAATGTTTGGGGGTTCTAAGTAATTTTCTAGCAAAAAAACCTGTTTTAAACATGTAAACACCTAAAATCCAAAACGAGGCTGGTCCTTAACATACACAACTCTGGAACTTACAAAGTTCAACGTATAAAAACTGAAGGCTATATCAGACATTATAGTGTCAAAAATGTCTTGATATTGCCTTCATCAGATGGGGTGATGTCACCCCTATAAAAGCCAAATTTTGAAGATGCACACAAATTGGGAGTCCAAATGGGTAATGTCTGAAGGGATATTTAGCTTAACCACATCCATTTTACAATAATCAACTTCCATTTTGTTTTTTATCCTGTACTCTATTTTACAGACAGCTGCATGTACTGTTCATTATTCTTCTTATCTTTCCTTACTTTCCATTTCTTGTAAAGCACATAATTTCCCAGAAATTATGCGTTTGTTTGGTTTCACTTTTGTCATAAAATGTTTCTGTATTTGATTGGATAATTTGTATGACACGGTCAAGGGGCGGTAGTTTCTGAAAGCGCCCTTTAAATATTCACACCAAAGAATAAAGATTAGATTTTCTCGGCGAGACTTTGTCATTTCTTTTTTTATCATTGTCTCAATGGGCTAATCTCACAGGCCTGTGGGGGTTGTAAGGTACATCTTATGCAGAGTTATCGAGGGTCTAAAAATATCCCTAGACAACCTACATCTCCCAACAATGTCAACATGTGCTATCTCCCATCATAGGGGATCAATGGACGTGTTTTGGGGGTTACCTACTAGAGTTACAAGGAAGGGGTTGCACCCACAAAATGAGTACATTGAGATCCCCTGATGGCAGATAGCACATGTTGACACACTGTGTGCATCTTCAAAATTTGGCTTTTAAAATGTAAAAAAAACTATTTGTCTGTTGAGTCCAACAAATGGGAAAATGGATGTGATTTGCAATAAATTTATATTCTCCCCAACACATCTATCATGTTCTTCATTTGTTGCTCCATAACATTCAGTTTATTTCGAATAATGTCGATTTCCCCATTCCACATCATGATGTCGTGGATGAGCCACTGGGGGCTGTCACTAGTGAAAAGTTCAGCTTCCTTTTCCACAGCCAACACATCACCTAAAAATTGGTTAAAAAACATGTATTAAGAAATATGCAGGCATACATAGATTACCTGAAGCTGGGGTGTCAGACACTCACCTGTTTGGGTAACCATCTCGCCCACTTCCTCCACCTTTCCTTCCTCCAGATCCTCGGGGGGGCTTGGGCTGATTTCCCATTCTTGATGATGTGGGGGGTCCCTGGTGTCCTCTGAGACACCCCAATTATCCACTGGCGCACCTGTGTTGGTCACCCTAAAAAATGTGCTCTGGTGTCCCACACTAGTGCTCCTGAGTCCAGATGTGTAAACAGCTGCTGAGTGTCCTCTCCTTACATTCCACTGAATCAAGTTTGCAATTCATTCTAGTTTCAAAGACATCTAGACAACAATGTCGTAAACTTTTAAGACAAATTAACATGACCAAAATGTAGTTAACCCTGTATCAGCTAAAAACATCGTATTTATTTGCAAACGAACGATGTTTCCTTCGAACGATTGCTGTGCCCACGAACATGAAAGTAGCCATTTAAAACTGTACAACAGTAAAGAAAAGCACATGAAGCAGCATGCAAGTTAATAATCATAATAGGAACACACAACAAGTACTTACTTTTTTTTAAGCACTTTCTTTATCCTTCTGATCCGGCTCCCTTAATTTTAGGTCTGACCAGCATTTTCTTAATTGCTCCTTTGATCGTCGTATCCCAAATTTGTAACGGAGACTCTTCACCACTTTTGTCATGATTTTGGCCCTATGCAGATTGGGGTTTGGGTACAGCCCATTCTTAGCACCATAGTGAGGCCTCCTCAATATGTGGACCATCTCCACCATCTCCTCAAAGGACATATTGGAGGCCTTAAACCTCCTCCTGGATCGGGACGTTTTGGCCTCTGGGCTTTCCTCCTCGTTACTACTATTAGTAGTCACCTGGTGTGTCTCCGCCATGTTCCTCTCCCACTGCGACGAAAGAGACGGGGAATCTTCGAGAAAGAACGTCAGGGGCGGGCGACGCGGGCGGAGTTTCACGCATGCGCAGTCTATATCAAGCTAACATGCATTTGTCGTACGTCCTATCAGTGTGTGTGTATGGAGGAAGGACGAACGGAAGTGGTGAGCGTCCTAAACAAAGGTAAAATTTGAACTGGGCCCATCACAATGGCCTATACTACTTCAAAATTGAGGCCTATATTGGGATATGATAATGAGAGTTTAGGCTGACATTAGTGTTTTTGTTTTGTGTATTGTCTTACAGCAAAGATGAATCACTTTAAGGACCCAGAATTTATGGCCGGTTTCATAGACAGATACAGGGAGATGAGGAATTTGTGGTTGGTGAAACACAGCTTTTATTATAATAAACAAGCTAGGAGGTCATCGCTGGAGAAACTTTTGGAATTTGTGAAGACTCAGGTCCCCGATGCAAACATGAAGTTTGTGGATAATAAAATTGGGATCTTGAGGAACATGTATAAGAAGGAGCATAATAAGATCCAGAAATCACTCCGATCAGGAGCATTAGCAGAGAATGTTTATGTCCCCAGGCTATGGTACTTCAACAAACTGCGGTTTCTGGATGACCAGACTGAAGCCAGGGAATCTCTTTCGACCCTTCCCTGCAGCCTTCCCTCCACCGTTCCCTCAACCCCAGCAGAGGCTGACAAGGAACAACCTGGACCTTCCATCCTGGAAGAAGTGGATGCGCCCAGCTGGAGTCAGGTATATTCTTTTTTAGACATATTTATTGTCCTAATATTAATGATGTTAACTAGATGTTATAATTGCTTACAAATCAATGATTTTATACCAAAAATGATGTATACATATCACTAGACAGTAGTGGCCAAAAATGTTGGTGACCAGCTTGAAAAATGCTGGGGTGAGAATGATAGTCTTTTCTATTTATTAACATTCAATTTGCAAGTCATGAGCTGAAAATTGTGTGTGATTGATGAAGAAAAAACTACAACTATTTTATACACAGGATGAGCTCAGCCAGGAGGAGGGTCTGGAAAGCGTCAGCCAGGAGGAGGCCGTGCCCAGTGGCAGCCAGGAGCAGGCAGTGCCCAGTGTCAGCCAGGAGGAGGCCGTGCCCAGTGGCAGCCAAGAGGTGGCTGGGCCCAGTAGGAGCCTCACCCAATCCCAGGTGCCTCCCCTCTGCCTTACAACCAAAAGACCCCAGAAGGGGACAATGACAGAGGAGGCAGCACTGGGCTTCATTAGGGAAGCCAGCGATTTCCTCAGGAGCCCCCCAGTGCTGAAGAGGCCTATGGCTGCTATCTAGCCACCAGGTTGCTGGAATTGGAGAAGGGCCAACGCCTCCTCTGTGAGAGAATTTTTTTTGATGCCCTTCAGAAGGGGTAGAGGGGCCAGCTGACTGAGAACAGCAACATATATGAACAAGCCCATCCTCCTCCTCCTCCTAATGCCACAAGTCCACCACCAGAGCCACAGCCTCCAAGGAAGGCTGCAGGGAAGGCTGCAGGGAAGCGTGGATGTAAGTCTGCAGGGTAGACAAGAAAGTGATGGCCTGGGTTCAGTCTGGTCTGACAGAAGACGCAGGCTGGTGTAGAGCCACAGCCTGGGGACAGATATGTCATCTGCTGCTGGTCCTGATCTCTGGGATTCCTGGACCAGATTGTGCTCCCTATTATATGGACTCCTCAAGCTTCCAATTTTCTTTTCCACAGACTTGATGTGTGCCCTGGGGGCCAAAAGGCTTAGCAAATTCCAAAAGGTTCTCCAGTGTTGACTTCCTCTTTATTTTGTTACCCAGAATAAATGGATATTTTATTTTCAATAAATACTTTCCTATATGTTTTTCTTCAAAAAGGACAGTTTGTTTGTGAGTAGGCAGGTACATTTTAAAAAGACAATGTCAAATTAACAAGGGACACCAACCTCCTTAAGGTTAATAAAAAATACAAGATAATGTTATTGTGGTAACTTAACACACAAAAAAAAAAAAAATTATATGGAGATCACTAGAAAATTATTTTTAAGTAATCGTAAAATAAATTTTGATGAATTAAAAAATTATAAAAAATGAGTAAAAAAATAATTGTAAACATTATTATGGAGATCGGGCTTTTAAAAATTAGAATATTATTCAAGAGATGAGGATAAATAATGAAGAAATAAGTTTGTGAGACGTCTGTGTGAATATGAGCAGCAAAACAACTTCATTCTTCTAGCATTATAAAGAAGAAAAGAATGCGCTGCATTAAAAGATCACAGAATTAGCAGAGTCAGGCATGTGCTAGCTCCAATATGAACGCTAGTTTTACCACACCGAGCACTTCCGTCTCATACTTGCTTCAGAGCATGCGTCTTTTTTGGTCCATCAGATGGAGAAGGTCAAGTCAGATGAGGCATACAGAAGATCGGAATATACCATGAAAAGCTTACGTCGGACTTTTTTTGTCAGACATTCCGCTCGTGTGTACGCGGAATCACAGTATACAGGAGGTTTGATGCTAAAATTGTTGCTCTCACTCTAATGTTTGTGGCGATACCTCACATGTGAGGGACCACAGATCTCTCCTCTGAAAACTGAGATTGGTTTATGTAGATGCTTTACAAACTGGTACCGATGAGGAAGCAGCGAGGATTTTGTCACTTCTGGTTTGCTGTTTACAAGACGTTCCAAGCCTGTCAAGCACCTGATCAAACCAATCTTGGTTTCTTACATCACAGAGGGGTACAGATGTGCCTTCCTCCCCTCTCAGAAGACAAGCCTATCGAGTGGTGGCGGTACGGGACTCCCTGATCGCACAGGAGAGCCCGGTAAAGGCACCCTGTAGAAGTGACAGAGCGGCCGTATAGCCCCCAAACCCCAAGGTACATTATTGACTAGCACTATTGACCATCATGTATTGCGACAGAGGCCACATGCAGAGTGTGGATTATTGGGTTAATTTGTTATATATCCTGTGCCCTTTGCTACATTTTATTTACTATTTGCACATGCATCCAGCTATCTATTGGGAATTTTGTACAGCTGTTTGACCTGTTTAAGATGCACCCGGGCATTGGATTGGGAAAAGACACTGAGTTACATATATACCCTCCATTTTTTATCTCCTTTCTTTCTCCTCTAGAACCCAACCCCCCCCCCCCCCCCTTTTTTTTTTCTTTTGTGTGTACGTGTTTGAGGATGCACTGACATGTTTTTTACTATAGTTGGTAATGTTTGAGAAAAGAGGGGATAGTACTCAATAAAATGCAGTATGTTGTTTAACACTATGGGGGTTATTTACGAAAGGCGAATCCACTTTGCACTGCAAGTGCACTTGAAAGTGCACTTGGAAGCGCAGTCGCTCTAAATCTAAGGGGTAGATCTGAAATGAGGGGAAGCTCTGCTGATTTTATCATCCAATCATGTGCAAGCTAAAATGCTGTTTTTTATTTTCCTTGCATGTCCCCCTCGGATCTACAGCGACTTTACTTCTAAGTGCACTTGCAGTGCAAAGTGGATTTGCCTTTAGTAAATAACCCCCTATCCCCAGTCTTTGTTTACATTGACCTGTAAATTGGGAATCCCAGTGTGACAGCTGAATGTGCTGGGCGGGGACGCTGGCTCATTTAGGAAGCTGTCACAAAAAAAATAATAATAATAATGATGATGATAATAATACCACTGCAAAATTTTTCACTTCACATTGTAGCTGGAGGTTCACTCCACCGATCACACATTTTGTTCAATTGTTCACACAATTTACCATTGATGTAGACAGTACATTGATCCCCCTTATATCATTTACCCTGCTGGTCGATTGTTCTTATATACCTATAGTGCTAGGCTGTTTGCTCTGTTGATGAATGTTAACTCTCATGGTCTTAGGATCAAATGTTTACAACTGCTCACCCCTATGGTGTTTGGTGCAACATTTTACTTTTTTCTAGTGGATACTTTAAAAGTAGAGGTATTGTGAAAAAAAAACAGTTTCACATTACCACTTGACCTCCAGAAGATGTACGCCCCTTCAAGACCAGGCCATTTTTTTGCTTTTTGGCACTGCGTTAATTTAACTGACAATTGCAAGGTCATGCAATGCTGTACCCAAATAAAATGTATTTACTTTTTTTGATCACCACTGGGTTTTTTGTTTTTTTGCCCTATGAACGAAAAGAGAACGAACATTTTGAAAAAAACTTTATTTTTTACTTTCTGCTATAAAATATGTCCTATAAAAAAATGAAATAAGATTTTTCTTTAAAAATTTAGGCCAATATGTATTCTGCTACATATTTTTTGTAAAAATAAATTCCCAATAAGCGTATATTGATTGGTTTACGCAAATGTCATAGCATCTACAAACTATGGCACTGTATATATATTAGGCGTCACTAAATGGCGGTCTGGATCTGGACCCAGTAAAAGTCCTATCCGGACTGCAGCCTTGCCAAATAGTTGCCTATGTGTCCTCTCCCCACCAACGGCACGCCTGCCCACCGCTGCCGCTATTATCCTTAATTAAGTTCACAACATGGGAGGCGTGGCAGGTCTATCCCTTTCCTAACATCGCAGCACTCCCCTCTTCCTTCCCACAGTGCCTTGCCTTATTCACGCAAGATGGGAACTATGACAGGCCTGGACAAAAAGCAGGACTTTTCAAGTTAAGAAGCTGGTGATTGATTGCTAGGCAGCAGGGCAGTCCCAGCAATCAATCACCCACCTTTAACATGAGAATTCCCACCCTTTGTGCAGTCCTGCCGTGCTTAAGGTAGGGCACTGTGGGGTGGGGGGAGGAAGGGGGGAGTGCTGCGATGTTATGAAAAGGAGAGGAGTTTGTAATATCAAGGTAGGACTGTGATGGGGGAATCTGTGATTGGGGGGTCTGTGAGAGGTCTGTGATCATTGGGGGGTCTGTTATGGGGGTCTGCGATGGGTCAGTCTGTGGTAAGGGGTCTGTGATGATTCAGTCTGTGATGGGGGTATGTGATGGTTCAGTCTGTGATGAGGGGTCTGTGATGGGGGTCTGTGATGGTTCAGTCTGTGATGGGGGTCTGTGATGAGGGTCTGTGATGGGTCAGTCTGTGATGGGGGTCTGTGATGGGTCAGTCTGTGATGGGGGTCTGTGATGGGTCAGTCTGTGATGGAGGTCTGTGATGGGTCAGTCTGTGATGGGGGTCTGTGATGGGTCAGTCTGTGATGGGTCAGTCTGTGATGGGGGTCTGTGATGGGTCAGTCTGTGATGGGGGTCTGTGATGGGTCAGTCTGTGATGGGGGTCTGTGATGGGTCAGTCTGTGATAAGGGGTATGTGATGGGTCAGTCTGTGATGGGGGGTCTGTGATGGGTCAGTCTGTGATGAGGGGTCTGTGATGGGTCAGTCTGTGATGGGGGGTCTGTGATGGGTATGTCTGTGATGAGGGGTCTGTGATGGGTCAGTCTGTGGTCAGTCTGTGGAGAGCCACTCTGCCGCCGTACTCATACATGAGGCTCTCGGCAAGTGGTTAAAGTGGTTGTAAAAGCATGACATTTTTTGCCTTAAAGCCGATCTTCACCCTCATTCTTATCTTCCCCCTCTACACCCCTCTTCCCCCCTGCTGTTCAAATGGGACATTTTTTAAAATGTATTTAGACTTTATTAAAACAGTTCTGGCCTGCCCCCCCCCATGCACGTCATTCTCCTAGGCAAATGAGGTGCACTTTGCACGCTGTGCCACCTTATATATGCACATCACATATCCCAGGAGGCATAGTCTTTCACTGAGAAAAGAGGAGGGGGGTGAGCTTAGCAGTGAATCATTGAGACAGCTGCTGGCTGAACACGGAATAGCCCGTGGGCAGTGGCGTATCCAGGGTATGGCACACATGGCAAGTGCCATAGGCGCAATATGAAATGGGCGCTGCTGAGTGGCTGGGCAGCAAGGCTTTGTCCTGCATAATTATGTTGCTTATATGTCAACTTGTGGCTGAATAGGACCTGCAGCAGTGTGAACATCCAGCACATCCAGGGATTGGCGAGGGAGCCAGCCGGATGTTCACTGTGCAGTTCCAATTAAAGACTACACCTGTCAGATCCAAGTTGTGATGTCGGTTTTGGGCGGGACTGCTACTCAGACCCGCCCCTCTGTCAAACAACCAGTGTAATGAAAGAGCCGACTCACATGTAATGCTCCTCCCCCTCCTCCCTTGCACAGAGCACAGCAGCTCCTCCCCTCTAGCAGGTTGTAACTAAGCCCCGCCCCTCCCTCTACGTCCTTTCCAGCATGAGCAGCTTCTGTTCTTATACACAGGGAGAACACTGCAGGTGAATGTAAGGTGAGTGTATAGTGAGAGGAGGCTGAGCTCTGATTGGACAGTGGGGTATCAGACATGCAGAGGAGGGACTTCAGGTCCCAGCATGTCAGCTGCTTTCTGGGGAGGTTTGTTATTATGCCATCACTATGTACAGTGCTGAGGACATCACTTCCTGGGTACTACATACTGTGTGATGTTCCATCCACTCACTGTGCTGGTGGGGGGGGGGGGGGTTGATGTGTCAGGCTGGCCTCCCCCTCAGCTGTCTGTATGTTCTGGTGGGATCTATCATTGCAGATATTATATCTCTCTGCAGATTGGATCTGTCCAGTGTGTGGGCTCTGGGGCCCCCTACAGGAGATCTGAGAGGGGGATCAGGCACCTAGGGGTGTCAGGCAGTAAAGAGAACCTGTCATCGTCCATTCAGATCAAAGACCCCTTTCACACTGTACCACCCCGGGCGTCAGCGGTAAAGTGGCGCTAAAATTTTTTAGTGCTCACTTTACTGTCGTTTTAGCTGCGCTATTTGGCTACTAGCGGAGCGGTTTGAACCCCCCGCTAGCGACCAAAAAGGGGTTAAATCTGCCCACAAAACGCCTCCATAGCGGTGTTTTGCCAGTGATATAGCAGCTCATGGGGAGGAGCGGTGAGTTTTCACCACTCCTTCACCGCTCCAAAGAAGCTGCTGGCAGGACTTTTTCTGACGCCCTGCCAGCGCACTTCTCCAGTGTGAAAGCACTCAGGCTTTCACATTGGAGTGAATTGAGCCGCTTTTTCAGGGCGCTTTGCAGGCGCTATTTTTAATGCTGTAGCGCCTGAAAAACGCCTCAGTGTGAAAGGGGTCTAAAAGATAAGTACTACAGCTGGGCGCCTCCATTGCTGACAACATCCCTGCACTCTCCTGCCATCTGTCTGTCTGTAAGGCACCTGGTGAATGCTTTGCTCTGTGCCAAGGCCGATCCCTGATGTGGGGAGACATATAGGCCCCTTTCACACTGAGACGCTTTGCAGGCGCTAAAGTGCTAAAAATAGCGCCTGCAAAGCGCCCTGAAAGAGCCGCTCAATTCACTCCAATGTGAAAGCCCCGAGGGCTTTCACATTGGAGTGGTGCACTTGCAAGTCCTGCAAGCAGCATTTTTGGAGCGCTGTAGGAGCAGTGTATTTACCGCTCCTAAAGCGAACCCTTCCCATTGAAAACAATGGGGCAGCGCTCCAAACCCGCCTGCAAAGCGCTGCTGTTTTAACCCTTTTTCAGCCGCTAGCGGGGGTAAAAAAAATTTTAACCCTCGCTAGCGGCCGAATAGCGCCGCTAAAATGACAGTAAAGCGGCGCTAAATATAGTGCCAGTGCCCGCAACGCTTCAGTGTGAAAGTAGCCTAAAGCTGACATTTACCTGAAAATGGAATTGGGTATACACTGTTCATTTTTTCTCATTCAACCAGCAGGCTGAATGAAAAAAAACTGACAGCTTTTGGCGACTCTTTCATTACACTGGTTGTTTGACAGAGGGGCGGTCTAAGTAGCAGTCCCTCCCATATCCGACATCACAGCTTGGATCTGACAGGTGAAGTCTCTGATCTCTCTGAGCTGAAAAGGAGTGTGCACCCAGTGCACTGAAAGGTGAATGGAAGCTCTGGCTGCAGTGGATAGAAGAGCCATCTACAGAAAGGAGCTGCTTTTACAAAAATAAACAAGTGGAAGATGGTGGAGCTTTGGGGAGATGAGGGCAGAGCAGAGGGGCAATAGTGAGATGTGAATGGATGACCTGCACTCTGTGCAAAAGGCACTCCAGAAACCTGCAGTCTGTACCTAGTGCTCTCCCGAGCCTTGTACTCTGTAAATAAAGCACTCCAGAAATCTACTCCCTGTGCATATCACACTCCTGAACAAGGCACTCTGTTCATAGCACACTTCTGAACCCTGAACTCTGTACACAATGCATTCCTGAATCCTTCCACACTTTGTTCAACACACACTTTCATAGTTTATACAAAACCATTTGTAATGGAAGCTTTTCCTTTTTTTTTTTTTAATGATAGTGCTGGGGTTTGTATGTGTCCATGAGACTTTATCTTGTGGCACAGCAATCAAAGCATATTTTAGAAGTACAAGGAAACCTGGGTTTTGTTTAGCCAGGCCCATTAAGCCCCCCCCCCACTGTTAAGAGTCTGACCACATCCACTTTTGCCACAGTGCACGTAGCGTGCCGTCGGACACTTCCTCCCTCAAGTGTCCCTCATTCTGAAGTTCAAAAGTTGGGAGGTATGGTCTCTTCTGCCCGTAAAAGCCTGTTAGGGTAGCGTGCCTGTAAAAAGATGGCCATGGGCCGGCCATGCAACCGTTTCAAAGCCTGCAGGGCTCAGGAAAGATCATACAGGCTCAACCGGGCAGCGCATGTGCAGTAACGTAATGTCACCGCCTGGCGCCATTTTTAAATGGAAGGCAATCGTTCTCGGCGGTGCCACAGCGGCGCAACAGTGCAGAGGAGGCACAGACCACAGGAGGACTCAGGAGAACATTACTGGGGGGGGAAGCCGGCCCAGCAGAGGAGGACAGTACACTGATGTGCACAGTGCCTGACTGGAGAGGTGAACGGGACACAGTGACAGAACAGAAGACGGACACTGACTGATGTGGAAAGGTATGGTAATATTAAGGGGGGACAGAGTAGGAAACTACCATGTCCACAGCCTCTAATCATGTCCTATCCGCAGTATATGAAAGATGAAATGTTTTGACAGGGGCGCAGTTTCAGTGGTTGCCATAGGCGCCATTTTCACTAGATACGCCTCTGCCCGTGGGTTCCCGATGACTTCATAAATAAAGATGGTGGAGCAGAACTGAGCGTGGGGCAGAAGGGAAGAGGATCTCAGCAGGACAATGTTGGATTTGCTGGGTGAGTAAGTGTGTTAAGTGTGCTGGACCAGGGGTAAAAAAGGAATAAAATGAGGGGAGAGGGTCAAAGTCCTCTGCAATGCATTCCCTGCATTAAGGGAAAAAATATCCCACTATTTACACACAGTCCAGCTCTGGAGCAAGCCTGCATGTGCATCCCCAAAGTAAGGCTTCTTTGACGGCACTTGGAGAAGAGGAACAGCCAAGAACACAGGTAGGGGACCCCAGAAGAGAAGGTCCAGGGCCGCTCTGTGCAATACCATTGTAAAAAGCATGTGAAGGGGCTTCTGCTTGGCTGTATGATGGCTGGGTGAAGTCCCCACTCCATTTCTTCTTGGACAGGACTACAACCTGCCACTGGTAGTGTGTTAGCCTTCACCGTATTGTACCCAACTCTTTGCCGTAGGGCTTCCCACAACATCCCCAGCCATTAGGCTTCATATTCTAAAGAAAGGCATGTCAACAAAAGTTTATAGTTCCACTTTACTGTAGCCCTTGAAAGATGACAAGCAATACCTCAAATCACAAAGACATACTATCCGGTGTCACTTAGCATACTTCGCCAGTCACATACATTGGATGATCCGCACCAGTCAAACGTGAAAGCCACACATTGCTCATCACTGTTAAGCCATCTTCCCTTAAGATCTCTCTCTCATTGGGAGCAGCACGGTGTTAGGATCATCTCTCTGTATACTATACTGTATCTTTAGATCTCTGCTTTATTTGAACCGGGATTCACAAGGTAAAGCATCCTGCTCTATCAGCTGGGATTAACAAGATGCTTTCTATAGTATACCACTCTCTCTTTCTCTGTCCCACTCTATAGCTCTACCCAGCCAGATACACACCCTGATGTTATTCTCTTATTCCCAGAGTCATTAGTACTCACTCATAGGGCTCTGACTTGCCCATTAGGCTTTTTGCATCCAGCTCTTGACTTTCTTCTAGTCATTCCAGAGATAGGACTGCTGCAGCTGCTCCTACTAAATTCTGTACACTTCTCTCAGGATTGCTGCCCTGAGCTGACTACATATGCATAGCAGTGGGAAGTTTAGCTCCCATGCCACAGCTACACTAGGCTCCTCCCAACCTGGCATATACTGTTTAAGGGAACTGACTTCACTACACCCATGACATTACTACAGGAAGGCTCTAAAAGGGAACCTAACACTCACTTACATAATTCCCTAGTACCACACTATTCTGGGACAGAGCCACCTAGTGGTAGACTGACTAACTGCATCTGCTTATAAGAAGGTAAGTAAAACCTGTTTGTTATTTTTTAGAAAAATATTTATTTTGGCCTTTACAATCTCTTTAAACACTGCATAAAATAGCTTATTTTTTCTCTGTCCTGTTTACAATATTCAAATGTTCCACAGCCAGCGTCATTTAGAGTCCTCTTAGTTCTTAAAGGGGTTGTAAAGGCAGAAGGTTTTTTATCTTAATGCGTTCTATGCATTAAGATAAAAAGCCTTCTGTGTGCAGCAGCCCCCCTCAGCCCCCCTAATACTTATCTGAGGTCCCTCTCTGTCCAGCATTGTCGACGAGTGTGTCAGCCGTCCGGGATTCTCCCACCTGATTGGCTGAGACACAGCAGCGGCGCCATTGCTGTCAATCAAAGTCAACTAACCAATCAGGGGAGAAAGGGGCGGGGCCGGGTCGGGGCTTCGTGTCTGAAAGGGCACAGGGAGCTGTGACTCAGCTCGGGTGCCCCCATAGAAAGCTGCTTGCTGTGAAGGTACTGAACAGGAGGGAGGGGCCAGGAGCACAGAAGAGGGACCCAGTCTGCTCTGTGCAAATACACAGGGCAGGTAAGTTTAACATGTTTATTATTTTTATAGCAAGAAAAAAAAAAAGCCTATATAATCCCTTTAAGCTCTTGTTTTTAAATAAAATTGAATGTTAATAATGATAAGACTGGCAGTCATGCTTTGGCCTCTTCATTTCATGGGCTCCCTCAATACCTTCAGAACACTGTGTATGATGCAGTTGTATATGTGTAGGACATCAATGAATAAATATTTTCTAACTAACCCCTGGCACTAAGCCTCAAAAAATATATAATTCCTGATATTGCAACTCTGTGGTTCGCTCAATGTCTCCAGCAGCAGGAAGCAGATATGGAACCAGCAGGCTAAGAAGAAATCCTTTTCCCATGGCACCCCTATAATAAGGTACCTGAGACAAGACTGTAACCCTGCTGATGGTAGAAAAAGCTTTGGATGTGTGTGTTATCCAGAATTAAGCTCCCAGCCAAGCCCTTTCCATCACCTTTCTTCTAGAGCTGATAATACAAATCCTGCAATTTCATTTAGTGGCTTTGTACATGAGCAAACATGCCAGACACACAGCACGGCTTTATCGGGCCAATTGTATTCTACTCCTTCATTGTGCCTGTTAACCTCATAACATTTCAGTATTTACATTTTCATTATTAATTCAAGAACGATACGCTTTAGTGGAACAGAAAAAACATTAGTTCTGACGATTGTCCTAGAACAATGACTATATCACAAAGCAGGCTTATTCATTAATAAGCACCTACTGTATTATCTAATAAGAACTATTGGATTCTGGCTACAATGGACCAGTGAGCTTAAAATGCAAACCAGAACTAGTAATAACACAAAAATATGTGTGGACATTTCTTTAGGAGTTAATCAAAATGAAAATTACTTGAGTGAAAACTATTTAATATAGGTGTCATTTTTAACTGCCTGTATCAAATTGGCAGTAATGCCAAAGGCCTCTAGTTAGAAAAGTTCCAGTTTAGCAAAAAGACAGAGAAATCCAGTGCAAAAAGATCAGTGTGTAAGTATATGTGACTATTTATTTATTTTAAAATATGTAAATGCGCTCACAAACATGGTGAAGGAGAGAGCATGTAGTGTGGTATGCTGGCAGAAGACTGATGAAAGGGGAATTTTTGTCAGTTTATCTCATATGCATTAGGAAGCACTATTGCAGTGTGGTCACTTCCACTTACCTTCATGTTTTACATTTCATTAATAAATAGTTGTTTTTGATACTATTACACGAGTGTTTACTGTCATTCGATAAGCCCCAACTTTTCTTGTCCCCTCCTGTTTGGGATGTATTGTGTTTACAGTTACTTCAGGGGCTGAATGACAGACATCACTATATATCTATTTTAAAACATGTTATTTCAAGCCTCTTTCTACCATTTGTTTAATGCACTGGTCACGCTGCATTGATGGGCACTGGTCATGCTGCATTGATGGGCACTGGTCACGCTGCATTGATAGGCACAGGTCAGGCTGCATTGATAGGCACTGGTCACGCTGCATTGATAGGCACTGGTCACGCTGCATTGATGGGCACAGGTCACGCTGCATTGATGGGCACTGGTCATGCTGCATTGATGGGCACTGGTCACGCTGCATTGATAGGCACAGGTCAGGCTGCATTGATAGGCACTGGTCACGCTGCATTGATGTGCACAGGTGAGGCTGCATTGATAGGCACAGGTCAGGCTGCATTGATGGGCAAAGGTCAGGCTGCACTGATGAGCACAGGTGAGGCTGCATTGATGGGCACTGGTCACGCTGCATTGATGGGCACTGGTGAGGCTGGATTGATGGGCACTGGTGAGGCTGTGCTGATGAACACTGGTGAGGCTGCACTGATGGGCACTGGTGAGGATGCACTGAAAGGCACTGATAAAGTTGTTGTTATTATTTATTTTTGTAACTTAATTCTGCATAAAACATTTAAGTGTTATTTCATGAGATAATTTATGAGGGCGTGTTTGGGGGCGGAATTAGGGGTGGGGCAAGGTAGGGGTTGGGTGGGGCAACTGGTGGCTAGTAACCCGTAAGGCCTGGCTAGTAGCTCAGGACTTAAAATTTTGAGTCCTGTATATATTATACTTTATTAATAAATTGATTTACATACATTATCTATATTATATATTAAAGCTTTAAAATAATTCACTTGTTTAACCACTTCCAGACTGCCCACCGCACATATACTGCACGTTGAGCCATGCATGAGATACAGCGGGAGCGTGAGCCACGTGCCTGGGGGAGCTCGCCTGTGGGTCCGGCAGTCTCGATGTCCGCCGGCCACCCACAATTGCAGTAAACAAGGCAGATTCCCGTTCTGACAAGGGACAGCACTGAGATCTGCTGTGTCTAGTGATCAGGAACAGCGATCTCTGTGTTGTCCCAGTAAGCCCATCCCCCACACTGTTAGAACACACCTAGGGAACACAGTTAACCCGTTGATCGCCCCCTAGTGTTAACGCCTTCCCTGCCAGTGTCATTTATACACTGATCAGTGCTTTTTTTAGCACTGATCACTGTAATAATGTCACTGGTCCCCAAAAAGTGTCGCTTGGGGTCAGATTTGTCCACCGCAATGTCGCCGTGCTGCTAAAAATCGCAGATCGCTGCCTTTATCAGAAAAAACAATAAACAAAAATAAAAGTCCAAAAACCTATCCCATAGTTTGTAGACGCTATAACTATATGTAGCGAAATACATATGGGCCTAACTAGTGAATAAATTTGTTTTTTTATATATTTTTTTTTTGGATATGTATTATAGCAGAATGTAAATAATATTGTGCATTTTTCAAAGTTGTCAGTCTTTTTTTGTTTATAGCGCAAAAATTAAAAACCGCAGAGGTGATCAAATACCACCAAAAGAAAGCTCTATTTGTGGGAAAAAAAGGACATCAATTTTGTTTGGGTACAGGGTCGCGTGACCGTCCAATTTTCAGTTAAAGCGACGCAGTACCGTATCGCAAAAAATGGCCTGGTCATTAAAGAGGTTGTAAACCTCCCTGCAGTACTTCCTGAGAATAAGGCTTACCTATAGGTACTGTAAATATCTCCTAAACATGCGCAGTTTAGGAGATATTTACTGTATACTGCAATGATGATGTCATCGGCGCATGCTCTCTGAAGGAACAGTCGCCCGTGCCGTTTCTTCAGGAGCGAGTGACATGACTGGCGGCTCCCGCGCACATGCGGCCACCGAAGAAAGAGGGGCAAACATGGATTCGGCCTGCAGCAGAGACGGCGCAGGCTTCAATTGGAGATAATATATAAATAAATAAATAATTGCGCTATTAACCTAATAATAGTGCACTATGTGTCCTAAAATACCATAAATGAGTGAACTTTCAACAATATAATAAGTGACTTTTGAGATAAATAATAAATATTAGTCCTTCTGTGAATTAAAAACACTTGGTAAGTGAATAAACACAAATAAAACGTCCATTAATTGTGTAACATAAGTGTCCTTTGTAAAAGAGTGACGGGACCTTATACGTAAGCCAAAATGTATAACAGTGGGTTCAGTAGTAAGTCTGCTTAAATAAATAACAATGGATTCAAATACAAAATACCGATTTTACTGCCGTTGATTTGTAGTAGAATATTGAATATTTAAAAAAAAAAGTCATGTGTCTGGTGATGCAATGCGTCGGGAGGAGGAGCCTGTGACGTTTCCAGCAGTGTCTGTGTGTGTGCACTGGCGGTGGATGAGGAGCCTCCAACGCTTAGCTGAATGCAGCTGATCATTTCTTCTTTCATGCAATCATTTGAACGGGGATATGTAAGTGAGATTATCATTATTGCATTTGATACCACTCCGGTATAGTCTCTGCGCAGTGGTTTTGTTTTTTGTGTTTGCTTTACATATCGTGGAAGTCGGCAGCGGCGGAAGTTGCCGCTGAAAGCCGGCAATATCCTACTACAAATCAACGGCAGTAAAATCGGTATTTTGTATTTGAATCCGTTGTTATTTATTTAAGCAGACTTACTACTGAACCCACTGTTATACATTTGGGCTTTCTTATAAGGTCTCGTCACTCTTTTACAAAGGACACTTATGTTACACAATTAATTGACGTTTTATTTGTGTTTATTCACTCACCAAGTGTTTTTAACTCACAGAAGGACTAATATTTATTATTTATCTCAAAAGTCACTTATTATATTGTTGAAAGTTCACTCATTTATGGTATTTTAGGACACATAGTGCACTATTATTAGGTTAATAGCGCAATTATTTATTTATTTATATATAATCATTCCACTTGTGTAGTTCACATTATTGATTGCAGCTATATTATTTGGACATCTTTTAATATTTTTCTTCACATAATTTTATTCGTAATTTCCACTTCAGCGCTAGTACACATATCACTTCAATTGGAGATAAGTGTCACATAATGTGCTAGTATGCGATGCATACTAGCACATTATGCCTTTACTTTGCAGGGAAGGGGAAAGCTTTTATTTTTTTCTATGCAGGGTTTACTTCTCTTTAATGGGGGTAAATCCTTTTGGGGCTGAAGTGGTTAATTGAATTGTGAGAAAAGCCCCATGAACATTAGGAATTTTTCAGGATTTCTTCACGACTGAGGCTTAAAATCTTCCAAGAATAAAGACAGTTTGACTCTGTCACTAAACCTAAAGGAGAATGTAAATACTCACCTCTTCTGCTGCTTGCAATGTCAAATACCTCTTTAATTAAGAGAATTCCCTGGATGAACTCTGTGAAGAAACCAAGACTGCTGGGATTGTCAATATCTTGTGTTGCCCACAGAACGCAGTGGTTCTTTCCTTCTACAGGACACAATAGTGACATAGAGGTTGGCAGGAGGAATCAATAAGTGCAGTTGTTAGCAAAAGAGATCAACACTCGCAGATGTGACATTTTATGTACAGAGATTAACTGGCTATTCCTCTTGATCATAGCGCCATTTGGCAGCACAGACAGCAGACGAGGTATTTGTGAAAATTTGTGAACTCAGCCTATAACTGCACAGGTCCTAGGATTTACATGATTGTGTCATCTCTGAGCCAAAACAACAAATAAATGGGTGCTCCCAACCCTGTGGAAGTCAATAGAGCCACAAGCCCAGGAATAGATAAAATCTGATTTCACTTTAATGTAAAGTTAAAGAGCATGACATGCAGGAGTGCCCAGACTAATACATCACCAAGCCAGAAACACATATTCCCAAATGCTGAAGGATGACACATGATCCCGGACCCAACAATAAGTTACACTGCCTAGGAGCCTCAGGACAGTGGGAGAAGAGTGTGGATTACATCCACCGGGGTAACTGAGATGGTGCATCCACCTGAAGTAATTTTTTCCTAGAAGCAGATGTGATGTCATACACTTGTCGAAAGAGCGCCTGAATGTCGGCTGGTGAGGGCAAACTGGTAGTCTTGGAGAGCACTCAAACCATGTCAAGCCAAGGGAGAAAGGCCAATCACCATGATAACATGTTTCGGAGGCGTATCAGATCATGTGATTAGGAGTCAGCAATCAAAATATGTATAGGAGGGGCCAGGTGAGTGTGTCATCCTTAATGACCGCCCACAGATATTAACTCCTCTAAGGCTAAATAGAAAATGTATTAAAACAAAGAACAAGTCTTTAAAATAATGCATAAATAAAGAAGGTAATATTGCATCATGGACACCTGTCATGAAAGACGTTCTGCTAGTTCAGCCGTTGGCGGAAGATCGGTTAACAGAGTTACTGTCAGTAGAGCAAGAGGACGCGTTCGGAGGCGCGTTGATGCGAACGGACGCATGCGGGTGCGCGCTAATACGAGCGGGTGTACGCGGGTACACGATGAGACGAACGGGCACGTACGATCGGTACTCGGGCGTGCACGTGTGCACGCGGCGGCGCGCAGACGTGCGGTGTGACAGCCTTTGGCGCCATTAGGCCTATTTAGGGGTACCTGTCAGCATGCTTCCTTGCTGTCCACTCTACAGCGTTTCCTGTGACCCTAAGCTTCCAGTATACCTGTTTACCTGATTCCTGTTACCCGGCTTGTTCCTGACTTCTCCTGTTTGCTGCCTGTCTCCGACCCCGGCTTGTCTGACGATTCTCCTGCCTCATCCTTCAGTTATTACCTGCCTGTCCGTTGCCGACCCGGTCCGTGCCCTGACTACTCTCCTGATTCCGTTTGGTACCTGCTCTGTTTGCCTGTGTTTGACCCGGCCTGTCTGACTTTGCTAGTGCTTCAGTTGTACTACAGAACACCTCCCTGCTGCCTGCTTGTTCGTGGGTTCCTGCTAGCTACAGTGCTTCTCTATCCAGTCAACAGTTCCAGTGTTCCTGGCAAGAGTTCCGGCTCTTCTACCAGTTGTTCCAGTGCTTCAGTTGTACTACAGAACACCTCCCTGTTGCCTGTTGTTCCTGAGTTCCTGCCAGTGGATCCAGTGTTCCTGTCAGTCCTCTTGCTGCTTCACCAGAGGTCTGGATCAACTCTACACCTGCCACTTACCAAGCACTTGTGGCCCCCTGCGCTCTTGTGTCCCTGTCTTCTCTATCAGGGGCTCTCGAACCAGAGGCACACGAGAGGCTACTCCTTGCATTCCGGGCTCCACCACCAGGTACGTGACAGTACCGGACAGCCATGTCTGAGCCCACGCAGGGAGCCTCTCCCATGGATGAACTCTGCCGCCATCTTGCTGGACTTACCCAGGCAGTAAAGAGCCTACAAGAAGTCTACACCCAGCTGGAAGGCCGAGTCCAGGCCCTAGCAGCTTCTACACCTCCAGTATCCGGGACTTCGGCTTCACCATCAGTGGTCATGTTGCCGCCTGAACCCAAGGTCCCCACGCCTGAAAGATTTTCGGGTAACTGAAGCAAATTCAGGTCCTTCCGCAACTCGTGTGAGCTCTTTTTTACCCTTCAACCAAGGACTTTCTCCCTGGAAGCCACCAAGGTGGGGTTCGTGATCTCGCTGCTGACCGGCGAGCCCCAGTCCTGGGCCCATCGCTTATTAGAAAAAAAAAAATACCTCACTTGATACCCTGGATACCTTCTTTCGGGCTATGTCAGCACTATATGACGACCCACAGCTGACCGCCACGGCAGAGACAGCCTTGCACTCCCTACAGCAAGGCCGCAGACCTGTTGAAGACTATGTGTCAGAATTCAGACGCTGGAGTTCCGACACAAACTGGAATAATGCCGCTCTACGGTATCAGTTCCGTATGGGCCTTTCAGAATCCTTGAAGGATGAACTAGCCTGAGTGGGCATTCCTGAGACTTTAGAAGACCTCATAGACCTTTCCATCCAAATAGACAGACGTTTGAGAGAACGACGTACGGAGCGATCTTCTGGTCCTGCTCGCCCTGTCTGGATGCTGCCCCGGGTGCCTAGTTCTCCCCATTCCGCTCCTCCAGCTTCTACGACCATGACCCCAGATACACCGGAACCAATGCAGCTGGGACTCTTACGGCCATCCCTCACTCCTGAAGAGCGTCAACGCCTTCGGGCTGGTAACCTGTGCCTATATTGTGGGGAACCTGGACACTTTGTACGAACATGCCCGGCCAAGCTTCGTAAGTGCCTCTCTGTCTCTCCTGCTCTTACCCCAGCTGCACTGAATAATATGTCTCACCTGGCTGTTCCGCTTCTTTTACAGCTCCCAGGAGGGAATATACCAACCAGCGCTATCATTGATTCCGGGGCCTGCAGTGGCTTTATAGACTTGTCCTTCGCTGCCAGACATCACATTCCCATCCGGCCCAGGGCGAAAGGACTTTCCGTATATCTGGCCGATGGTTCTACCCTCAGATCAGGACCAGTAACTCAGGAAACCGTACCTATGCTCACTACCATTGCTGGCACTCATCAAGAGCTACTTTGCCTGGATGTCATTGAATCTCCTCTATTCCCCATCATATTGGGCATGCCATGGCTCAAGGCCCATAACCCACAAGTTGACTGGGCCTCAGGGAAAATTGAGTTTTCCTCCTCTTATTGCCACCAACACTGCCTACCAGAAGTTACTCAAGCTCCCTCTGCCCTGTTGTGCATGGAAACTGATGCCGAGACCCGTCAAATTGTACGCGAAGTCTACCATAGCTTTCTGGACGTTTTCAGTCAAAAAGGGGCCGAGACCCTTCCTCCTCACCGGCCATATGACTGTCCGATTAAGCTTCTCCCAGGGGCAGAGATTCCTTTTGGGAGAATATTTCCTTTGTCAGAGTTGGAACTAGGAGTATTAAAGACTTACATTGACGACAATCTAAAGAAAGGCTTCATCCAACCCTCCACGTCCCCGGCAGGAGCAGGAATCTTTTTTGTGGAAAAGAAGGACCATTCATTGCGCCCTTGTGTGGATTATCGGGCACTCAATAAAATCACGATCAAGAACCGTTATCCCTTACCATTAGTGCCAGAACTTTTTCAGAGGCTGGGGACTGCAGTAGTGTTCTCTAAGTTAGATCTTCGTGGTGCCTATAACCTTGTCCGTATTCGCAAGGGAGACGAATGGAAGACTGCTTTCTGTACCCGGTTTGGGCACTTCGAATATTTAGTCATGCCTTTCGGACTTTGTAATGCTCCTGCTACATTTCAGCATTTCGTAAATTACATTTTCAGAGACTACCTTGACCTGTTTGTTGTTATTTATCTAGATGACATTCTAATCTTCTCTTCCTCCCTAGTTGAACACCGTGAACATGTCAGAAACGTTTTGACCCGACTTCGCCTGCACGGCCTCTACGCCAAGCCTGAGAAATGTGTCTTCGAGCAGGAGAGTATTCAGTTCCTTGGTCTTATTATCTCAGTGGAAGGCATCAAAATGGACCCTCAGAAGGTCTCCGCCATTTTGGACTGGCCCGCTCCTACTGACAAAAGAGGGATTCAACGTTTCATGGGATTTGCGAATTTTTACAGAAAATTCATCAAGGGATTCTCCACCATCATTTCTCCCATTACAAGATTAACCCAACAGGGCCTCAAGTTCCACTGGTCTACGGAAGCTCAGATGGCCTTTACTACACTGAAGGATCTGTTTGTCTCGGCCTCAGTTCTAAAACATCCTGATTCCACGTTGCCCTACATCCTGGAGGTGGACGCCTCGGAGATAGCGGTCGGCGCAGTACTCTCTCAAAGACAGGGACCTAGGGCTCTTCTGCATCCAGTCGCTTTTTTTTCCCGTAAATTATCGGAAGCAGAAAAGAACTATGACGTGGGTGATCGAGAATTGTTAGCGATCAAAGCTGCGCTGGAGGAATGGCGATACCTGTTAGAGGGAGCAGCCCACCCGATTCTTGTTTATACAGATCACAAGAATCTAGAATATTTAAAGACTGCCAAGAGGTTGAAACCACGACAGGCCAGATGGGCACTGTTCTTTACTAGATTTTCTTTCCATATTACCTACCGTCCCGGGTCAAAGAACATCAAGCCTGACGCTCTGTCACGGATGTACAGTGATTCAGAAGCACCTTCTCCGCCAGATACCATCTTGTCCTCAGGGAACTTTCTCTTACTCCAAGGGGATCTACTGTCACAGATCAAGCAAGCCTCCAGGAACGTTTCCACTCCACCTGATACAACCCTACAGGCCAGAGATGATCTTCTGTGGTTTAAGGATAGGATCTTCGTACCTCAGGAGGCGCGAACGGCAGCCCTTAGTTCTTGCCATGACCATATGTTAGCCGGCCATTTCGGAGTACATAAAACATCTGAACTTCTTCAGCGCACGTTCTGGTGGCCATCATTAAGAAAGGACTGCAAGGACTACGTGGAAGCATGTGTCACCTGTATCCAAAATAAAGGTAGCAAAACTAAAGCCTGGGGCCTGTTAAAACCACTATCTGTCCCGGAGAAGCCATGGAGGATGATCTCCATGGATTTTATTGTCGAGTTGCCACCTTCTGAAAGCTACACTACGATCTTCGTAATAGTGGATAGACTAACCAAGATGGCACATTTCCTACCGATGAAAGGTACCCCTACTGCTGCTGAAACTGCCAGGACATTCATTAAGGAGGTGGTGAGGCTTCATGGCATTCCTGCCAATATTACTTCTGATCGGGGGGTACAATTCACCTCTAGGTTCTGGAGAGCTCTTTGTGAATCCCTGAAAATTGATCTTACCTTCTCTTCTGCCTATCACCCCCAAACAAATGGCCAGACAGAGAGAACGAATCAGACGCTGGAGCAGTATCTGCGCTGTTTTTCCTCGTTTTCTCAGGATGATTGGGCTCCGCTTCTTCCCCTTGCCGAATTTGCATACAACAACTCTGTTCATTCCGCTACAAAACAAACACCATTTTTTGCAAATTATGGGTTCCATCCTCTGTTCTTGTCCACTAACATTCCGGAGTGTCCAGTACCAGCTGTGCAAGAAAACCTAAACTTCTTTGAATCAAATAATAAACTTCTGCAAGAGACTATGTCAAGGACACAGGACTATAACAAAGAGGTGTTTGACAAGAAGAGAAGGGGGGAGCTTGATCTTAAACCTGGAAATTTGGTTTGGCTATCCACTTTGAATTTAAGATTGGCTTGTCCTTCCAAAAAATTGGGTCCCAAGTTCGTGGGTCCTTTTCCAGTGACAAGAAAAATTAATGATGTGGCCTACGAACTAAAGCTACCAGAATCATTCCGGATTCATCCGGTCTTTCATGTTGCCCTACTCAAACCTGCAGTTCCTGATCCTTTTGTCAACCGGATGGTCAATCCCCCTGAGCCCGTGATCATTGACGGAGAAACCGAATATGAGGTTGAGTCCATTCTGGATTGTAGGAAGAGACGTAATCAAGTCCAGTTCTTGGTAAAATGGAAGGGGTATGGGCCTGAGGAAAACTCCTGGGAACCGGAGTCCAACATCCATGCTAGGAGGTTGATTCTTGCCTTTAAAAAGCCTCATCCAAGTAAGATGGCAAAGTTGGGCATCCGGAGGCTGCCCCTTGGGGGGGGGGCAATGTCATGAAAGACGTTCTGCTAGTTCAGCCGTCGGCGGAAGATCGGTTAACAGAGTTACTGTCAGTAGAGCAAGAGGACGCATTCGGAGGCGCGTTGATGCGAACGGACGCATGCGGGTGCGCGCTAATACGAGCAGGTGTACGCGGGTACACGATGAGACGAACGGGCACGTACGATCGGTACTCGGGCGTGCACGTGTGCACGCAGCGGCGCGCAGACGTGCGGTGTGACAGCCTTTGGCGCCATTAGGCCTATTTAGGGGTACCTGTCAGCATGCTTCCTTGCTGTCCACTCTACAGCGTTTCCTGTGACCCTAAGCTTCCAGTATACCTGTTTACCTGATTCCTGTTACCCGGCTTGTTCCTGACTTCTCCTGTTTGCTGCCTGTCTCCGACCCCGGCTTGTCTGACGATTCTCCTGCCTCATCCTTCAGTTATTACCTGCCTGTCCGTTGCCGACCCGGTCCGTGCCCTGACTACTCTCCTGATTCCGTTTGGTACCTGCTCTGTTTGCCTGTGTTTGACCCGGCCTGTCTGACTTTGCTAGTGCTTCAGTTGTACTACAGAACACCTCCCTGCTGCCTGCTTGTTCGTGGGTTCCTGCTAGCTACAGTGCTTCTCTATCCAGTCAACAGTTCCAGTGTTCCTGCCAAGAGTTCCGGCTCTTCTACCAGTTGTTCCAGTGCTTCAGTTGTACTACAGAACACCTCCCTGTTGCCTGTTGTTCCTGAGTTCCTGCCAGTGGATCCAGTGTTCCTGTCAGTCCTCCTGCTGCTTCACCAGAGGTCTGGATCAACTCTACACCTGCCACTTACCAAGCACTTGTGGCCCCCTGCGCTCTTCTCTATCAGGGGCTCTCGAACCAGAGGCACACGAGAGGCTACTCCTTGCATTCCGGGCTCCACCACCAGGTACGTGACAACACCTCATATGAGCTTACAACACCTTAAGCTTTAAAAAAAAAAGCATGTAAATTGAAAAGGTTAACCATAATAGATGTAGTGATATGGACTGTTATCAGAAAGACATCCTGTCACTAGCATTGTTTACAGCATCTACCCATCCGTGCGGACGTGTGGAGACAGTCTCTACAGAGGACCGAGACAGAGGATCTGTTGCTGGAGTGTTGCCGTCCGTGTCCTTGTCCAGAAGGCTGCATATCAGTTTGGGTTGTTGGTAACAGAGCAAGCTGCTCAATCTTTATCTATTCACTACCACCATTAAAGAACCCAGTGCACACACATCTCTACCCATAAACACTTTACTGCATTGCTGGAACACTGTACTCAGATGCCTTAGGCCTTCATCACTTGGAATTTGGAATCACTTGGAATTTGGAAGTTAACGAGCTCCAACTAGCTAGCGAAGAACAACAGGCCTGCCACGTGGAACTTTACTGCCATTACTCATAGGAAGCATATATATATATATAGATATATATATATATGTAGATATATCTATATGTATAAACACTAGCAGGAGATAAGCTCTTCCATTAAAAAAGAATAGGCTGTCTAGACTACATCTATCTAAGTGTGGCCACTTGTGTAGTTAACTGGAACATCTAGGGGGTGACTTCGGATTTGAATATAGTGCATACTTGTGTACATAGCATTATTCATTGTTTAAACATTGTTGTGTCTTTGGGGAGGAGTCTGTTTGCTGAGTCTACGCTGTTATCGCGGCTCAGTGGATTTACTCCTTTCTTTGTAAAATAACCCTTTTTCTATTTGGTTCAAGTTAAACATTTTAGAACCTTATACCACTGAGTTGCTTGATTTGTGCTTGATAGTATTAACCGGATGTCTGAACCCAGAGTGTCAGGTGGGTTGGAAGGTTTACTTGGTCACGGCCATGCAGATGAGCAGATAATTCACAGCAGTCCCAAAGGGGGCCGTGCTACATAGATAACACAATGGTAAGGATTTCCAGCTTCTCATTCAAACCTTAACGATAAAAATGTGCCCATTTGAAAACACATATAAGTGTGCAACATTTGAAAATGCATATCAAATAAACGCATATCAAATAAAAAATGCATGCATTTTTTAAATCTCTGAGCCAGCATCTTAGAATAGTAAATAGATGCTGACAATGGATAGTTCCCGAACAAAGATGGCACCTCCTTCTAGAATTAAAGTGGAAGAAAGCCCTAACTATCTACTGCAGCTCTGTGTAAGGAAGAGCTTGACAATGGCTCTGAATACTAGGAGCCATGAGATCACCCATAGATTCCCATAGCCCAGCCGTTGTTCACACTCCCTTCTCTCCCTTGCAGCAGTCACTCACTGACACAAGGGAGCTAGAGCTGCTGGATCATGTGAATGGACCAAAGATGATTCAAAATAGGTAACTATACAGATCTTTTTTCTACAGATTAGGCAGGATATGTAGGAGGAGAAGGAGAGAGAACATTTTTAAAAGATAAGTGGGGGTTAGGAAAATAAAAACATTTATAGTAACTTATGTGGATGCAACATTGGACTGATGCTGCATCTGTCCTCTGAGCAGAGAGCGGTGACTTTCAGTCGCTGGGTTTCTGCTCTGACCCTTTAGCACTAACTGGAGCGCTGGGCCGTGCAGGGGGCAGGAGCGGCCGGCTCAGGCTCTCAGCGGCTCACTGAGAGGCTGAGCCCGCTGCCAGTCTAGACATCTGGTTGGATCCAGACATTAAAGTCAGGATCAATCCAGAGCCTGGACCGGCTGAGTGCAGAACTAACTGCACTCCTGCGATCCATTGGAGAAGTAGGCTCAAAATAGCCTTGGCTATACTTCTCCTTCAAAAATAGGTATAGTTAAGTTTTTCTTCCATTTTAAAAGCAGATGAAGGCTTTGTACTGTGATCTCAGTGAAAGAGAATAAATGCCTGTAAGTATTACACTTACACATTACATGCTATGCATGCACTTAACATAAACATCAATATCTGATGCTAGATCAATTTTAAAGCGGACCTTCGGTATTTTTTTTTAACTTTCCATCTATTAAATCTTCTGCCCTTGTTTTTTTAACTTTGGATAGTAAAACATTTTTTTTCTGCCAGTAAATACCTTATACAGCCCACTTCCTGTTTCTTGTCTGATAAAAAGTCTAGGCATATCACATCATGCACAGCTTACTCTCGTGAGAGTTTGCCAGGAGGGGTGTTGGGATGAGTCATAAGAGGGCCAATGAGAACTGCAGATCTGGAGGTGTGCCCCTGTGTGTCTGTGTAAATCCAGGAAGTGAACAGGCATCAGCTTCCGCTGCCCACAGTTAAAATGATGCAGCCAGACTCAGTGGAGGGAGATTTCTGCAGAATATTTGGCAAGTACAGAATCACAGTATATATAAAATTATAGACAGAGTGGTTGGAGGGAAGCTTCAGAATGGCAAAGATGTTTCTACAACAAATTATGTGAGCAGACTGCAGTTCATCTTTAATAAATATTTCAAAAAATTAAAGATAACTTTTTTCTCTACTTCACTTTGCTTTATTATGCTGACTGTGTTGTTATTGTTGGTGCTAATATGTAACTAAAAAGTCTGTTATGTTACCTTGCAGGTGAGGACAGGGAGTCTACCTGGCTAATACATAACCAGAATTTTAATGAGCTTCCAGCACGTTATTATATGGTGCTAAACATTACAATGAAATACTTTGCATAGACTATGAAGAAGTTTAACATTTTTGCTGATTACCCTGATGAAACATTTTCATGAGCACTGACATAATAAGTGTAGCACATTGTAAAAAACACTATAATAAAAGTGACCAAGGGCACATAGCGAACAAATATTATGTGATTCTTATACTGGGAATAAGCAATATACTGTATGGCATCTTGGGCTTTTTTTGTTTGCCATTTTTAATCATGCCACCAATTAAAGGGGTGTCAGTCAATTATTGGTTCACTGTAAAATGGGTGGATTAAAGCTGAACTCCAAGCAGATATAAATTACATTAATTAATGCATCTTTATAATCATTAATACATCATTCATTTTTTTTTTCTTAATTCACGCAACAAAATTATAATGGGCAGCCACAGATCAAAGTGACCCCAGGGCAGGCGGCCTGCTGGGAAATTTCCTGGTATCCCGGTAGGCCAGTCCAGCTCTGCCAACCAGAAAGTTGTTGCATCCAGGGCTTCTGGTCCATCCTCCCCCCTTGTCCTGGTGCTACTTGATGTCATCCCTGGCCGCGTGTCACCTGGGTGTGCCCCCCCCCCCTCATCCCCATAGCGACACCACTGAATGCCAGCTCTTTGGTTATGCACTGGTTGTTTGACAGAGGGGCGGGTCTGGGTAGCAGTCCCACCCTTACCCAACATCACACTCTCGATTTGACAGCTGAAATCTCTCTTCCTGACTGCACAGTGCACATCCAGCCGGCTTGTCCACCAATCCCTGGCTGTGCTGGATGATCACACTGCTGCAGGTCCTATTGAGTCAGAACTTAGCATACAATCAATATAAATATGCGGGACAAAGCCCCTGTATGGTGGGACAGCCAGAGCTGTGAATGCGGGAAAATCCCGCCCAATATGGGACTGTTGAGAGGTATGGCACCATTGAAGCTGTTCCCAGTAGAATCTCCCTTCATTCCCTAGCAGGATGTTGAATAATGATGACGGCTGCCACTATGCTGATGATTAAGTAACATTATTATAAATATTTTTGCAAATGTTAAATAATTTTAAAAAATTACCAATGATTGCTAATATACCAGCATTGGAGCAAATTGGTTCAAAAGAGAATTTTATATAACTTAAACAAAAAGCAAGGGTTGGGACTTTTTATTTGTGTATACAATTAGGGATGGAGGCATGTCACTGTGCTTGCTTCAGAACATATTTCTTTTCCCAATTTTATATAACTTGTTTTCAATATGTTTGGGGGAATTAAAGCTGAACTCCAGCCAGATTGAAAAGACACCAATTAATAATGCTCCATAATTACTAACACAACACTAAGTTTATTTTTAAATGCAAACAGTGTAAGAGCTTGTGTTTGAGTGGAGAAGAACGAAACAACACACTGAGCCAAACAGTTGTGCTGTAGTGCAATGATAAGGATGAGGATGAGAGAGAAGGTTACAGAAAAAAGAGTTCATCATTCTGCTGCTACTCTCTTCATTTTCCAGTCACATGCTGAAGGCTGGTAGGAGACCTGTAAGTGTTACTGAACTGCAGCAGAGAGAAATCAGGTCTCTCAACCTGCCAGACAAGGGTGTTTCATATGGCAGGGCTCTGTAAAGTCCCATACACACGGGCCAAATGTCAGGAGACAATTACTAAAGGAAAATCCACTTTGCACTGCAAGTGCTCTTGAAAGTGCACTAAAAGTGCACTTGGAAGTAAAGTCACTGTAGATCTGAGGGGGACATACATGGAAAATAAAAAACAGCATTTTAGCTTGCTCATGATTGGATGATAAAATCAGCAGAGCTTCCACTCATTTCAGATCCACCCCTTAGATTTAGAGCGACTGCACTTCCAAGTGCACTTTCAGTGTATTTGGCTTTCGTAAATATCCCCCATTGGCCGGTTCAAAAGAAACCGGCCAACATTTGGCCCATGTGTATGTTGGTCTGTCCAACAGTCTGTCGGACGTGCATGCTGGAAAACCAGCAGCCGATGGACACCCGATCAGCCAATGGCAGAGAGTGCTGATTGGAGTGTTCTGACGGGGGGACTGCCCCCCTTTTAGAACACAACAGCTCAGCTGGGGAGATAGCTGAACTAACCTTGCATGGTTAGTACAGCGGCTAGGACCTGATCTGTTGGAAAAGTAGTGTGTACCCGACTTAAATCTCAGGACCGGACGGGAAAAATGCAAATCTCTTGGTGGGTAAAACATTTCTCTTGTATGTATTTGTTCTGTATTTAGTTATTTGCCATTCAGACATTCAGCTTTAATGAATACAGTAATGCTATCCAGCCAAAAAAAGTACCTTTTATTACTTTTCATTTTAAACAGTTTCCACTCTTAGGTCAGACATTACTATTCATTTCCTATATCCACTTACATGAAAAAAAAAAACCTTTTATATAAATAATGAATCATGGAAAAGTGAAGAAGTGATCCCATGAGTTATGAGTGATGTACTGTATATTAAAATCATTTGAACCTGTTATTTTAAATTCATTTGATAGTTCTTAAATGTGATTAGCAAACCAAAATATTTTCAACTTCTTTATTCTAGGGAGACTTTGGCTATGAGAAGAAATGGCGAGCAGTAGTAGAAGAAATCAAAAACATCTTCAAAACTGCAGTGATGTTACTTCATGAGAAAGGAAAGCTGAAATCCAGCCAAACAAAGAGATACTTATCATCTGGTAACTACACAATTTTTTTTTTATATACTTTATTCTGGTATCTGGAGATTTTAAATATCTATTAATAGATTGGACAAGCTGTAGGAAACACTTTACATCCTACATTCCTTGTTCAATCTTTTCAAACTGTAAAGACTATCAGGTCTAGAGTTATTGCTCCTTATATACTTTTCGTAGATGTCCCTTTATACCTTTTTCTCACTTTTTGATCAAGAGAGGAAGTTTTAGGACCTCTGTTGTCAATCTGTCAATAGAACAAGTAGGGGGAAGTCTTCTAATGGAGACCCCTGTTCTGATAACTGCTAAAGAGGGGATTTCTCCTCCCTTTTGATAAAATTCCCCTCACTTCCTGTTACGTCTCAGGGACAGGAACTGAAACAAATTCTCAACAGGATGCAAACAAACAGCAAAAAAAAAAAAAAAACTGAACCGAGCTTTAACTGTTACCTACTCTACCCAAAACAGAAAACTCTGGGCTTTAGTTATATATTTTATATTTTAACTCAACTTGTTGAGTCAAGAATCACATTCTGTGCAAGACCTTCCAATATTGGAAGTCCCTAAAAGGGGGTAATGTTACTGACACACATGAGAACCAGGTGCCAGATAAGTGGCCCTCCCTGGCCAGTCTGAAATCATTGCAGAGATTGCCACCCCCACTGCAGACTTTTGTTCCATTAAAACACAATCTTATTTAAAGGCTTCCCCAAAGCTAAAAGAAGACAGCTTTGTTGCTTGAATAATCAAAATGGATTTTGGACAAACAAAATACTGATAATTTAAAGATGTTTAACTTTCTGTGGGAAAAAAACTACTTATGATCTTGAATGGTATATGGGAAAATTAAAAATATTAAATAAATATAGATACTTTTCATGTAATTTCGAATATTTTTATTTGCTACAATGTTTGACAAGCTCTACACTGCAACTGGTAGGGGCAAAATTACAACTATGTAAATGTTTCTTACTTAGCAATAGGATATAAGAAGACTTACAGAAGACTTACAATTGTGCTATTCTAAGAATAATGGGACCTTTAGGCTGCATTCACACCTGAGCGTTTGGTCAGGCAGAAAGTCGCGTGTTTTTACAGCAATTTTACCACGATTTTTGCACAGGTCGTAAGGTCACCAATGCAGAAAAACGCCTGTAATCTGCCCAGAAAGAAGCTTGTATACTTTTTTGAGCTTCAGGTGTTCAAAACGCTCAGATGCGAACATAGGCCATTTAAATGAATGGGATTTTGCATGTTGGGCATTTGTGGGGCATTTTTTCTGCCGTTTTACAAGCTGAAAACGCTCAGGTGTGAATGCAGCCTTAGTTCTATTTTTCAAATTCAGAGGTTTTGGGTTGTGGACAAGTGTAAAAATGTTTAACATGATACAGTATAAGAACAGCGTATTTGTAATATATTCAGAAACAGGTATAATGTACAATAAAGTTGAAAAAGAACACAAGGGATGAGGGTAGGTAATCTTTGTAATATATTCAAAACAGGTATAAATGTACAATAAAGTTGAAAAAGACCCAAATGTGGTAGAGCTAATATTGCAAAAAATGAAGCAAAATTTTAAGCTTATATTTTTCTCTTTCTACCAGCCTGCGGACACCAGAATCAACGTGTCTAACAATTTGCATTAAAAACAGGGGTTTAGTCTGCACACATTTGCAAATAAATGCGTAAGCTACAGAGCCTCGCCAAGGCACCCTGGTATCTATAGTTCCTATCACTAGCTTATGAGTGACTCCAGAGTGGAAGCACTTGCATTCCGATGAGTAGGTGGAGGGCAGATGGACTGAAGGGAGCCCACTACTTCTTAAAGGTACAGGTGCATACTGGGTACCCAGCAAATCGCACAATGGCTACAAAGGTGTCAGTGCGTTGCCTGACCAATATAGCATTGTTGCAAAAAAGGGGTCCACTACCCCCACCTATGATTGTCCATTACAGTAAGCAGCATTGGAGGGCAAATAGATATAAACAAGGCCAAAGATAAATTCAAAGAAAAATTCCAAGCTTACTTACCGACCAGCCTGCAAATCAACCTGTCTAACAGTATGCGTCAAAAACAGGGGTTTGGTCTGCACAAAAGAAAACACAGTTGTATAGCATAAACTGTAAAGTGGCAAAAATTAACCAAGCAATGTAAACTAATCACATTTTTTAATGAAAAAATAGTACGGAATAATCCGAATGAAAAAACAACAACTGATACCTTCCAAAAAGATTGGATGACATAAAACATACACACATACAAGAAGGTAAAAACAATCCAGGTAATGATGAGGGAAAGATCAAACAATCAAATAATCATTAAATTAGGGATGACTCAAAGAACTCAGATCTGAAGTAAGAAATGGTTGATTCCTAGAACAGCTTGTAAAAGGATGCAGTATAATTCAAATTCAGTGATAGAATTTCAGCAAATCACATCAAGACAGATGGAAGAAATGTTTGGAGATAATAAGGAAGGGTTCCTATTAATGCTGTAGATTGGATGTGCTGGTGAAATTAATAACTGCTAACAAGCTTATATCTGATATATCTAGTAATCTTGAAAAAGAGTAATTCCAAGTGTAATGATGAATAATAGAGTTAAAACATGATAAAATGAAATGATAGTCACAGACAATGATTGTGACATGTATTGCTGGAATAAACGATTGACCGTCTGCAGTCAGAGTAATGAGAGATGAAGTAGGTAGCTGGTGATTGGCATATAGCTATTAAAGCACATTACTGGTTAGTATTCCTGAGTAATGAATAGGTGAAACACAATGGTTCCCATAGCTTTCCTCACTAACTTGTGATATGTCCAGCATTACTCTCATTAGTACCTTATTGAAATAGTCCTTAGGGCATATCATGAACATGTATCATAAATGGGAAGGGAGCAGATCAGTATAAAACTGAGTGTCATAAACATCATTACTATGAAAGTGAACCTGAAGTGATAATATTTAGCTCTACCTTCGCCTGATAATACCGACAGCCAATCCCGCTCGTCAGTGTCTCCTCACTTGGCGCTGATAACAGTAAAAGCTGGCCGGCTAGATTCACATTGTCAGCGTGTGTGTAACAACACCATAGTTGTCAACATTGTAAAAAAAATGTATAGGGACACTCTTTTGCCTGTAGGCGGGTGTCATTCTAATTAGGGAGCGGGGCATTCATTTGTAGGTGTGACATAGTGGGGAAAGAAAAATGCAGCAAGCCCCTCCTCACATCTGGTGTGCACAGCAGCAGAGCCCCTCCTCACATCTGGTGTGCCCAGCAGCGGAGCCCCTCCTCAGTTCAGGTCTTCCCAGCAGCAGAACCCTCCTCACATCTGGTGTGCCCAGCAGCAGAGCCCCTCTTCACCTCAGGTCTTCCCAGCAGCGGAGCCCTCCTAACATCTGGTGTTCCCAGCAGCCAAGCGCCTCTTTCATCTGGTGTGCCCAGCAGCGGAGCCCCTCCTCACATCTGGTGTCCCCGGCAGCGGAGCCCTCCTCACAGCCCTCCAGCAGCGGAGCCCATCCTCACATCTGGTGTCCCCAGCAGCAGAGCCCCTCCTTACGTCTGGTGTCCCCAGCAGCAGAGCCCCTCCTCACATCTGGTGTCCCCAGCAGCGGAGCCCCTCCTTACATCTGGTGTCCCCAGAAGCAGAGCCCTCCTCACATCTGGTGTCCCCAGCAGCGGAGCCCATCCTCACATCTGGTGTCCCCAGCAGCAGAGCCCCTCCTGACATCTGGTGTCCCCAGCAGCGGAGCCCATCCTTTCATCTGGTGTCCCCAGCAGCAGAGCCCCTTCTTACATCTGGTGTCCCCAGAAGCAGAGCCCTCCTCACATCTGGAGTCCCCAGCAGCGGAGCCCATCCTCTGGTGTCCCCAGCAGCAGAACCCCTCCTTACATCTGGTGTCCCCAGCAGCGGAGCCCATCCTCACATCTGTTGTCCCCAGCAGTGGAGCCCCTCCTTACATCTGGTGTCCCCAGCAGCGGAGCCCCTTCTTACATCTGGTGTCCCCAGCAACGGATCCCTCCTCACATCTGGTGTCCCAAGCAGCGGAGCCCCTCCTTACATCTGGTGTCCCCAGAAGCAGAGCCCTCCTCAGATCTGATGTCCCCAGCAGCAGAGCCCCTCCTTACATCTGGTGTCCCCAGCAGCAGAGCCCTCCTCACATCTGGTGTCCCCAGCAGCAGAGCCCCTCCTTACATCTGATGTCCCCAGAAGCAGAGCCCTCCTTACATCTGGTGTTCCCCGCAGCGGAGCCCCTCCTCATATCTGGTGTCCCCAGCGGCAGAGCCTCTCCTTACATCTGGTGTCCCCAGCAGCAGAGCCCCTCCTTACATCTGGTGTCCCCAGCAGCAGAGCCGGACTCCTCACATCAGCGTCCCCAGCAGCGGAGATCTGCTTCATGTGCATGTCCCCAGCAGCGGTAGCTACAGTTCCCAGCTTACATGTGTGTTCAGTAGAGAGGGAAGAGGCTTCCGATCGATCTGTGCAGCCAATAGGCTTCAGTGTACAAGAAAATTGATGAGGGTCCCAAAATCGGGATTTTCCTGGGAAAATCGGGACTGTTGGCAAGTATGCAACACAATGCAGGGACATCCAGGTTTAGTCTGCACACCTATACCCCAGTCATAGGTGGGGGTAGTGGACCCCTTTTTTGCAACAATGTTATATTGGTCAGGCAACGCACTGACACCTTTGCAGCCATTGTGCGATTTGCTGCGTGATCAGTGTGCACCTGTACCTTTAAGAAGGGGTGAGCTCCTTTAAGTCCATCTGCCGTCCACCTACTCATCAGAATACATGTGCTTCTACTGTGGAGTCACTCATAAGCTAGTGACGGGAACTACAGATACCAGGGTGCCTTGGCGAGGCTCTGTAGCTTACGCATGTATTTGCAAATGTGTGCAGACTAAACCCCTGTTTTTAACGCATACTGTTAGACAGGTTGATTTGGTTGTCCGTGGGCTGGTTGGTAAGTAAGCTTGGAATTTTACCTTGGATTTCGCCTTGACCTTGTTTATCTCTATTTGCCCTCCAATGCTGCTTACTGTAATACATAGCTCCCAACTGTCCCTGATTTTGAGGGACTGTCCCTGATTTGGAGCAATGTCCCTCATTCCTCCTCAATTGTCCCTCATTTTGGTCTGATCTATATAGTTGGATATAAAATGCAATTTTTATCTTTAAAAAAGTGTTTTCCAGCGCTAAACCTTTCATCTGATTTCTAAATTGCTGCATTTGTAAATTCCAAAAGCCAATATAAAGGAATAGTAGTGGTAAAAAAAGCACTTGTGGGTTTAACCAATCTTTTTTTTGTACAATTCTCCTTTAAGGTGACGTGGCAAGGGGTGTGTCCTATGCCTGCATACTTTTGCTGATAGGTGTCCCTCATTCCCATCTCAAAAAGTTGGGAGTTATGCTGCAATGGCCAGTCATAGGTGGGGGTAGTGGACCCCTTTTTTCCAACAACTTAATATGGAACTTACAGACTTATGCCCCCTACACACGGTCGGATTTTCCGACGGAAAATGTGTGATAGGACCTTGTTGTCGGAAATTCCGACCATGTGTAGGCTCCATCACACATTTTCCATCGGATTTTCCGACCCACGAAGTTTGAGAGCAGGATATAAAATTTTCCACCAACAAAATCCATTGTCGGAAATTCCGATCGTGTGTACACAAATCCGACGGACAAAGTGCCACGCATGCTCAGAATAAATAAAGGGATGAAAGCTATTGGCCACTGCCCCGTTTATAGTCCCGACGTACGTGTTTTACGTCACCGCGTTCAGAATGATCAGATTTTCAGACAACTTTGTGTGACCGTGTGTATGCAAGACAAGTTTGAGCCAACATCCGTCGGAAAAAATCCTAGGATTTTGTTGTCGGAATGTCCGAACAAAGTCGGACCGTGTGTACGGGGCATAAGACTGGGATGCCATTAAAGTTCATGTGTGTGTATAGGCAGGCGTTCCAATACTTTTGACAATATAGTGTATATAAAAAAACACTACCTAACATGGAAAACAGCAGAAAGCCAGAGACAGTAACCAGTAGAAACCATGATATTTCATTGCTCAATACATTTGTAATATACTGTATATATGTATAACTCTGCATTGTATATATTTTTATTTATAAAGCTGCATAATATATTTTTTTTTTATTTTAATATAAATCTTACAGTATTGAAATTTGGGCCTGCTTTGCTGGCTTTTGTGCATGTTCCAAAATTGTCATCCTTATACTTGCTTCACTGCAAATCCATACCTCTCAACATTTTGAGATGGGAATGAGGGACACCTACTAGCAAACATATGTAGGCATAGGACACGCCCCCTGCCACACCCCCTTTAAAGGAGAGTTAACCAAAATAAAAGGTTAATTAAATCCACAAGTGCTTTTTTTACCACTACTATTCCTTTATATTGGCTTTTAAAATTTACAAATGCAGCAATTTAGAAATTGGATGAAAGGTTTAGCACTGGGAAACACTTTTTGAAAGATAAAAAGTGCATTTTATATTCCATTATATAGATCAGACCAAAATGAGGGACAAATGAGGAGGAAAGAGGGACATTGCTCCAAATCAGGGACAGTCCCTCGAAATAAGGGACAGTTGGGAGCTATGCAAATCATTGACCTGGAACATGTGTGCAGGTCAAGGGCCATATGCTTATTTCAGTTCGGTGGATTGCTAGTAGAGAAGCGAAGAATAAGCATGACAGTCACAAAATTTGAATCTCTTCTAAGGTGTGTTCTTTAAAATCTCTTATTTATCTTGCACAAATGTTATACACATCTCTTTACATAGCACATTAACTATTAGCAAACTATTTACTTCAGTCCATGCTGCAAGACCTACAGTATAGTCTAACATCTGTCTTACTGTCAAACTGGCACATATATGCTGTACTCAGGGGTTTGTTTCAAAGTTGTGCCAGCATGAAGACCAAGGGGGTTATTTACGAAAGGCCAATCCACTTTGCACTGCAAGTGCACTTGAACGTCGCAGTCGCTTTAAATCTAAGGGGTAGATCTGAAATGAGGGGAAGCTCTGCTGATTTTATCATCCAATCATGTGCAAGCTAAAATGCTGTTTTTTATTTTCCTTGCATGTCCCCCTTGGGTCTACAGCAACTTTACTTCCAAGTGCACTTTCAGTGCAAAGTGGATTCTCCTTTAGTAAATAACCCCCCAGGCCTTTTCTGTCACTGTTTGTTTACAAGTTTAAATCAGTATTTTTTGCTAGAAAAATACTTCTATCCCCCAAACATTATATATATATTTTTAGCATAGACCCTAGGGACTAAAATGATGATCGTTGAAATGTCACATGGTATTTGCGCAGTGGTTTTTCAAATGCAATTTTTTGGGAAAAAATACACTTTAATAAATTTAAAAAAAAAACACAATATATGCCCCAATCTCATTTTTGTTATCCCCTTTTTTCCATTACAAGAAATGTAAACATCTCTTGCAAAAGAAATAAGGACGACAGGTCATCTTTATGGAGAGATCTGGGGTCAAATCTCTGCGGGGGGGACATCCTCCTGCCTCTTCTGAAAGTGCAGGAGTGGCTAATGAGCCACTTGGACCGCTTTCATGAGAATGCCGGCCGCCGGCTGCAAAAATAATATCGGAGTTATGGCTGAAAGCTTCAGACATAACATCGGTAAACCACTTGCAAACCACATTGCATATATACATATTGCGGTTAGCAAGTGGTAAAGCTGAACTATAAGCATACATAAATGTACAGCAGAGCTCAGAGACGGAGAGGGGAGGAGGCAGTCAAGTGTGCTGCATTGCCATAAGTATGCTGATAAAAGGGGAGAGCAGAGTGACAGAGAGATTAGCATATCAGTGTACTACTTCTCCTTTGAATGAAAGTCACAGGGCAAGGAGAAGACTTGGTAGTGAAAGTGAAACTGCAACACAGAAAGATCAGGTCCCCTAACCTGCTGTGTAAATCTCAATATTGTGGATAGAAATATATATCTTTTTGGCAGATACAACAGCTTTCATATAATGTATATATGTTTCTTCTGTACATTTAGTGGTTTGCCTGTAGTTTAGTCTTCAACATGTTTTGGGAGGAAGCCCCAGGTAGAACACAATGGGGTTGATTTACTAAAGGCAGATATACTGTGTACTTAGCAAAGGGCAGTTGCTCTCTGCAAGTTCAGTTGCTCCAGACCAGAGCTTAGTAAATGAGGTAAAGCTTCACTTTGCAAAGAGAACCCAATCACGTGAAAGAAAAAAAATGCATTTTTGCTTGCACATGATTGGGTGATAGAAGTCAGCAGAGCTTCTGCTCATTTACTCATTTTAAACTGTGGAGCAACTGCTCTTGCAGAGTGCAAATGCACTTTGCAAAGTGCACAGTATATCTGCCTTTAGTAAATCAATCCCAATGCACAAACTCCAAACTAGTGTTGTCTTTAGTGAGAAATTAAGAGGAACTGTAGTCCGCTCACAAAATTTGTAATAAAAACATCTTTGCCATTCTGAAGCTTCCCTCCAACCACTTTGCATACTATTTTATATTTACTGCGATTCTGTACTTGCCAAATATGCTGCAGAAATCTTCCTCCACTGAGTCTGGCTACATCATTTTAACTGTGGGCAGCTGAAGCTGCTGCCCGTTCACTTCCTGGATTTACACACACACACACACACACACACACAGAGGCACACCTCCAGCTCTGCAGCTCTCATTGGCCCTCTTATGACTCATCCCCTCTCCCTTCCTGGCAAACTCTCACGAAAGTGAGAGACAGAGCTGTGCATGATGTGATAAGCCTAGGCTTTTTACTAGACAAGAAACAGGAAGTGGGCTGTAAAAGGTATTAACTGGCAGAAAGAAATGTTTTACTATTGGAAGCTAAAATACAAAGTACAAGGGCAGAAGATTTTTAATAGATTGAGAGATTAAAAAATGAGTAACGTTCTGCTTTAAGTTCAGAAACCAAGTATAGCAAGACAGGCAAGCTGATTACTTATGTCTAGACAGCTATAGGACATGTAAAAGTTGTTGGCAATAGGTTAGGCCGGTGATGGTGAACCTTGGCACCCCAGATGTTTTGGAACTACATTTCCCATGATGCTCAACTACACTGCAGAGTACATGAGAATCATGGAAAATGTAGTTCCAAAACATCTGGGGTACCAAGGTTCGCCATCATTGAGTTGAGGCATTTTGTACAAAGCTACGCATGAAACGAATTAAAAAATAATGTAACATATATTGTATACTTTTTTCTGTTTTTGTGGGAATGCTAAATAAAACTATCTTCTTTTTCACCTAGCCTTGGAGGATGAGTTTGATTTCGCTCTAGGAAAGCAAACAGCAGCATTTTTAAAGAAGTGTGTTTGCTATATTCGTAAAATCTCCAATATTGAAAAACACGTAAAAATCCCAGAGATGTCCAAATATACCGATGTCATTAAGGTGGAGAACAAGCCCATGCGAGACCCGGAAGCCCTGGACAAAATGATAAAACTCAGGGATGAATTTATTCCCACTATTGTGGCGTCATCCAATCTTCGAGTTTACACCTCTGTAACACATTGTGATATGAAGATGGGCTATTCACAAGAAGTAGAGAATCACTATGTAGAAGGACTCTGCAAACAGTTCTATGAAGATATGATTGATATCATCCAGGCAACCGTGCAGCAAAGCTTTGAAACCGAGACTGATTCTCTGTATGATGAAATCCTACAGCACTTGTCCCTTTGTCGGACATACTCTTCCTTCTATGAATACAGATGTGAAGCACTGAGCCTGGTTCATAAATACGTACAGCCTTCCAAAGCAGGACATTCCAACCCTCTCATTGTATATGGAGGACCCTGCACTGGAAAAACACTACTTTTAGCAGAAGTAGCAAAAAAGGTATTAATTTATTTACTGCACACACTATATATTGTGTTCTAAAAGATACAGCCCATACTTTTCTGGCCAGCATTGTTAAAGTGATCGCTACCCCCAAAATGTCATGTTCCTGATATGTGCCTGTGATGCCATGTACTTGTATGAGAAAGTCTTCTGTTCTCTTCATATTGCTTCCTTTATGTGAAATCCCTGGTCTTCCTGCCAGTCCCTCTGCTTTCCTAATAAAAACCGACCATACTAAGCAGGAGAGCACACCATGATCAGTTCTCTAGCTATGCTGGGAACTCAGCCTGCTCTCCTCCAATGATCAGACTTGTCCTGACATGCCCCCCGCTGCACAGCCATTCACTGGGAAGCTCAGTGTGCTGCTGCTTATCCTCCCCCAGCTCTTATGCAGCTGAGAACAGAGGGAATGTGATCACTTATAAAAAAAAAGGGAAAAAAGGTATTTATAATGTATTTTTATGTCTATACAAAAATGTCTTACCGTTCATTTCTATTTTAAACTGAATGGGTTGCTTTACAAGGTGATCCTTTACAATCACTTTAAAGTGTATTTAAAGCTTTTTTTTTCCCGAAAGGAAAGAGTTACAAACACCTATTAGGATGTTTTTTGCTGTCCTTATTCAGCTGGGGAGATTTCTGTTCACTTCCTGCTCTGGGTACACAATAGGAAATAAGACAAAACTGAGTGGAATTGTCATCTTAGGCTTAATGTACACGGTGTGTTTTTACAACCTCTCTTGAACGATTTAACTTGACAGATAGTAACCCACGTTTAAAACGTCCATTTGGCACATTTACATGCCGCATTTAGCAGCGTTTTGAAGCGTATGAAAACAAATTTTTTTTTTTTTGATTAATTTTTTTTTTTAAATAGCCAAAAATTAAAAACGCCTGTAAATGAAACACGGCTAAACGCGAGTTACCTCGCTTAGCCGTGTTTGACAATTGAAATACCTCTAAACACAGCTTCTGAATGCATTTTTTTGTGTTCCAAAAAAAGCCTCTAAACGCAACTGCCTAGAAACGACTGTAAATGAACCCGTGTACATGTACTGCTAAGATAACATAGAGGGGCGTTCAGGAGCAGTTGAAAAAAAATGCCCAACTGCTTCTAAACATCCGTTTACCAGCAGCAGTGTACATGAGGCCTTAGACCCCTTTTACACTGGGGCGCTTTGCAGACGCTACAGCGCTAAAGATAACGCCTGCAAAGCGCCCTGAAAGAGCCGCTGCTTTGTCTCCAGTGTGAAAGCCCAAGGGCTTTCACACTGTAGCGGTGTGCTGGCAGGACGGTAAAAAAAAGTCCTGCTAGCAGCATCTTTGGAGCGGTAAAGGAGGGATGTATACACTGCTCCTTCACCACTCCTGCCCATTGAAATCAATGGGGCAGCACGGCTGCGGCAGCAGCTCTTTGCAGGGGTTTTAACCCTTTCTCAGCCGCTAGCAGGGGGTAAAACCGCCCCACTAGCGTCCGAATACTGCCGCTAAAACGACGGTAAATCGTCGCTAAAAATAGCGCCCCAGTGTGAAAGGGGCCTTAGAGAGTTGCCATATGAACAGGTGTCACCATTGATGGATTTTCCCTCACTTAGTGCTCCGGTGACAACTCTTTCTGTATCAGTGACAATTGTCAAAAGGATAACAGAGGTGTGACTTTCCCCAGCAGGGCAATGAGAAATTACAGGGTGTGTAACCCTTTGCCAATCCATCCAAGGCTATAAAAATGCCTTTACATACACATTAAAGTGTACGAATAGCTAAAACTTTTATTTTCATGTTGGAGAGAGCAGGGAAGGGTTTAAAAAACCCTGTTTTTATTGCTGTCCCCACTATGCAGATTTACTTTCTCTATTATTCCTTGCAACCATTATCACAAGGACAGTTATATATATAAAGTTATGGGAATTTAAAAAAAATTACTGTTGTTGCAAGAACAAAAATTGAGGGTAAATGCCCGAATGGAGACACCTGTTCTGGCAACAGGTGTCTAAGAGAGACTTTCCCTTTACTTTTTTATTGTGTTTCTGGGACAGTAAAGGAAAATATTTCTAGTGTAGCGCCAACCCCCGGGGGAGCCATATTGGGGTTGATTAAATGAAGGTAAATAGATTGTGCACTTTGCTAGTGTAGTTGCTTCAGAGCTTAGTAACTGAGGTATTAAGCTTCACATGGAATACTCAATCACTTGCAAAAAAAAAAAACAAAAACATTTTTGATTGTACATGATTGGATGATGGAAGTCAGCAGGGCTTCTGCTCATTTACCAAGCTCTGGAGCAACTGCTCTTGCAGAGTGCAACTGCACTTTGCAAAGTGCACAGCATATTTGCCTTTAGTAAATCAACCCCAATGCACAAATTTCAAACTAGTGTAGTCTTTAGTGAGAACTGGGCTAGGATCACACTAGTGCAAATTGGATGTGGTTTTCTCCGCATCCAATTTGCATGTCAGGAAATTGTAAACGGGTCTCTATGGAGGCAGTTCACACATCTCCGGAGCGGCTGCGGAGAGGATTGCACAGGAGTCCTGTGTGTCTTTGGCTCCGTTTCTGGTCCAAAAAAAATCACCCCTGATTCGTCCCTGAAACAGAGAACAGGGACTCACCGGACCCCCTGCTGTGAACCGCGTCCATCATCAGTGTGAAGCCAGCCTTAAGTTCAGAAACCAAGTATAGTAAGACAAGCAAGCTGATTACTTAGCCACATGATGCCTAGACAGCTGTAGGACATGCAGAGTGTACAGTCTACTTGCCGGTAGTAAATTCACCCCTATGTCTCTGTGTAATTGGAGATGACACACTTCACCCAGCACCTAGTGACACACCTTGAGCATTTTAACAATTTACTTAAAGTGTTACCAAACCCACAACAGTAAAATCAGTCTGTATAAGCAGTAAAGCATGCTTGTTATACTCACTGTGGAACCTAAGGGGTTAATCCTCTGCATTGTGTAAAAAGGCTGCTTGATCCTGTCTTCTCTGATTAGACATGTGCACTGCCGAAAAATTTGTTCGCTTTCGTTTCATTTGTTTTTTGTTTTTTTTAGGAAATTTGAAAATTCGTAAATTTTAAATTTCTAAAGATTCGTAAACTCGAAAATTTGGAATTCGTAAATTCGAAAATTTGGAATTCGTAAATTCGAAAATTTGGAATTCGTAAATTCCAAAATTTGTAATTTTGTAAGTTTGTAATTTTGTCAATTCGAAAATTCGTAAATTTGTAAATTCGTAAATTTGTATATTCGGAAATTCAAAAATTCGTAATCCGTAAATTTGGAAATTCTGAATTCGGAAATCCAAAAATTCTAATTTTGGAAATTCTAAAATTCTACAATTTGGAAATTCGAAAGTTTGGAAATTCGGAACAGCTTGTATAGTCCACTGCTATTGATTGCTGCAGGTTACCTACCCTTGTCCTGGAGGGGATCAATTGCATTTGCTCAACCTAGATTAGGTGCTATTACTTAAATGCACCCCATTGTATTTTTGATACACAGCAAGCTTCTATCTCATGGTCACATCTGATGTTTTCACCCTAAGCACATCAGCATATGTGGAGGTCTTGAAATTGCATGTTGCCCATCAGCGGATACACTCAATGATATTGAGTTAAACCATCAACTGTGACACTAGCATCATTGGGTATCACTACCCACAGTCTCTATTACAGAGTGGGCCCCCTCTAGCGGCTGCAATTCAAATCAGCATCTCTAAGGATTCCATCCTTTACCTTCACATTTGGGTGGTCTCTTTGGGGGTGCGGGGAGTGGAAGGGGCGTTCAGGGGCAGGTGGGTCGACCCACCACCGTCTATTTTTAATGCAACGTTGGTATTTTATTTTATATGGTCTCATTATACTGTGAAGGTAGGGATCCCACCTGTGCGGGTCATATTCACGGGTGTGGACTCCTTATCCTGTGATCTTGATATAGATGTTTCAATAAAGTTTTCTGCAATTTTTTGATCATAATACGTGGCAGCTTCTTCCTTTTTTGGCATTCTTGGGACTGCCTGGGTCCCTTTTTCTTTTCTACTGGCATCAGTAGCCTTGTGGGACAGCTAGCACTAGGACTACCATTTTTGCTACACCACGGAGGCCTGTGGTCTCTGCCTGCGAAGGGCATTTTTGCTTTGGGCCTGACTGAGCCAGTGTCAGGCCGGAAATTCAGTGCTGGCTGGTCCTGGGAGTGATAGTCTGCAAGAAAGTTTGTACTGGATAGAGAGAGGAAGTTTTATATATGTGGTGTATATAGTTCTCAGTCCCTATATTGCTTTTACAATCAACTGGGCAACCCATATTTATCCTATCCCCATCCAAGTTACAATCCCCTCAATTAAACATAAAAAACAAAGTACAAGGACTGCTTCTTAACTACTGAGTGTCTGAAGATTTGTGTGCCTGGCTGCACAGGGTGAGAGGTGGACCACAACTACCAGCAGCCCCTACGGGGGTACCGCTACATGTGTACTGTGGGAGACCAGATATAGTGTATGCAGGGTTCCGGGTTTAGTAACCCTTTAACAGCAACAATCTGAGAAAAGACGATTAGTATGTCTAAGAGCACAAAAGCAACAAAACAATATACTTTTCATGGAGGGAATAATAGCGAAGCCCTAGCAAAGCTCTTTTTTTTAGCAATATGCAACTGTATGGGTAGCCTATGCTTAGTACCCAAAGGAAAAAAGGCCAATTATCACAATTGAACAGTACCTTTCCTCACTGGCCAGTGGTGGATGAGATAAACATGTTGGTCAGCAATGGTAGGGACAGGGCTTTTTTTTCTCAGAGAAAAGGTGCAGGAACCCACCGCACTCCCCTAGGCCATGCCTGTCTCTGCCCTCTACCTACCCCTAGAACCCCTAGGGCCCTGCTTGTTAGAGCTTACAATCTAGAAATAGATAGTGTCAAAATGGCTGCGACAATGCTAACCTTAAAAATGGTCTCTATTATTGAATGTTCAACTAATGGTCTTCCTAAAGGTGGCTGCTGCATTTGTATTCAAACAACTGTTTAACTCTGTCAATTCCACAGGAGAATAATGCAGCAACTACAGAAGGAAAAGCAAATGTCCGCAGCAGCTATAGTCCTGGCTACACTAGTTTAGAGTGACATACATTGGCCTTCACTGTAAAGTATATGGCTTGGAGCTGAGTGAAACCAGGAGGAGGGCCAGCATGACTGGGGCCTGCAGAAGAGACGGAGTTTTAGTGGGTGATTTTGATATGATGCAGGCTGCTTAGCAGATTGAAGAGTTCAAGGCAGAGGGTGTGTCCTGTAGTGGGTAGAGAGGAGGGGGGGTTGACTATACTGCATATGCATTATGTCTGTCTAAGCAGCAGGTGGCGCTGTAATATTATAATGTATAGTTATTATTGTTATGTTATCTATGATAAAACAGGGTGTTTGTTTATCCTCTCTCTTTGAGCTTGGATGCTCCTTGTTCCTGTGTTCATGTTTCTCCATTCTGTAAAGACATGCATTGATATTTCTCCAAGAAAGTAAAGCCGTATTACTGCGTACAACAAGCTTCCAGCATGATTTCAATACTCTGCTAACAGGGGTATATTGTCACAGCTCAGTCAGAGCTCATTACAGCATCAGACAGTTTTCACTTACCGTCCCTTCCTTGTTTGTTTTTGGTTTGGGGGAGCCTCCTACTTTTTTAAGGTGCTGGGATATTTGATATTGCATTGATATTTCTCCAAGAAAGTAAAGCCGTATTACTGCATACAACATGCTTCCAGCTTGATTTCAATACTCTGCTAACAGGGGTTTCGTGTCACAACTCAGTCAGAGCTCATCACAGCATCAGACAGTTTTCTTCTTTGTTCCTGGACTTCACCTGTAGGAAGAACAAAAGGTTGGTGACTTGCACAACATGCTGTCCCAGCTTAGAGCTGTGGCCAAAGGGCCTTAGTGGCTACAAGACAAACTATCAGAGTTATTGCAGGAGCCCAGGCAGGTCTTTCCTGGGCCCTCTTCTAGTTGCCCACGTACTAGGATGTCTAGGCCTTCTGAACGCTTCATTCCTGAGTCTGGGAGCCCCTGAAGGGACCATCTGACCCCACCAGCCTAGTCGACGCCTCCTTCCCCTGGTGTGCGAATCGGGAGAAATCCCTGTCTACAGCGAACCCAGGGTGGAAATGTTTTCATTGGGCACCCACTCCCCTGACCTCACGCCTCGCAGTGTGGATAGTGCGGCTGGCTATACAGGCTCCCTGTCTGTGTCTAGTGCGGCCTGGCATGGGAGTGGCAGAGCGGCGGGTGCCGGCCAGGTCCCAGGAGCGGCCAGGGCCCCCAGTGACAGAAGACGCGGGTAGTAGCTTTCCCCTGTGTCCAGGGATCACAGAGCATGCGCTGCGGATGGAAGGAGCCAGGCGTCGGCTGGTGAGGCTTCCTTTACCCCTCACAGAGCCAAGTGTGGGAAAAGCAGAGGGAGTGCCCGGGGTTCCAGTGTGATGTTCCAGTGTAATATACTTCTTTTGATATGGCAGTGTCGTAGGTTCCTAGGTATGGTAAAGGTACGTTGTTGGCCAAAACTGATATTGAGGCGGCCTTTGGTTGGTTACCGGTACATCCTAGTTGTTGCCATCTGCTGCGGTGCAAATGGCAAGGGCAGAATTTTGTTGATAGATGTTCACGAATGGGCTGTGCCATTTCTTGTTTGTTTGAAATGTTTAGTTTCTTTTAGGAATGGGCGTTTCACTATGCTTCCGGGCTTAATTCAGTCATTCATGACTTAGATGATTTCTTGTGCATAGGGCCTGCTGGAAGTACTATCTATGTCTCACTTTTGGCCATGACCCATCATGTTTTCCAGTTTTTTGGTGTGCCATTGGCCTCTGACAAGACGGAGGGCCCAGCCACTGAGTTGTGGTTTCTGGGTATTGCCTTCGACACCGTGGCGATGGAATGTTGTTTGCCTCTGGACAAACTTGAAGTTCTGAAGGGGACGGTTTCTGCCACTGGGCAATGCAAAAAAAAAATTCAACTTCATGTTTTGCAATCTCTCTTGGGCAAGTTGAATTTTGCTTGTTGCGGTATGCCCATGGGCCACGTATTTATTTGTAGACGACTGGCAGCTGCTACAGCTGGCATTAAGGCGCCATATTCTTATATTGGGCTGGGGCAAGATCAGTGTGAGAACGTGCGAGTGTGGGATTAATTTCTGGTTTCTTACAGGGGTCTCTCTTTGGCTGGAGGCGGTGATTTCCAATTTTGATCTAGAACTGTTCACTGACGCGGCGGGCACTGCTGGTTATGGAACCTACTGTCTGGGACGTTGAAGTGAGAGTTGATTGGCCAGTGGAATGGAGGGAGGTTTGTTTAGTGCATAATTTGACTGTTCTGGAACTATTTTGCCATTGTACTCTCCATGGAATTGTGCACGTTCCAAGAGTTGATAAATCCTGACTGATGCTTTGTCTTGTTTCCAGTGGGTCAGATTCTGCCAGTTGGCACTGGAAATGGAGCAGTGCGGAATTACATGCCCCAAGCAACTGTGGAGCATTGCATTGCCGCTTCCAAGTTCTCAATCCGTCATTCAGTATGTGCGTCAACTTGGTCCTCATACTGCAGAGTGTGTCAGGAATGGAGCGATCTGGTGAATGAGGATGTTCTCATAAGGACAATGATGTACATGTGGTTCTTCCGCCTAACGCCTATGAGGTTGCCTTGTTCTGGGCCGTCTTTGTGCTGGCCTTTTTTTGGAGGCTTTTGAGTGTGGTTTGAGCGTACAGGACACTACGTGGTTACGGGACACTACATTGGGTATTCTGTTAAGAAAATCTAACGCTGATCAGTCGAGGAGGGGTTCTTGGATTGAGTTGTGGCGGTTCCCTCTTCTCCAGTTTGCCCTTTCCAGGCTGTGGTGGGTTTTTTTACGGTTTTGGCCAAATCTTCTAGGAGTTTTCTTTATGCATGCGGATGGGACAGCAATGTCTCGATTCCAGTTTAGGGTGGTATTCAAGAAATGCCTGTTGTCTGCTGGTTGGAGTGCAAACAACTGTTCTTCTCATTACTTTCAAATTGGGGTGGCGATGGAAGTGGTCCGATGGGGATTTAATGACCAGGCCATTCAGCGCTTTGAGTGGTGGGAATCAGTCAGATTTTGGTAAAATGTGCACCCTCATTTATTGTAACTTATAAGGTTTGCTGGGTTGGGCTAAGTTGTGTGGTCCGATGTAGTTGTGAGGTCTGCGTGGCATTTGGCTCGCTCTGTTAAAAAGATCAACAAAGCCAGAATAAAGGTGAACTAGGAGCAATTTTTTTTTTTTGTCCAAAATGGGGACCTGGCAATATGTCGTCAAGAGCTGGAGGATGAGACCTGGTGATATCTGAGAAGAGATGGTGTGCATCTGAATGCTATTGGCATTGATTTATGACATCTGGGATTGCAAGAGGGTATTCAGAGGGCCTTCCAGTTTGGGGAGGCAACACGTGCGTAAGGTGTCACGCTCGTGTGCTGTGACAGGGGGTCTATTGGGTCTTTGATGCTGGTTAAATAATTGTGGAAATTTGTGGGTTGGGCCCATCTGAGGTATGGGTGTCCCTTCCTAACAATACGGTGGTAACATCCGAGTATTAATTAATTAATTATCTGGTAGTACATAAGTGGTTAATTGTTCCTGAGCCGGTCAAAGACTTTAGACCGGGCATAAGCTGAGCTTGGTTTATTTGTTATGCATTGACTGTATTATATGCATTAAACTTGTTTTCTTGTGAATGTTGTATTTAATGGTTTGTAATAAAAGGCTGCTATGGCCATTCGACTCCAAATAAAATGTGTCGTCTGGTCATTTTGGAAGGGGGGATTTGTCAAGTGTTTAATGTTTAATAGATAAATCGGAGCCTCTGCAGGTCCCTAAGACAAGTATATGGCCTGGAGCTGAGTGAAACTAGGAGGAAGGCCAGCATGACTGGGGACTGCAGAAGAGGCAGAGTGATTTTGATATGATGCAGGCTGCTTAGCAGATTGAAGAGTTCAAGGCAGAGGGTGTGTTCTGTAGTGGGTAGAGAGGAGGGGGGTTGAAAAAGTACAACAGCAAAGTTGCTTATAAACTGACTATATACTGCATATGCATTATGCCTGTCTAAGCAGCATGTGGCGCTGTGGTATTATAGTGTATGGATATGTTATCTATGATATAACAGGATGTTTGTCTATCCTCTCTCTATGTACTTGGATGCTCCTTGTTCCTGTGTTCATGTTTTTCCATTCTGTAAAGACATGCATTGACATTTCTCAAAGAAAGCGTAGCCCCCTGTTCCCAAAAATGGGGCTATAATGTAAATTTAGTTTTTGGCTGAGCTGTAAACAGCTCAGATTGATTGTACATAGTTTATTTGGTTCTGTTCTAGTCTTGACTGTGTTGTGCATTTCCCACTGTTGCCAGTAGGTGTCACTGGTACCACAGGACAGTGTGAGAATTACAACTAAGTTAAGCTGTAATGAATATTCTTTTTCCAGAAACAGCCCAGTAGGAGGTTCCTGCCACTGTGCATTCTGGGAAGGGGTATTTATTGGACAGATGCCATGTGCTTTAGTCAATTCTTACCTTGTGGCCCTCCAGGCCTGAGGCTACATTGCTGCAAGCTCTGCAAGTAGGACCAGAAGCCTGTCTGGGGCCTACTACTCCTGAGGTGGTCCTTAGGCTGTCTTGCCTGAATGGAAGAAGCAGAGCCAAGCTGAGGAGATCCAGGGGAGGACCCTTGCTGGAGAGAGCCAGGATGAAGGCTGGTCTCTCAGAAGGGCCTGGTAACTTACTTGGAGGACGCACCTACATCTAACCTACCCTCACAGCACCGCCGGATGGCTTATGGTTCTGGTACTGTGAAGCTGTTCTACAATCCAATCAAGGTAACAAGCTCCTGGCTACTAAGTTTGTAAGAGAGGCTTATCCAGGCACTTACTGGTTGCTAGGTCTGTGTGATAGACCTACCCAGGTTTTCAAGATTTGCTAGAAGTAAAGCTGTTTAGTCCTTTGATTCAAGGAGTCTGTAAGTGATCTGCTAAAAATGGTATCTGAAACCTCCCCTCAACTTCTTTCCTACAAGCTTTCTCAAGTTTCAATTAAAGCATTGAAAAGTACCTAAAGTGACTGGCGCCCATATTTGTTCTAAGTTCCCATTATAGCTATGGACTCAGCCCTGGGGTGAATGTAAGTTCACTCCCTGTATCTGGAGGTACCCTCTTTGCTCCCAGTATACCCAAGGGGGGTGCTACAAAAGTAAAGCCGCATTACTGCCTACAACAAGCTTCCAGCATGATTTCAATACTCTGCTAACAGGGGTATCGTGTCACAGCTCAGTCAGAGCTCATCACAGCATCAGACAGTTTTCTCCCACCATCCCTCCCTCCCTTGTTTGTTTTTGGTTTGGGGGAGCCTCCTCTTTTCTCAAGGTGCTGGAGTATTTGTAGTGGGTTTTCGGGTTTTATGTTGTTAGCTTGCCATTCAATTTCTTGGTCCTTTTGTTTTTTGTTTTTTTGTTTTTTGTCATAGCAGCAGGTAGGGGGTCTTTTGGATATTTGAAGGTGGTACTGGTTAAATATCTGTGGAAAATTGTGGGTTGGGCCCATCTGAGGTATGGGTGTCCCTTCCTAACTGTGGAGAATTGTGGTTTGGCCCATTTGAGGTATGGGTGTCCCTTGCTAACTGCGGAAAATTGTGGGTTGGGCCCATCTGAGGTATGGGTGTCCCATCCTAACTGTGGAAAATTGTGGGTTGGGCCCATCTGAGGTATGGGTGTCCCTTCCTAGCATTACGGTTAGGGGTGCAACGGATCGTTATCGATCCATGATCCGTACGGGTCAACCTCTGCGGATCGGGACACCCGCGATCCGCGGAGCGCTCTGCGGCCTCAGCCATAGGAAAGGCCGCAGCTTCGGCCTAGCTCCGGAGTGGCAGCCATCTTGGTACACCCGGCGGTGGCCGCTGTCTCGTCAGGAAGTGACGTTTCGTCGCCGCCATCTTGCTACACCCCACACTCCTACACAGTACTGCAATGAGAGAGTGAGAAGGGGGCAAGCGGACATCTTACACACACCGGAGTTTTAGATTTAACAGCTATTTTCAACACAAAACGGAGCTTATATGCATAAATTCAGTATTTGTAGATCGGACGGACTGTTTAGATGTTAAATTTTAAAAGCAACAGCAAACCTGCTGACCTTACATGGTTGCTAATGTGACAAAACATTTACAGAACATTTAATGTTAAATGTGAAAATCAGAGGTGTTCTGTCACATTAGCAACCATGCAAGGTCAGCAGTTTGCTGCTGCTTTTAAAATGTAACATCTAAACAGTCCATCCGATCTACAAATACTGTATTTATGCATATAAGCTCCGTTTTGTGTTGAAAATAGCTGTTAAATCTAAAACTTCGGTGGGTTTAACAAGATTTGTCTTATTTTTTTTTCTTTGCTGATCCGAAAATGATCCGATCCATGACTCTGATCCGAGGATCGATCTGATCCATGAGTTTTTTGATCCGTTGCACCCCTAATTACGGTGGTAACATCTGGGTAGTAATTAGGTTGTATCTGGTAGTACATAAGTGGTTAATTGTCCCTGAGCCGGTGTAGTTGCGGTTGGGGACCTTTGATTGGGTGGCAGATACAACCGGTTAATCGTGAGTATATAGGCCTTCAAAGACCTTAGACCGGGCAAAAGCTGAGGTTGGTTTATTTCTTATGCATTAACTGTATTATATGCATTAAACTTGTTTCTCGTGAATGTTGTATTTAATGGTTTGTAAAAAAAAAAGCCTGCTATGGCTATTCGACTACAAATAAAATGTGTCGTCTGGTCATTTTGGAAGGGGGTTTGGTCAAGTGTTTAATGTTTTATAGATAATCGGAGCCTCTGCATTCTGCAGGACACTCAGTCATGTATGGAGAATATTATGTCCTATTGAGAGACACAACGATTGTGTATTTTTACAACATTCACTAAGCTATAGGAAAATTCCCTCACAAAATGAAAAGCCTTTTTTTTATTATTAAGTAATTGATCCAAACTGAATGAAATACAATTAAGATCAGGCAGATTTGATAATGCCCTGATGTATACAAAATGTGCCCCATTCACTAAAAAGATCTGACTGTTCTCCCTTTGTTCCTGCAAAAATTAATATTATGTAATGTTAGCAATTTTTTTAAAAGCGACAGGTGACACATGATGTAATTGTGTACATACTGTAACTATATCTATGAAATAGATTATATACAGTCAGGTCCATAAATATTGGAACATCAACACAATTCTAACCTTTTTGGCTCTATACACCACCACAATGGATTTAAAATTAAACTAACACAATGTATTTTAACTGCAGACTTTCAGATTTAATTTGAGGGTATTTACATCCAAATCAGGTGAATGGTGTAGGAATTACAACAGTTTGTATATGTGCCTCCCACTTTTTAAGGGACCAAAAGTAATGGGACAATTGGCTGCTCAGCTATTCCACGGCCAGGTGTGTGTTATTCCCTCATTATCACATTTACAAAGAGCAGATAAAAGGTCCAGAGTTAATTTCAAGTGTGCTATTTGCATTTGGGATCTGTTGCTTTCAACTCTCAATATGAGATCCAAAGAGCTGTCCCTATCAGTGAAGCAAGCCATCATTAGGCTGAAAAAACAAAACAAATCCATCAAAGAGATAGCAAAAACATTAGGTGTGGCCAAATCAACTGTTTGGAACATCCTTAAAAAGATAGAACGCATCGGTGAGCTCAGCAACACCAAAAGACCCGGAAGACCACGGAAAACAACTGTGGTGGATGACCGAAGAATTCTTTCCCTGGTGAAGAAAACACCCTTCACAACAGTTAGCCAGATCAAGAACACTCTCCAGGAGGAAGATGTATGTGTGTCAAAGTCAACAATCAAGAGAAGACTTCACCAGAGTGAAAACAGAGGGTTCACCACAAGATGTAAACCATTGGTGAGCCTCAAAAACAGGAAGGCCAGATTAGAGTTTGCCAAACAACATCTAAAAAAGCCTTCACAGTTCTGGAACAACATCCTATGGACAGATGAGACCAAGACCAACTTGTACCAGAGTGAAGGGAAGAAAAGAGTACGGAGAAGGAAAGGAACTGCTCATGATCCAAAGCACATCACTTCATCAGTGAAGCATGGTGGTGGTAGTGTCATGGCATGGGCATGTATGGCTGCCAATGGAACTGGTTCTCCTCTATTTATTGATGATGTGACTGTTGACAAAAGCAGCAGGATGAATTTTGAAGCGTTTTGGGCAATTTTATCTGCTCATATTCGCAAAATGCTTCAGAACTCATTGGACAGTGCTTCACAGTGCAGATGGACAATGACCCGACGCATACTGCAAAAGCAACCAAAGAGTTTTTTAAGGGAAAGAAGTGGAATGTTATGGCCAAGTCAATCACCTGACCTGAATGAGTTTTAAAGACAAAACTGAAGGGGAAATGCCCCAAGAACAAGTAGGAACTGAAGACAGTTGCAGTAGAGGCCTGGCAGAGCATCACCAGGGATGAAACCCAGCATATGGTGATGTCTATTCGGTCCAGACTTCAGGCTGTAATTGACTGCAAAGGATTTGCAACCAAGTATTAAAAAGTGAAAGTTTGATGGATGATTGTTAATCTGTCCCATTACTTTTGGTCCCTTAAAAAGTGGGAGGCACATATACAAACTGTTGTAATTCCTACACTGTTCTCCTGATTTGGATGTAAATACCCTCAAATTAAAGCTGAAAGTCTGTTTCATTTCAAATTCATTGTGGTGGTGTATAGAGCCAAAAAGATTAGAATTATGTTGATGTCCCAATATTTATGTACCTGGCTGAACATAGTAAGGAAGAGGAAGAGGATGTGGCTCCAGTATCCTGCAGGCAGAAGTTTGCATAGTAGTGAACTACTGAGAAGTAGAAAGTACCCTTTTACCAGTTCACTTTACTGTTCATTAAAACCTATTTAGATTGCAGAGCCAAATTCATTGGGTTGTGGGCAACAGTCTTTGTCATATCTGTTCACCACTGGGTTTCATTGAATGGATCTTCATTTTATGTTGTTAAAGTTTTTTTTTTCTTTTAACCTGGTTTCTTTTTTGTTCTTTGTTTTCCAACCTGTATTTTTTACACATAAGTAAGTGGGTGAATAGTATTTTGCTCAATACAAATTGTTTATAGAGCCCCAATAATGTATGCAGCATTTTACATACAGTATATTGTACATTCACTTTGGTGCCTGTTCTTTAGGAGCTTATAGTCTAAGGTCCCTACTTCACATGAATATATACAAGTGCTGGGGCCCATTTAGACAGAAGCCAATTAACCTGCCAGCATGGATGAAAGGAGGATAGACCCTAGAAACCGCACATCTAGGTGTTTTGTTCAGATGAGTGAACTGGCAACCTCAACCTGGACTCTGACCAGGCCACGTCCAACGCATTTCGCTCCACCCTCGGAGCTTAGTCATGGGGAACCTACCAGCATGTCTTTGGGATGTGGGAGGAAACCAACACAAGCATTAGGAAAAAATGAAAACTCCTTGCAAGCAGTTTCATGGTTGGGGTTCAAACCAGTGGCCCTAGCACTGCAAGCCAAGAGTGCTAATCACTTATCACCTACAATGCTCTGATTAAAAAGCATACACAGTATAAAAGCATATTTTTTGGGATGAAGTAACACTGATGGAAACTGGTATTATACAGTGTATTTAAATAATGAAATAACTGCTCAGTTCTACAAACTTAATTTAAAGTGATTGTAAAGTCTAAGGTTTATACTTACCTGCTCTGTGCAATGGTAATATACTAAGCCAACCCTTGACTCCTATACTGAGCCAACCCTTGACAATCTTGGCTTCTTCTCTTCTGCGTCTGCCCCCATAGCAAGTCACTTGCTATGGGGGCAGATGTTCAGGCTTGCTCTCCAGCCAGGCTGTTTATGTCAATAGACTCTGCCCGTCCCCCACTTTTTGCTCACTGGATTTGACTGACAGCAGCAGGAGCCAATGGCTCCCACTGTTCTCAGCAAAGCTTGTGAGACCAGAAAGAGAGGGAGAGAAGACCTGCAGCTGGGCACAGTGCTGGATTGATACAGGAGTCAGTTAGGTGTTAGGGAGGGGGGGGGGGACATACAGTGGAAGGATTTTTTTCCTTAATACGGAGAATGCATTATGGTTAAAAAAAATTAAAAATGTAGACTTTAGAACCACTTTTAAGTCCAATTAACTTACATTTAATACATAAAAAAAGAAACTTTGTAACTTTGACTTTTGTTTGTATTACAGGCCTTTTCATGGCTTCAAGATGAAATGGGAACAGATTCAGATCCAGTGGTCATTGTAAGATTCCTGGGATCCACTGGAATGAGCTCTGAATTAAATTGTTTACTGCAAAGCCTTTGTGAACAACTCGCAGTAAATTACCGATGTTTACTGCAGAGCATTCCAAAAAAAATCCTGGACCTTCGGGAACTATTTTTAAACTTGCTGAATGAGTCTTCATTTCATAAACCCCTTGTTCTTGTGCTTGATAGTCTTGAACAACTTTCAGACAGTGAAGATGCCAGAAAACTTTGGTGGCTTCCCATTCACCTTCCTCGCACAGTTCGTATAATCATATCAACACTGCCAAACAAGTATGGAATGCTCCAAAATCTAAGGTGCCTTATACACAACGAAGACAATTATGTAGAACTTATTCCAAGGGATCGAAAAATGTGCAGCCAAATACTTAAACATCAGCTCCTTAGGGTTAAAAGGAAGGTAACATCAGGTCAGCAAATTTACGTCAATGAAGCTTTCTCTAGGTGCACTTTGCCAATGTTTGTCAACCTGACTTTCAGAGAGGTCCGAAACTGGAGATCACATAAAGATGTTGATGACTCAACTCTTTGTGTGACTGTACATGAGAACATAGAACAGTTATTCTGCTCACTGGAGAACAAGTGTGGGCTACGGTTGGTGTCAAGGGCACTAGGGTACATTACAATGGCCAAAACAGGTCTTAGTGAGGTAGAGCTGGAGGATATTTTAGCTCTTGATAACAGTGTGATGAATGAGTTATTAGCCAATGTGAAACCATTGAACCCACTAAGGGTACCTTATAGAATTATTGCACAAATCAGAGAGGATCTTACTGGCTATTTGGTAGAAAGACATGTAAGGAATGTTACACTTTTGGTTTGGTCAAACAGACACCTTCATCTCATTGCCCAGAAATTGTATCTCAATAATGATGATGATTTGCAAGAGATGCATGCCAATGTGGCAGAGTACTTCTTAGGTGTATGGTCAGGAGGAAGTAAAAAAGCCTTTTACAGGGAGCATCAATATTTTGAAAATTGCATTCAAAATGAACATAGTGGCATACACAATGATGGAAAACATTATCCTGATGAAAATGAATTTGACAGGCAGGCTCCAGAACAGCCCTGGGCATTTCAGTGCAATCCTTTACAGCCTGATATATTTTTTGTGAATCACAGAAAAATGACGGAACTTTTGCATCATTTGACAAGATGTGGTATGACAGATGAAATGATGTCTGGGATTACAATGAACTTTAGTTGGCTGTATACAATGATCAAAATTGGTCAGTTTGAAAAGGCACTAGGTGATATCGAAATAGCATACAATTGCTCACAAGAAAAAGAGCTGAAGTTTCTTGCAAATACCCTTCAAAGCATTAAAAACAAAGTTCTTAAAAATCCAGGGTCCCTTTCAGCCGAGTTGCAGCAAATACTTCTTCCAGTTGTGAGTTCTTTGCCTAAATTCCGAAACCTTCTTTTAGAATGTGACAAAGATGGACCTAAATACTGTTCAATTGTTCCACTCCATTCTTCCATGGATGTTACTTACAGCCCTGAAAGAATTTCACTATCATCTAGCTCACTGCACATCACTGAGGTCCTCCCAACATACAGTCCAAATATTATAATCTCTGCACTTGAGAATGGCACCATAAGTACCTGGGATGTTGAATCAAGACAACTTTTAAGGCAAATCACCACTACCCAGTTTGTAATTATGGGGATGAAGCTTACAGCAGATGAAAAATATCTTGTTGTGTCCACAGCAAAGAACACCCTACTAATTTATGATAACCTAAACTCTTGCCTTTTATATGAAGTTGAAATTAAAGGTTCCAAAGGAGTTGGAGGGGGTCCAAACCTTATAAATGGGTTTACACTGTCACATACACATGCACTGGCCTGGTTGGAAGCAAGTAAAGATGTTAATGTTATAGATTTACTTTACGGCTGGCCACTTTACAATTTCCATTGCTGGTATGAGGTAACCTGCATTCAGTGTTCTTCAGATGGACTGTATGCATTTTGTGGACAATACCTCAATACTACCACAATATTTCATTTGGGTACTGGTGAGAAGCTGTCAACTGTTACATCTGAATTTTCTGGAGGTTTTGTGAAATACATTCTCGTTCTTGATACAAATCAAGAAGCAGTCATGATTGACAATGAAGGGAGCCTCTCTGTGTGGAACACAGAGGAAATGACCAATCCTCAAGTAACTGAAGAATTTGATTGTACCAAGGGAGACAGTGAAGTCATCAGCACTGAGCTACCAGAAGACCAAAGTGCAATTCTTATCTGTAAAGCATTAAGTATTGAACTTTTGGATACACGCATGTGGAAAATTTCTGAAAAGTTTCGGGCAAAGCGCAATGAGAAATTTATTTCAGCTGTCCTGTCCAGAAATTCTGACTGTATAATTGCTTCCATGGAAAATACCTCATCTATATTTGTATGGAGAAGAGACACTGGGCAATGCATGGCAAGTTTACAAGAAATCTCAGGGAATATTGTCAAATTAGTGAAATCAAGCCATCACAATTTACTCCTGTCCTTGTCTGTTAGTGGTGTGCTTTCAATTTGGGACATTGATATCTTAACGGCAATGTCCAATATTGACAAGACAGGTAGAGCTGTCCATACAGTTTTGTTGTCTAGCAGAGGAGATTACATTTACTCACTTGATGGATCTGATTATGTCCAGAAATGGAATTTTAACACTGGTTATATTGAATCTGCCTTTAAGCATGAGGGGAATGTGGAAAATGGTGTGCTCACAGCCACTGGTGAATTGCTGGTCACCTCAGATGACAAATGTAACCAATATGTTTGGCATACTAGCACTGGAGAAAATCTTCTTCGAATTAGTGGTCAAAGAATATTTCAGCTGTTGATAACACATAATGATCAATTTATAGTGTCTCTTTGTGAGCAAAATGCATCTAGAGTTTGGAGGCTTGCAACAGGCCATAAAGTCTGTAATATCTTAGCTGCCTTAAAGAATGCACTTATAACTACTGCAAACACATTTGTGATCGGCATGACCAAGAACAAGCTTCTGGCTGTAAGTTTATGGACAGGAAGCATAACTAAAAAGTACTGTTGCGATGATGGGTCAACAATTGTAAACTTCAGACTGATCCCAGACTGTCCAGATTTTGTTGTGTTTATGACATCAACTGAAACTGTGAGCATCTGGAGCCTGGCTGAGGAGGCAGTTTGTAGAAGGGTGCAGCTTCCATCCAACTTTTTGAAAAATCTCAATGATTTTGAAATCTCTCCAAATGGAAAGCTTGGGATTGTCACTCATGGTGATGAAAAGTTCAATGTACTTGATTTGCATAGTGGAAAGCTCAGAGTGGTGCATGCATCAGGTGTTATATGGAAGCAGAGCTTGTCTTGTGATGGGCGTTACCTTGTCTATATTTGCTTCCGCAATGGGGAAGACGATGAGGACAATTCAGTTTCAAGTTTAATAGTGATGAGACTTGCGGATGGAAAGAGCATTGGTGCTTGTTCATTATATAAAACGCCAACTTTCCTTGCACTTTCACAGCGGCATCTCAATATCGTTGTAGGATTTGATGACGGGAGTATTGGCACTTACACAGTAGTGGACAGAGTCGATGCCACGTTGAAAATAAAAATTGCAACTTCCAACAGTCGTCAGATTTTCAGTAACAAATCACATATTTTCAGGCCCAAGTGCAATAATTACATATACAAAATGGCACCTGACTGCTTATGGAGAGAATCCACTGAAGTATTTGCCAGAGACAGCCCCATCACAGTGTCAGATTCTGGTGAAGGAACAGAGACAACTCCAACCAAAAAGCATAATTTTTGTTATGAGAAAATGTGCTCTGCCATTGACTGTAGAGGACAGAGCTTTGCGGCAAACAACTGAGACCACCAAAGTATGGATGCTTACAAAGAGGTTTACACATTATTCTGATCTTAAATTACATGTATTAATAAAATGTCCATGGCAATTCAGGCATCACTGTTTAAAAACAAAAATATCCAGCAAAATATAGCAAAAACTCTGTTGTCCGATATGCCATGTTAAATTATTTATATATATTTCAGGCACTGAAAATTATTGCAGCACTGTTAAAATTATAAAGCTTAATGCTCTTACTGTTTTCCTGTTGTAAAGCTATAATTACAAATAAAGAATCTGTAAAGGCATAACCTTGCCACAAATGCAAAGTCATGGCATCAACATCCTATGCTGCAGCTAAAGATGCCCTATGAATAATGAATATTACTTGCCAGTAAATACACAATACATGCAACTTTTGCAGAATCAGTTGACCCTTCTGTTTGATGGGTGGGAGCCAATTTTCATGCAGTACCTTATATTTCCCTCTAACAGTGTAAAAATCAGTGTAGCATTACGTACATACATATGTTCATAGGATGCATATGTGATTGTTTAGAGAAGTATTGATAAAAGCTGTGATCTACTGTCAATCAGTGATTTTCTATCAAATGTCTATGACCCACTTTAAACTGGTCATACAGGGCTAGATGGGCATCATTGAAGTTGGTATCTGCAACGACATGTTAAATAACAAAGAAATGGCCAATCTTTTCCAGCCACCAGAATTTTTATTTGGTCTTCCTTGCCTTTAAAATCCCATACTTTATGTGTATGGAACCTGATTTATGGAAGAATTCTCTGAGCTGAAATTTTTGCAATGAATATATATACTATCTGCCCAGTAGACGTTATACTAATAACAAAACTCTTTTTTTACTTAACATCAGAGCAATTTGAATGAGAAAAACAATGCATAACAGAGCCTTTGTTTTGCACCCTTGTTGTCTTATCCCACACAGTAGAAGGCTTCATGTACACTTGAACTACTTTGACCGCCAGCCGCTAGAAATAGCAAAATGGGGCAAAATCATGCCATGAGTTTACGCGATTTCGCATGTTTTGTGACCGGTGGTCAAAACTTTCATATCCTGAACATGATTCTTCCACGTTCATGAGAGGGAGATTAGGGGAGGTTGAACCTTCCCTCACTGCACAAGCTTCTAAATGATCCTAAAAGCCTACTTTTATGGAGTTGAGTTTAGGAGCTTTGGCAAAAAAACGCCAAAAGCTCCTAAACTCAAGTTTAGAAGCTGTAGTGTACATGGAGCCGAAGAAGGGCTATGCAGTGTAACTTGATTAGCAATAGATGATGTGTCACTGTTTTAGGTAAAGGCACAGAACTGACCAGTCTGATATAAGGGAAGTGTTCTTTCTGTTCTCCAGATTGTATTAGGATGTGAGTTTTAGTAAGGTAAGGATAGCTTGACCTATAAATAAATATACCAAATTGTAGGGGATTCGTTTTGCAGCCAGCAGTTGATCATTTTATTTTCAGTGGAAACTGGAGAAGAGAAAAGAAAAGAAAGCTTTCAGCATGTATGCATTGCCTCAAGCCAAGTCAGAAATATCCCACACACTGTTCTCCTTAATGCATCTGGTCATGTGTGGCCACCCTAAGTTTATGGTAACTACCACGGCAGTGTTACAACTGGGTAGAGATATGTGTGTACTCAAGTATAATAAGTCTAAAGTTAGGATTAAGCAGTATTGTTTTAATCTAAATAGCAAATACTAACTATAAAAAAGACAAAATATCATTGACAGTACCTGGAGAAGCATCAGGATGTGATAAAAATTAAAAATTAGCTTTCAAAGCTCAACTCCAGTGAAAGCATTTTTAGCTTTGGATACTAGGGGGAAACTTAGAATTTCTATCTGGTTGGTATTGCTGTCTGTGTCCCCATTGTAAAGATGGCCCTCAAGAAATGAGGGGAAGGGGTCACCAGGACAGAAAGACAATGACAGCAATAAAATATGTTCAGAGGTTCTAAACCTTCCCCGTTACTTGCTGTCCTTTTGATTGCCTGTCACTAGGGCAGGAAGTGAGGGTAAATCTCCCGAGCGGGGGTAAAAACAGCAATAAAAACAGACAGAGGTTCTGTTCTCTACTCTATCCAAAAATAGACACACATTTTCTGGAGTTGGCCTCAGGGTATAAATAAATGTTTTATCACAACTTTAACAGGAACTTAAAATTAAAAATATTACACATTTTTAATAATCCTTATGATGGTGTGATACTCTGATATAGGCTATCCAAAGCCAAGTTTAAACCTACTGGTTTATTGTATTGGATGATTGCTAGTCAGAAAGAACATTTCAAAAGAAGATCTTGATACAAGATCAGCTTTATCAGTTAATTATAAACTGTCAAACTATATCACCAAAAACATTGCATTTGTGGACCTGCAATAGTTTAATTTTGACATCTGCCTTAAAAATTCTGTTCTATTCTGTGTTACATACAGATCAAATGACCAACCTAATACTCTGGGATTGTCATAATGCCTGCATATTGTCAAAAATAGTCTGTTATATCAAATGATATATCCAAAGGTTCTATAATGTTTTGAATTTCTAGTGAATTTCTTACTTATATTTGATGTCCTAAATGAGATGTTTAACATACAGCTATTGACTGTTTTCAACTTTTCTAAAATTTTGTTTCGATCCAATATGTTATCAAATGTTTATGAAGATTTTGCATTAATCTAATATAATGTATGTATGACATGGCATGGTTTTTCACAGCTTTTCAAAGTAATTATATTAAATAAGCTTGTCAAGCATTGAGTACCTGCTTGAATAGATTATAAGATGGGACATGCCCAGCTAAGATACAACAGGCATTATTAAAAGGTCTGCTCAACCAAAGACTGATATTTCATTTTGTGGTGTTTGCACATCGAATCACATGCTGATATATGAACTCTGAGTTCCAGCAGCAAGATATTTTCAACAGAATCCAAGTTTTGGCCAAGTGCCTCGCGTTTACTTAAGGAGATTTTTTCCTTTGCCCATGCAAAAGGTTCACTTAGCTCATCCCTTCCCCAACTGCATATACTTACATTTTCTTGTACCCCATATTCCACCCCAATTCCTCCCCACTTTGCAAGTCTCTTCACCAGGCGTGAAGTGAAATATCCAGAACTTTTGGGTATGAGTGAGCATGTGGCTCGCTCCCCCTCTCCCATGTGACAATGCTAAGTACTTTATCATTAGCTAAGTGCACATAGGACTAGGAAAGAAATTCATAGACCTTTGCAAACTCCAACCCAATTCTTGGTAGCTGAGTGAAGTGGCAGGTTGAGTCAGAAGAGGAAATGGTAACTTTAGGAACCTAACTTTAGGTAGAGCGCACACAATATTATAGGGAAATACTTACTCTGGAGCAGGGGCGTGCGGTGAGGTCAGTGGCTGGTGAGGCACTGGCTAGTATCAGAGCCAGATACACACAGGTTACATACGCTGCAATCGTTAGAGCGAGAGAAATAATTCTAGCACTAGATCTCCTCGGTAACTCTAAACATGTAACCTGTAAAAAATTAAAGTGTCACTTATGGAGATTTATAAATGCTGAAGTTTGGCGCCATTCCACAAGTGTGCACCATTTTAAAGTGTAACATGTTAGGTATCTATTTACTCATCGTAACATCATCTTTCACATTATACAAAAAAAAAATTGGGCTAACGTTTTTTTTTTATTCATGAAACTGTTTTTTACCCCAAAAAAGCATTTTAAAAAATTGCTGCACAAATATTGTATGACATAAAGAGTTGCAACGACCACCATTTTATTCCCTAGGGTGCCTGCTAAAACAATATATTTAATGTTTGGGGGTTCTGAGTAATTTTCGAGCAAAAAAAAATATGATTTTTGCATGTAGGAGAAAAGTGTCGGACTCTCGGCATGGGTGGCAAGGGGTTTATTACCATAAGTAAGTAATATACAAATAATTATTATATATTTTTTTTAAGGTAATTTACTATATTTTCAAAATCTGTACTCAAACAGGTGGCTTAACGGACAAATTACTGAAGTTTGACGTTATAACTTCCAATCAGTAATTTCACAGTAAATAGATAAATAATAAATTATTATGTTATAACATTATAGCATATAAATATATGATTTAGCTTGAATATAACAGTACCTTTTCAGCAGAATTAGTCTCCATCTTAACTGTGTGAGAAAAACATGGGATTGTGGGTAAATCTTTTACAAATAAACACATGTTTTTTCCTTGTAGTTAAGAGGGCTGGGCTGGAAGGGAGCATTTGTCTTTTAGACACATGCCCCTTCTATAACACTGCAGTGAGAGGCATGCCTCCACTGCAGCATTTTTATTGGACAGCTGGGGCTAATGGTACTTTACCATTGGTTCAAGACTCCAAGCTGTTCATTGAGCTCAGTGCCTCTGACAAGAAGTGAGGGACACTGTGAGCTCAAGCTCTCAGTCTGCTGCAAACAGAGTGTGTCAGCTTGTATTTAAAGTGGCTGTTCTGTATTTAGCTTCTGACAGGCTGCGCAAGGAGCCCCGTATCTCTGGAACCATAGGTCATAAAAGTCCTACCCCACCATTTTTACCAGTGGTGGGATAGGACTTAGGCTACATACCCCCCAAATTTGGGGTCTCTGACCCTCGAAGCACGTTTTTTTTTTTTTTAATGTTCATGACAGGTGAGGCCCTGCCTCACCTGCCTCCCCTGACTGCACGTCCCTGCTCTGGAGTCTAAAAAAAGAAAGAAGAATCTGGCACTGAATCTTCCACTGTCATCCAAACCTGAGTTGCCCAAAACGATACATTTTTTATGGATTTTGGAGATGTTATGCCAGTTTCAGCTTCTTTTATCTCTTAAGGGCTGATAATGAGATCACTGCATTTTAGTTTCTAGATCCTCCCATAATCCATTACAAGGACAATTCCTGTACCTCCTTAAAGGATTGCAATAACACATCGAAATTTGGCAGAGGGATCTTATTTCTAAAGTCTCCAAGACAAATAAGAAGCTAGTGAATAATTCAGTCAATCAACATCAACCAAGAAGTGGAATATCAGTTTTAGGTAGACTTACCTTTAAATAACACATTGCAAAAGAGTAGCGATGCATACAGTAACTCATTGCAGCCAACCGCAGGTCAACCTTAAATTGGCCAACAACTAGCAACTTGGGTCTGGTCACTGATAAGTTGCAAAGAGCCACTGTCCAGCATTGCCTTGTGCACTTTGTTATTAAATAAAGGCCATTGTGATACATCTGTGTTTTGTGTACAAGCCAATATAGTATATTCAGTGACTTGAATGATTTTTCCTATCTTGTTTGCAATTGATAACTGATACTGAATGTTTTTATGTAAACTTTGTATTGTTGGGAGCATTTCCCTAAGCAGAGATTTATATTTTCATAAATGTTTAACTTAGTTACCTTTTGTTACAGAGGTATTATATTAAAACTCTATTGCAGTCTTCAGACAATATTCAGTCTTGTGTATGCATTGTTTGTAAAAATAAAGCAAGTTATATTGAATCACTGGTGTCAACTGATTATTAAAATTCAGACATTGAGGGAAAAAGTAAAACAAGTTAACTGCTAAAGCCTTACAAGAAATATTTCCGCTAAGCTGAATTTATATTGTGTAACAGTTTATTTAAGGCAGAACTAAACTTACAGCATTAACTATTTTTAGCATTAGTAAATAGGAAAGTATATTATAGTTACTTTTTTTTTTACCTTTTTACATTTCTTCAGTTGCTTCCTGGTTTCCTGGTGCATCATGGCAGCCTACACATGAGTTGTGACTCTGCCCCCACAACCTGATAGGACTGGTTAACTATAAATCAAAGACAGACCCGGCTCACAGCATTCTCCTTTTTTTCCTCACCTGATCAGGACTGGAATCACGAGGTATCCCTTACCGTTTGTCGCCCCAGCCAGGTTCAGCCTCTACTGGGTGGAAGTCCCTCCTGTACAGTCTCTAAATGAGCTATATGGTTGGATCCCCATTCTGGTGGTGCAGGCTTGTCAAATAAAGCTTTAAACAATCTTTGACGTAAGTGACAGCATTTCCCTTTGCTTTCCATATGCTTTTTACTTCTTTTCTCTGTGTTATGGGCGTTTGCCATTTCCAAGATGGTCGCAGCAGTGCAAGTACACTCTGAGAATGAGAGGCAGAAAGTGATGCGGCCTCTGTGACCAGTTTCGTGGCTAGAGCTTTTCCAGAATGGCGATCTGAGTATGCTCAGGCACTGATATCATCACTAATGGCAAATGTGAGTTTTAAATGGTTTTATGGCATTTTTGGGCAACAAATGGTGCAGCTCTCTACTCATGCATGCTGGATGCTTATGTGGTCATTGTTTGCAGTAATGTTTTCCCTCTTTATGGCATTTACCTGGGCTCTTCCTATCTCCTTCTCAATGCTTGCTCTGTGATCACTGTGTTGGGCTCAGTTTCCACTAGTGCAACTTGTCACTGCAAAGTCACATGACAAGTTGTACCCCATAATTTCCAGTGAGTACCATTCATATCTGTGTCCATAGACCTCAAGAATACACAGGCATTGCTTTAAGTTGCATCAAATTTGCAGCAAAACTGTGAGACTTTCAGGTCGCAATAGTGGAAACTTAGCATTATGCTGTTTTTCATTTGTCTGCTGCTTTTCTCTGTTTCTATGAGGAACACTGCCCAGTCAGACCACCCATTGCTTTTAAGGTATAGGGATTAGGGTAGTAGTGAAGATTGAGAAAAAGAGAGCCAATATCTATAGTCCTGCAAGTCCCCATCTAAGAACAGACATCCAGGCAATGCTGATTAAGGCTATCATCTCACCCCTTATTATCATTGCTCCCCATTTACAAACATCACAATTTACCAGCCCTAATAGTCGTTGCATTTATGGTGGAAAGTCATTGCCTGCAAAGCTAGTATGTCAAACCTGCCTGGAAAAAGCACTACACAGCCCTGCAAGGACCTCAAGATGGAGGGAGCCTGCTAAAAGCCAGAACAGTCACCATTCAAGCACAAGCGACATTGATCAATGTCATCATCTCACCTCTCATTATTTTTGCTCCCCGTTTACAAACACCACAGGTTACCAGTCCTAATGGTTGCTGCATTCATGCTACAGTGCATGAATTGCCTAGCACTTCCAACCAGAGCCAGTAGGTGGTGTCCAAATTGGAAAGCTTGCCATGGGAAGAAAGCATTAAAGGTGCCACAAGCTTTGAAGATTGCCCAATAGAGCCTTTTTTGCAAGAGCAGCTAAGGACGCAATTGCCTGGGGTGAAGTGGAGGAAACTCTCCACAAGGTTAGAACGTACTCATTTCCTTCACTGAACAACTGGATGAGTTAATCCAGGAAGAACTGAAGAGGAGGTCAGAGAAAAATGCCCATATAAACAGGCTGTCAAAACTGTGTGGAAAAAGAAAAAAGAGCGCGCAAACAAAAAACACATATATGAAAGTATATAAATAATTCTGTGCATATAATACAAACTTCGTAGTGCCAAAGCTTATCAAAAAAATATCCTTCAATGTGAAAATTAAAAAATATATGAAAAATGTGTTAGACCATAAAAAGTCTATAAACAAATGTATTAAACCATTAACCATAAAAAGTCCATATGTTCATCTCTTAGTTCCAGAGAACCATCTGTTCTTCAATTGATAGAGTGTTCCAACATTCTGATATAAGATGTAAAATCACAAACTGCTTACGAGATTTGTAGGATCTCATATAATAGAGATCAAAAGCGCTTGTGCATCAGCCTGCCGGCAAGCTCAAGGGTCACCTGTGATGTTCTTACAAGAAGGAATATTCCACCCGCTGCAGACGAACCATCAGAAGGTAAAACTCACTCCAGAGATCGCTTTCAGATTTAAAGGAATCTAAAAAGTCTCATTTAGTAGAGGAAAGAAAAAGAGGGCTTCATAGTGTAGTATGCTCCAAAAAAAGATTTATTTTAAAAGAATAACACAGACTTTACATCCATCAAAGCACAGTGAAAAAAAGACAAATTGAAACCACCGCGGCTCAAGCCAGCCGGCTGTTCAGCATGATGACGTCACAACTTATGCTCTATCCGACGCGTTTCCCCATAGAAGGCATCAACTGGAAACGGAGATGTCAAAACCCTGAAAAAGCTAAAGGTCAGCCTGCTGCAGTCTCCTCCGTTGGTGGATGCATCATTAATGTAGCTGGCAAGACATGTCACTTTGCTGTCACATTCAAGGAGGCTCTAGTCCGAAAATTAGATCTTGAAGTGCTCCTACATGTTTTAGCATCTGCAGGTGCTGGCAGCCCAGCAATAACCAGCCCATGTGCTGAGTGAGTCTAAGGGAGTGGTTTCATAATTATTAACCAGCTGCTGCACCTGTAGGACTTGGAGGAAAGTGGCAGGGTCTGCATCCCTTTAGACGTGATTCCCTATTGGGAATATCTTATCAAAAATGAAATTTTTATTGCAGTGGATGCCAAAAATCGGACTTTTATCTTGGTGCAGCCTCCTGGGAAAATCAGTGAGTCAGTCATACAAGCAGGAAATGATGTTTCAGGGTGTACAGAGCACCTCCAGATAGTCATATTTCATTGCATTTTACAGAAAATTGCAGCCCTGCAGAGTAAAAAAAAAGTGGAGTGACCCTTTAAATAAGCCCTTCTGGAAGAAGTGAAGAGACAAGGTAGTAACAGCTTTGTAAGAGCTGTAATTGGTGGCTTACTCTGTGGTGGATGTGTCAAACATCAATTGATGTTTTTCAAGAGCAGTGTTCCCCGCGGTCACTGCAAGGAGTGCATTATGGCTGAAGCAATGGTTGGGGGATCCCGCCAAAAAAAATAATAGTTCAAGACACCAGACAATGAATCCAATCTATTTGGGAGTAAACAGGATACAGCCATCTCAAGGGTGGCCACTAGCAGGTCAGGGTGAATATCATTTGACAAAAAACTGAAAATTCAAAAGGGTTCAGCATACAGGTGGCAACTCCCAAGTAGATACCAGGAGCCAAAATCATACGGACCGGGAAAAAGTTTAGTAAACGAACTGGAGAAATACCCAATCTTCATTATTGAAGCCTTAAAGATCTAAGGCACCTGTTTTGAGAGAACAGCGGAAGTCCTTTTTAAAAGGGCACTAATCCAGGTGGTGCCTGTGTGAAGCTTTGCGCACACACCTGGATGGAAAGTTAAAGGGAAAAAAACGTACATTTAAATGCCCATCATTGCAGCCTTCTCAGTGCAGCCTTGCCCCAGTGCAGCCATGTCAGTGCAGCCTTGTCAGTGCAGCCTTCCCCAGTGCAGCCTTGTCAGTGCAGCCATGTCAGTGCAGCCTTGTCAGTGCAGCCCTGTCAGTGCAGCCATGTCAGTGCAGCCATGTCAGTGCAGCCATGTCAGTGCAGCCATGTCAGTGCAGCCTTTTCAGTGCAGCCATGTCAGTGCAGCCTTGTCAGTGCAGCCTTCCCCAGTGCAGCCTTGTCAGTGCAGCCTTCCCCAGTGCAGCCTTGCCCCAGTGCAGCCTTCGATCCCCTGTCCCTGCTTCCTGGGCTTCAAAATCGCCGACCGCGATTTGAAAATGCCGGCGCCGAAATACACAGAGCCGGTCCTCGGCTCTTTCCGGCGGCTCTCGTTCACTTTCGGCTCCACTCGTAGTCCCGAGCGGAGCTATCCGAGTAGGTTCGGATAGCTCCGCTCGGGACTACGAGTAGAGCCGAAAGTAAACGAGAGCCGCCGGAAAGAGCCGAGGACCGGCTCTGTGTATTTCGGCGCCGGCGGCGCCATTTTCAAATCGCGGTCGGCGATTTTTAAGTTTTGACAGCTCGAGATCGCGGGGGATCGGCGTATAACACGCACCTGCGACTTTCCCCTGATTTTAAGGGGAAAAAAGTGCGTGTTATACGCCGATAAATACGGTATTCAGGATCAGTGGCCCATATCAACTATATTGGTGTGACATTGGTGGAAGTTTAAGGGAGGTCCACCTTTCTGGTTCAATCATTTTTATTGAAAAAGTATAACATCATGACAAACGTTCACCCATGCAGGGGCGTAATTCAATGAGCATAACGATCATATAACATTGACAGGTGGGAAGTCCACCTTTCAATCTCTTCCAGTCAGCCAGGCTACCAGAGTTGATGGAAAAGTAAAAAATTCTGGTCCAGTTTGTAGCTGGATTAAATTGAAAAAAAAAAAAAAAGGAGCAATCGTGAAGGTTCCAGTTGCCCAGAGGAGATGAAGATTCGATACACCTCTGTTCCTAGCAAAAAAAATCTAAAATCAAAATCAGGTAATCTGTGCCCAGTGCTAAAGTTGAAAAAAAGAACTTGACAAGCACAGGAATTTGGAGTCGTGCAAGATCGAAAACCTAAAATCAATTATATTATTCATAAATCTGGGAGACTGGATGCAATGTAGGTTTATCAGACACATACTTCATCCTCAATTCATCCTCAATTCCTCTACCAGTTTGAGTGCCTCCCCTGCGCTCTGTACATCTCCCCCAGGACATTCACAAGGGTCTTACTGTCTGCAATAGCGATGGGAAAAATTCAATAGAACTTCCACAATGGAATATATATTCTCTGATAGAGAAAGCCAAAGGTGCTTTAGGAGTGAAGTCTCTTCCAGCAGAACAGTGCCAGTGTATCCTTGGTTCTTCGTAACTGACCAATTGTTTTCAGATGGAACATTATAACATCAGACCCCAGCTAGAAAGGTTGGGGGACGCATTTCAAAGAGAAGGCTGCTTAAGGTCATGGGATGTTAACCTTATAGGTATAGTATTGAATGCTCTTGAATTGAGAGTAGTGTTCAAAGCACTTCTGTCATTCACTCCTTTTAGAAAGAGGAGCAAGATTTGTACTGTGCATAGACAGCAGTGGAAGGGTAGAATTCTTAGGCTGTGAGTGGAGCTTCCTGCATCAATAATTGCAAATATACCATTTTGGCTTAGGATGCTCTAGTGTCTCTCTCCTACTCTTAAGCATTGAATCACCACTGCCGCTTTCAGTGATGACGGATTTGCTCTCTCATGGACAGTTTTGCCATCCAGCTCCAAGAGACTACTTTTAATGGCATGGAAGTTGAGAGGCGATGGCTACCAAGTCAAGCTTGCTCAGTGCAGGTAGTGCCTACCTTGTGTCAAACCAGACAGGTCTTCATGAATAAGACTTACCAAAATATGGGAAAATTATGCAGATCTCACACAGCAAAAGCCTGGAGTCCTTTATCACCTAAACCAGCCAGGGTTCTACAGTTCTTACAACTGGGGCTGAACAGGGGCCTACGTTCAAATATGTTTAAAGTTCAAAGTTCAACCTTGTCTGCACTTACAAGGGTTTAAGGAGTCCTTAACCCTTTAGTGATGTAATTCTTAAAAGGCTTGCATAAAGTTATAGTCCTCCCAGGAAACCATTGTTCCCTATGTGGAACTTGCTTATGGTTCTCATTTCTATCAAGGCCTCAACCAAGACCATCTTTCTTGGTTGAGTGAGAGAACCACATCCCCTGGATGTTGAGCTAATGCTGGTGACCTGCTTGGCAGCTACCTTTTCATTCAGGAAAGCTGACATCTGTACTCGGTTCCAGCATGGCTTAAGGCAGGGTCAGTCAGCATCAACACGTTCAGTCACCTCCTAGATTATTAAGACAATTAAAAGAGCCTACTCTTCACAAGGCCTTCCTATTTCAGAGGTCTTAAGAGTACATTTAACTAGGGCAGTTCCATCTCTGTGGACACCTCAGTGCTGGGTCTCCTGAGGCTATTTGCAAGTCAGCAATATGTTCCACTCAGGACACTTTCATTACACTTTAATAGGTGTACCATTCTCACAACAGTAAAATTTGGGAAATTCATGGTGCATACTTACGCTACTGATGATTACAACATTTTTCTTGTACCCTTCCGTTTGGTGAGTTAGTTCCCATGTGTATGCTGCCATGATGCACCGGGAAAATGGAAAATTGTATACTCACTAGGGATGAGCTTCGAGTTCGAGTCGAACTCATGTTCGACTCGAACATTGGCTGTTCGCAAGTTCGCCGAACAGCGAACAATTTGGGGTGTTCGCGGCAAATTCGAATGCTGCGGAACACCCTTTAAAAGTCTATGGGAGAAATCAAAAGTGCTAATTTTAAAGGCTAATATGCAAGTTATTGTCATAAAAAGTGTTTGGGGACCCAGGTCCTGCCCCAGGGGACATGGATCAATGCAAAAAAAAGTTTTAAAAATGGCCGTTTTTTCAGGAGCAGTGATTTTAATAATGCTTAAAGTCAAACAATAAAAGTGTAATATCCCTTTAAATTTCGTACCTGGGGGGTGTCTATAGTATGCCTGTAAAGGGGTGCATGTTTCCTGTGTTTAGAACAGTCTGACAGCAAAATGACATTTTGAAGGAAAAAACTCATTTAAAACTACCCGCGGCTATTGCATTGCCGACAATACACATAGAAGTTCATTGATAAAAACGGCATGGGAATTCCCCAAAGGGGAACCCCGAACCAAAATTTAAAAAAAAAATGACGTGGGAGTCCCCCTAAATTCCATACCAGGCCCTTCAGGTCTGGTATGGATATTAAGGGGAACACCGGACAAAATTAAAAAAAAAAAATGACGTGGGGTTCCCCCTAAATTCCATACCAGACCCTTCAGGTCTGGTATGGATTTTAAGGGGAACCCCGCGCCAAAAAAAAAAAAAAAAAACGGCGTGGGGTCCCCCCAAAAATCCATACCAGACCCTTATCCGAGCACGCAACCTGGCAGGCCGCAGGAAAAGAGGGGGGGACGAGAGTGCGCCCCCCCTCCTGAACCGTACCAGGCCACATGCCCTCAACATTGGGAGGGTGCTTTGGGGTAGCCCCCCAAAACACCTTGTCCCCATGTTGATGAGGACAAGGGCCTCATCCCCACAACCCTGGCCGGTGGTTGTGGGGGTCTGCGGGCGGGGGGCTTATCGGAATCTGGAAGCCCCCTTTAACAAGGGGACCCCCAGATCCCGGCCCCCCCCCCTGTGTGAAATGGTAAGGGGGTACAAAAGTACCCCTACCATTTCACTAAAAAACTGTCAAAAATGTTAAAAATGACAAGAGACAGTTTTTGACAATTCCTTTATTTAAATACTTCTTCTTTCTTCTATCTTCCTTCATCTTCTGGTTCTTCTGGTTCTTCTGGCTCTTCTGGTTCTTCCTCCGGCGTTCTCATCCAGCATCTCCTCCGCGACGTCTTCTATCTTCTTCTCCTCGGGCCGCTCCGCACCCATGGCATGGGGGGAGGCTCCCGCTCTTCTCTTCTTCTTCATCTTCTTCTCTTCTTCTTTTCTTCTCTTCTTCATTTTCTTCTCCGGGCCGCTCCTCACACATGCTGGCATGGCGGGAGGCTCCCGCTGTGTGACGGCGCTCCTCGTCTGACAGTTCTTAAATAACGGGGGGCGGGGCCACCCAGTGACCCCGCCCCTCTCTGATGCACGGTGACTTGACGGGACTTCCCTGTGACGTCACGGGGAATGCCACAGGGAAGTCCCGTCATGTCCCGTGCGTCAGAGGGGGGCGGGGTCACCGGGTGGCCCCGCCCCCCGTTATTTAAGAACTGTCAGACGAGGAGCGCCGTCACACAGCGGGAGCCTCCCTTCATGCCAGCATGGATGCGGAGCGGCCCGGAGAAGAAAATGAAGAAGAGAAGAAGAGAAGAAGATGAAGAAGAAGAGAAGAGCGGGAGCCTCCCCCCATGCCATGGGTGCGGAGCGGCCCGAGGAGAAGAAGACAGAAGACGCCGCGGAGGAGATGCTGGACGAGAACGCCGGAGGAAGAACCAGAAGAGCCAGAAGAACCAGAAGAACCAGAAGATGAAGGAAGATAGAAGAAAGAAGAAGTATTTAAATAAAGGAATTGTCAAAAACTGTCTCTTGTCATTTTTAACATTTTTGACAGTTTTTTAGTGAAATGGTAGGGTTACTTTTGTACCCCCTTACCATTTCACACAGGGGGGGCGGGATCTGGGGGTCCCCTTGTTAAAGGGGGCTTCCAGATTCCGATAAGCCCCCCGCCCGGAGACCCCCCACAACCACCGGCCAGGGTTGTGGGGATGAGGCCCTTGTCCTCATCAACATGGGGACAAGGTGTTTTGGGGGGCTACCCCAAAGCACCCTCCCAATGTTGAGGGCATGTGGCCTGGTACGGTTCAGGAGGGGGGGGGGGCCGCACTCTCGTCCCCCCCTCTTTTCCTGCGGCCTGCCAGGTTGCGTGCTCGGATAAGGGTCTGGTATGGATTTTTGGGGGGACCCCACGCCGTTTTTTTTTTTTTTTTTTGGTGCGGGGTTCCCCTTAAAATCCATACCAGACCTGAAGGGTCTGGTATGGAATTTAGGGGGAACCCCACGTCATTTTTTTTTTTAATTTTGGCCGGGGTTCCCCTTAATATCCATACCAGACCTGAAGGGCCTGGTATGGAATTTAGGGGGACTCCCACGTCATTTTTTTTTTTTAATTTTGGTTCGGGGTTCCCCTTTGGGGAATTCCCATGCCGTTTTTATCAATGAACTTCTATGTGTATTGTCGGCAATGCAATAGCCGCGGGTAGTTTTAAATGAGTTTTTTCCTTCAAAATGTCATTTTGCTGTCAGACTGTTCTAAACACAGGAAACATGCGCCCCTTTACAGGCATACTATAGACACCCCCCAGGTACGAAATTTAAAGGGATATTACACTTTTATTGTTTGACTTTAAGCATTATTAAAATCACTGCTCCTGAAAAAACGGCCGTTTTTAAAACTTTTTTTTGCATTGATCCATGTCCCCTGGGGCAGGACCCAGGTCCCCAAACACTTTTTATGACAATAACTTGCATATTAGCCTTTAAAATTAGCACTTTTGATTATTCATGTTCGTGTCCCATAGACTTTAACGGTGTTCGCGTGTTCGAACGAACTTTTTTCCTGTTCGCATGTTCTGGTGCGAACCGAACAGGGGGGTGTTCGGCTCATCCCTAATACTCACCTTTCAGTAATTTTCCTTTCCTGGTGCATTTTCATTGCAGCATACAGATGCCCACCCAAATGGTGAGAGTTACAGAGAATGCTGTGAGCCGGGTCTGTCTTTCATTTATAGTTAACCACTCCTATCAGGTTGTCGGGGCGGAGTCACAACCCATGTTTATGCTGCCATGAAGATGCACCAGGAAAAGAAAATTCCGGAAAGATGAGTATACGATTTTCCATTTTCTTGCTTTGGCCAAAGTGATGTCATATATCCCAGGAGTCTTAATGGGAATTCTTTTTTCTTTCATCTGGAGGGAGGGGGTGACTCAGCTCAGCGCACTCTCCTGCCTGCATTCCTGAGCTAAGGGCAAATGGATTCCAAGTAAATGCTACATGAATCATCCGCCCTCAAGATGGTCATGGCTAGAAATGCTAGGGCAGTGCTTTTCAAACATTCAACAAAATAAAGCATGGAGACATAGATGAATGGACGAGCTTGCTTTCAATATTGCAAATGAATTAAATAGCATTTTTGGTTTATGATGCTTAGATACAGTTTAGTTCCTCTCTAAGATATGTATAAGTTTTCATCATCCATCAAAGCTAAATTTGTTATTTGGTACCACTGATGACGTCAGTTGTGACGAAACGGTCGTAGGGTTGTCACCTATACATGCACTGCGCATGTGCGATTTGTCTTTAAAAGATACGAACTGAGCTTTTTTAATTTCATCCTTGCAAGGAATGTGTCACGGAATGTCCCACATTCCACTTGAGTGCTTCCGTCAGTATACCACTTCCTTGTAGTTTGTATACAGATATCAGATATTCCAACCTCTCTGAGCACAAAACAAGGCGACACTTGCTTGTTGCTAACATGGACTGACTCTTTATTTGAAATCTCACACAAATATATACACAGCAGAATGACTAAAACCTAACCTAATTAACATGAGCTAATTAACTAATCCTTTATACAACCTAAGTGACTGAGACATGACCTTTTGCCCATACTGCGTTAATTATAAGTACAACCACAGGACATTTTCTCAGAATAGCAGCAGCTCCAATAGGAGTCATCCCGTCTCCTACATTGTGTAGAGGACAATGTGACCAGCTCATTCAATTAACATAAACACAGGGTTAATTAGAACAAACAACAATGTGTGGAATACCCTTAGAACCTGTGGTAAGCCAGACTAAACTCATTTACATTAAACACATTATAGCAGAGAACAAGACAGGTAGTTGGAGTTGATGACACCAGCATCTCCTCACAGTATGTGTCCCAACAGTATGAATCAAACAACATACAATATATACATATATGCACGACTGAGTCCGATTAGTGCAGTTCAGACTGGATTTCTAATTCACCTCACAAAGAGTATTGTTCCCTTGAAAATCCAGGGCCCATAATCAAAAGGCAAGAGGCTTGCATTCAGTCCTCTCAAACAGCCTCTGTCCCGGCTAGGTCTGTCACATTTCTCCCCTTTCAGCAGGAGACTAACGCAGGAGGAGACCCCAGACGGGTTGACTCCAAAGTTAGTCCATAGTTCCAGTCCTCTACTGCCTGTACCCACACAGTACCCCAAACAAATTGTTCCAAACAGAGCATTACTCACCCAGCCAACCTCTGCCTCTCTCAGAGAACATATCCGCCGCTGGGGAGAGGCCTGGACTGGCCCTTCTCCCTGGAGTCCTTTCTGCCGCTGGAGAGAAGACAGGGGGACTGGGCTCACTCCATCCTGCTGTTGGGGATCTGGGCCAACTGCCCAGCATCCCTGGGGTATACAGGTGGGGACTGAAGCCCCATCCACCGACACCAGATCAAGCTGCAGTTGTGAGGTGATAACTGCATTCTCTCCTTGGATCCTGATCTGCAGCTCGCGATAGACTGCCACCTCCTCACCTTGGGCCTCCAGAATTGCTGCAGGTGTGAGGCAGAGGTCTTGGACCCTCTGTCCAGTTGCCAGCACTTCTGCTGGGGGTTTGCTAGGTGGTTCCTCCTCTACAGAAACGTCTATCAAATCTTCAGTCTCTGGAATTGCTAAAAGTGTGGGATAAAGGTCTTGGACCCTCTGTTCAGATACCAGATCTTCTTCAGCTGGAGAAGTTTGTTGTAACTCCATAGATGCTGCTGGCAGAAAATCACATGTCCCGGTCAGTGTTGTGGGAGAAAGACCGACTACCTCTTCTCTCAAGAAGGCCGAAGCCACTGTTGGTGCTGAGCAGAGCACAGTGAACTTTGGCCCTGATAGCAGCTCTTCAGCTGGAGGCTCATCAGGTTGTTCTTCCAAATCCCATGTCTCTGCAACTGATGTCTGGGGATATAGGTTCACCATCTCCTGTTCATGGAACCCAGAAGATGCTATCATTGCTGGGCAGAGGTTAGCAGAGCTCTGCCCTGTTGTCAGCACTTCAGGTTTGGGGATGTCAATCTCCGGATTTTCCACTGCCGATTCTCTGGCATGCTGCTGAACGTGTTCAAGCAGTTTCCTGTATGCCCTTTCCAGATGCTGTTCCTTCCTTAGCAAATGGTCCAGATCAGGTTTGAGCTCTGAGACCCCTGCAAGACCGAGCATAGCCTCTCTATATTCTCGCAGGTCCTCAAGGTCAGGTTCCCCTTCATCGCCAAACATAAAATGATCTGTAAGGCTCTCCCACAGCAATCCAGGGCCTCCAAAGTCATATCCCTCTGGAGAGCATTCTGTTGTCTCCCCTAAATATCCCTCCTCTGCGTGCCATTGCAGAGCCCGATAACTATTGTCCAGCTCTATCTCCTGCGGGATCTGGGGGTCCCCTTGTTAAAGGGGGCTTCCAGATTCCGATAAGCCCCCCACCCGCAGACCCCCACAACCACCGGCCAGGGTTGTGGGGATGAGGCCCTTGTCCTCATCAACATGGGGACAAAGTGTTTTGGGGGGCTACCCCAAAGCACCCTCCCAATGTTGAGGGCATGTGGCCTGGTACGGTTCAGGAGGGGGGGCACTCTCTCGTTCCCCCCCCTCTTTTCCTGCGGCCTGCCAGGTTGCATGCTCGGGTAAGGGTCTGGTATGGATTGTTGGGGGGACCCCACGCCGTTTTTTTTTTTTTTGGCGTGGGGTTCCCCTTAAAATCCATATCAGACCTGAAGGGTCTGGTATGGAATTTAGGGGGACCTCCACGTCATTTTTAAAAAAAAAATTTGGCCGGGGTTCCCCTTAATATCCATACCAGACCTGAAGGGCCTGGTATGGAATTTAGGGGGACCCCCACGTCATTTTTTTTTTTTTTAATTTTGGTTCGGGGTTCCCCTGTGAGGAATTCCCATGCCATTTTTATCAATGAACTTCTATGTGTATTGTCGGACCGGCAATGCAATAGCCACGAGTAGTTTTAAATGACTTTTTTCCTTTGAAATGTCATTTTGCTGTCAGACTGTTCTAAACACGGGAAACATGCGCCCCTTTACAGGCATACTATAGACACCCCCCAGCTATGAAATTTAAAGGGATATTACACTTTTATTGTTTGACTTTAAGCATTATTAAAATCACTACTCCTGAAAAAACGGCAGTTTTTAAAAGTTTTTTTTGCATTGATCCATGTCCCCTGGGGCAGGACCCAGGTCCCCAAACACTTTTATGACAATAACTTGCATATTAGCCTTTAAAATGAGCACTTTTGATTATTCATGTTCGTGTCCCATAGACTTTAACGGTGTTCGCGTGTTTGAACGAACTTTTTTCCTGTTCGCATGTTCTAGTGCGAACCGAACAGGGGGGTGTTCGGCTCATCCCTACTCTCTGAGCACAAAACAAGGTGACACTTGCTTGTTGCTAACATGGATTGACTCTTTATTTGAAATCTCACACAAATATATACACAGCAGAATGACTAAAACCTAACCTAATTAACATGAGCTAATTAACTAATCCTTTATACAGCCTAGGTGACTGAGACATGACCTTTTGCCCATACTGAGTTAATTATCATAAGTACAACCACAGGACATTTTCTCACAATAGCAGCAGCTCCAAAGGAGTCATCCCGTCTCCTACATTGTATAGAGGACAATGTGACCAGCTCATTCAATTAACATAAACACAGGGTTAATTAGAACAAACAACAATGTGTGGAATACCCTTAGAACCTGTGGTAAGCCAGACTAAACTCATTTACATTAAACACATTATAGCAGAGAACAAGACAGGTAGTTGGAGTTGATGACACCAGCATCTCCTCACAGTATGTGTCCCAACAGTATGAATCAAACAACATACAATATATACATATATGAGTCCAATTAGTGCAGTTCAGACTGGATTTCTAATTCACCTCACAAAGAGTATTGTTCCCTTGAAAATCCAGGGCCCATAATCAAAAGGCAAGAGGCTTGCATTCAGTCCTCTCCAACAGCTTCTGTCCCGGCTAGGTCTGTCACAGAATGTTTTTATGTATTGGAACTATTGATATTCTAAATAAACGATCAAAGGAATCTCTGCACTATAGGGGTCTCCTTTTTTCCCCTTTCTTGGAAAATCCACTGAACGATGTGGAAGTGTTCATCCATCGTTGTACAACGTTTGTCTCCTGTGAGCATGCCATGGAAGGTGCTCCTTACTCATGCCAGCCGGTCACCCATGAGGGAAGTCCATGAGATTTCAGCAGTGTTCCTGTTGTTTCTACTAAGCCTGATTTGACCCCCCTGAATAAGGGCGGTCGCAGGCTTTCTGGTAAGCCTCCATTGTTTAGTGTAAGGTGACGGGCAGCACGAGTGGTGAAAAACATAACCCAGGTTTTGTACTGGGAATTTCTTCGTCTGGATATTTTCACTTATGAACTTTTTATTGTTACGTTTTGTGTTTAAATGCACATATTTTTGTTAATGGAGTAATCACATATGGGCTATTTTTTACTGGATGGTTTATGCATTTGATTATGTTCACATATGATACATTATAGATCTATTGTATACATTGTAATCATACACATTATACACTTTTTTCTTACTGGTTTATTATCTGGCGCTGCACTCATATTTTTATCTAAATGAATTAAATAGCATTTTTGGTTTATGATGCTTAAATACAGTTTAGTTCCTCTCTAAGATATGTATAATTTTTAATCATCCATCAAAGCTAAAGTTGCATGTGCCACTCAGCATGACTTCAGCTCCCTGTCCTCGGTGTTTGCAATTGTACAGCTTTCATTAAAATAATACATGGTAAGCCAGGTAATTCCTGTTAAAGAATGGCAGTGCTTCTCAGTTGTTCTCCTGCAGTGTGACCCTTTCACACAGGCTTCCAATGAAGACTACAAGTGGCTGTTTATTACACATTTCGTTTACTGTTGTCACCATTAGGAAACTCACCCTGAAATTCCATCCCTTCAGTATATGCATGTAGAAGGAAGATGTTGTAAATAGGCTGCAGGATATCAGCAGTGTGTGATGATTGGGATGCAAAAGCTGAAAAAAGTGACAACACCCATATACCCATATACACATGCACGTGTGTGTGTGTGTGTGTGTATATATATATATATATATATATATATATATATATATATATATATATATATATATATATTACATTACAGTATATTATATTGTTGTCAAAAGTATTTGGACACCTGCCTTTACCCTATACACGCATGTGAATTTTAATGGCATCCCAGTCATAGTCCGTAGGGTTCAATATTGATTTGGCCCACCCTTAGCAGCTATAACAGTTTCAACTCTTCTGGAACGACTGACCTCAACCTGATAGAACACCTTTGGGATGAATTAGAGTGGAGACTGCAAGCCAGGCCTTCTCTTTCAACATCAGTGCCTTTCCTCACAAATAAGCTTCTGGAAGAATGGTCAAACATTCCCTAGACACACTCCTAAACCTTGTGGACAGCCTTCCCAAGAGTTGAAGCTGTTATAGCTGCAAAGGGTGGACCAACTCAATATTGAACTCTATGGACTAAGATGCCATTAAAGTGCATGTGTGTGTGTAAAGGCAGACATCCCAATACTTTTGGCAGCCATTTATGATACAGACACAGAAAATGCCATTCAGTTAGTGTTTACATCCACTTGACTTGAATTGTGTTCATTTTTTCTGTTACAATGTTTCTACTGAATCTTAAAATCCATAGGTTGCTATTATAGATTGCAACGTGCTCTCAATCAACATGTAGTGTTAGACAAACCAGCGTCAAATACACAATAGCCAACAGAGAATGAAAGAAGCCAAGATTGTGTTCAAATTAAGCCAACTGCATAGTTGACCCCACACTATTCTGATAATAGAAGGGAAAACTAAAATATTAACAATTTAACAGGAATTCTCTTCCAAAAAGCAGTACAGTTCATTGGCACTTATACAAAATGTTCATTAAAAACCCAACTGAATGTTCAGTTTAAATTAGTTACCGTAAATATGTTTCAGGTGCATTAAACTAAAATACAGTATCTCACAAAAGTGAGTACACCCCTTCCTTTTTGTAAAATTTTTGTTTTGTCTTTTCATGTGACAACACTGAAGAAATGACACTTTGCTACAATGTAAAGTAGTGAGTGTACAGCTTGTATAACAGTGTAAATTTGCTGTTCCCTCAAAATAACTCAACACACAGCCATTAATGTCTATACCACTGACAACAAAAGTGAGTACACCCCTAAGTGAAAAAGTCCAAAGTGGGCCCAAAGTGTCAATATTTTGTGTGGCCATCATTATTTTCCAGCACTGCCTTAACCCACTTGGGCATTGAGTTCACCAGAGCTTCACAGGTTGCCACTACAGTCCTCCTCCACTCCTCCATGAAGACATCACAGAGCTGGTGGATGTTAGAGACCTTGCGCTCCTCTGCTTTCTGTTTGAGGATGCCCCACAGATGCTCCATAGGATTTAGGTCTGGAGACATGCTTGGCCAGTCCATCACCTTTACCCTCAGCTTCTTTAGCAAGGCAGTGGTCCTCTTGGAGGTTTGTTTGGGGTTGTTATCATTTAAAGAATTGTGTATTTCCAAAGCAGTGCCCAGCTACATTATGCCCTTTTTATCAAAAGCTTCCAATGTAGCTGGGCACTGCTTTGGAAATACACAATTCTTTAAATGACATGCTTGAGGGATGTCTTAAAGCTGCACAAGAAGTGGCACACCTGTAGGATGTACTTCCACAAAAATGACATTTAAAAAAAATAAAAGGAAAAACTGCTGGTGCGTGCTGAATTACAGTTCATGCTTTTGCTTCTGTTTGTAAATGTAGCACCCTTCTAAGTAGGTGCTAGGATAGTTAACTAAATGTTAGTGTTTGTTTTTGACAGGTAAATTTAGTTGCCACATTGTAGTCAGTGTGGCTATGATTTGGTTGAGGCAACAGCATAGTTTGGCTCACTGTACTCAATGAGCTGCAATCCTTTGGTCAGGCCTGACCTGTGTGCTCTGCTGCTGCTAGTCTACTGGATAGCTCCCTCTGTATCCAGGCAACTTGAGAAGTTTCTGGATGATAGGTGTGAAGCTATGCAGCTAGCAGCATGAATATGGATACAGTCTCGGCCTATCCCAGAGAGGCAGGCTCTGAAGTCAGGTTGGCAGACTGTATTTATTCTTAAAGCACACAGAGCTCTGGGTCTTGTCCCAGAGTGGAGTCCAGCCTAAAGTGGGGGCATGTTGCCCTAAGGCACAGGTTGCTATGTGGAGGCCTCAGTGGGGTGACCCGAGGGAGGAAAGTAGAGACCCAGGTGCTAAGAAGAAGCTGGCTGAGGGGAGCTGTCTGACACAGATCTGTCTGGTATCGCTGGAGGGCATCGCTTGGAAGATTGGAAGGAGGTATCCATCTGTAGTTGGGCCTTGTGAGTAAAGACATTGCTGGATCTTGGGGACTTTGTACTGTAGCTACCTCTCTGGTACCTAGTGATAGTCAGCTGTGGGTCTAATAAAGGGGACATCGGCTGGTGTCCTGAAGAGCCTGTCCAGATACTTTACTACTTAAAGGGACTTTGCTCTGCTGGCTCTACTACTACTTAAGCTAAAAGGAAATCAAGTCCCAGTGTATATAGTTCTTGGAGTATCCCACCACTCCCCTCATCCCTATACAAGTTCTCCAAAAATAAAAACAACAAAAACAACATCCCCTAGATTGGTCTTTGTAGAAAGAGTGAATGAGCCTGTTGTATGCCTGGCTGCGGGGCTGAAGTTGGGAAGACCTGGACAAGTGATTCCTGCGTCTCCTATGGGAGTAGCACTACATAAACAAAGCCCTGGCTGGTTTGTTGACATTCAGCATGGAATTATCATGAAAGGTCCACTGAAAGCAATCAGAATAATTTGTGTTATAATAAATCTTTCCATATCTGTATCACTGTTAAGAAGAGTTGTTTGTATCTTAAATGCAAGCCATACCTGATTTCTGTCTAAATACTTCTTTACCTACTTTCACACATCAAAGTATGGGGAAAGTAGTCATGTTACATTTTTGTAATATATCTTTATTGCTAATGTTCATAATTGCAGGTGTTTGTAAATTCCAAAAGAAACCATGTGATGAGGGAAATTTGTAAATCACTGACCAGGGATAATATACACATAAGGGTTTATGACTTCATTTTGACTTTATTTGCTCCCTGTATGTTTTATTTTAGTGACTTGCACTGTAATTTGAAGTCAGAAGATGACAATAACAGCCAGGCAACTAGCAATTTAAAGAGAAGGTAAGCAGTGGCAACACCCACGTCCCTTTTAGCACAGGCTTAAAGCAATATTAAACCCTAAACCAAAAATGTAACATATTACAGCTTACAAATAATTAGATGTGGTGGCTGCATTAGTTTTCTTTTTTATGCTTTTTCCCTCTGTATTTACCTGGTGATCTGGCTAGTAACACATTTCCTTATTAGAGTGCCTCCATTCTGGATAAAGTAACAAGCTTTGGACAGAAGCATTGTTTATCTGGGAGGAGGAGGAATTGAACCCAAACTCCAGCTAATACTTTATAAGCAGTTACAGCATTTCCTTTTGGGATACAGGTCTTAAATAATAAGAATCTGACAATTGTAAGCTCAACTGTCAGTAGTAAATGATTTGTCCCAATTCTCTAACTGCTTCATCTGCAGAACAGCTTGTTCTGTTGAAAAAAAAAAACAGACTTAATGGCTGGGACACCAGATGAAAAAAAAAAGAAAAGAAAGCCTAAAAAATGAAACCTAAAGCAGCCATCATATCTTAAAATTAGCTGCAATAATAATAAATGCTTGTATTTGGTGCTACATCCACTCACCACCACCACCACCCCTCTCCCCATCCAAAGAAAGGGGATAGTCTTCATTGGCCAAGGCACATAAATACTCTTGATCCCAGTAGCATTTGTATCCCATAAAAAAAGGAGGGGAGAAGGGAATAACAATAACAAATCATGTGGCATTCCACATGGCAGATAAAGTACTTCAGCAAACAGCAACAATATAATAGAACTTAAATACATGCAATGTCCAAGAAAAATATATAATACTTTGTAATAGAGATTGGATGACCAGCTTCAGTTACATCAGATTCAGCCTCAAACTGTATTTATTTATGGTTTACATTTTAACTGTACATCTTAGAGCCCTACCAATAGCTAAATATGTAACCAGCACACCTATATTTCAGGGTGTGTGCCTAGAAAGAAGAACAGTTAAGAAACATATTTTAGCAATGCATTTTAGGTTGGAGCACTATCCCCAGGAAAAAAATCCTCCACCCACAACAACTCCAGTTTGTAACTAGCACACAACTTAAAAGTCCATGAATCTCGATTCTGAACGATGGGCCACCTAGTGGTCTTGATGGGCTGTCCTCCTCTAGCTCTCCAAAAGCAAGGAGAAAGACATGCCCTATCTACCCTACAAACCTATCTACAACTCATGTACATACCCTGCACAGCAGTATTATCTTGCTGTCAGGGATACTTGGTGTTGAGATGCAATGCCCATGTACTTAATAAAGGGGATTGGTTCTGCAGGCTCAGAGTCCCAAAATTCAGTGATCTTATACAAACTCTCAGGAGGAAATACCTCAAGAACTTATCCCTCCTCCACAACAGTAACTTAACCAGACAGGCCTATCCCTCTCAACTTTGCCAAGGGACAACTTTCTTCAACTGGGAGGGCTAGCACACAAAACCAGCCAAGTCCAGAAACAAAGTAAAGCGTCCTCTCTGCAACTGGGGGAGGGTTTCCATCAAAGCAGCCCCTCAGTAGCAAAGACACTTAGTCAAGGACCCCAACAGCATACTAAGAGAATAGAAAAGGTGGGGTTGGTACGTTTTAGCAAAAGTAACTTGGGTCCAGGTACTTGGGCCATGCATCCATCAGGACCCCACAGGTTGATTGAGTAGTGGCAGTCTTGCCTCCTGGCCTTCACTACCACTACTCACTGTAACTAGCATGTTCTAGACTGCACTCCCTGTTGATATCTTGGAAGCAGACCCAGAACTTTGGAAAGTGAGGCCCCCACAGGGCCTCGAGGCATGAAAGTCCCAAATAAGCTCTTCCTCCATTTTAGGATGTTTGATCTTTATTTCTTTCATTATTTGCTGTGTTACATATGGGTACTCTAAACCATACTCCACAGCTACCGCCCGCTGTACCTCCCTTTGGAACTGAGGGAATCTGGGTAGCTGCCAAATGTTGCCCCTTCTGGTGGTCAATTCCTTTTTTGCTAGGTTTTAAACTGTTACTCATGTCCAGAACATAGGAAGCTCAGATTTCACCTGGCTTTCCACATATGTTGGCTCCAGCTGTAACACCTGGGCACTCCCCAATAGCTGCATTGTTATGTTGCTACCTCCTGGCAAATCAGGGTTTGCTAGAACCCTCATGTAACTCCTCTTCTTGTTCCACGATTTCCCCCTATTCCCACTCGGTACTGGATAAGTTTGAAGAATCCCAGTCCTCCACTCTTGCTTCCAGGGATTTAGAACTGGCTTTTACCTTGGAGGACCCCAAGTCTGAATTGCCTGTCACTCCCCGCCAGCTCACCTGACGAATGACCAGACTCTGGCCACTTCCATGCAGGGTTGACAGGGTGGATGGCAGCAGTCGGCTTCTTTGGAGTTCTTCCCCGCTCTGACCTCGCAGCTCTGCTTGTCAGCACCAGCGGTTCAACTGTACTTCAAAATGTTTCTGATTGCCCTACCTGGTTGGAGGTCGTCTCCCCCATCCACAGATGTACTCCCATGCTCTCAGTCTTGCTCCTTTTTGATGCACAGCATCCACCTCCATACACTCCTCCCGCCACCCCGAGGCCAGCTGGGATGACTCCACAATCTCATCACAGAACCCTGCGACTGGGTTCCCACTATACCTTACAGCCAGCAGCTGGCTGGGCACGAGTTACATGAGCGGCTCTTGACAATGCTCAAACCTGGCCCACTGCCATAGGTCTATAGCAGCTGGCACAGACAAGACACAGCCATTCCGTGCCTCCGATCACTCCAAGCACCAACCCTCCGCAGTGGACCAGTCGGACACCAGTGTCCACCATTTGTTTGCGCCTCTCCGCCAGCTCCAACCCATGCTCATTTGTAAACTGAAAGAAAGTATATGAGCCACCATAATGCTCCACTCACACATGTGCAGTGTGTACTTGTCCCTTTTGTAGCTCAGCTCCGCCCCGACACTCACTGGCACAAATCTCCTCCACTGAACAGCAGGAAATTTACTCCTTGTGTACTGCTTCTGCTTGAGGACAAAAAGCACTATTTCTGGGTTTCTTTTGCGGCTGAATCCTGTAGTAACAGTTCTGTAAAACTTCTCACCCTCACCCAGTATGGCTTGGGCCCACAGCAACCTTCCACTCGCTCTCGGTGGCTATTGGGAACTGCTATGTATAGGTGTAGAAAAGAGCACAGTCTTTTACAAGATTCCTTGGCAACGATATTGCAATATGTCCTTTCTGTCTTAAGATAATTGAATACACTTGCAGTCCTCCAATGGTCATGCCACGATTGCAGCACAGCACTTTGAATGAACGGCACACTCAAGTGTGCCGTCTGTGATAGACCCAACCAAGACAGAGGCTTTTGGAGGGGACAAGGGGCAAGCCTCCTACCCACTGATTATGGCCCATGGACAGAGCAGCTCTATCTCTAAGGATACATGATGAACGCTGAGAGCGAGGCTTGGATTATTTCACTGAATAAAGATAATAAAGCTTCCCTTCTGGAGTGGATGGAAAGATGTAATATAAATCTTGTACAGGTTAAAGTGGTAGTAAACTCTCAAAAATTAAAAATTAAAAAAAACAACCTGCAAGACAAAGGCATAATGAGCTAGTATGCATCGTATGCTAGCTCATTATGAAATACTTACCTTGCAGCGGTCCCCGTACACCGCATGCTCCGGCGCTGTGATTGGCCGGAGCCGTGATGACTTCACTCCCGCGCAAATGCGCACGGGTGCCGGTCATGGCACAGTTACTGAAGAAATGGCACAAGCGAGCCATTTATTCAGTGTGCATGTGCCGATGAAGTCGGCACATGCGGATATAGTGGATACAGTAAAACCTTGGTTTGAGAGTAACTTGGTTTGAGAGCGCACTCCACGAGCGTCTTCAAGCTTCGCATTCAGAACGCTCTACTCTAGGGTAGTCTGCCCAGTCACGATTGCAGACTGACATTGGTGAGAGCCGGCAGTGCGGAGGATGGTCTATGTGGACAGCTTTACCCCGGATGCATACTTAGATATGTCTGTTTTAAACATTAACCATGTGAGTTGCTAAATGGTGTACCTTCATTAAATGTAACTATATTGCTACACTTAGGGGCGCCTCTCTTCTCTTTTATACACTATAGCTCCTGCTGGATTTTGCTTCGAATCCCCTTGTGGAGGCTGTCATTTTTGGACATTTTATGGTTACACAACCTGGTCACATTGCTATAATCTTTTTATATGGACTATAAACTGAAAGACCTAGGAATGGTTGTGGAACGAATCATCTGAGTTTTCATTATTTCTTATGGGGAAATTGGCTTTGATATACGAGTGCTTTGGATTACAAGCATGTTTCTGGAACAAATAAGGTTTTACCGTATCTCCTAAACAGTGCAAGTTTAGGAGATATTCACGGTACCTACAGGTAAGCCTTATTATAGGCTTACTGACCGTTTACAACCACTTTAATGGTCAGAGGAAATATGGTATCCCTCCTGCAGACTGCGTTGGAGAGACTCCTTCACTTGGGACAGAAATATTTTTCAACAATATCCCTAAAGAGATCTATGAAGCTAAATTAATTCCACCTTTTCAGACTGTTGGAATATTGTATGAGTTTGTCTCATAGACTGTTATAGTCTGTTACCAGACAGTCTGAGCTGGGGTGGGATCTCTGATTATTGAAAGTATTGTCTAAGTGGGCACTGAGTCACCTAGGTGATGAGTAGTTTAATTAGATTGATGTTTATGTTGGCTGTTCCTTAGCTATGTTAATTATATTCCCATTTACAGTTTGCATTCTCATGCTACTTGTAATATCCCCAAGAGTGGAATGTCCTTCTGGTTGTATAAAGTATGTATAGGGGATATATTTATGGCATTTTTATTATTATTATTTTTTTTTTTTTACTAGTAATGGTGGTGTTCTGCGATTTTTATTGGGACTGCGACATTGCAGCAGACAGATCGGACAATTTTGACCCTTTTTTGGGACCATTGACATTTATACAGCGATCAGTGCTATAAATATCCACTGATTACTGTATAAATGTCACTGGCAGGGAAGGGGTTAGCACAAGGGGTGATCAAGGGGTTAAATGTGTGTCATAGGGAGTGATTCTAACTGTGGGGAGATGGGACTGCCTGGGGGAGGAGACCGATCATTGTTCATGCTTAGTATGAACAGATCAGTCTCCTCTCCCCTGACAGAATGGAGATGTCTGTTTACATTGACAGATCTCCGTTCTGTCTCTCTCAGGAGCGATCGCGGGTGCCTGGCGAACATCGCAGCCGCTGGGCACGCGCATCGGCTCCGTCATCGCGCCGCACAAACGTGCCCCCTAGTGGTCTTAAAGCGGCCGACGTATAGCTAAGGCGATTTGCCCAGGAGAGCTGGTCCTCTAGTGGTTAAAGAGAAAGGGACTGTGCTGGGTTTAAGGGGTTAAAGTAAGGAGGTAATACAATGCCTGTCAAATGCTCTCTGAAGAGCCATCCATGTTTAATTCACAAAACTGTGATCAAAGTAAGTTTGAACAAGCCCTTTGAGATTTATCCTTGCTTTTTTCTGCTGTCAATCAGTTTAGTACATTAGGGAACATTTCTGGAACCCTGGTCAGCAGTAAAAAATCTGATGAAAGTTCTAGTCCTACCTCCCCCAACCTTTCTTATCCAGTGTTCCTCCAGGGGTTGCTGAGGGTTCCTTGGGCTATGAGCTATGTCTGCCTTCCAGATAGCTAAATAGATCATTGGAGTCATTGGTTACCTATCGGTAATGTGGGGTTTTCCCCACTCACCACTAATGTAAGGATCATTCTTCCCAGTGATCACCACACTAATGTTACCTTAGTTGTAGATATAGTAAATATTGTCCAGGTTTCCCTGAGACCTAAAAGTTATTTCAAGGGTTCCTTCATGTTAAGAAGGTTAAAAATGCAGGGCACACAAAAAAAATTATTATTTTATGAATGAAATACTGATAGAATGAATAAGAGTATAACCTAGTGGTGAGTATATAAAATATCAGTAGTTCTACCAAACAGTGTGTGGACATTATAAGTGGAAGTCATCATGCAGTAGGTTATTATCCTTGATGTGGATGGAGGAAGCTATTTGCATGAGTCAGCTCTGGTTACTGCTGTAGTTTCTCGTTACACATAGCACTAAAAAAATAAATACAATTACGGCTCCGGCACAAACTTTGCCTGTTTTACTTCCCTTAAAGTGATGCTAAACCAGCAACAGCAGCTGTGATCTACCACCTAGGGGTGCCTACTGTACACACATAAATGCATGCACACCTAATACCATGGGACCCCCCCTGAGTTCTCCTGTGTTGTTATTGAGGATTCATATCTAGTACCATGGGACCCCCTGAGTTCTCCTGTCTTGTTTTTGAGAACGTATACCTAGTACCACAGGTCCCCCTGAGTTTTCCTGTCTTGTTATTGAGAACTCATATATAGTACTACAGAACCCCCCAAGTTCTCCTCTCTTGTTATTGAGGACTCATATCTAGTACCAAGGGACCCCCCTGAGTTCTCATGTCTTGTTATTGAGGACTCATACCTAGTACCAAGGGATCCCCCTGAGTTCTCCTGTCTTGTTATTGAGAACTTATATCTAGTACCATAGTTTCCCCTGAGTTCATCTGTCTTGTTATTGAGGTCCCAAATTTAGAACCACAAGACCCCCTGGGTTTTTTTATTATTGCAGACTCATACATAGTACCACAGGACACACTGAGTTCTCCTGTCCTGTTATTTAGTACTCATATTTAATACCACGAGGCCCCCTGAGTTTTCCTATTTTGGTATTGAGAACTCATATCTAGTACCACAGGACCCCCTGAGTTCTCCTGTCTTGTTATTAAGGACTCATATCTAGTAATATGGGACCCCCTGAGTTCTCCTGTCTTGTTATTGAGGACTCATGCCTAGTACTACAGGACCCCCTGAGTTCTCTTGTCTCGTTATTGAGGACTCATATCTAGTACCATAGGGCCCCCTAAGTTCTCTTTTCTTGTTATTGAGAATTCATATCTAGTACCATAGGACCCCCTGGGTTCTCCTGTCTTATTATTGAGGACTCATACTTAGTACCACGGGACCCGCTGAGTTCTCTTGTCCTGTTATTGAGTACATATATTTGGTGCATTGGGGCCTGTAACGAGCCCCTTGCTCGCTCGGTTCCACTCTCCCGACACTCCTCTGCAGCTATTGAATCAGATTGCAACGTCTGATGGTTCGGTCATCCAATGTTCCGGGATTAGAACTACAGCTATGTGCCGTTCTAACCCAGTTGTGATAGCTCAGAACAAACACCAGGCAGGCTGTATGTAAGTTCAAACAGGAATATCCTTTATTGCAAAATACAGGCTTTTATACACTCAAAGTGGAGGTGCAGACCTCCTGCTCATATTACTCTAACAATACAGCTGTAACCTAATTAACCTAATTAACATGAGCTAATTAACTAATCCCTTTAGACAGCCTAGATGACTCAGACATGACCGTTCGGCCAGACTGGCCATCTTGTAGTTCAGAAAATCCAATCAACATTATCACAATCAACATAGACTCTTCTTCACACAATAGCAGAGTTAATTAACACAAATAACAATGGGGATCTAATGACTCTTAGATCCCATAGTATAGACTTATTAACAATACACATTTTAGCAGACAATAGACAGACAGGTGTTGGAATTTACATCAGCATCTCCTAACAGTATCTGTCCCAGCATTATGAATCAGCCACTATTCCAATATGGCAAATCCAGGGTCCCCAGACATACAGCTCACAAAGAGCACCGTTCCCCCAAATGCAAGGGCCCTCGATCGATCGGCAAGAGGCTAGCATACAGTCCCCTCCAAAAGTCTCTTTCCCGGCTAGGTCTGTCACATTTCTCCCCTTTCGGCAGGAGACTAACACAGGAGGAGACCCCAGACGGGTTGACTCCGAAGTTAGTCAGTAGTTCCAGTCCTCTGATGCCTATACCCACACAGTACCCCAAACAAATTGTTCCAAACAAAGCATTACTCACCCAGCCAACCTCTGCCTCTCTCAGAGAACATATCTGCCGCTGGGGAGAGGCCTGGACTGGCCCTTCTCCCTGGAGTCCTTTCTGCCGCTGGAGAGAAGACAGGGTGTCTGGGCTCACTCCGTCATGCTGCTGGGGATCTGGGCCGACTGCCCAGTATCCCTGGGGTATACAGGTGGAGACTGAAGTTCCATCCACCTTCACAGGACATCCATCCTCTGAGCAGTACTCTGCCCTGTTGCCAGCCCTTTTGCTGGAAACCCCACACCATCTGCTCCGGCTAACTGTTGGGGAGGGACGACGAACACCTCCTCTCCCTTCTCCCCCTGTATCCTGATCTGCTGCTGGGAAGTGACCACCTCCTTCTCACCCTGAGCCTCCGGAACCGCCGCAGGTGTAGGGCAGAGATCTTGGACCCTCTGTCCGGTTGCCAGCGCTTCAGCTGGGGAAGTTCCTTGTAACTTCACAGATACTTCTGTTGGTGCTGGGCAGAGCATAGTGAAGTTTGGCCCTAATAACAGCTCCTCTTCTGCTGGAGGCTCACCAGGTTGTTCTTCCTCAGCAGAAAAGTCTATCAAATCCCCTGTCTCTGCAACTGGTGTCTGGGGATAAAGGTTCACCATCTCCTCTCCGTGGAACCCAGAAGATGCTACCAGTGCTGGGCAGAGCACAGTGAAGTTTGGCCCTAATAACAGCTCTTCTTCTGCTGGAGGCTCACCAGGTTGTTCTTCCTCAGCAGAAAAGTCTATCAAATCCCCTGTCTCTGAAACTGGTGTCTGGGGATAAAAGTTCACCATCTCCTCTCCGTGGAACCCAGAAGATGCTATCAGTGCTGGGCAGAGGTTAGCAGAGCTCTGCCCTGTTGTCAGCACTTCAGGTTTGGGGATGGCAATCTTCAGATTTTCCACTGCCGATTCTCTGGCATTCTGCTGGACAGGCACATTCCTCCATCCAAGATCATCCAATGCAGAAACAGGTTCATCAAGGTCAGTCAGCACTTGCTGCATCCGCCATAAGACCTCCCCCTCCATAGCTGCGGGTGCAGGTTGGCAAAGCACACCGTTACTCTGCCACATTGTCAACTCTTCAGCCAGGATTTCAGAGTTGTCAACTGGTATTTCATGATAGTCCCAGGCAAAGGGAGCACCACCCTGCTGCTGAGCAGAGTCTAACAGCTGTTTGTAGGCGATCTCCAACTCCCATTCCTGAACGGCCAGAAACTCCAAATCTTCCAGTGCCCAGTGCACTTCTGAGACATTCAGTCTCCGCTCTCTGTGCTCCATTATTTCCTCCAAACGCCACTCCCGATCACTTCCAAAGTCAGGGTCCCTGGACAACCTCCAGTATAACAATCCCAGGCCATCGTAGTCAAAGCCTTCCGTGGGGCTGAAATCCGCTGTCCATGGGCACACTTGGGCTACATACCACTGGAGGGCTCTGTAGCTCTCGTCCAACCGCATTTCTGCCCAGATCAGCCTGCTTAACTCGGCTGTCCACTCCTGGTTCGGCTGTTCCCCCAAAAACAGCATTCGCACTTCATACTGCGACCAGTACCTCACATGGATGGAGGGGAGAACTTTTCCCTGGTGTCGCTGCTCACGGGCTAGCGCTTCCTTCCAGAGTTCACAGCGGATAGAATCAAACCATCCTAGCAGGACCTGCTCTGATACTGGTCCTCTGTGCTGTATCTCTCGCAACCTCCTTCTGAATTCCTCATCCATGGTGGCTGGTATTTCTCCTCTCCTGCTATCTTGCTACCTTGGATCAAGGTGATGGTTTGGATGTGTTCACGGCAAGGAAGCACAATCCCACCATTCCCTCCACGGCTCTCAAGTAAGTCTTTCAGCGTGGCTCTCCTGCAGGCTGGTTTGGAGTGTCCCAGTAACTGGAGAGCAAATCCCACGGCTGCCAACGAATGTAACGAGCCCCTTGCTCGCTCGGTTCCACTCTCCCGACACTCCTCTGCAGCTATTGAATCAGATTGCAACGTCTGATGGTTCGGTCATCCAATGTTCCGGGATTAGAACTACAGCTATGTGCCGTTCTAACCCAGTTGTGATAGCTCAGAACAAACACCAGGCAGGCTGTATGTAAGTTCAAACAGGAATATCCTTTATTGCAAAATACAGGCTTTTATACACTCAAAGTGGAGGTGCAGACCTCCTGCTCATATTACTCTAACAATACAGCTGTAACCTAATTAACCTAATTAACATGAGCTAATTAACTAATCCCTTTAGACAGCCTAGATGACTCAGACATGACAGTTCGGCCAGACTGGCCGTCTTGTAGTTCAGAAAATCCAATCAACATTATCACAATCAACATAGACTCTTCTTCACACAATAGCAGAGTTAATTAACACAAATAACAATGGGGATCTAATGACTCTTAGATCCCATAGTATAGACTTATTTACAATACACATTTTAGCAGACAATAGACAGACAGGTGTTGGAATTTACATCAGCATCTCCTAACAGTATCTGTCCCAGCATTATGAATCAGCCACTATTCCAATATGGCAAATCCAGGGTCCCCAGACATACAGCTCACAAAGAGCACCGTTCCCCCAAATGCAAGGGCCCCCGATCGATCGGCGAGAGGCTAGCATACAGTCCCCTCCAAAAGTCTCTTTCCCGGCTAGGTCTGTCACAGGGCCCCCTGAGTTTTCTTATCTTGTTATTGAGAACTCATAACTAGTACTATGAGACCCTCTGAGTTTTCCTGTCTTATTATTGAGAACTCATGCTTAGTACCACAGGAACCCATGAGTTCTCCTGTCTTGCAGTTGGGGATTCATACTTAGTATCACGGGACCCCTTGCGTTCTCCTGTCTTGTTATTGAGGACTACATTACATTAGCTGTTTGATCCTTACGTATCCAGGGTGCTGCAATTTATAATGAAGACAAAGTACATGATACTTTAAGAATCCATTTAAGTCAATGTTACAATGTGGTATGTGTTGTGGTGTGCTAATATCCTGCATGCTACAATTTGGTTGAATTGACCTATGTTCTTCTATTAATGATAAATGAGTCCTTTTGAAAAGCCTGGCAAAAAAACTTGAAACCTTGAAAATACATGGAAACATGCTGAAGCAGGACAAAAACGCCATTCTGAAAATGCTAGTTGCCTCACTGCAATGCTGATCCACTGAATTTGAGACACAAACCCTGGAACAATAGTGCAGATTAGGAAAGCCTTTTTTTGCATATTTGTTCTGTTGTTTTCAGTTTTGAATCAGGGGACCATCATGACAGCCAGACAACATTTTCAGAATAAAAGGACCATAATGGCAGTTTTTATGTTTCTCATGACATCAGTTAAGGTACTCACACACTACAGTCTGATTCTAGGATCAAGCTGTTTGGTAATTGAATGCATCTGATTTTAAAAAGAAAATAAACATGACTAGGGTATTAAAGATGATTTGTCTCACTTCTGCTCAGACCATAACTCCCTTTATCCCTTATAAATAACCACATGAACACAAACTGGAGTTAAATGGTCATAGCAGCCTTTTATTAACAAACTGTATACATAACGGGTAAATAACACGTTAAAACCTAGTTTTACTGGAGCCTCAAGGTCCTGGTAGGCATCAAAGGAGAAAATACCTGCGTCCAACTTAATTAGGCCTCCAGCAGCCACAGCACCAACTCAGAGACAACCAGACGCAGATACCAACAGACCAAATACTGGGAGCCGTACCTCAGACGGGTCCATATCAAGCATATGTTCGCCCCGTACTAACCTACCAGGAGTGGGTACCCCGCCACTCCTGGTAGGCATCAAAGAAGAAAATACCAGTGTCCAGCTTAATTAGGCCTCCAGCTGCTACAGCACCAGCTCGGAGACAACCAGTTGCAGATACCAACATACCACGAACCATACCACGGAGCCGCACCTCATACCAACTATGTTTTTTTTTTTTTTTTATATTAACCTACCAGTACCTTGCACCCCACTCGCTGCTATGACAAATAAAACAATAAAACTCTCTTAAAAAAAAAAGGAGGAAGGGGGGACCCCAAAACCATAAAAAAGATAAAAAAGGGGAGAGAGGATGGGAAGTTTTCTCCAACGTGGCTTCCCTCCGACTGAAGACCTCCTAAAACTTCTAGCTTGGCTACTCCCTGTAACTCCTCCTGTTCCTGTCCTAGACACCAATTAATGAGTCACACCACTTATGTTTTCCTGTGAGACTAGGCTGAAACCCCTACTTTACACAAACCCCTTTAACCCCTGTCATGCCGGCCCTCCGTCCATGTCTTTTCTCTCCTTTATTCTGGGCCTCCCTTGACTAGGGTATTAAAGATGATTTGTCTCAATTTTGCTCAGACCATAACTCCCTTCATCCCGTATAATTAACCACATGACCACAATCTGGAGTTAAATGGCCATAGCAGCATTTTATTAACAAAATGTATACATAACGGGTAAATAACACGTTAAAACCTAGTTTTACTGGAGCCTCAAAGTCCTGGTAGGCATCAAAGGAGAAAATACCTGCAAACAACTTAATTAGGCCTTCAGCCGCCACAGCACCGACTCAGAGACAACCAGTCACAGATACCAACATACTAAATACTGGGAGCCGTACCTCAGCGGGTCTGTACCAAGTATACAGTCAGGTCTATAAATATTGAGACAGCGACACAATTCTAATCTTTTTGGCTCTATGCACCACCACAATGGATTTGAAATGAAACAAACAAGATGTGCTTTAATTGCAGACTTTCAGCTTTAATTTGAGGGTATTTACATCCAAATCCGGTAAACGGTGTAGGAATTACAACAGTTTGTATATGTGCCTCCCACTTTTTAAGGGACCAAAAGTAATGGGACAATTGGCTGCTCAGCTGTTCCATGGCCAGGTGTGTGTTATTCCCTCATTATCCCATTTACAAGGAGCAGATAAAAAGTCCAGAGTTCTTTTCAAGTGTGCTAATTGCATTTGGAATCTGTTGCTGTCAACTCTCAATATGAGATCCAAAGAGCTGTCACTATCAGTGAAGCAAGCCATCATTAGGCTGAAAAGACAAGCAACACCAAAAGACCCAGAAGACCACGGAAAACAACTGTGGTGGATGATCGAAGAATTATTTCCCTGGTGAAGAAAACACCCTTCACAACAGTTGGCCAGATCAAGAACACTCTCCAGGAGGTAGGTGTATGTGTGTCAAAGTCAACAATCAAGAGAAGACTTCACCAGAGTGAATACAGAGGGTTCACCACAAGATGTAAACCATTGGTGAGCCTCAAAAACAGGAAGGCCAGATTAGAGTTTGCCAAACAACATCTAAAAAAGCCTTCACAGTTCTGGAACAACGTCCTATGGACAGATGAGACAAAAAATCAACTTGTACCAGAGTGATGGGAAGAGAAGAGTATGGAGAAGGAAAGGAACTGTTCATGATCCAAAGCATACCACCTCATCAGTGAAGCATGGTGGTGGTAGCTTCATGGCGTGGGCATGTATGGCTTCCAATGGAACTGGTTCACTTGTATTTATTGATGATGTGACTGCTGACAAAAGCAGCAGGATGAATTCTGAAGTGTTTCGGGCAATATTATCTGCTCATATTCAGCAAAATGCTTCAGAACTCATTGGACGGCGGTTCACAGTGCAGATGGACAATGACCCGAAGCATACTGTGAAAGCAACCAAAGAGTTTTTTAAAATTAAAGAAGTTAAAGCACATCTTGTTCGTTTCATTTCAAATCAATTGTGGTGGTGTATAGAGCCAAAAAGATTAGAATTGTGTCAATGTCCCAATATTTATGGACCTGACTCTATGTTTGCCCCATACTAACCTATCAGGACCTTATACCCCGCCACCACCGCACAAAAATTACTCCTTATGTTTTGCGGTCCACCACACCTGCAGGACACTCCTATGACTAGCCTGCACATTTAACACCAAAGCACAATACCTGCAGCATGCAAGTAAAAAAAATCACCACATCAGTGCCCCCCACCATTCAGTTTGCATTGATCAGCTCATCGCTGACCACCCACATGCCAGTGAGTACCAACTCCCATAACAGACGAACAAACGCCAACCCTGGATAAAAAAACGAAAGGTGTAAAATTAAAGCTTATGTACTGAAAAACTTGGGCAGAGATCTAAAATCACATAATTACCCCCCCCCCCCCACAGTGTGTACCAACCACACATAAGTGGCCCAATCCAGTCGAACATAACAATAGACCTTGGACACCACCCTACTACACCTAAGGTGGTGCCCAATTCATCGCTTTATATCCTCCTACCCAGAATGCCCAGTTGCCTGTCCTTTAGAGCAAGAAAATGAACTCCGCACCCTAACTATGCTAAGGAACCCAGACTAATAACCCCAGGGATGCACAAAAAGAGGAAAACAGCAAAGAACAAAAAACATACAAGCCAAAACGTGGCAGAGACATAATAAGTAACAAGCGGGGGTGAACACACCGTGAGAACCCTGGGCACCCAGCAGCCGATGCCCGGAACACCCCCTCACTCAAAAACCCCAAAGTACCACCTCCCAGACAGCCCCCAAGCAAGAGAAATAGGCAGCAAATCAGGTGCACAACTCAAAGCTGACCAGCCATCCAAAGACTCAAACAGGTGGTATCAAGACAGCAGCAAACTGACCCAATGCATAAGAAGAGGGGCCATACCGTTATACCACGATCAGTCAACAGCTTGAACTGGATGGACAAAAGAACCACTCACACCTAGTACTACACTCACACCCTACAACATACATGGTCCACCTTGGAACGCTTAACCATCATTAGTACAACCTCAAATGGAATATGCAGTTCAGTTTTGGGCACCAGTTCTCAAAAAAGATATCGGGGAACTGGAGAAAGTGCAGAGAAGGGCAACTAAACTGATAAGAGGCATGGAGGAGCTCAGCTTTGAGGAAAGATTAGAGGAACTGAATGTATTCACTCTTGAGAAGAGGAGAATAATGGGGGATATGATCAACATGTTCAAATATATAAGGGGTCCATATAGTGAACTTGGTGTTGAGTTATTCTCTGTACGGCCAACCCAGAGGACAAGGGGGCACTCTTTATGTCTAGAGGAAAAGAGATTTCATCTCCAAATACGGAAAGGTTTCTTCACAGTAAGAGCTGTGAATATGTGGAATAGACTCCCGCCAGAGGTGGTTCTGGCCAGCTCAGTAGATTGCTTTAAGAAAGGCCTGGATACTTTCCTAAATGTACATAATATAACTGGGTACTAACATTTATAGGTAAAGTTGATACAGGGAAGATCTGATTGCCTCTTGGGGGATCAGGAAGGAATTTTTTCCCCTGCTGTAGCAAATTGGAGCATGCTCTGCTGGGGTTTTTTCCTCCTCTGGATCAACTGAGGGTATAAAATTGGTTATATTGGATTGTACGATTTTTTTTTTTTTTTTATCTATTGTTTTTGAACTGGATGGACTTGTGTCTTTTTTCAACCTGACTAACTATGTAACTATGTAACCAAAACACACAGACCAAGATGACTCTGAACGTATATATCCTGCAAAACATCCGCCCATCGCGAAGAATAACCATCTCGCCAATATTCCAAGCTCAAAGGCAGGCCAACACAAAGGCTATCATGACACTACAAACCCAGGAAAAACATCCTAATCAAGGAAATAACAAATAAAATAACACAGGCTTCTGGCTATCAACAGGTCCACAACCCACCAGTGCCATTCTCCAGCTTGTCAAAAGCAGCAAATACTTTGTGTAATCCCGGCTACCCAACAGTGAAAACAAAAAAGAGGGGAGGGGGTGTAACAAAAACCCTGCCAAAGGGCCTCGCAAAGCCAACACTGAAACCCCTATTACCCCCATGCCCAATAAATTGGCAGTGGTGGCTATCCACCCGCTCCAGAATAACATCGCCCCAATCTACGGGCCGAACCCCACTCCTAATCCCACATCTGGAAGTGTAATGCCACATAACCTGCTCCTGAACATAAGATCAGAAGTCAGGGGAATTGCTACCCCATGCAGCCAATACCGGCAAGGAACTTTCAATTACCATGCACGGAGCCCGCGGGGGCGAAACCTGTCCCACGAAGACTGAGAGAACACAGCAACCAGAAATAGAACAACCAGGCACAAGGACCATATAAACAAAAGAATTCAAATGCCAACAAAACCATACCAAGTTTAAACGACCGGACTGCCATGTGCTATGGCGATAAACGGACCCGCCGTTTATCGCCATACCCTCCCCCAAATCGGTACAGTGAACACCAAACGTTTATTGCTAAATGATTAAAAAAAAAAAAACACAGTTCAACAGGGAACCAAATGAAACTAAACAAAAAACACAAATGTCCAGTAAACCCAACTACCCATCATGCGGGTGGCCAATGGGCTGCGCTATCCAGACAACCCGCCAAACCTGTGGCATCATAAAGCCCTAAACTAAACATGTTGGCCTCCGGCCACACCAACCTACTACTGCAGGGCGTGAGAAAGGATTCCCCAGCCCCAAGGACACCTAAGCATCCCAGGAAAGCAGAATACAATGACCAGATGCACAAGCACCATCGATAGTCGCTGCAAACCATGATTGAAAAATAGGTATGACACCGCAGGCTAAAGAGATCGTTCAAGTGGCTGCAGCTGCTGCAATGTAATTTTCTATGCAACCGAGCCGCCACCATCCCCCAAGTCAAATTACCAGTGTGGCCTCCGTAAGCTTACCAAACAGTGCCAAAGTATCAGCCAAGATCCCCAAGAAGCTACTAAGCAACTGAGGGGGTATCAGGAACTATCCAACAGCACCCTGTAACCATAATGCCCCGTACACACGGTCGTATTTTCCGATAGAAAATGTCCGATCGGAGCGTGTTGTCGGAAATTCCGACCGTGTGTGGGCTCCATCGGACATTTTCCATCGGATTTTCCGACACATAAAGTTGGAGAGCAGGAGATAAAATTTTCCGACAACAAAATCCGTTGTCGGAAATTCCGATCGTGTGTACACAAATCCAACGGACAAAGTGCCACGCATGCTCAGAATAAATAAAGAGATGAAAGCTATTGGCCACTGCCCCGTTTATAGTCCCGACGTACATGTTTTACGTCACCGCGTTTAAAACGATCTGATTTTCCGACAACTTTGTGTGACCGTGTGTATGCAAGACAAGTTTGAGCCAACATCCGTCAAAAAAAATCCTAGGATTTTGTTGTCGGAATGTCCGAACAAAGTCCGACCGTGTGTACGGGGCATTAGAAGCAACAGGGCCTGTACATGAGAAATCAGCCAAGTAGTGTCTTGATAGAGTAGTAGTGAAACTGATACCAGACACTGTGCAGGAAACAAAACATTGCAAACCATGTACAAGAAAAAAGAAACAACCCCTGGGCAAGAAGTGAACCCAGCCATCGTCCTCCAAATCAAAAAGAGACAGTCAGTGTGCACAGGCAGCAACCAGATCAGAGTCAATATCAGTGCTTTCGCCAAAATGACCCCCTGAGCAAAATGCAGAACCCGGCGCATTGCCATATCGAAGGACGTATATGACACCTGGCGCATTCTGACAAGGTGTAGTTTGACTGACCCACCCCTGGGACTAGACACGTGGTGTGTTAGCCAGAAGTGTAAGGTAACCCTTAGGGGATGACCCCCAAAGGAGAAAAACATAAAAATATCCAACAGAGGGTAGGAAAAAAAAAAATGGAGCATGATGCGCCTTAAAGCCAGTTTACCCCAAGCACATTGTGGGATGCAATGACACCGACCTTAAACCACCGATCATCTCTCAGATCTACTAACACACAGAACAAAAGAGTGAGAGCTACCACAGCCTGAGCACTCCTGTTTAAATTGACCCATCGATCCAAACAAGCTTATTCTCCCATTGCACAGCCAGCAATACCCCCGATCCCGACGGATTGAATCCTGGCCTCCAACCGAAAATGCATAATTAGCCCACGTGTAAGTCCCCAAAAGCAGACGTTTATGTGATCCCAACACAGTAAGATGGATGCTTACGTGGACTGTTTAGCAAACAACCACCATCCAGTCGCACACAGTTGCGATGAGCCTCTCCAACCTAGCTAAAGAAATAGAACAGAAAATTTGCTCCATAGCATTCTCCCCACTAACGCGAACCAAAATAGCCATCGCCTGCGGACAATCCAGCACGTATCCGTGGAAGCCACCGATAATTAGCAGCTTACTGCCCCATTCCCCATCTGTGGAAATCTACTCAGGCAGCAGCATGACAACATTGGTAACATTCCCTCTGGTTTGAAATACTCCCTGAAATGCCAATTACAAGCATGCTCCCAAAGGGCCCTAAAACAACTTTATGCCCCACACTGCGCGGAATGCTCGGACAGCACCCTATCCGCCAACTTGTTGCTGCAACACCTCTGGCCCCCAGAAATAGCCCCACATCCTCTGCAGCGGCCGAAAGCCAGAGCTCAAACACCTCCAGCGCTGCCAGCACTTGTGCTTCGTCCTCAGGCTCCGCTCGTAACGCTGCTCTCACCCCATGGGTTGCAGAGATGTGCACAGTTGATTGCAGGATCATCCAGGCTCTGGCTCGCCACTCCAGGCCGGCCAGACTCACCGGCCGCTGCTGACATCATCCCCGCTACTGTCTGTCGGAGCCCAGACCCGCTGCTGCCAGTAAAAAGTCGGGCTCTTCCCTGCCAGATGTGTGCCTGAAAGTCGCTCTCTCCTCTTCCCTCACAGCCGTCATCCTCCTCCCGCAGCCCGTCGATCCCGCGTGCTCTCGAAAAAGACATATCACCGCCAGACGCACGGCTCAGAAAGGGACACCGGCGACACCAGGACCCAAGGCCGACTCCCGCACTCCGGCGCTGAGCCACCTAAGAGCAGGGGCCCTCTGAGGCGCCGATACAGGTCCCTCTGAGATGATGCAGGGGAAACAAGCCAAGGCAGAGGATTTTTCCTGGGCTGCACCAGAATTTCCTTGAAGGCACTGCTGGAGGGGCTCTCAAAGTGACGCTGGCCCAGGGATTCCTGTGCTCCAGAGGCCTCAACCTCTGAGCGCATGCAGGAACAAATTTTCTACAACGTGGGTTCCCTCCAACTGAAGACCTCCTAAAACTCCTAGCTTGGCTACTCCCTGTAGCTCCTCCTGTTCCTGTCCTAGACACCAATCAATGAGTCACACCACTTATGTTTTCCTGTCAGACTAGGCTGACACCCCTACTTTACCCAAACCCCTTTAACCCCTGTCATGCTGGCCCTCCGTCCATGTCTCTTCTCTCCTTTACTCTGGGCCTCCCTTGATCAGGGATAAGCCACTATGGGACAAATAACCTGACAGCCTTTATAATTGTGCAAACATTTATTCACAGGTGCAGTTGCATTTATATTTTATTTATTTATTTTAGGTACTTATATAGCACGTCAATTTACGTAGTGCTTTACATATACATTTTACATTCACATCAGTCCCTACCCTCAAGGAGCTTACAATCTAAGGTCCCTAACTCACATTCATACATACTAGGGACAATTTAGACAGGATCCAATTAACCTACCAGCATGTCTTTGGAGTGTGGGAGGAAACCGGAGTACCCGGAGGAAACCCACGCAGGTACAGGGAGAACATGCAAACTCCAGGTAGGTAGTGTTGTGGTTGGGATTCGAATGAGCGACCCTTCTTACTGCTAGGGTCTGATTCCAAACTTGGATGCCCACCCTTAACCACAGGTAACAGGCTGAGCATCTACCACTTATCACATGCTCCAGTCTTCACAGTCTTCACGCAGCATGAATTCACTGATTCTTGCAGCTGCATTCTTGCAGCCTAAGGCTGGACATACATTATACAATTTTCTTATTCAATTTTCCTTTAGATTTACCCAAACCATATAATATCAGGTCAAGCCTAGACACTTTCAATGTGTATGCAGTCAGGCAGGCCCTTGCACTACATAGTTGAAGGTAAATCTAAAGAAAATTGAATAAGAAAATTGTATAGTGAATGGCCAGCCTAAGTGATGGGCACTGGTAAGGCTGCATTTTATGGGCACTGATCAGGCTGCATTTGATGGGCACTGATCAGGCTGTATTTGATGGGCACTGAGGAGTGAGCAGCCTGGGGCCCCACTTTGCACAATCAACACAGGCGGCCTGAGGACATTGTGTGTGTATATATATATAGATATATCTATATATAGATATAGATATATATATCTATATCTATATATAGATATATATATACGCACACTGGAATCTTGGGTGAGTTCCCACACTTTTTTTCCCAGGACTTGACCCCTGATCTGGAGTGTATATTAATGTTTATGTTTAATTACGTTTTTTTGGTTTAATGAAAGGCCGAACCCGCCATTTAACCCTAACACAGTTTTTGGTGTTGTTATTGAACAAAGGGGGTAGTGTTGGGTATTTAGTAGTAATAAGTAGTGAACAGGTATATCTGAACTACCCTAGTCATTAGTAATATAGGGGTATTTTTATCTCAAAAGTAAAATTTTGGCCGGAACACCGCTTTAAGTCTACACAGTGTCTGTTGTTTTTTTGGGGGGTTTTTTTGCATGCTAGTCGCCATGTCGAAAACGAATAGGCTGCTAAAGCACGAAAATAAATAAATAGAATAAAAATTCAGAAGTGATGTCATGTATTGTATTCATATTGTATTTTCGGACAAAAACTGTGTTGATTAAACGAAAATCGTACGATCTGGTATCATACGAGAAAAGTTTTCGTGTTTGTGCCTTTGGATAATTTTGGACGAAAGCTGTGCACTAACGATCAGATTATCGTACGATCGCTTTGAAAGCGGTATATATTGTATGATTTTCTGATGGTGTGTATGGAGCTTTAGAGCTTCATGTGTGTAAGGCATTATCTGGCTGGATCTGGCTCAGCCTGCAGGTAAAGAGTTACTACACACACAGTACATCTAGGAAGTATGAAAGAATGTATTTTCATGGGCGGTCACGTGATCACTTAATTCTCAGTGTCACCAGCTCCCGTCTCTCATTAAGAGGTCATGCAAACTGCGAGCTGCTGCACTCACTCATACTCATTTCACATTCAAATCCAGATGACGGGCTGACAAGCCATGGGAGCTGCTCGGGGAAGGAGCTTACTGTCCCAGCAGCCTGGAGAATCCAAGTAAGAGACCCCTTCAACTTTCTTTTTTTGTCTGTCTGATCCATATTGTAGTGTTTGCTTTACCTGTCCTGTTGCCACATACATCGTGTACCTGTCTGACACACCTGTTCAGGCAAAGAACAAAGCACAGTCGAGCCCAGAGGGAATTATGGGAAGTATACAGGTGGCTTGCTACTGTATTTTTTTTTAACAAAACTACTTGAAGTGCTCATTTACACTTGTACGCTTTAAAACGTGTTCAAATTTTTGCTTTTCAAACAGAAATCCCAATTTTGCTATATATCTGGTTCACGTCTATGGATTACAATTAAAGTGTGTTAAGAGAAAATTATATAGGCCCATTTGCCCCTATATGTGTGCCTTACCATGTGTCCTGTAATGCGCATGCATAGGCATGAATGGGTCCTTATCCTGCTTTGGTGGTTGATGTAGATTGTATATACAACATTACAGAATCTAGACAACCAACAGTGAGAAAAGAATGAATATTAATTGCCATCTTTGTAGTGAATTTTTGAGGGATTTAAAGAGTAACTCTACTTTTGTTGAAAAAAAAAAAAACATTCCCCTCTGAGTGATCTTTGTACATTGCAGGGATTTTAACAAACATTGTTGCAGGATCTTAACTTTTTTTTTGTTTTTCTGAAAAATAGCTGTTTGTTTGTCTGTATCCATGTGAATCTGTATAGGATTGCTTCTATAATTATCAATCAGCTGCTTTACCTGCTGGGCTCTAATGAGGAACGTGGCAGGGTCTGCATCCCTTTAGATGTGATTTCCCTTTGGGAGTATCTCAGCAAAAATGAAATTTTTGTTGCAGGGATGCTCAAAATCTGGTTTGTATCTTAGTGTAGACTTCTGGGAAAATCAGTAAACCAATCACACAAGCAAGAAATTACATTTCTGAGGGGCCATATTGCATTGCATTTTACAGAAAATGACAGAACTGCAGATTAAAAAGGAAAGGTAATATTTAATAGCATTTAAATACAAATATGTGGCAAGTATATACACTATATATAATTGTCCCACTTTCCTATTTTTTTACTCATCCAAACAACCCAGCAGGGCTTTCTTACCTAAAGCTCTAGCTGATTGGCTGTTTTTAGGTTTTAGCTGCAATGCTGCTCAGAAAACCACTGAAAGTATTGGGTTTCCTAGCTGTGCTGCAGTGAAAGCACACCAAATCAGCACCGAGGCATCTTTTTTTAAAGTCCTATCCATTCAAAACTGATATTTGAGTTTAGCACACCCACAGGGGAGCCAATTCACTTGTTGGTTGTTGATATCAGAGGCATTGGTTGTAGGATTGCCCAGCAGAAGTGTATGCCTCCATTCCCTCTTGCTTGGATTGATAACACATTGCTCATAGTACATCATGGAGAATTCATCAAAGGAGTACGGCATCATCATATGGATTTACAAAGCATTTAACAATTGGGTGAAACTTGAAATTCCGGTGGAATTTCTTACCACTGAAGCCCCCAAGAGATAGAAGAATCAGTTTGTAGGGAACTATGCAGAACTGTGTGTCAGGTGGAGGTGCAAATTGGAAGTTCTTCTTGAATGTTTTTTTATCGGTTTTGCTACATTTGGCCCTTCAAGTGTTTGGAAGCAACAATGGAAGTAAAATGCAATATTTCTACATACATATTCCAGTGTTGTGAGAGATGCAGTGCTGCTCTAGGTAGGTCCACTCAATCCAACAACCCACACACCTCCAACATGTGTGCAGGCCCAGTTCCCACACCTGTGCAATGATCAAGGAAAAGTCCAGATGGCCGCACTAAAACACTAAAATCCATATTATTGATCTTGAATGACACAGCATAGAAACACCATACAGAAGCACGGTGGGGGAAGAATGATTAACACGTTTTTCACTAACCTCAGCCGTTAAGGGCTGAGGTTAGCACGAAACGCGTAAGACTTTCTTCCCCCGCTGTGGTTCTGTATGGTGTTTCTATGCAGTTTCATTCAAGATTAATAAAGTGGATTTCAGTGTTTTAGTGGGGCCATCTGGACTTTTCCTTAATAACATCTTCCAGTATGGTGGATACTTTTCATCGGCTGAGCTTAGAATGAAGAGAGTGTGGCATTGCAGATTGCTGGATGATTGTCTGGAAATGGGAAATTGCCAGGAATCTAACTATTAGGGACAGTTATCAAAGAATTAGCTGTTATTATTCACAAAGCATTTGCCCGTGTATGCCCAACTTTGATCTGGTGTACTATTTTACCATTTTCTGTAGATCCTGTCTGCATAGTAATTGTAATGATTGTAAATAATGGAGTGAGACCCATGGTGGAGTGAGATGATTGTTAGTTAATATTGAGGTCTTATGTATTTGTATGCAATGCGTTATATGCAAAAATATGTTTTAGATTCAGATTGTACTAGATCTGTCTGAACCTCCAGAAAGTAACCATGCATATACCATTGATACCACTGTAAAAGAAGACTTTACTGTGATAACATGCTGGTTAGTGATGGTTCAAGAGGTAGCCAGTGATCAGCGTAACTGATGTTAACATGCATGACGGTTTTGCCTTTTTACAAAATGGTTACATGGTCAAAAAAAATTCATGTCCAACCTTACGTCATCTACAGTTCTGGCTCTAAGGAAGGCACCCCCATAGGTTGGCCAGTTTTGCCACAGAGGAGAAAAAAACTTGTTGACTCGCTATAAGAGAATGAATAAATTATAGAACAAGTCCATCTGAATGTGACTAACTAGTCTACTGCCTGTGACCGAATCCTTGGCTGTACAGCCAGGATTCGGTCACACATGTAGCCTGTGAAACAAGATTGACGGCTCCCTGACTTTATGGCTGTTCCTTGCGAGTTTTGATTTGCTGCTCAATGGTGGAGGCAATGCACACCACGGAATACTCTGAAATACAATCTGGAAACATCCCAGTCTAGGGTTTTTCAATGTTTACTAGTTTCAATGACCAGCTATTTAACTGGCTGAATTCCGTATCTCTGGCACAATACTGCTGTTTAAATATTTTTTGAGACCTGAGGCTCCGTCGCTCTTCAGTGTGGTTTGTGCACTATCCTACAATGAATATTGTAATTACATATAATAATTTGCTTCTATTTAACCCCTGAGGAAGGAAATCAATATGTTTATCTCTATTTCCCTGTATTTCTGAAACATGTTGGGATTTTTTGTGATCATATCGTCTGCATGACCCCTTTTTTGGAGTCCGTATGTGATCCAAACAACAAGCAAAATATACGCATATATATCCTATTCTATTATTTTAGATATATCTAATTGTATTTTGTAATTGTTATTTTGTAATAAAATTTGTTTGTTTCTTTTTTTATACTCTAGTACTTTTTGCTTCCATCCCCTACTCATACTCCTGCCCGTACAATCTCTTTAAGGGCATCCTCTTTTCCAAATTGTTACAATATGGGATGTGGTAGGAGTTTTTCTGGGAACTAACTTTTAGGTGATTTCTCTTGATTTATTTATTGAACTAGTCTACTGCCAGACTATACCGTGATTTGGAAAAAAGAGAAGCTTTAGCATTCTTTCAGACAGGCAGTAAGCTTACTGTCCTTTTAAAAAGCGATCTGCAATGGATAACTTTTCAGTACAGAATGAATAGAAGCAGCTGACAGGCGTTCAGGAGACACTACTGCTGCCTCTTGAGACCTGTTTTTTTTTTTTCTTAGCTTTTCCCCCCTACTTTTAAATTGCAGATGGCAGTTGTACATTGCAGGATTTGAACCTCAATTGCAAGCGAAGGATTCTGCTCACAGTTGTGTGGCCCTATTGATCTCAGTGGGCAAGTATGACAGGCGGTACTGACTGTCAAACTTTGCAGTCCGAGTTAAAAATGCCGCAGCCACAAAGCAAAACATCCCGGCCGCAGCATGTGTACAGCCCTGTCAGGGGGATGCAGTTGTCACTGGAACAGGAAGGCTTAAAGTGGTTCTAAAGGCAGAAGTTTTTTTTTTTTGTCATGCATTCTATGCATGAAGATTAAAAAACCCTTATACTTTCCTGATCCCCATCTCAATCCAGCGATGTTGCACAAGAGCCTCGGCTGTCCAGGGACACTCCCTGATTGGCTGAGACAGCCGCTGGTGGCATTAGCTCCTGTTACTGTCAATCAAAGTCAGTGAGCTAATGAGGAGAGAGAGGGGGTGAGGCCGGACCACGGCTCCGTGTCTGAATGAACACACAGAGCAGCAGCTCAACTCGGTTGCCCCCATAGTAAGCTGGGACCCGAAAAGAGGAGGATCTTGGCTGCTCTGTGCAAAACCACTGCAAGTTTAACATGTTTATTATTTAAAAAAAAAAAACAAGACTTTAAAGCGGAGTTCCACCCAAAAGTGGAACTTAAGCTTATCTGATCCCCCCCCCCCCCTCTGGTGCCATATTTGGCACCTTTCGGAGGGGAGGGGGGAGCGGATACCTGTTTTTTATAGGTACCCTATCCCCACTTCCAGGTGACAGGCCAAGGCGAATCACGTCAGCAGCTCTGTCCCCTTCCTCCTCCCTCCCCTTCAGCCGGGCCAGTGAGAGAGCACAGCGCACATCACGCATGCGCTGTAGGGACCTGGTTGTGAAGTCGAAAGGCTACACTGCCGGGTTCAATTACCCACAATGGCGGCGGCAGCACCTGATCCAGCTGATGGAAACATCAGCTGTGGTGCCGACATCGCTGGACTCCAGGACAGGTAAGTGTCCTAATGTTAAAAGTCAGCAGCTACAGTATGTGTAGCTGCTGACTTTTAATTTTTAAGGGTGTGGGACTTCGTTTTAAAGAGGCAGTAAACCCTGATGGGTTTTACTTCCTCTTTTTCCCACTGCAAAGTAAAAACATAATGGGCTAGTATGCATTGCATACTAGCCCATTATGTGGCACTTACCTGCAAACGAAGCCTGCGCTGTCCCCGCTGGTGGCCGCCTCTATCCTTGCCTCTCTTCCTTCCGGGGCCACGGACTCCAGCTCTGTGACTGGCTGGAGTCGCGTGACGTCACTCCCACGCATGCACACGGGAGCTGTCAACCACGGCACTTGCTACTGAAGAAATGGCACAGAGGGCCGTTTCTTCACAGTGTGTGTGCCAATGACATCATCATCGCAGTGTACAGCAAATATCTCCTAAACAGCGCATGTTTAGGAGATATTTACAGTACCTATCGGTAAGCCTTATTATAGGCTTACCTATAGGTACAAGTGACACAGAGAGGTTTACAACAGCTTTCATATCACTTTAAGCTGCCCATAGACAACTCAATTTTCAGTTAATGTTGATGGGGAAATGCCTCCCACAGTGCTATTGTGTTCTGATGGTGGGGAACTTTTCCGGGCAGCACAACATAATGAATTCTGCTAGCGGCTATGATAATTGTATGTAAAAATCCAATAGGCCAGTTCTACCCAAGTCGGTCAATGGATCAACTTTTGAACAATCAGCCTTCTCATACGTAGATCGAATCTTGGCCAGTCCCTGCTTAACTGGCAGAATTTCAGTCTATGTATAGCTGGCTTTAGACAGGAAAAATACCCAGATATGTCATCCCTTATTTAAAATGTGTTCTGGTAGGTCTGGTGTTCCTGTTTGAGAATTTTGCTAATCCTTTCTATCTTGTTACCCAGGAATAGGTAGAAATCTACCCAGCAGAAACAAAAACAGCAAAATAAAATTAAAAAAAAAATGAGGACCCAAACCTTTTTTTGTTGTATCTAAAACAAAATAAAACATTTTGGCTAGAGTTGGGCTTTAAGGTGAACGGAAGCACACCCATCTCTATTACAAACACTACACAACTCAGCTTTGTCTTTGTAATGGAAAACTATAGTCTTCTCAATGTTTTTCCAGCTATAGCTATAGATGTGAATATGATTAACATGATAAATAATGTTATCAATGTGTGTCAATGCTTTAAAACACCTTGTGTCTATTTATAGCAGGTAATTATATTGTATGCAGCCATATTTGCTTAGTACATATGCAGGCTGCGCATCTCGCTTAGAATTCCATGCACAATGTTATCCTTTCTCTCGGTATAAGTCTACCAGTGAGAGCTGACTGACTAATAATGCACGTATTGCATGCTCTAAACGACTGAATTTTAATTTGCACATTTATTGTACATGTACCTTGAGTGATTTCAGTGATGTTAAGTCTCTAGATTTTGTATATTCATCTCTTGCCGCCCATGTAATGCAATTGAGCAGTAGCAAAGAGCGTGGGCTTTAATGCCCACAAGCCACACATATGTGTCCGTGAGTGGCAGAGCTTTCTATGCTGAGAACACACTCAATGCAAACTCCAAGCACAGTGACCAAGCTGTCTAAGACAGCTCTCGGTCCTTACTAATGATCAGGAGATTACAGGACCGGCTGTCTATAGTGTGGCCACTGTGACAGCCAATCAATCCTTCTCACCCCCCCCCCCCATCATATAAGAAAACTGGGACTGGGCAGGAAGGGGTTAAATACAATCATGGAAATATTTTATAGCATCCATGTATATATGTGAAACAACTTTAACCATGTAAGGACCGGAAGGATCTGACTAGGCCATTTTTTTGCGATACGGCACTGCGTTGCTTTAACTGACAATTGCACAGTCGTGCGACGCTTAACCCAAACAAAATTTGGGTCTTCTTTTTCCCACAAATAGAGCTTTCTTTTGGTGGCATTTGATCACCTCTGCGGTTTTTATTGTTTGCGCTATAAACAAAAAAATAGCGACAATTTTGAAAAAAAAAAATATTTTATACTTTTTGCTATAATAAATATCCCAAAATAAAAAAAATGTCTTCCTCAGTTTAGGCCAATATGTATTCTTCTACATATTTTTGGTAAACAAAATCGCAGTATATTGATTGGTTTTCGCAAAAGATATAGCGTCTACAAAATAGGGGATAGATTTATGGCATTTTTAGTGGGACTGTGACATTGCGGCAGACAGATTGCACACTTTTGAAACATGTTTGGGACCATTGACAATGTATACAGCGATCAGTGCTTTAAAAATGCACTGATTACTGTGTAAATGTCACTAGCAGGGAAGGGGTTAACACTAGGGGGCGATCAAGGGGTTAAGTGTTCCTTAGGGAAGTGTTTCTAACTGTGGGGGCAGTGTAGTGACTGGGGGAGGAGACAGATTGCTGTTCCTAATCACTAGTGTACCGCCACCCCCGAAGGAGCCGCTTGGTGAATTTGGATTCTCTGATCTCCGCCTCAACTCCAAGAATGACCTCAGCCCCTCTGGCACACCTGGTTAAATAAAATTACTGCAAACACATTTGAGAACATATGTGAGAAATACTGTTATCTTGGCTGTGTATTATCACCAAAAAAACAGACACATACCTGATAGTGATAAACAAATTGAATATATTATCATGGTTTAAAGTATATGGAAGCTTTCAACACTGTTAAACCTTGCTGCAAAAAATGAATACATTAGAAAAGGCAACCTTCAATATTTAGCAATTTTAAGTTTAGAAAAGGGCAGTAATCTATACGCCCATAACACAGTCGCTGAGAGGGAGGAGAGAAGATGTGTCAACTTCTCAGCTCCTTCTGGGCCACAAGCACCATTTAAAGTAACAACAAAAAAGAAGAAATGGGTTAACAGGTACAGTAAGCACAATTCTGTAAAGGGGTCCTGGGTTGAAGAGTACTAGTATCTTCTGCTAGCAAACGTTGGGGCCCTTTGTAAAGAAAGTTCCACCACACAGTCCCGTCACCTCACAATCCTGTCCTCTATCCCTTCTCCTTATGGTAACTCTCCCGGTGGTCTCATGAGAAGCGTGGCTTTCTCTCCCTCTTTTGGGTCAGACAGTCAGTGGGAGGAAGCGTGCCCCATTATCCGTGTCAGTGTGTGTCTCTCTCCTCAGATGCTGGTACCTTAATTCAGGAAAGAAAGTCTATCTCAGGAGCGGCAGATGCGGACATCAGCCATGCGCATCGGCTCCGCTGTCGCGCCCCCTTAGTGGTCTTAAAGCGGCCGACGTACAATGACAGCGATTTGCCCAGCAGAGCCAGCCTGCCACAGTACAACTGCGGCGGTGGGTCTTTAAGTGGTAAAGGTAAAAGCATATCTCAACACAGTTGTAATATATTGCAGCCTTCAGATGAGGTGGTTGAATTAGTTTTTTTTTTTCAGTCTTATTTTCACCTGGTGATTCTGCCAATAACACACTTCTCATCCTAGGGCAACAACATTCACAGAGCTGTATCTACAGAGAACCAGGAATGTCACTATGGGGTTGATTTACTAAAAAGCAGTACAGGTTGCAGGAGATGTTATCAGCTTGCAAGATTTCTTGTAGGAACAACACTTCTGGCCAGCCTAAGGCTGGGTTCACACTACTGCGAATTGGATGTGGGTTTTCCCCGCATCCAATTTGCATGACAGGAAAGTGTGAACGGCTTTCTATGGAGGCGGTTCACACATCTCCGGAGGACTGCAGAGCGGCTTGCACGGAGGTCCTGTGCATCTTTGGCTCAGTTTCAGGGCCAAATTCAGGCAAAAATTCAGACCTGATTCTCTGAAATGGAGAACAGGACGCACCGGACCCCCTGCTGTGATCCGCATCCGGCATCAGTGTGAACCCAGCCTAAGTGCTTGATGCTCTTAAACGCACCTAAACACATTTGCAGACTTGCGGCTTAGGCACGTTTTTGAAGTTGCTTTTCTTCTGCCAGAAGAAAAGCTTTTTTATTGAAATCCCCAGTGAGCATGAAGCCTAAACATTAGCAAAAGGCTTGGAATACTTTCCTTGACTTCAAGATCCAATGGCAGGAAGACACGTGCTTACCTCCCAATTTTTTGAGATGGGAACGAGGGAATGGTATTAGCATAAGTATGTAGGCATTAGATACACCCCCTGTCATGCCCCCTAGAGGAGTATTATACAGAAAAATGATTAATTAAACCTACAAATGCTTATTTTTACCACTACTATTCCTTTATACTGGCTTTTGAAATTTAAAAATGCAGCTGAGCCTACCGATGAGTTTATTGAAAGTTAGTGGAGGAATAGACTCCAGGTATGAGATAGTGGTACACATAATCTGTTAAGGTATAATTGCTAAATGGAATATAGTGGTTTGGGGTTTTTTTCTTGTTAATAATGTAAAATGTTAAATGTTTTGTATGTTATAGGTTTGTTCTGAAAATGTAAAATAAAACTTTCAATAGAAAGTACTTGATTAATAAAAATTAATAAAGTTCAGCAATTTAGAAATTGGATGAAAGGTTTAACACTGGGAAACACTTTTTAAAAGATAAATAGTGCATTTTATATACAACTATTTAGATCAGACCAACATGATGGATAAATGAAAAGAAATTAGGGATAAATGAAGAGAAAAGAGGGACAAAGGAACTTTGTTCCCAATCAGGGACAGTCCCTCGAAATCAGGGACAGTTGGGAGCTAGGCACATGACCAAGCCCAGGCAGAAACAGGAAGCAGAATCAGCCAGTCCGATTGCTGATCTTGCCCTACTGCTGAGATCATGTGACTAAATGCTGAGACATGCAGTGTTTTTTTAAGCCAATGTATGTATTTCATACTTTGTGTACTATGCATGACTTCAAGGATTGGGGAAGGCAGAAGAACACTTTTATTTTAAAGCAAACCATGGCAGTTCCTACATCTGTTTTCTGCACTTTTTGTGAGGCATGATGTCACCACCCTCAGGCTAAGGTGTCATTAAAGTGCATGCATGCCTTTCCATAAACTCGATTTTTTGCGTGGGACACACAGGTCTATGTCTAATGCCGCGTACACACGATCGGAAATGCTGCCAGCAAAAGACCGATGTGAGCTTTTGGTCGGAAAATGCGACCGTGTGTATGCTCCATTAGACTTTTGCTGGCCAGCAAAAGATTGAGAGCAGGTCCTCTATTTTTTGGTCGGAAAAAGTTCCTATCCGAAAATGCATTCGTCTGTATGCAATTCGGACGCGCAAAAAAATCATGCATGCTCGGAAACAATTTGACGCATGCTCGGAAGCATTGAACTTCATTTTATCGGCTCTTCGTAATGTTGTACGTCACCGCGTTCTTGGCGGTCGAAAGTTCAGAGAACTTTTGTGTGACCATGTGTATGCAAGGCAAGCTTGAGCGGAATTCCGTTGGAAAAACCATCCAAAGAGTTGGGAGGTATGGGTTTTCCACCATGCACATCCGACAGAAGCCAGCCAAGCGGCCAGCTTCTGTCGGACCGGCAGCCATACACAGGGGCCGAATGACGGCTGTTTTTTATTGAACTGGCCGATGTCACCTGGCATTCAGCCCGTGTGTATGGGGCTTTAGGGAGGAAGAGGAATACTGCTACTGCTGGCCTAACAAAAGGTAATTAGGGACCTATATGCATGCGATTGTCATCCTAAAAAATGTTGGGATAAATGACATGAAATAATTTGATGTTAGATTCTCTTAAATAGCAATTAAAGTACTATTTTCTAGTTGTTCAGTGTTTTACAGTCTTTCTTCAGCTACTGTTATAATTGTGTTGACAAAATGAGAAAACATTTCATCTGATATGCACGAGCCTACTTCTGACAGCGCTGGTAACACCATGTGATTTACACACAAGTGATTTCTCTTTCTGCATTTTATCTACTTTGCATCCATGATACTTTAGAACTGAGGACACAGAAACTCTGTTCCAGATTGCCCCTTGAGGTTTTTGACACAAGTAGTTCTGCTGTCAAATAAGTATACAGCCTGTCATTCCAACGCTGGAGGGCAAATCCCTTCACTGAGGTCCTAGACAGACCCAGTATGGGGGGCAGCCGAATCCTGTCCCTCATCACTAAAAAAAATGATTTTTTTTTTTTTTTAAATGATAAAACTGCATGTTTTTTTTCTGCCTGGAGTTCATTTCAAATCCATCAAATACTGTTTGCCTCTAAAATGGATATATAATGTAACTTCAATGCAGTGTCCCAAAAAACAGCTTTTTGTGGTGAAAACAAGATCACACTTTATTTTGCCTTAACTTGTCATCGCTGAGTAGGTTTGACATAGGAAACTGATGTGACAGTTATCACCTCTGGTCCTGTCAAGATTCCCTGTCAAATACAGAGCTGTAAAGGAAGGGACCAGACTGTTCTGTGCAATGAAGGATAATGACGTGTACTGGTTATTCTTTCATATTGTAAAACAAATGTATTGCCTGACTTTTTAATGCCTATTTTATTATTCTTACATGTACCCTCAAAACATTGATTTATTAGCATCTGAAGTGTGCATTCTTACATTATTTATTCTTCCTGGATTGTATTTTTTCAAAAGTATAATCATACTTATCGAAGAATTGATGCTGTTTTGAATGCAAAGGGTGGTCACGCCAGATATTGATTTGGATTTCTCTTTTGTTCATTTACTTTCCATTTCGTTAATCGATAAAAATAAACTATTCACACTTCTATTTATGAAGGCATTCTTAATTTACAGCATTTTTTCACAACATGCTCAAAACTTTTGTACAGTAATATATATAGATAGATAGATATAGATATATATAGATAGATATTTATCTATATATATCTATCTATATAGATCTATCTATCTATCTATCTATCTATCTATCTATCTATCTATCTATCTATCTATCTATCTATCTATCTATCTATCTATCTATCTATCTATCTATCTATCCATCCATCTAGCTATCTAGCTAGCTATCTATCTAGTTATCTATCGATAGCTAGATAGCTAGATAGATAGATAGATAGATAGATAGATAGATAGATAGATAGATAGATAGATAGATAGATAGATACAGTATATACCATTTGTGAATAAAAGGTTACCTCTACTGCCCTTTGTATCCACATTTCTCTCCTGCACATACTGCCCACCACCATATCCTTTGCATTTCTTTCATGCACATACTGCCCACTGTCGTAACCTCTATACTCCTTCCTGCATATACTGCCCACTCTCTTACCCTATGCGCTCCTCTCCTGCATGTACTGCCAAACATCATTCCCTCTGCACTCCTCTCCTGCACAAATTGTTCACTGTCATACTTCTTTAGTGTACATAATGCCCATCATTATAGTTTTGAACTCCTCTCTTGCACATATAGCCCTCAGTCATACCCTCTGTACTTCTCTCCTGCAAATAATGTCCACATACTTGTAGTCAGGCGCCTACCATTTTTTTCATATGTGTTAATGGGTTTATGCCAGATAATACATGACTTAATATGCTGTGATGTGTTGGTGGCACTTTTTGGTCTGTGGTGCTTTCTGTGGTGGGGATATATTTAGCAATAGGGAGTTGGGTCTAGGGTTGTTGATCATGGGACAGCAGTCAGGGAACCTTTAAATAAAGAATAAAATGCAGACAAGTGTTGGAATAAATAAGGCAGCGGCCGTTTATTATTGGTTTTAAAACAAAGGATAAATTCATCACCATGTAACTCAAATATATAAACTTTGAGGGGGGGAGGGGGGGTGACACCACAGCTCTGTCTTCTGAGGCGACTGAGCCTGACTAGTTGTAACCCCCTTTTTATAGCCCTTTTGGTTCCAGAATAAGCCAGTTTCTTTCAAAAAAGGCACGCAGCCTGGCAGAGATCACCTGTAGTCCCCTACCAAGCCACGTGAGCTTCCAGAAGTCTCCACTGAGAGCCACAAGCTCCCAGGGGAGGCTTGAAACTGCCTGCTCCTGTCGCTGTCCCATGCGGTAAAGGGGGAATTGAAACCATTTCCCTCCTTTTCTCCTTCCCTCCTTTTCCTATCATGGGAGCTGGAAAGGCCATACATGTGGGGATGTAGCGTTGCACCTAGAGTGGGATTACCCCTTGGCAGGACCCTGAACGGGACAGAAAAGTTGGAAACATATTGCAATTGGTTGAGAACTAACACAAACTAAAAGAACGAACACCAGAGCATTGCCCAAGTCCAGCACAGTAACAGTAAAGTGCTTATAGAGGAGCCTCGCCATGTTTACTGACATGTTGCCTTGTTCATGTAACATTTGAAAAACTGTGATGTGGAACTGCTGGTTCAATGCCTTTTATTTCAAGTAAAGGAGGTTCAGAGTTAGAATGAAGTGTAAACCCTCTGGTATTGAAGAGTAAAGTAAAGAAAAGGAAGAGCAGTCAGCTTGGGAGAGGGGGCATTGGTGGCTGGTGTCAGAGGTTCTGCCAGAGGTGGGAACTGATGGTTGTATGGTTTGCCCTTCTAAGCAGCAGGGTTCCTATTCTAGGGCCTGCTGCATAGTGGAACCCTCCTATTTACCTGGCCTCACAAACCATACAGCAGTTTCCCTCTTTGCCTTTGGACTGAAACAAGTAAGGTATAATGTATAATGTGTGTAAGAGAACTGGTGGACACACTTAGGGCTCATCACTGTATCTCTCAAAATGTCTCTGTAGTTAGTGTCAGAACAGATGTCACTAGCAAGTGAAAATAACGCACATGAGAAAGCAAAATCACAATGCTAACTCTTGGCAAAAGTAACCATGTAAATTATCAGCATGCAGTTCCCACATGCTTACAAGCTGCCCACAGTCATTGTTGCAGGTTTTCACCTGGAAGGTGACATTGGCTCATTGGTGGCTAAATTACACCTTGGCATTCATCAGATCACCTTATATGAAATGATGGGCCAGTGACTCTAAGGTTGCTTTGCTGCATGTTGTCCCCAGGTTATGGCCCTCAGAACCACCCCACCAAGGGGATCACAGGAACACAGCTACAATATGGAGACTTGTTAGTGACACTAAATCCGGTCAAGTGCAGGGTAAGAGCAGTTGGTGCTCAAGCATAGGTTGAGACATGTGGCAGGCAAGAGTAGTCAGGGCCCAGGCAAAGGTCTAAGCAACAGCAGTTGACAACAAAACAGGAAAAAGCAGCGTCTATACCAAGGGCAGGAGATACAGGAGAGTCAGACAGTCCAAGTTAAGAGCAAGTAATGAAACAACAGTCCCAGGAGCAGGGTAGCTGGAGAGAAGTCACATCATTGGCCACCATAAAGGAAGGAGACTCAATACTCTCTTTGGCCTGTGTGCATGCTCTGTGTCATAGACACAAGCTGACATATGAGTGTGCAACATGCTTCACACGGACAGGACAAAGGAAGTTCCTGGATGTACAAACATGGATCCTGCAGTTAATATAACAATCATACCCTCTGCACTATTCTCCTGCACATCCATACCCAACGTCATAACCTCTCACTCCTCAGACACTTCCTTAACATTGTTTGTCATGCCCCTAACCTTGCACGTGCAGGAAAAAGCACGTTTTTTTCTAATACATTTATGGTTATATATTTTTATTTATAGTACATACAGAGCAGTGACAGGATGCATAACACATACAATAATTAATGCTTAATTATTTATAAGTGTAATAAAGTTTTTCAAGTAGATGACCTGTCCTCTTTGAGTAGTACTTATTTTCGCTTAAAGAGGCGTTTGACCCATTTTAAGAGCCATATTATGATTTTAGGAGGTGGAAAAACTGGCTTACAGCAGCAGTTTTACGGACAGTAAATTAGTGAAGCTGGAGAACACCTGTGGGAGGTGTGACACTATTATGACAAATAGTTACAAAATGATTTTTGGAATGTGGGTAAAACTGGTTGTACTGTGGACATTCATCATAATACAAGTGAACAATGCAGCAAAAGCATGACCTCTGCCTTACGTTCCACCGCAGCTGGAGGTTACACACTTCAGCTTTCTCCAAAAACTACATGTGTTCATTATACTGACTCAAGAAAAGATAGATGTGAATAGAGACTTTTCTGTAATCCATTAATAGTAAACCTGTGCTGAGAGAAAGAGGCTACGGTATATTCTTCTGAAAAAGCAAACAGCAACACAAAGGAGCACGGGATTGCTTGGATAACAGGCTTATCAGACCTATGTGCTCTGACTACAACCAGTCTCCCCACAAGCTGGCATCTGTAGAGAAGCGAAAATGTTTGTAGTCATCAATTGTGGCCAGAGCATATTGTTCTATAAGTTATATAAGCCTGTCTGCACTAAATGTTCTATAAGTGCATAGAGTTTTAGTTATTATATATTTTAAATAAATGAATGCCCAACTCCAGGATACCCCGATGCTTCCCTCCCCACCCCTATAGTGACTGAGCTTGCCACTATTTCTGGAAAAATATTGACCTTATTGTATTTTTTCTGTTAATAAAATTGGCAATAAGCCTAATTTTCACCAGCCAGGTAAGCAAAATACCGCCCAGGTGGCAACCCAGGTCAATGATGCCCTGCATTCACACAATGTCCTAAGTCTTCCAGACTGCAGGGGACAGCACAGGAAAGGAGGTGAGTATTTTAGTCAGGGTTACTTGTTTGTTTTATAAACCTGCTGGGGGACCTTTTTTCATTTTCCTGGAGTTGGGCTTTAAGATATCTGGACAATCCAGAATGTTTGTACTTTGCTTTTATGTAGTATGTAATTCCTTGAATACTATATTAAGCTGCAAGAGTTGTGGAGTTGACTGATGGCTGTAATTATCTTTATATTCATGGATCAGCGCAACCTGTCATGTGCTCCTTCCTTCTTAAAACGCTATCTGCCTGGTAGCCATGCTAGTCCTCCAACTTTCCTGGGGTTCATTTACTAAAGGTGCACTGTTGAGCCATTAACTTTGCAAAGTGAATATTCACTTAGCTTAGTAAATAGCTTAGCTTAGTAAATAGGGTGATAAGGTGAACCTGTTTTCACTTTGAAAATTCAAGCATTTGCAAGCAAAAAAAAAAAAAAGCATTTTGCTTACACATGATTGGATGCTTGTTGAAGTTAAAGTGGTTCTGACCTTAATGCATTCTATGCATTAAGGTGAAAAACCTTCTGAGCTGCCCCCCAGACCCCCCTTTTCCTTACCTGAGCCCAAACCGATCCAGCAATGTGGACAAGCCCAGTGGCTCCCTCCTCTGTCTCACTTCTCATTGGACAGATTGACAGCAGCAGGAGCGATTGGCTCCCGCTGCTGTCAATCAAATCCGGTGACACAGGAGCGGGTGGCGGGGCCGAGTCTGTGTCAAAGGACGCAGCAGTGGGACTCAGGAGCAAGCACACATGGGAAAGCCGCTTTTCCTTGGGGCACCCGCTGAAGAGGAGGGGCCTGGATGCTGGCAGGGGACCCCAGAAGAAGATCGGGGCTGCTCTGTGCAAAACCATTGCACAGAGCAGGTAAGTATAGGTACGGTATTTTCTGGCGTATAAGGCGACCTTTTATACTTAAAAAAATCCTCCAAAAATCGGGGGTCGTTTTATACGCCGGTATATGGATGTCAGCCCGCTGGATGTGCATTAATGTCCGGCTGAGCCAATCACGGCAAGCAATGTATTCTATTAATGAATACAAAGCCTGCTGGGATTGGCTTTTAGATACAGAGAGGTGTGGGCTGATGATGTACCAACCTCTGCCAATCACGGCGAGTGATGTATTCTATTAATGAATACAAAGCCTGCTCGGATTGGCAGAGGTTGTAATATCATCAGCCCACACCTCTCTGAATCTCAAAGCCAATCCAAGCAGGCTTTGTATTCATTAATAGAATACATCGATTGCCGTCATTGGCTCAGCGTGGTATACTGTTATACTGTATACAGTATGTTACCAAATGCGGCTACCCCTCGGCTCCTCTTCCTTCCACGGCCACCTCGCCATCCACCACCGGAGCTTTGATTTGAAGCACCTCACCCTCCATCTGGAACCTGACCCTTTATCTGGCACCTGACCCTCCATCAGTGGATTTTTCTGGGCACATGAGGTATTTACCACTGCAGCATTGCTTCACAAAGCTTGTCATTAAGTTGCACAGACTTATTATTGCTGTTTCAGTATGTTACCCAAGCTACTAGACAGACTAGTCAGAAGGGGGTCGTCTTATACTGCGAGTATATCTCAAAACCAAAGTTTTAGCTGAAAAATTAGGGGGTCGTCTTATAAGCCCAGTCACCTTATACGCCGGCAAATACAGTATGTTTGTTATTTTTATATAACAAAAAAAAAAAAAATGAAGCTTTATAACCACTTTAACCCAACTTACTTACTAAACTAAGTGAACGTTCAGTTTGCTAAGTGACCAGTCTCTGCTCCTTTAGTAAATCAAGCTTAGTGAGTCACTGACAAGGAAGATACGTGCAGCAGGATAATTTAGAGTGATGTCAGAACTCCTAATCTGCATCCTTGTTCTGGGTCAGTAACTCAGAAATAGCTACAATAATATGTGGCCTAATTATACTCGTCCCTAGTTTTTTGTTTTGTTTTGTTTTAAAGCTGAACTCTGGGTATGATCTTCATTGCCTATTTACACTAGTCCAACTTGGACTAATACAAGTATGCATATCTCATACCTGAGGGACTGCAGGGAAGTTGACAATCACTGTAGTAGTCGGAACTATTACAGTGATTGCCACAATCTTCTGGGTCCTGTGCTGAGAAACTACCCCAAGGCATGCTGACCATGGGGTCAAGTTTGCTTGGCACCACTGACATTCACAGAAAACCTTGTTTTTTTTTTCCAAATACAAGGTGTTCTCTAATCGGTGAGGGGGAGAAGAGGGGTGATGACAGTAGATCTCCACCTTGCCCAATCAGAAAACACCTTGTATTCATTGAAGAGGATACAAGGTTTTCAATGAATGGCAGCGGTGCCAAGCAACCCCCCCCATGGACAGTATGCAGTGGAGTAGCCGCTCATACAGGACGATTATCAGCCTCAACAGTTGTCCCTCAGATATGAGATACAGTATGCATACTTACATTGGTCCAAGCTTGACCAATGTAATTATGCAATTAAGCTCATACATGGTGTTCAGCTTTAATTCTGCTTCACTTTGCATGATTGTAAGCTCTAAAGAGCAGGGCCCTCTGATTCCTCCTATATCGAATTGTATTGTAATTGTACTGTCTGCCCCCATGTTGTAAAGTGCTGTGCAAACTGTTGGCGCTATATAAATCCTGTATAATAATAATAATGATTCTCCCACTTTTACACCTAATTACACCTAATTACAAAAGAATGTCAATTTGGGGGGGCCAATACCATATTATGAAGGGAATAAGATCTAGAACATTATACAGGGGGTGCATTCCAGATTCTGAAGGGAATATAACCTAGAATTGTATGGCAGTGGGCACATTATTATTATTATTATTATTATTATTATACAGGATTTATATAGTGGAGACAGTTTAGGCAGCGTTTTACAACATAAGGGCAGACAGTACAATTACATTAGAAATATAATACATTAGAAATCAGAGAGCCCTGCTTGTTGGAGCTTACAATCGAAGAGAGAGGGTCAAGAGATACAAGTAATAACTCTGGGGGATGGGCTGATGGAGAAAATACATATACAGTTGTTAGGTGGGGGCCGGATAGGCTTCTCTGAATAGATGAGTTTTCAGGGATTGCCTGAAAGTGGACAGAATAGGAGATAGTCAGACAGATTAGGGTAAAGAGTTCCAAAGGATGGAAGAGGCTCAGTCTAGAGAAGTCCTGGAGGCGAGCATGGGATGAGGTGACAAGGGAGCTAGAGAGCAGGAGGTGTTGGGAGAAGTGAACGATTTGGTTGCTATTTTGAGACAAGGTTAGGGATGTAGCTGAGGGCCAAGTTGTGGATGGCTTTGTAAGTTATTGTTAGTATCTTGAATTTAATTTGTTGGGTGAGCAGAAACCAGTGGAGGGATTGGCAGAGACGGGTAGCAGACGCTGAGCACTTTGTAAGGTGGATGGGCCTGGCAGCAGCATTCATGGTGGACTGAATGGGGGATAGCCTATTTAAAGGTAAGCCAATGAGGAGGGAGTTGCAGTAGTCGATGTGTTGCAGTAGACACATACAGGATTGTGGAAGTAATAGGACCTAGAACAGTATAGCAGAGTGAACATTCTAGATTCTGAAGAGATTATGAGATACAACTGTAAAGTAGAAGGTACATACAAGATTCTGAGAAGAGTAAGACCTAGTGCAGTCTAACAGGGTGTACATTTTGGATTCTGAAGGTAATGTGACATAGAAGAGTATATTGGGAGGTACATACCAGAATCAGAACAGAATAGGACCTAGCGCAGTATAGCAGGGGGCCCATGCCGGAATCTGAATAAGACTAGAACAGTAGAGTTTAAAGAGGAAGTAAACCCTGATGTGTTTTACTTCCTTTTTTTGTTCCCTGCAAAGTAAAAGCATAATGTGCTAGCATGCATTGCATACTATCAAATTATGTGACACTTACCTGCAAAAGAAGTCCGCGCTGTCCCCGCTGGAGGCCGTATCCATGTTTGGTGAAAGTAAATTGAAAATACTGCGCCAACTTTAAATATAAGCAGCCAACACAACAATCAGACTGATTGTGGATAAGATGTGTAATAATAGTGCAGCGCTGGTGATGTGTATGCTGCACATATGCTAGATCAGAGTACAAATCTGGGAGCAAAATGTGCTGCAAATGTGAAGATGGGACACTATCAACTGTATAAGTGTTATAAAAAGTGTTATAAAAAGACACCCAATGGTCAGCCGATTATGGTGACCAATTAGTGTAAACAACTATATAAGTGAACTTAAATCATAAATAGTGCAAAAAAATGGTATGGTGACCAACAATATGATATGATGTGTGTATCTAAATCTAACTATAAAGTTGTCTGGAGTGACACATGTTCTACGTGTGTAAAAGAAGAATGTGAACAAGGTAATTCAAAAAATAAAACTAAAAGAGACAAACATGAAAGTATGGGCAGCCTGAATGTCACAGGAAGCCACAAAAACTAAAACAGTAGCTTAAAAAGGCTAAATGTTACATAAAATGGATGACAACTAAGGCACACGATAACAAATAAATGTAATAAAACAATATTCAATAATCCTGTGAACCAAAACCAGGTTGTATGATGATGTATGGTTCAAACAACCAGTGGGGTCAGTGCACTGGGTTGTCAATAATAGTATGACACACAATAGTATCTGAATACCACTAGTATTAAATAGAGAATAAAATAAACCGTCCTAGGTTCAGGACGGTTAAAAGTCCATACTGGTGTGATAGAATTAAAGTTCATGCAGGTGAAGTCAGACTGATAGGTGTATATGCTGTATTCGTATATTTCAATATATACTGTGATCAAACTGGAGCCCCAAGTGATACGATCAACATCCAGGGATAAATAAAAAACAGATCTGGTACTCTTACCAGAACTGGTGGACTCACAGTCGTTGGCGGTGAGTCAAACGAGCTTGTACCGGAAAGGACCGGAATAGAGATGATATAGATGAGGTCCTGAGCGATGTGATGAACAAACTTATCCTCAGGTGGTCGATATTTAGTCACGGGCTCTTACTCATCACCGGAGTGTAATGGATCCGTGTAGAACTCTCGTTCATACCAACGGTCAGCGTGGTTTCAAACACTGGTCATCATCTCCAAATCAGTGGTCTCCTACAGAGAAGAAGGATTCAATTGGACTTCCCACTCCTACATGCATCAAAAACACAGCGGACCCCAGTACAGTTAAACCAGGATAAAAAAAAGAAGAAAGCATCTGGAACATGTCAAAAATGCGCATGAAGAAACTCCCAATCGTATCCAATCCCGTATCCATGTTCGCCCCTCTTCCTTTCGGGGCCGCGGACTCCGGCTCTGTGACTGGCCGAAGTCGCGTGACCTCACTCCCGTGCATGCGTGTGGGACCCACCAGTCATGGCACCTGCTAGTGAAGAAAGGGCACGGAGGGCCGCTTCTTCACAGCCCATGCTCTGATGACATTGTCGCTGCAGTACATGGTAAATACCTCCTAAACAATGCACGTTTGGGAAATGTTTACAGTACCTATACGTAAGCCTTATTATAGATTTACCTATAGGTACAACTTGAAAATTAAGGTTTACAACCTCTTTAACTGGTGGCTGCTACAGTGTTTTAAAGGGCAAAGGATCTAGAACAGTATATTAGTTCACATTTCCAAAGCCCTTTTGCCTAAAGATAAGAAAGACTATAATTTTTTGCTTTTTTTTTTGTTTGTTTTTTTTTAACTAGTAAAACAAAACAGCATGTACATGCAGATGATCAAGAATCTGCCATTTATATCTGTTAACTGTGAATCTGATTTGCTACAAATATTGTCAGATTGGAATTCACATTAGTATAATTAGCCTCAGTTTCAGCTACAGTAGCAATTATATTCAATCAAAAGAAAGTAAAAAAAAAAAAAAACTACATAAGGTACACAAATTCATGTGATCCAAAAACCAGAATTTGCATATTATTGGTGTAGTTGGAGGTGTGTTCTGTGTTTGGGACACCATGAATGTTCAAGTGTTCCCTGGGTAAATATTAAAATTCCTAACATAAGTAAAGTTTTTTTGGGTACAGCAAATTAAGATTTAGTTTGTCTACATGGAAAATGAACCAGGGCATGGAATTGTGAGCCTGTAAACAAATGAGCAACTTAATAAAAGCATCATAGTAATAAAACATTAAAGAAAACATGACACTGACATGTGAAAAAATGTATGGCCGCAGCCATTTACTTTATTTTAATGATAGAGTTTTAACTTTAAAACTTTATTACCACAAAATCACCTGTTAACATTAAACATTCATCATGTTCTAAAGTAAATTTGATTGTACCAACATTAATGAATTGAAGAGACTGTCCACCAGCATATTGGGTAATACTGCCCCTGCAAGGGTCTAGCCTGTAAAAAGATCAGGGTTGATTGACTTGAGGTAACATGTTGAAGACCGTCCACTGAGAAGGATATATAAAGAGGAGGGTATCCAATGGTTGAAGTACAATATCTCACCAAGATTACCTTTTTCCAATCCTAAACAACAGATCCAAGATCTGCCCATCAAGAATCGCATACCCTTTACAACTCTCCCCAGTGATAACTACAAATTCTTTTTCATGACCCTGACAGGAACAGTGCTGAAGGTTGGCAGGGAACAAACATTATTATCTCAAGTTTTAATTTCTATGAAAGCACTATAAACATACATCCAGCTTCTTAGATAGTTCATTCAGCAATCTCCCACTAGTGACTTTGTCCTCACATATTTACTCAGCCTACATTTCATTTGCATAAGCCCTGTCGGAAGGATCATGTGAAAATTCCAAAGGAAGTTACTCTATAAGCTTAGGAATTAGACGCACTCCCCAGTCTGGGCTCAGGGAGTGGCACAGATACAGGCTTATTCAAGAAGAGAAAGCACAATGTACACTAAGTGCTGCAAACCAAATCAGTCCAAAATAATATTTTACTGATTTTGCAGGGCATAACCTGAAATCTGATTTCTGTGAATTGCCTTATCAAGTAAGCCCACTTCAGCCCATACTGTTGATATCTGTGATGTGTGATTATTCATCAGCAGAAGGACATTTAAAGAAAAGTGGTTAGAAACCTGAACAATTTAACATGTGCATATAAAAAAAAAGAAGTCACCTTCAGTACAAACTGCATGCCAACCCCACCCCTCCTATTTGGTCAATGGGGCCATTCAATACAGCAGAAGTTTTTAATGAAAGCCAAAATCCAACCAAGCAAAAAAAAAAATCCCAAAACCTAATTGGATCTCTAAGTAGTAAATTTAAAATAATTTTCTACTTAATTCCCTGAGTTCACAAGATATAGCTATACTGGCTTCTTTACTTGAGACCATTTGTAGGAGAAGACTGCAGGGTGCTTCGGATGTTGGACTAAAACTACTGCCCTTAAGGTCTTGAAAATTTACAGACATAGGGGTGGATTTACTAAAACTTGAAAGTGCACAATCTGGTGCAGCTCTGAATAGAAAACAATCAGCTTCCAGGTTTTTTGTCAAAACTTAATTGAACAAGCTGAAGTTAGAAGCTAATTGGCTACCATGCACAACTGCACCAGGTTTTACTCTCTTCAGTTTTAGTAAATCAACCCCATATAATATATTTCAGGTGTATTTTTAGCTGTTTGCCTGGAGGTAAGCTCAAACCAGGGGCATACGTACAGGGGTCGCAGTGGCCCCTATTTTGACCCAGCACCATGCTCCAGGGGGCTCGCGTGACCCCCCTGTACACCTGGATAGGAGGGCGGTGGAGGTGGCAGCATGTGGAGGAACAGATCTGTCCAAGTAGCTGCTGAATTCCTGCTTCTCCTCCTCCCACAGACAATCAGTGGCTACAGGAGGGAAATAGAAGGCATTTCCACTACATCCCTGTTCTGCTGCCCTGGGCCCCTGTGTGCTTCCTGGCTCCCCCTCACCTCACCCACAGCGCTACTGGGTTTCCCCCTCCCATCTAGTGCCGGCTGCTGCAGGGGGATCTGTTAGGATGGAGAGCGGGGAAGGGGCCAGTAAATGTGTAATTTACCGGTCCCTTCCTCGTCTTAATGAATAGTACTGATCACTATGACTGGGCTCTGGCGTTACGCCCTGGTAGGGGGACCCTGAGACAGCAGAAAGGTGGCCCGCTGCAGGACCATAATAATGGGCCTTGGGATTAGTGGGAAGGGCCACGGACAGGGGCCAGGGGGGCCCTTCATGGCTTCTTGCACCAGGGCCCTGAAGGTTCTAGTTATGCTTCTGCCTCAAACACAATATATGTTGGTTGTCCATGTTAGAGGGACTAGTATTTGCAGTGTCATCAGTACTCATGTTACAGGGCTGCTATGTTGGACCAGCTTCTTTTTTTTTTTATATAGATACAGAAATATATACCCCCTTGCTTACTAGAATTTGCTGATCTTGGAAAATGACCATATTCTAGTATGCAAGCTTTGAAGAATCTCTGCTTCCATCAGGGTCTTCTCTGACCGGTAAATATTGTGAGGACAGATTCTCTTGTGTCCACACAAAAGGTCAAAAAGCACTTTCTATCTATACATACCTGTATAAACTAGCTTTCTAGATTTTATAGTCTACCTGCATTTTTCTTAGTTTTGTTTCCGCAACTACATTATCCCCATGCCTTCCAACCAGTGGCGACCTGCCCATAAGGGGCGCCGCCCCCCCTAATCTATGTGCCGGACGCATGGATTTCAATAGGTTTTTTTGGGGGGTTTTTTTAAGCACAAGATTAGATCCTGAGGCTCTAATTGGCTTCAAAAAAGGATGGGCTCGGTGGCAGGTGGTTTGTTTGCCCCCCTCCCCCCCAAAGAAAAGGAGCACCAGCCGCCACTGCTTCCAACTATTCCTAGCTTACTCAGACAGTCCTGATTTTCATACCCTGGAAAGGTTGAAGTTAGTACATAGATTTCCTGAAAGTTTGTGGAGAAAGACTAAAGCCTCGTACACACGATGAGATTATCAGGCGAATGATCGTCTTTTTTTTAATTTTTGCATGCTAGTCTCATATCGAACATTGATAGGTTACCAAAGTACGAAAATTCTTGTAGAATAAAAATTCAGAAGTGATGTAACGTATTGTATTGTATTTGAATTGTATTTTCGGAAGAAAACTGTACTGATTAAACAAAAATCGTACGATCAGGTATCGTACGAGAAACATTTTTGTGTGTGTCCCTTCGGATAATTTCAGACGAGAGCTGTGTACTAACAATCATATTATTGTTTGATCGCTTTGAAAGCTGTATTTTCTGTACAATATTCTGATTGTGTGTACTAGGCTTTAGATGGATCAGTGTCACCAATGTAGCTACTTTGGATGTTTGAAAGAATACACGTTATTTCCCTTTATAGCTTCATGGCTATTCTTGTTTCACTCCTTATTTACATTAGCAGGGGAAACATGATTTGCATCGGATGCAAATTGTAGATGATGGAGACGGAGAAAAAACAATAATCCTTCGAATGCATCCTTGTATATTATGCTAATAGGAAAGAAACACCCTGATTGTTATAGGAGTATGGGAGGAGTCCACATTTGTGTTCTGATGTGGAAATAAGCAGTTGAGCTTTGTTTGTGGTTTAATAAACTCTATATGACTGTCCTTTAAGTAAAGAGATGTCTTGAACTCTCCAGTAGGTTCATTACCCAGTTGTGAGTACATTACTGAGTCAAGCTGGTCATAACACTACTTAGCAACCTATAGATTTTTTACATCTGCTTTCATTGTCCATATAAATTAGATCTGTGGTCTGTTTAGCAGAAACTTTGTTGTAAATTATCTCAAAATGCAGTTAAAAAACAAGGTCTACTTTATATATCTGGGTCCCCTCTTTCATAATAAATAGCAGCATGAAAATAAAAAATGTAAATGCAATATATTCAATATATATATATATATATATATATATATATATATATATATATATATATATATTCTACCCTCAGCTTCTGCCTGTGGCTCCTAGGTGAGGTTAATGATCCTTCCTGTGAGAACCCTATGAAGGCTGAATAATCCAAATGTTGGGAAAAGATACTCCTGCGCAGTGTAATGCCGGCCATACATGGGTCGAATTCCAAACAAATTTTCTTTCAAAAATTTTTGTGTGTTTTGTGATCCGATGTTGCCACTATTGATTTTGAAATTTGACCAATAAAGCCTTCAATTTCACCAGATATTGCTACAGAAAAGAATTTCGTTGGAGGTAAATCTACTTTCCTTTCCGTGATTTTTCTTTTCTTTACAGGAATTTTCTTTTCTTGTGCTCATGCGCATTTCTTTTTCAATTATATTTCTCACACGATTCTCCCATTATCGATCAGAAAATGTTTGTTTTTCAAAAAAATTCCAACTCAAATTTGATGGTCACGCGAAAATCCACCATTGCTGCAACCCACTAATGGTTAGAAAAGATTTTCAAAGGAAAATTATTTTGGAATTTAACCCATGTATGGGCCTTAGAGCATGTTCTTTTATTAGTTTTGGGATACACAGCATTCTCAGGATCCTGCAGGAAGTACCACAATGTCACACTCTGCAGTATAAAACTGCTATTTATTATGGGGGGGCCCTGATATAGTAAATTACTTTTCGCTGTCAGATCTGCTTTAAAGCAGAGTTTCATTCTCAAATTTTCTCATCTCCCAGGTATATAAAAGAAATATTCAGTATTGCCCAATGAATACTCCTCTGCCACTGGCTGCTCAGCATAATTCATCCACTTCCTGTGGGCATGGGCTCTCAATGACGGGTCACAGTAGAGTGTTGCTTAGACCAGTGATCAACCTTTACAACATGAGCACCATTCTGTACAGTAGTGAGGACCTGGCTCATCATGTGACTGGCTATTAAAGTATATGTAGTTTATTTTATTACAATTTAAATGCAGGAAGGGGTTCTAGGAAGGGGCAGAGGGCTGGAGAGTGGGGGTGGAGTGGTTCAAACTTGAGCTGGGCTTTAAAGAAAAATTGCTATGATAGTAATATCGAAGCTTCCCTTGCTTTGTGATTGTCTGGCTGTTATGATGCCTCTTATATGCAGATAAGGACTAATATTACTAATTACTAATATTAACATTACTAAGAATAATTTCTTAGACTGGCCATACATGGTGTAAATTTCTTTCCTGCAAACATGGGTTGCAGGAAAGAAATTCGCATGAGTCCCCCATCAACACAGACAGTACTGACAGGGAAATCAGCCAATGTCTATAGCAGCCGCTTGCAATAACTGAAAGCAAATCCGGCAGGCTGGTTGTACCCAAGTTGATCGATTGATCAACTTGGTACATTCAGCCTGCTCATTAACAGTTTGAATCAGCAGGACTCGGCCAGGATTGGAATTGTCTATGGCCAGCCTTACTGTGTCTTTCTGTCTCCTTGTAATGTCCTCCATGATCTCCCAAACCTCTGCTTTTCCCTTCACTTCCTTTTTTATGGAATGAGCACTGCATGTAACGAGCAGTGCCGTAACGCAAAAAATGGCCTTGTCATTAAGGGTGTAATACCTTCCAGGGCTGAAGTGGTTAACCACTTGACCTCTTGAAGATTTACCCTCATGACCAGGTCATTTTTTGCGATATGGCACTGCGTTATTTTAACTGACAATTGCACAGTCATGCAACGCTATACCCAAATAAAATTGATGTCATTTTTTTTCCCACAAATAGAACTTTCTTTTGGTGGTATTTAATCACCTCTGCGGTTTGTATTTTTTGCGCTTTTCTTCTTCTTCTTTCTGCATACTTTTGAGCCAATATGTATTCTGCTACATTTATTTGGTAGAAAATAATCCCAATAAGCGTTTATTTATTAGTTTGCACAAAAGATATCGCATTTACAAACTATGGTATATATACTGGAATTTTTATTTAAAACATTTTCATACTAGTAATGTTAGTCATTAGTCATACTAGTAATCCATTGGAGTCTCCGAATAACCAAAAATTTGTCCGAATTTGTATTTGGACCAAAATGAATTGCACATGTCTACTACATACCTGTCTCTCAGCAAAAGTCTCTTCTAAAATGGAAAAATGTATCAATTACTTACTGTAAATTTCCTTTCCTGGTGTCACGCCATGGCAGCATACATATGGTAGTATCCCAGTCCACTTCCAGCTCAAGACCAGTGCATAGCTTTAAACTGTTGACATTCACAAAACCACCCATTCCCTGTACAATGCTAGGAACAAATTGGGTGGGTTTAGTACGCTGCCATGGACTGGGAAATGAAAACTATGGTAAATATTTGATTCAATTTTCCAGTTTTGCTAACATGGCAGCATACATTTGGTAGACCAATAACTAGTTACCAGGGTGGGAAGCTTAAAGTGGAACTAAGCAGGCAGGCTCTCTTTAACCTCTTGACATGCGCGCTATAGCTGAATGATGGCCACAGTGTGGACCTGAATTTCATGGAGGCCGTCATATGATGGTCTCCCCTATGCACGCGCCCTGCATGCGCCCTGCAGGGCGCGCGCAGAGCGCGCTGTGGTCAGCGAGTCAGTGAGACTCGGGTGATCACCGATCCGAGTCCTGGCCCCTTACCATATGATCAGCTGTCAGCCAATGACAACTGATCACATGATCAAAACAAAAGCTCTGTGATCGTTTTTCTTTCTCCTCACGCTGACAGCGCGAGGTGAAAAAAAAGCACATCACCGGCTCATCTGCAAAGGACATCGGTCCCGAGGAGGAAGAGGCAATTATGCCTCATCTGTGCCACCTGCCATTGCCCCCTGACAGTGCCCACAGTGCCCACCAGTGCCACCTATCAATGCAGATGAGTGCCACCTATCAATGCCCACAAGTGCCACCTATCAATGCCCACAAGTGGCACCTATCAATGCCCACCAGTGCTGCCAATCAGTGCCACCTAGCAGTGCTGCCTATCAGTGTAACCGATCAGTGCCCATTATTGCCACCCATCAGTGCCCATCACTGCCACCTATCGGTGCCCATCAGTGCCACCTCATCTGCGTACATCAATGAAGGAGAAAAATTACCTGTTTTAAATTTTTATAACAAAATATAGAAAAAAAAAAAATTTTTTTAATTCGGTCTTTTTACATTTTTTTAACAAAAAGTAAAAACCGCAAAGGTTATCAAATACCACCAAAAGAAATCTCTATTTGTTGGGAAAAAAATGATAAAAATGTAATTTGGGTACAGTGTTGTATGACAGCGCAATTGTCATTCAAAGTGCGTCAGCGCTGAAAGCTGAAAATTGGTCTGGATAGGAGGGGGGTTTAAGTGCCCAGTAAGCAAGTGGTTAACAAATCACCCTTTGCCAACTGCCAATTTCAAGTTTCCATTTTCACAGCTCTCTTAACAGATTGTGCCTTAGCAATATTTTTTTTCAAGACAGTCTCTGAGTATTGTGTTACTTTTTTATATGATTCTAAAATGTGATCTTGTCTCATAACTCTTCTGTTCACATCTCAACATGATGGAAATGACATGTAACACTTTACTGCGACAACTCGCTGCTTGTTCATCTTGTATTTATAGTTTTGTACCTTTGTTTACTTTGAGAGGATCATCAAAAAAAGAAATTGCAAGTCATATTTATTTTGTGATTTACAGATCTTTCAAAGTTAGCTAACAGAGAGAAAGCTATTGGGAATTCTTGTTGTTTATGTCTTACTATATACATTTATATACATATAAGTATATCCATAGCCTTTTTTTTTTGTTTTAGACAATGTAGGAAAGGGTTAAAATCCCTATCAGGGGAGTACTGTTGAGGAAATTTCCATTCACTTCCTGTCCCAGAGACACAACAGGAAGTTAGATGAAATCCCCTAAGTTAAGGATAATTCCCTGCTTAAACAGTTGTCCCAAAAACAGGAAATCTCAAGATTCCCTCTTACCTCTTGTTCCTCGCACCACGTTCTGGTATAAACTGGCCCTGAAAGTGAATAAAGGTTGGGTGACTCTTGTGTGAAAACATTTAGACCCCTATAGTACTGATGGCCCATGCAATACTCTTTGTGAACTGACTTTTACCTCAAAGGTTATGACATTAAAGGGTAAGTTCAGCTTTACAAAAAAATCTGTAAGGTGAACTTACACAGGACCCCCCCCCCCTCCCGCTGACCTGGACCGCTAAAATCTCCCGTTCTTAGCCCCGGTATAGGAGTCCGGGGCTTAGAAATCCCCTCTGCATCCATGCGTCTTCTTTCCAGCTGACAGAACGGGCTATGCGGCTGCTGATTGTTCGGCACCGCCCATGTGACAGCGCTGACCAATTATAATGCTCCAAAACGTCACTCCTGACGTGGTACGTTTTGGACATTCAGCTGAGGGGATTTCTAAGCCCCGGACTCCTGATGCGGATATATCGGGGCTTAGAACGGGAGATTGCCGTGGTCCAGGTCAGCGGGACCGGGGCAGGGGATGACGAGGAGGGGGTCCTGTGTAAGTTCACCTTACAGATTTTTCTGTAAAGATGAACTTATGCTTTAAGTGATAAAAGGCCTCTTTGCACACAGGAGAAAAAAAATGCCACGTTTGTAGCCATGTACCTTTTTTTTCATTTACAGGTCTGAACACAAGTGCATTGTTGATAGGACAATGTACACAGCTGTGTACAGATCTGTAATACAGCGATTCATTCAGGGCTGTGAAACCAAAATAGTAAAAAGTAAATATGAGTGCATATGTGTAAATTTCACTGTTTATATGCAAGATATTTAGGGAGCTTGTGTTTTTTTGCACAGAAGATTTCTGCCAGGAAGATCCTGGATGTAAATATCAGTAAATTGTTATGTCTACATATAAGTGACCTTTAGGCTACATGCACACAACCATAAGAATTGTCCTGATCATAGAGACAAGGTTTTTCTGGAAGAACAGTTCCTGCATGGGTGATCAGTAAAATGCTTGCCCTAAGATATATTTTTTAAATGCACAAAGCTATTGTCCTTTATACTCCTGCTTTTTTTCCCAATAATTTTATAATAAGTTATCAAAAAGAACATGAAAGTACAAAACAGTACAACAATCTTTCTTTGGTCCATCTCAGCATACAGTACTGGTTACAAAAGAAGAAACTTTGTCAGTCAATAGCATATAACCTATAAGTAAACTATTATGTGGACAGGTAGCTGAGCCGTAAGTTACATAGTTACATAGTTAGTCAGGTTGAAAAAAGACACAAGTCCATCCAGTTCAACCATAAAAAAAAAAAATATTGTACAATCCAATAGACCCAATTCTATACCCACAGTTGATCCAGAGGAAGGCAAAAAAACTCTAGCAGAGCATGCTCCAATTTGCTACAGCAGGGGAAAAAATTCCTTCCTGATCCCCCAAGAGGCAATCGGATTTTCCCTGGATCAACTTTACCTATAAATGTTAGTACCCAGTTATATTATGTACATTTAGGAAAGTATCCAGGCCTTTCTTAAAGCAATCTACTGAGCTGGCCATAACCACCTGTGGCGGGAGTCTATTCCACATTTTCACAGCTCTCACTTTCCGTATTTGGAGATGAAATCTCTTTTCCTCCAGTCGTAAAGAGTGCCCCCTTGTCCTCTGTGTTGACTGTAAAGTGAATAACTCAACACCAAGTTCACTATATGGACCCCTTATATATTTGAACATGTTGATCATATCCCCCCTTATTCTCCTCTTCTCAAGAGTGAATAAATTCAGTTCCTCTAATCTTTCCTCATAGCTGAGCTCCGCCATGCCTCTTATCAGTTTGGTTGCCCTTCTCTGCACTTTCTCCAGTTCCCCGATATCCTTTTTGAGAACTGATGCCCAAAACTGAACTGCATATTCCAGATGAGGTCTTACTAATGATTTGAACAGGGGCAAAATTATATCTCTCTCTCTGGAGTCCATACCTCTCTTAATACAAGAAAGGACTTTGCTCGCTTTGGAAACCGCAGCTTGGCATTGCATGCTATTATTGAGCTTATAATCTACCAAAACCCCCAGATCCTTCTCCACTACGGATTCCCCCAGTTATACTCCCCCTAGTATGTATGATGCATGCATATTCATAGCCCCCAAGTGCATAACTTTACATTTCTCAACATTAAACCTCATCTGCCACATAGACGCCCAATCAGGTGCATTGAGGTCAGCTTGTAAATTGAGACATCCTGTAAGGACGTTATTCCACTGCATAGCTTGGTGTCATCTGCAAAGGCAGAAATGTTACTTTTGATCCCAGACCCAATATCATTAATAAAGATATTAAAGAGTAAGGGTCCCAGCACTGAACCTTGGGGTACACCACTGATAACCTTAGACCATTCAGAGTAAGAATCATTAACCACTACTCTCTGAATTCTGTCTTTTAGCCCGTTTTCTATCCATTTACAAACTGATATTTCCAAGTCTGTAGACTTTAACTTACACATGAGCCGTGTGTGCGGAACTGTATCGAAGGCTAAAGTTACATGAGTCCTAAATAGGGTGTGAATAGCCTGAGTACATTCTCCAAAGAAAAGAAAGAACTTTGAGGAAAAATCAAATAAGGACAAAATCATGCCCATGTAAGTATTATCAGGTAATTAACAGCAACCTATTTGACCAATTTATCTAGTGAAGAAGTCACACCCGACCAACAATAGCTTCAAAGTTTTACCAGCATCTGAAATAGAAAGGATAGAAAGTAAAAAGGATAGAGGAAGAGGAAAAATCTAGCGGAGAGGGAGAAAAAGCAAAGCAAAAGAAAAGGAGAAAAGGACAAAGTACAAGACGTGCACCTGCTGTGTGTTGTACAGATATTCCTCCGTCCAGATCAGGAGGTCCACGGAAGGTATTTTATCCAGGGATCCCATGTTTTCTCAAAGTAGGCCAGCGTGTCCTGCAGAATAGCCACAATTTGTTCATTGATCATGGTCCGCGTCAATTTGGGGATTGTAGGGGACTTCCAGAATTGTGCAATAGAAATCCTAGCTGTGATGAATATAAATGCGATCAGGCCTCTCACGTGTCTGAGTATGCCCTCCACAAGCTTCCCCAGAAGGACCTGCTGTGGAGTCTTGGGTAAATTCGTTTGAGTGAGGGAATAGAGATTCAATTATATCCAAAACTGCCTCAGTTTGCTACATGTCCACCAGGTATGGAGGACTGTTACCTCCTGACCGCAGCCACAAAAACAAACATAGGAGGCCCCCTAGGACAGAGGACGCCAAACAGGCTGGTACTAAATACCAGGAAAACTTTATAATTTGCTTTGTTTAGAGATGTATTGATGTAAGATTTTGAATTGAACTGGGCTAATTTCCCCCATTCCGCTACTTCCAACTCTTCCCCCAAGTCCTGTTCCCATTTTACCATATAAGGCAGTTTATTAGGACCTTCATGTAGTATTCTGTATATCTTAGATATGTGACCAGTATGCTTATCTACAGTTCTACACAGATACTCCATAGGGGTCGAGGAAGTCAGGTCACTAATGTGCTTGAGGGTGTTCAGGAGATGCGTTATTTGGGAACATCTAAATAGCTGCCTATTAGGAAGTTGGTGCTTCTCCTGTAATGCGCCTTTCAATAACATACATCTATGGTCACATATGTCTGCGAGACAAAGAAAACCTTTTATTGTCCACCACTCAAAAGTTTGGGGACTGAGACCCGGAGGGAACATTGGGTTGTCCAATAAAGGGGCCATTGGTGTGAGAGGACCTAAATCTATGACTTCTCACCCATCTATCCCACAGCCCAAGGGAAAAAGATAGGGCTGGGTATAATATACCAGGTCTATATCTGCCTCCTGCTTTTAAAAGAAAAACAGAATGTACCTTTTGCATCTTGCAAACTCTTCAATTTTTGGTTACAGGTCCGACCGCAGTGCATATCTACGCACTGGTGTGCACTTTTCCTTTTTTAAAAGACACATCTGCAATCACATGCGTAAAAAACACTTTCCAATATGTTTTTTACGCCCATGTGCATGAGGCCCTATAGTGTAAGAAATACCACATGTGGTATTTTCATTGATAACACAAACTAATCTTATGTGAGAATTATCCAAAGCAATATTTTTACAAAGGTGATAAAAATAATACAGATAAGGCAGCAGTAAAGCTTTTGTGAATTGACCTCTAAGCATTCTATACTGTGTTCCACAATACTAGGACCTGACCTCAAATACAATAGGATTACATTTAAAAAATCTAGTGATCTAGGTGATTCTTGAAAAATGACCTTATTTGTCAGTAGATGAAGAATATATGTTATTGTAGTTCCTTTTACAAGCATATTCTATAGATTGTCAATAGGCAGAGATATTCGTGTAGGAATATCTATATAATGCATACAAGCATGGAAGCAGAGTGGCCCCGCAACAGGCAGCGGTCTAACAGGTTTCTAGTGTTTGCTCTGTGAACTCATAATAATATGTACAGTTTAGGATAAGAGGAATAATGGAACATAAATACATAATAGCTCCTGTTAACCTACGTCCTCTTTTATATGTTATATCTAGAATGTCTTTTATCCTGGGACTTCTTTATGCAGTAAATATGGACCTGTATACACCCCCTCATTTTATGTTATGTACCATTTGTCTACAGCTCTCATTCTCTCTCACTCTCTGTTCTTGAGTCACAATATAGGACCGCAAAGATGGAAAAATCAATGTTCTGCTTTCCATTCTATGTGCTGTTTATTAATACACCTGCCTAGATCATGTTGTTTACCTTAGAAGCATTGAGAGTCTTTTCGGCTTACTCAATGACATTTGTAGAATTTATCTTTGGAATTCTGGGATCAAAGAACGACTTGACTTCCCATCAGTATTAATTGACAACTTTACTTTTAGTGAAACTGTCCTTTAACATTTAACCTCAACCCCCTCTGTGGAAGCCATCTAATAAAATACTTACCGTCACCCAGACTCCTGAGATTTTCATTTGGTTGTACAAGCTGAGCAGCCCCCGCTGATTGGAACACCTGGGATCCTGACTGCAGGTATACTTGCTGCACCATGTGAACAAGGCCTATTCTTCCTGCTGTACACACCATAATATAAACCTACTTCTTGAGTAGATTGACCCATAAATGATAACCATAACTGGATGACATTTAGTTTGGTAAAGTACTGTGTATCATATACAACTGCCTTTTTTTAAAAATAAAATACTGTTTTCACTGTTTTCCTGAAAGACTTTGCAGCAGCAGACAAGGCCACACAGTAAACATTTTAGAGAGGACTTAATGTATCTACTTCCAGGGGTGGACATCTGCCCCTAACTGCATGTAATTGCTATATGTGCAGATAATGCTGCACACACTATAATATAAACTAAACTACTTCTTGAGTAGGTTAACCCATAGATAACCCTAACTGGATGATATTTAGTTTGCTAAAGCACTGTGTATCATATACAACTGCCATTTTTGTCATAAAATACGGTTTTCCCTGTCGTCCTTTAATATTTGACCTTAAGCCCTGGTTCACATTGCAGCGATTTGGCATGTGATGTGACATGTCACATTGCATGCCAAATCGGCGGCTATTACCAGCAATGGCACTGTCCGAATCGGTGAGACTCCGTATTTGCGGCGCGCCACTGATTCCCAAAAGTAGTTTCTATACTATTGTTGGTGACTTTGGGGTGCGATTTCAATAGACATATGTGCAGAAACCCACACAGATGTCTCTGAGATCGCCCTCCGAAGTTGGGACTGACATCCGGGAATGAAATCGTGTGAGTTCAGCTGAACTCACATGATTTCATTCCCGCTGTCAGTCAGGGGCGGATCCAGAGTCTAGTCTCGGGAGGGGCACTGCCAGAAAATATATTTTTTTGGGGTACATTTATCGGGGAAATGGCTGGTGTTGGCGCTTCAATCATCACGGCACCATGGTTGTTATGGTGTCAGGATGATTGAAGCGCATTATTACCATAATTACATTGTTATAAAAAATTAAATAGTTTAACTCACCATAATGCAGAATCAGTGGGAGCCCCGAGTGTGTCACTTGCCACGTCACCTGTCACTAGATGCAGATTGTCACTTGCCACGTCGCCTGTCACCAGATGCAGATTGTCACTTGCCACGTCGCCTGCCACGTTGCAGATTGTCATTTACCATGTCACTTGCCACGTCGCCTGCCACTGTGCGGATTGTCACTTGCCACGTCGCCTGCCACGTTGCGGATTGTCACTTGCCACGTCGCCTGTCACCAGATGCAGATTGTCACTTGCCACGTCGCCTGCCATGTTGCGGATTGTCACTTGCCACGTCGCCTGTCACCAGATGCAGATTTTCACTTGCCACGTTGCGGATTGTCACTTGCCATGTCACTTGCCACGTAGCCTGCCACATGTTGCGGATTGTCACTTGCCACGTCGCCTGTCACTTGCCACCTGCTAAGGTGGTCTCTTGTGTCCCAGAGACTGGCAGCAGAGAGATGATGTAATCTCTCTGCTGCCACAGCTGCCTGCATGGAGGGGGGGAAGTTGAACTGCAGGGATGCAGGGCGGGCGCCGAGAGATGATGTCATCTCTCTGCTCCCCCGCCCACCGGCTCCCTGATTGGTCAGCAGGCAGCAGCCCGCCCACAAACACATTGAGCGGCGGCTCTCCCTCGCCTATGGAGCCGCCCGGCGGCTCCCTCACTTACTCCCTCATTCACCGAGCCGCCCAGCGGCTCCCCTAGTCACCGAGCCGCCCAGCGGCTCCTTCAGTCACCGAGCCGCCCAGCGGCTCTCTTAGTCACGGAGCCGCCCAGCGGCTCTCTCAGTCACGGAGCCGCCCAGCGGCTCTCTCAGTCACGGAGCCGCCCAGCGGCTCTCTCAGTCACCGAGCCGCCCAGCGGCTCTCTCAGTCACGGAGCCGCCCAGCGGCTCTCTCAGTCACCGAGCTGCCCAGCGGCTCTCTCAGTCACCGAGCCGCCCAGCGGCTCCCTCAGTCACCGAGCCGCCCAGCGGCTCTCTCAGTCACGGAGCCGCCCGGCGGCTCTCTCACACACCCTGCTCTCAGTCACCTGCATTTCTCGGAGGGGGCAATTGCCCCGTTGCCGCCCCCCCCTGGATCCGCCCCTGCTGTCAGTGTGAACCTAGGCTAACTCCTTGAGTATCAGCTACCTAATAAAACACTTATCATCTTCCAAACGTCTGAGATCTTCACTGTGCAGCCTCGACCTGTGCCACACAGACTTTGCAGCATGAACTCCAGGCATTGTCCAGCTTTTAGTTCACAAGTACACTGCTTGACCCATTTATTCTTATGGCTGGTCTGTACTCATGGTGGCTTCCAGCCACCCAAACGAATATGTGCTGAGCCACAGGAATAAATGGGATGAGTTGCACATTTGCCCAATACAATCTAGACATGGCCAGTAGTTTTTTCTACAAAAATTATGCAGCACCAAACAAGGCCACATGGTGAAGATTTGAGCGAGGACGCCATTTATCTGCATGCAGGAGCCAACATGTGTCCCTAACTGCAGGTAACTGCTGGATATGCAGATACATGCTTTCATCCGTGGACAGCCCTGGCTCATTTCAGTCCATCATTCGTTGTAAGGACTGGAACACCTGGGATCCTGGCCACAGGAATACTTGCTGCACTATGGCCATTTAGGACATGGGAATGAGGCCTTGTTCTTCCTGCTGCAAGCACCATCATTTAAAGCATGGGGGTTCAACCTATCAACCTTCCTGGGCTACATTGAAGAATTGTCTTGGGCCACACATAAAATACACTACCAATAAGGAGAGCTGATGAGCAGAAAAAGGCAGATCACAAAGTTAACGATCACTATTACAGATAATATACCTATCTGAGTAATAAAACTTCATTTTTTTTGTAATATTTTTTATTATAAAAGTAAAAGAGGGCAACATAAAACGAGTGCGATATTTGACACTGTTTCATAAATTAACGCAACAATATCTGGTTTGATGGATGTAATAGAGATTCTCAATGAATTCTCAAGGTACTCATCAGATATTTTGGTTCTATTTTTGCCCTTTGTGTACTTCATCCTTGAAAATAGTTTATTTATTTATTATTTATTACAGGTACTTATATAGTTGCTAGTATTCATAAAAAGTGCAGTGCTCAAAAAATTTGAATATATACAAATTCATATGAATAAAATTACATAAATGACATGAAGTAAAACTGTGTCCACCCAGAAAGGAAATTAAACCTCCACAAACTGTGAAATTATAACAGATGTAAGTTCATATATATGATGAATCCACACAGTTGAAATCCTGAAAGAAGATTCCAAACAGGTGAGCTATGAAATGTTCTAGAACAGATTTCTTCCAAACAAACCTAGTAATAATGGTAAAAAGCCTCCAACACAAAACCTGCTCTTATGAATATTAAATACACCTTACCAGAAAGCTTGACCACCTATAATGGATGGCCAGAGTTTTTATACACTCCATGTGACACGGGAATCATCAGACCTCCAGAGATAAAACTCTCCTTCTAGTCACTCAAAAGTGTCCAATATGGTCAGAAAAGATAGAAGAGAAACTATCATGGTGTAGTATTTAACCAAACTAATTTAATATAAAAGGTTAAAAGCACTCACAAAGCCAATGTATAAAACAATTAGCATAATATACAGTAGTATACAAGCATCCAGGTTCTTTCCCCGTGCTATGTGTCCACTTCTGGGTCACAGCTGGTGTGATCGCATCACTCTCTCTGGCCCCACCTGACACGTTTTGCCACAGAGGACGTTGCTCACTAATATAGGTGCTGCCGAAAACAGATGACACGAATAAGGTGTGATTGTAAGGAATGAGATACTCTTCTTTGGGAAGATAAAACTTAAAAAAGTCCAGTAAAGAGACACTGTAAAAAAAAAAATTCAGCCGCATGTGTTTGCTAAGTGTAAACACATTTTTACAAAAAAATGCAAAAAAAATTTAACATTTTTAAGTAAGTTTTCAATTTCATGTTGGGCCACACTCATGGCCGTCTTGCACCACATGTGGCCCATGTGCCAAAGGTTGGACACCCCTGATATAAACCAAACTGCTTCATGAGTAGGTTAACTTGTAGTTAATAATCCTAGCTGGATGACATTTAATTTGCTAAAGCACTGTGTATCATATACATTTGCTGTGTTTTATTTACCTTTTTTTTTCATTATAAATAAAATACTGATATCACTTTTTGTTCAACTTTTTTGTTTCTCAGCACTGCTGATCTCCTCCAGACTTTTTCAGCCACTTTCTATCATTTGCACTTTGGATTGACTTTCTAGTAGAGACAAAGTTGGTTCATGCAGCATATTGTGTGCTAGCGTGGCTAGTTGTAGTCTCCCCCAGGACAACATGTGACAGGGCGAGGCAGACTCAAAAAAGGGTTTTTAATGCCTGATCACCAATAAATATTTTAAGGCTGTACAAAAGACATGTATTCTTGCATGGATCTTGATGTGCTCTGTATATTTCCTCCAGATCTGTTCAGTTATCCAGTGTGATAATTTGCAGAAGCTTCCTGCAATAAGCACCAGTCACTGCACTCCCGCTTCTTGTGCGGGGTGACTGGTCTTGTATCCGCCCCTCCTGTAGTTTTCTGTAGACAGCCTGCAGTGGGAAATCCTTCTGGGTCTCTTCCACAAGCTAAATGCAGCACAGTAATGATGTTACTGCTACTTTTTTTTGTTGCTATAAGGTAATATATGGGTTTGCAAAAGCAATTGGTGCACACAAAGTAGATTAGGTATATTACTTTTTTGTTTCTGAAGCTTAACTTTTGTAATTATTTTAATATGTTAAAGCTTATAAGAAATTGCAGTGATTGAACTTAGAACTACTTTAATTTTCTAACAAGTAGATAAAACGGACTGAATGTTGATACAGCAGAAGAAAATGTATAAAATAGGAAGTCACAAAACAACCTCAAGACTGTATTCAACAAAAATAAATGATTTATCCAGCTAAACAGCATTTCGAAATCATTTTTCTTTTTTTTCAAATTAATTTTATACTAATGCTCACATTTTTATACAGTATATCACATATATATATTGCATTAAAACAAAGACTGTATTCATGTATACTTAGCTCTGTAAGGTTGTGAATTCCACAGTTTGCATCTTTCAGAGTTCGTCATGTGACACAGAATAGGCTCACTATTTTCTGAACATATTCCCGTTTATGGGTGGATTATGCATACTCACACACTTAGCTCTTGTACACACTGATGCATTTTTTATCAGGATTTTTAATTGTGTACAAACATAACAGAGACAAAATGAGCCAGTAATTAACCAGTGTACTTTAATCAAAAGAAAAAAATGTATGCAAAGTCATAGTCAATGGGACCCTAGGGTGTCCATATATTATGCAATATTTCCAGTTAATAAAACTGATTTAAAGTCTAATCTAAACCCAATAACTGCATTATAAATTGCAACTTAGAAGCCCATTGATGGGATATTTTCACCTGGTGATGCCAGTAACACACTTCATTCCCTAAGGTGGCAGTTCTCAATGTACTGCATATATAAAGGAATAGTATTTTCACTGGAGGCTGTTCGTCCTTTTTTTGGACTACAGAACACCTCCCCTTCTCCTCATCTTCATGTAGCAGACTTGTCCTAAACAGGGCTGCTAGTAAATTTAGTTGTGTTAGGTGGTACCTAGACTGGCTAATTTGTAGTCTTTGATCCTCTGGTTTCTTTCCTAAGCTTGAGTTTAATTTGTAGTCTCTCTCTTCTGTCAATAGGTGGCACTGTTACCTTTGACACTAGGATGATAGATTACAGTGAATTCAGGTTATGAGTAAATATGTTGTCTTTAGCAATTAGCAGAAGTTTCCTTTGACCGCTTTGCATGCTGGGATAAGCTATTTATTTGTAAGAAGTCATGTGATCTGGGTTTTTTCCACCCGGACTGTAGCCTGGGTGGATGTGTGTGGAGCAGCAGCAGAGGTGTAGGCCTGAAACCTGAGGCCTAGCCACATGTAAAGGGGCTCAGCCTGAGGGGAGCCTGATCATTGCCGGAGGTAAAGGAGAAGCAGTTGCCAGAGGGACAACCACTCCTGTTGCAGGGAAGGGATGGAGTTCTGAAGGAGAACCAGAGCAAACACTTCACCAGCCGGGGATGGTGAAGTAGGTGGGAATGCTTCAGTAGAGACTCATCCAGAAGTACAGCGGGTAGCTGTGAGCAAAACTTGAAGGAGTATGGCGGGTAGCTGTAAGTAAATCTTGAAGAGAAGTACAGTGGGTAGCTGTGAGTCCAGCGGGTAGCTGTGAGTCAAGCCTGAGGGATTTAGTGGGTGGCTGTGAGTCCAGGAACCCAACGGGTAGCGTGGGTGAAGCTTGAAGAATACAGCAGGTAGCTGTGAGTTGAGCTTGAGGGATCCAGGAGGTAGCTGGGAGTCCAAGAAGTCCAGTAGGATACTGCAAGCTGAGCTTAAAGAATACATCTGTGATTGAAGCTTGAGAAGTCCAGCAGCTGGGAACTAAGTTGAGGATCTACAGTGGGATACTGCAAAAGACGTTGTTGCTATAAGAGACAGCAGTTGCTACAAGATACAGATCGCTGCACTTAGCTTAAAAGCCCTTTTCTATATTGCTGTCTGCCTAGTTCTATTTTTGTCTGCGGAGTCTGCAAATTAGAGTAATCAATTGTTTAGGTTTAAATATAAAATTGTGTTGTATTGTCCAGGTGTGTGGTTCAACTAAATGAGAACTTTGTGTGTGTCAAAAAAGCTATTTCAGTATGCTCTACAACTTCTCCCAACCACTATGAAAAATGAATGACCCTTTCACCATCAACCAGTTGTTGTTCAGAAAATCACATGAGCCATGCTAAACCTGCTGTCAATGTTTAGCAAACTTCTTGTCTACAGCATGGGTTCTTTATTCCAAGGACCCAAGCTAGAAAATTGTTACCATATTGGGACCCAAGAAAAGTACTATTAACAAAATGTCAGCAAAGCAAAACAAAGACAAATAACAATGGCTGTATGCAAAAAAAAACACAGTAAAGACCTTGTTGGATCCTGCAGTGTTCTCATACTGCGCACTGCACGAGATGAAGTATACAATGTAATTAAACTCATTTGTTGTTAAAAAAAAAATGTTCTCCCTGAAATCGCAGGGGAAGGCTTATTTTTTGCAAAACAGATGAATTATATGTCATAAAAAACATGCGCGAGACATGGTGTATGAGGTCATGTCTGTGATGGACTCTGCATCAGTCTCTGACCACCTTCACTAAAGCCTTGTACACACGATTGGATTTTCCAACGGAAATTGTGTGATGACAGTCGGAAAATCCGATCATTTATACGCTCCATCAGACAATTGTTGGCCAACTTTCCATGGACAAATGTTGGATGGCAGGTTTATAAATTTTCCGCGGACAAAGGTCTGTTGCCGGATTTTCAGAGTGTGTGTACACAAGTCCGACGGATAAAAGTCCAAAGTACAAACACGCATGCTCGGAAGCAAGGACGAGCCAGAAGCGGTCAGTATTGTCAACTAGCGTTCGTAATGGAGAATTAAAATTTGCAACGCGGCAAATTCTGAAATGTCGAAATGCAGCGCACAAGTCTCTTCTTCTTTAATGGGATAATAATGAAGCTGCTTTGCTGGGGATACTGATGGATTTCTGCCAAACATATTTTCAAAGGCTTTTTTTTTTTCTAGTGATATCAAGAATAATATTATTATGCTTGTTTTTTGTTTTTTTTTGTTTTTTTGGGGGGGCGGGGTGCAAGTTACCACAACACCATTATCCTGTAGTTTTTAAGATCAAAGATACAACTATGTTGGTGTTAATTTTACATTGTATTTTTTAAATGTAACTGCCTACTCCCAAACTGTCATTTGAAGTAAAACACATAGGGGTTGATTTACTAAAGGCAAATAGACTGTGCACTTTGCAAAGTGCAGTTGCCCTCTGCAAGTGCATTTGCTCCAGAGCTTAGTAAATGAGGTAAGGCTTCACTTTGCAAAGAGTAGCCAATCACATGCAAGGAAAATAAAAAAAACTGCATTTTTGCTTGAACATGATTGGATGATGGACGTCAGCAGAGCTTCTGCTCATTTACTAATCTTTGGAGCAAGTGCACTTGCAGAGTGCAACTGCACTTTGCAAAGGGCACAGTCTTTTTGCCTTTAGTCAATCAACCCCATAGCCAAGTGTCATTCTCCACAATTTTTATATTGTGCATTAAAAAAAAGAAAACAAATAAAATTAGACATGATATCTGCCAATAGAACTTAACCAAAAAGTGCATTCTATGCATCCAAAAATATAGAAAATATACCAAATCAAATCATTATTCAACCAAAAAATAAAGTAAAAGCCTCATGCATGTGTCCTGCTTCTTAATATAGGGGGTCAACAAGAGTTGGTGAATGCAGGGGTCCGTCATCCGGAGATAATTCAGAAAATCATCCGGATTATTCTCCTGGAGCTCCCGCAGCAATGACATATGACATAATTGGTTACGATTAATAAAGCAACCAATTTTTGGTCCAAGAAATCCACCTCCTCCTGTTCCTGGACTGGACTGGGGTCAAAGCAATAACTCCAAGGCCAATAATAAATAACACGTTATCTCCTCCGATTCCGCAATATGTTTGGTTGACGAACGCCCGCTCAAACGAAATGAAAAGCGTGAAATGAAAAGCGCAAAATGAAAAGCGCAAAATGAAAAGCAAAAAAATGAAAAGCGCAAATCAACACTCACCACTTCTACTAACACGAAATTAGCACAAGGAGCCCAAAGGGTGGTGCCTGACAATTGAACTTCCTGTTTATCGTCTCGTAGTACATCTAGTATGTCACTACTTTTGTATTTGTTGGCCAACAATTGCTTGCCGTTTGTATGCAAGACAAGTTTTTGGCCAACACCCTTCAGACAAAAGTCTGAGGCTTTGTCTGCGGAAAATCCGATCGTGTGTACGAGGCTTTAGTGTGACTAATGGCTGATCAAACCAACACTGCACTATCACCATAGCTCTCAAATGTCCCTGATTTTGAGGGACTGTCAATGATTTGGAAAAAAGTCCCTCTGTCCCTCTTTCCTCCTCATTTTTCACTCATTTTGGTCTGATCTATATAGTTGTATATAAAATGCACTGTTTATCTTTCAGAAAGTTTTCAGAAAGTTTTTGCCAGTGCTAAACCTTTCATCCAATTTCTAAATTGCTGCATTTGTACATTTCAAAAGCCAATATAGGGGAATAGCGGTAGTAAAAAAAAAAAAAACTTGTCGTTTTACCTAATATTTTTTGTATAATTCTCCTTTAAGGGGGCGTGGCAGGGGTGTGTCCTATGCCTACATACTTTTGCTAATAGGTGTCCCTCAATTCCATCTCTAAAAGTTGGGAGGTATCACTGATATGCAACAATGACACTCTAATGCCCTGTACACACAATAGGATTTTCCGACAACAAATGTTCGATAAGAGCTTGTACTGACCGTGTGTAGGCTCCATCAGATATTTTCCATCGGAATTTCCGACAAACAAAATTTGAGATCTGGATCTCAAATTTTCCGACAACAAAAATCGTTGTCGGAAATTCTGATCGTGTGTACACAATTCCGACGCACAAAATTTCACGCATGCTCGGAATCAAGCAGAAGAGCTGCACTGGCTATTGAACTTCATTTTTCTCGGCTCGTCGTACGTGTTGTACGTCACCGTGTTCTTGATGTTTGGAATTTCCGACAACATTTGTTTGACTGTGTGTATGCAAGACAAGTTTGAGCCAACATCCGTCGGAAATAAATCCAGGATTTTTTTGTCAAAAAATCCTATCGTGTGTACAGGGCATTACTCTCACCCTGCACAAAAATTTTCCAGCTCGCGAGACCACAATCAAGGGCCAGTAGACTGACAATGATTATCGCTTGGTTTGCATAACTAAGCAATTCACCATCCATACCCAACATAAATCACTGGCACCAGATATTTTTATTGTAAAATATCAAAAGTTGACAATATTAGCAATACCAGTAATGACTTTGAATAAACATCTGTAATACCCACTGGCTCCACAGACAGATACAGTATATCCAGAGATTTACCACATAGTAGCGTTCTTCAAAAAGACAGGGATTCTTTATGCTCTGTCTTAGTGCATTATAGACAATATTAAACATTTAGAAATATCATTTAATAAAAAAAGATTTAAAAAATTGTGCAACAAAATATTTACAGATAAAAAGGTATTACAAACGAAAAAGAGACTATGATGCAACGGAAAACTAAGATTGAAAATACTTAGCAAAGTCTGTTCAATGAGTTCGGCAAAGTCAAATCAATAAGCAAGATTGATCAGTGGTTCTCATAGATCTTGGCTGATGTTCCTTGTTTGATACTAAAAGGAGAGCTTTAGACTGCTGATGCAGCCCTTTTTTCTGGTCCTTGAGGAGGGTGTGGACAGAAACAATATGACCAATCAGAAGGTCTGAGGAGTGGCCAATGGGATGTCACAATGTTTGTGACCATGCAGCGATAATCCCTAAAATATATTTTCTATACTGGTATTAATATGGTATTAATATCTTCAAATAGTTACAGGTTGCATTCTGATTACTTGTATATTATTGTCCAGCATTGAATTACCAGTTCAATGAATACAAATATGATGGGTATGGGCTGGCTATTTCACCTAGAAGATGTAATGTGTCCAGTGTGCCTCCGGTACCTTCGAATATAGTAGTGTTTGGGCTTAAAATGCTGCAAATGAATTGATACAGGTAAATATGTCCTTATTCTAGCAGTACTGTTATTATGTCAGGAGTTATGACATACACTGAAGGTTTGATTCCCCAGGACGATATAGACAGACATGTATATTCATTAATTACTTAAGCTGAACTATGTGCTACGGGAGGTTATCCAGGGCAGTTAGCTGCTTAAGATTAGCAACTACTTATCCTGGACTTGAGAGTTTTATGACTGCTATTGGAGTGAGACTAGTATGTGGATTGCCCTGTTAATAGGATGTAAATGGGCTAAATCAAAAGGTTACCTGGTTGCCCTGCTTTGATGTTAGTTAATAGGGTTGAGAGGGTCTGTGGTGTCCACTCAATGGACTAATGAGGATGTTCTAGAATGCAGCTAAAGTTTTTTTAATTGTATGAGATGAAGTCCTAATGTATCCATGTCCTGAAAAAGGAAGGTCACTGTGAATTCCGAACAGCATGGCTGCCCTGTCCCACACCAGTTTTTTGGGTACTCAGTTCACATTCTCTGCACTGCATCTCGTGTATGAGATGGAGAAAATACATTTATAAAATAGCGGCACAGGAGCAGGCACCCAATGAGGGGATAAAGAAGAGCTAATACGTTCAGTGTTTACTGGATGCATTCCTCACACAGCCTATGTGCTTTAAGAGGTGGCAAAGCAAGGGAAGGCTCAATGATCTGACACTCCCCAAAGTGTCTATTTCAGCATGACTGAAGGGGTGGCTGTAACTCTGAAATACTTGCTGTGACTCAAAAAGTATTGAATTGAAAGCATCAGCAAGGTAGACAGGCAACTAAACATTGGGAGTTATTTACGAAAGGTAAATCCACTTTGCACTGCAAGTGTACTTGGAAGTGCAGTCGCTCTAAATCTAAGGGGTATCTGAAATGAGTGGAAGCTCTGTTGATTTTATCATCCAATCATGTGCAAGCTAAAATTCTTTTTTTTATTCTCTTTGCAATCCCCCTGGGATCTACTGGTATCTAAAAGTGCACTTGCAGTGCAAAGTGGATTTGCCTTTAGTAAATAACCCCCATTGCCTCCATACTTCCTTACCCATCCATTAGCTTAAAATATTGTATTTATTATTATTATTATTATTATTATGTTGCAGGATCTATATAGAGCCAACAGTTTGTATAGTGTGTAATTTTTAAACTGCCAAGATTATTTTCATATTTACTACCTATTTGGTGAAGATTTGCCACACATTCACTGAAGATTTGTCTGATCGATTTATTTGAATTTACCCTCTGCAACATTCTCCCACCAACTTTCCAATTTAGCAAAGGTTGTTTTTGAATGCAAGTAATTGGGAATGGATCCAAGTGGCTACAAATGCCAAGAATGAACCATCTTTTATTTAAAAAAGAAACTATGACCCTAATCACTACAGAAGTAATACATACTGTACTGTGAACTAAAGTGAAAATTCCTGCTTTGATTACTCAAACCCTTGTAGTTTGCTTGTCTAATGTAGTAAATGAATGATCTTTTTTTTTATAATAACGTGTGGGAAAATGAGTTGGATGCTTTGTAAACAGGTTCACTGCAATTCTGAAACAAGTAACAATGGAAGTACGTTGCAAAACACAAGGGTAGAAATATCATATGCTATCATATGTAAACAATGACTACCTTTTGAATATTTGTGGCTGGCGGTAGGAAGAACAGACATGAATAGCTGGGTAAAGTATTTGGCCACCAAAAAATAAAATGTTTGGAGTTCAATATAAATCAATTGACACACAATGCAGTACACATGAATGTAACATTTTAATACACAGGCAAAGCAGGTATTCTAATTATAAATATATCGACAGATCCGTGCTTATAGACTGGTTTACACCTGCAGCCCCCCTATATAGGAAGGGGACACCTAAGTGATCCCCCAGAAAACTGAAAATGAAAAAATAGGGAGTGGCGCTATGTTAGAACTCAGGGTGTGGCTGTAAATTAAACAAGTGCTCAAGTGTATAATATAATGGCTTTTTAGAAGTGAAAATTTGTTATAGTACGAAACTCCCAAAGAAACAATGTATCCCTAATTTAGTGAAAAAATCCTTATTTAGTGACAAAAAGAATTTGCTACTGTAAGTGCAAACAATAACACAAATTTTAAATCATCACCATTATATAACATATGTAAATCTTCTAATTAATAATTATAAAGTGACAAGTGCCTTTCAAAAAATGTGGTTATCAAACCATAGTGCATTAATGTGCAAGAACCATAATAATAAATCATTAATAATGTGTCAAAACCGCAACTCTGTATCAAAGAAAATCACATGTATTATTTGTTGCAAAAATGTTCATATCAATAATATAATGTGCCGTGCACCAAAACCCCGTAGAAATCGTGCAAAAAGTTCTTCTTTAGTGATAAAAAGCCGTGCTATGCTTTCTGGCAGTCACCCCCCAATATGGTTACACTCACCGGAACACCCCACCCCTGCAGGGGTACGAGCTTGTGATGTTAATCCTGTCTCCCCGGTTGTATGGGTGCCGGTATCCTTCCACACGTCTCAATCCTAAACGCAGCTACTTGCATACAAGGAGGTGGGGACTTCCTGTCCCTTGATGTGATAAAGGTCCCCACTGGATATCCACTGGGCAGGATCGGATGATGACTGGCCGCTGCGTCCGACCAATGGCAGCGCTCAATCTGCTTCGGCACATTATATTATTGATATGAACATTTTTGCAACAAATAATACATGGGATTTTCTTTGATACAGAGTTGCGGTTTTGACACATTATTAATGATTTATTATTATGGTTCTTGCACATTAATGCACTATGGTTTGATAACCACATTTTTTGAAAGGCACTTGTCACTTTATAATTATTAATTAGAAGATTTACATATGTTATATAATGGTGATGATTTAAAATTTGTGTTATTGTTTGCACTTACAGTAGCAAATTCTTTTTGTCACTAAATAAGGATTTTTTCACTAAATTAGGGATACATTGTTTCTTTGGGAGTTTCGTACTATAACAAATTTTCACTTCTAAAAAGCCATTATATTATACACTTGAGCACTTGTTTAATTTACAGCCACACCCTGAGTTCTAACATAGCGCCACTCCCTATTTTTTGATTTTCAGGTATTCTAGTTGTTTTTCCTAAATACAATACTACCTGTATGTCTAAAATTTTTAAACGACTTGTTTTTGTACCTTTTTTTCATTATTATTATTATTCATGATTATTATGCACTGCTGTCAGGTGACTGCAATGCCTCTCATTTCGAAGTGGAAAGTTGGCCAGTGGACGTGTCAGCAATAAGGGGGTGGGACCTGGTGGGATGTGGTCGGGGTCAGATGGGGTAGTACTTTGCGGTTCCAAGAAGTACCTGTGAGCAGCCAAATTGGGGTGCACAGGCACACGTTGTCAGTGAAGCACAGGAGAATTACTGAATGTCTAGATTAGACTCTTGTTTCTAATCAGATATTTAGCAATTCTAATAATGCATAATATAGAAGTTTTTAATATTATCCATAGAAATAAAGGGTATTTTGTTATTTTTACATGGAATTACACTTTAAGTTTTCTGTTTTTATTTACATTCCTTATTCATTATTTATTTTTAATTTATTTTTAATCAGGAAAACATGACAGTTTGCATACAAATATTTCATACACAACACTTGCAACAAGTGAAGCTCTATGCAAGGTCAGTCCTCTATGAAGTCTCTTATCATAGTTACAGAGAGACAGAGTAGGGACAAACATCTCTTTTCCTCCTCTGCTAGCAAAGATGGCAGTGTATTGAAGTTTAGGTAAATCCAGGAATTCAAAATTTATATATATATATATATATATATATATATATATATATATATATATATATAATAAAGAATACGCAATGATGACCGGTTGCTGCTGCATCTATGGGACTTCCTTCAGCACTGTGACAGCACTCACTCAGCTGGTTCCAATGTAGCATAGATGTGGTCATCGCTCTACAGGTGGTTGTGCCAATAAACTGCATTCACACCGCTTGATAAGTCTAAGCTCATTCTCTGCAACACCCTGATTTTCTTCAGCAACAGAAAAATTCATATCTGGATAGTGTGCTTTCATTGCTGCACTATATGACCACCATTTCCCCTATCAGTATAAGAAATTTGAGTAGCAGTTAGAGCTCTAGTAGTCTTAGTTTTAGAGGCATTATGCCGTAATGGCAAAAAATTCACATATTGCATGGGAAAGGATAAAGCACTGCAGCTGGTCTCTGCCAACAGTCCTCGCTGTAAATACAAGAAGAGAAACAAGCATTAGTCATGTGACTGATGTCAATACATTTAAAAAGATACTTTGTAAAATGTTGGTTAGCATTATTGAATGCCTTTCTTTCACTAAATGTTAGCGTAACACATTAGAACAAACAGATGTGAAACCAGTCTCAGCCTTCACAAAACCAATAGATGAGCAATGTTTGCTGGTCTTTCTTATTAGAGAAAATCCCAGCCTTGTATGAATTAGGCCAGCCATACACAGAGATAATTTCTTTCTTGCAATGACGAGTTGCAGGAAAGAAATTCGCTTGACTCCCCCATCAACACAGACAGTGGTGCTGCGGGAATCCCTCCTGGTAGCCTATTGTCTTCTGCCAGCGGGGAGGTGGGGGAGGGCAGAGGAACCCATCTCCATCAGCAGAAGAAAGTGATTACTGCTAGCGGCTATAGCAGCCGATAGTGATAATTGCAGGTAAAACACGGCATGCTGTTTGTAATCAAGCTGATCAATCAATCAATTTACATTCAGCCTGCCTATACACAGTTCAAATCTCAGCCGGTTCCTGCTGAAATCTCGTACGGTTCCTGCTGAGGTTGGCCTCCACCAGTTCCTGCTGAACTGGCCGAGTTTCAAACCATGTATGACCTGCCTTGGGGGGAGGGGGGGCTCACACCTTTTTTTAACAGTCCTGGATCAGTTGTTTACATGGCCAGGGATTTAAAGCCATGTAAGTGAATTAGGCCAATGACTACACTGGTTGTTCAGGACTTGGTCGTTATCCATCGGTGCTCCTAGCAACCACTGACATCGAGAAGCTGTCATGTATAATAGCGGAAGTAATAATTCTGTTCGCAATTAAGTTTAAGCTTATTCCTGCTGGATGTGTGAATTCACTTAAATTGAGTTAGGTGAGGAGTTTATTATTGAAGATTCACGGAATATGAGATGGACTCTTTCAATCTGGACACTGAAAGTTTTTGATTGACTCTATCACTGCAACACCTACTAATACCTACTACCAATCTTTTGCTAGAAAGACTTTATTTTGTGATTAAAAAAAAAATTTGGATCTGTTTATATATTTCATTACAATATTAATTATGTGGTGAGAGTCTGTACATTATATTTGTTAATATTTAGTGATACAGCATGGATGCTTAATATCACTAGTGGTGGTGGGGTATGCTGATTTACCTATATAGAAAAGTTCTGCATTTCTTATATATGTCAAAAACTATTATGCCCCGTACACACGGTCGAATTTTCCGACGGAAAATTGTCTGAAATTCCGACTGTGTGTAGGCTCCATCACACATTTTCCATGGGATTTTCCGACACACAAAGTTTGAGAGCAGGCTATAAAATTTTCCGACAACAAAATCCGTTGTCGGAATTTCCGATCGTGTGTATGCAAATCCGACGCACAAAGTGCCACGCATGCTCAGAATAAATAAAGAGATGAAAGGTATTGGCTACTGCCCTGTTTATAGTCCCAACGTACGTGTTTTACGTCACCGCGTTCAGAGCGATCGGATTTTCCGACAACTTTGTGTGACCGTGTGTATGCAAGACAAGTTTGAGCCAACATCCGTCTGAAAAAATCCTAGGATTTTGTTGTCGGAATGTCCGATCAATGTCCGACCGTGTGTACGCGGCATTACAGTTTTTCTTTTGGAAGTATATGTTTCTGACTCTGGGTTCAGGGAAGGAGCTTTTCTTAAGATTCATTACTGTCAATCTGAAAAGTTGGACACTCATTACAAAATGTAATTGTTCTGTTCCTTCAAAACAGGGACAGAACAACCATTTTTGTCTTCTACCTCATAAATATTTTATTCGGTGTATTAACCAAACCCCAGTGTTATTGTACCATAGATAAAGCAGCAGCTGTAAGGCTTAATCTCATTTCTGATAGTCAATCCTACTTGATGTCATTGTTCGTATCCCATATATGTTATTTTTTTCAACTTTGCACAATCCTCCTAAATTGTTTATATTGTACAAAAAATTTACCTTAAATACAGCTACTTTCAAAGTAAGTTTGTCATATAAGCAGCTTTCAGGCTAACATGAGAAGGAGCCTACACATACACTTTTTTAATACAGCTTCACTTCTAGGCATCCCAGGAGCCCCCACATGGGCAAGCTGAACAGGCAAAAGTTTCTGTCCCCCCTATCCCATATTGCAATGCACGTGCCTCACTGGCCTATAGGGTGGCACTCATAGAGGCCGATTTACTAAAGCTTATGGTCATTGTGCTTAGAAAATTAGTACAAACTGTGTTTGTCCATTTTTTTTTCCTTTGCACATGAATGGATATTCGAAATGAACACAGCTTTGCTTTATTTAGCTAAGGGGTTAATTCACTAAAACTGGAGAGTGCAAAATTTGGTGCAGCTGTGAATGGTAGCCAATCAGCTTTTAACTTCAGCTTGTTTAATTAAGCTTTGACAAAAAAAAAATGGAAGCTGATTGGTTTCTATACTTTAACACTATTGTCTTCTTTTTCAGCTTCCTTAAACCTGAACTTCAGTGAAATATAAAACGCATAAATTAATGCAGCTATGTATTTGTATTTGTTACATCATTAAATATATTTTGATTAGTTGCAATATTCAACTTCAGTTCAGGCATTTCCCCCACAGTACTTTTTTCTGCAGCCAGATGTCTTCAGTCTGATGGCCAGCATCATTCAACCCACCTCCTCTGAGCCCAGGTTGTCCCTGGACCCCCCCTTGAGCATGTGACTGGACAGTAAAAGAAGAAGCAGCACAGTGATGAGCTCATCTCAATGTCACTCAGCTTTCTCTTCTCTTTTTCTGTGAGCATGCATCTTCTCAGAAATGAACTGATTGGCTTTGTTATTTTGCTTCTTCCTCTCACACTCTAAGACCTGCTGTATAGGGACTGCAGGGGGCTGATACCAGGTTAAATCAGGCATTTACACCACTTGGTTCAAAAATAATTGAATTTTGTATTAATGGCTACAGAATTACATTATTTGTGTGTCTTTTAAATCTGCGATGCTTTAAAAGCCTTAAGAGTTTAGAGTTTTAGAGTTACACAGAAGGTCTGGTGCTAGAATGATTGCTCTCGGTCATCTCATAACAATTTCAACGGTTCCACACCCCGGCTCCTACTTGCTTAAATTACATTTTCTGGGCACCATCAGGTCAACAAAGGGACCCAGGAGGTGGCCCTTTTTTTTTATTTTTGGGGCATAGGGGGATAAAGTCAGTGCCGCTGTTTCGCCCTGCACACCATCATAATTGTCTCCCCAATCTCTAGTCATGACTATACTTTGTTGAGTGTCAAAAGCCTAAAACTCTTTTATGACTATACCCTACTGGTTCTGGGTGTTAGGAACAGGAGCAAAAAATAATAATTTGCACCAATCCACCCACTTGATTGAAATGAGGCATAAATCCCTTTTGGATTTGTATTGGAATTGTTGTAAAACATGTCTATTCTACTAAGCTTTGTTTGGAAATACTGAAAAATACACTATATATTATTTGTAAATGGTATCATTTTATCATATCAATAAAAGAAAGAAACCTTCCAAAAAGGACTGAACTGGGCAGTATTCTCTGATGACCAGAAGGAAAATACTATATAAAGCTGCCTATGTTGCTAGTAGAGAATATGGATCCAAAGATTTGACATCAAAGATTAGAACCCCTGGATCTATAAAGAAAATGAACAATAATTTAAGTAAAAACTGTTAATGAATGCAAAAGTCACTTGAGTACATATGTACGTCTTTGGTTGTAAATGATGTCTTTTAGTGTATTAACATTGCCTTTAATGTAAAATGTTATACTAAATTGGTAGAACCCCGCTCTTAGAAGCTAGATTATGGAAAAGAATTTAAAGATAAATGAAAAAACATTTTAGATTTAGCATTTGTTCATTCTCATTTTGTCAATCCGTCTCTTTTTAGACCTGCTATAATTAATATTTATAGGACATTTTTTTTCTTTTATTAAGTATGAACAAATGCATTTTAGTGGTACTGTCTTTAATCTTCCAAATAAGCAGAAACTGCTTTCTTTCTTAGACCCTGTTCACACCTGAGCGATGCTGCCACTTCGTGTTTTAAGCACATTTTTAAAGCTCATTTTTGGAGCTGCACTATCGATTTGAATAGGCTTCCCTCTGCTCCAAAAATGCACTAAAGAAACCAAGTATACTTTGCAAAATACATTTTTGTGTGTTTTTCATGAGGAAACCGTGCCGCAAAATGCGTGACTACTATTCACTTTTGAGAAAATATTAAGAAAAAATAGCATTCGTTTTAGTGTGTCTTTTGCACATTTGCAGAAACATGGGTAGAAATGCAAGTTTATGCACGTGTTCCTGCTACGCCCAGATGTGAATGGGGCCTTAGTCATATACTTTGTTGTATATAAATCATTATTAAATATATTATTTATTAAAAAGGGAAAAAGCCATAGGTGACCATTTGTGACACCCTCTATTTAAAATTAGTAGGCTCATTAGCCATCATTTGTACCTTTCTCATGCTGATGAACAAGATCACCCCAAATAGGTATAAAATCAAAGGTAGTCTTATTAAGTATATACCGGAATTAAAATTCAGCTCTTTTTAGTAATATTTTTTTCTACAGTTATATATCTGTGATTATTAGATATTAGTGGTGTGTGGATGAGGCGCAACATAAAAAAAATGGTTCACCTGAGGCTGCTGTGAACTGCAGTGTGCATGATTGGCAGTTAAGGGGTCCATATGCATTATAATAAGGTTACAGTATAAAGCAATCTAAAATGTGCAGCTGATCACATTGTTGGATTATTATCACCAGAAGAGTGTAAACTAGCAGGATCGGTCCTATTTCACATGGTCGTTTTCATTCCTAGCAACAGTATATGTCTGTGTGAACAACAATCAATTTCATAAAATGTGACTGTTTAAAGCCTGAGATTGAAAATTTGTGTGCATTCCTAATATAAACTGCACAATGTAAAAAATGTCTTCCACATTATTATCAGCCAGTTTCTTCTCATCTTTCCCATTGTACTTTGTAACTCTTTGTTATCTTTACAGTAGGATAGATCCAAAACATAATTTCCTGGATGTTCCTTTTTTTATGTGTTGTACAATGAAAATTGATAGATTTTCATCAAATGATATTTCTTCTGTGTTGTATATGGTGGACATTATTATTTGAAGCACTACAAAATTTGAGGCCTGCTGTTGCTTAGAATAAGGCTGCAGCAAATGAGACCTTCTCTACTATGGGAAGGAATCGCTGGCATTTTTTGGAAAACCCCTTAAAGTTGACTGATATGGCATTTGGGTGACAATCTAATATTCTGCACCTCATCCCCATGAATTTAACATAGAACCAACAAGGACCTTAATGGAATTTTTAGGGTGCCAATAATCATAGCGAAAAACAACTGGAGCACAGGGGCGACCTTTGCAGGAACAGGTTTGGCTTGACTGGCCTTTCTTTGCAAAGATTAGTCTATGACTACTACACCAGGTTTTGGCACCCCTGTTTTGTGTTTGCTATACATATGTAGCAATAATTCACGGTGGAGCTGCTGATTTAAAGCGGGCTGTTACCATCACCTTTTTACCTGTAGTTTCACCAATACCAGACTTAGAGTCCACGTTGAGCTTATTATCTGACAATGCAGGCACCAGTCACTTTGGTACTTTTTCCAATGCTTTAATGGGAGATAACTGGAAGAAGTAGCAGGAAAGAGGTAGAAGAAGAGTTGCAGGGAAGTTCAAATACCTTTTCTTGGTGTAGCACTAAGGAATTGAAATCTCCGGGATGAATGTATCTTCAGTTCAGGATTAAATCTTTGCCTACCCGGATAGGTTCCTCTCACTAACCTAGCAGCCGGAGTACAGCACGAACAAAAAGTCTCTGCCACAGACTTGGGTAGAACAAAACTGTACGATCCTCTGCTACAGGACTTAGTAGTTTTAGATGAACAGCAACACAGTACCAGAACCTTTAAGCCGACCCGGCAGTACTATGTGGTAGGTTAACTTAAGATGCGTCCTCCAATTGAGTCACCAGGCCCCTCTCCAGACCAGCACTCCGCATGGTCCTTCCAAGACGGGTCCTCCCCTGGATTCTTCCCAGTTGTCCGGCTTCTTCCCGCAGGACAGACAGTACAGGACCATCTCTGCAGCAGTTGTAGTAGGCCCCAGACAGACTTCTGGGCCCACCCACATGCTGCAGCAACGCAGTCCTCCGGCCCGGAGGACCACGAGGTAGGACTCCTAGCACATACCTGTCGGCCAGGAGGGCCAGCAGGTGGAAAGAAAGAGACCAAGAAATATGGCGTCTGTCCCTTAAATACCTCTTCCCAGAACGCACCGCAGGGGACAACCTCTGCCGAGTTACTTCTGAGAAAGCAGAGCACTCATATACTTCAGCTTGTTGCTTTCCAACACCGACCTACGGTGACAACGACACCCGCAACACACGCAACACAGCCAAACTGGAACAGAGGCTAATTTAACAATAGATTGAATCTGAACTATGTACAGAACAGATGACTCACTAAATTTACATATAAGTGGTAGATTTAAAAAATCTACCAGCGCTGCACATATTAATCACGCTACTTAGTCCGCTTGTATCCCCTGTGGTAACAGAGCTTCTCTCACAAGACTAGTGTGGACTCACTCGGGAGTTCTCTTTGGTAATCCTTTGGGCAAGCTTTTGGAGGGTCCTGGATAGAAGTTTTGTGACAAATGATGGTCTGTGATAACCCCTGAAGAAGCCAAGTTTGGCGAAACATGTTGGGATCATAACATCTTGCTCTGACCATCGCTGTTAAGGACACTCACTACCTGTAGCTTGATATGTATACATTTTTCATGTATTTTATTGAATCAATTTCTGTCTTTTTTAACCAATGTTAATAAACCTGATTCGTTTTATAAAAAGTTGATTTCTCTATGATTGTTGGCACCCTAAAAATCCCTTAAAGTTGACCTTGCACTTGATTCACTATTTTAATCACCACTCCTATGATATGAAGAAAAAAAATCCTATCCTGCAACTACAATGGAGAATTTTAAATTTCCCCCACATTGTTGCTACACCTCACTCTTGGGTTGATTTACTAAAGGCAAATAGACTGTGCACTTTGCAAGAGCAATTGCTCCAGAGCTTAGTAAAAGAACAGAAGCTCTGCTGACTTCCAACATCCAATCATGTGCAAGCAAAAAAGCTGTTTTTTTTTTTTTAACCACTTCAATACCGGGCCAATTCTGACATTTCTCTCCTACATGTAAAAATCATAATTTTTTTGCTAGAAAATTACATAGAACCCCCAAACATTATATATGTTTTTTTAGCAAAGACCCTAGAGAATACAGTGGCGGTTGTTGCAACTTTTTATCTCACACAGTATTTGCGCAGGAATTTTTTGAACGCGTTTTTTTGGGGAAAAAAACTGTTTTGTGTTTAAAAAAAAAACAAAACAGTAAAGTTAGCCCAGTTGCATTTTGTGAAAGATGAAGTTAAGCCGAGTAAATAGATACCTAACATGTCACGCTTCAAAATTGCACACGCTCGTGGAATGGCGCCAGTGTTCGGTACTTAAAAATCCCCATAGGCGACGCTTGAAATTTTTTTACTGGTTACATGTTTTGAGTTACAGAGGAGGTCTAGGGCCAAAATTATTGCTCTCGCTCCAACGTTCGTGGCGATACCTCACATGTATGGTTTCAACACCGTTTTCATATGTGGGTGGGACTTACGTATGCGTTCGCTTCTGCGTGCGAGCACACGGGGACAGCGGCGCTTTAAAACATTTTTTTTTTTTTTTTTTTATTGTTAATTATATTTTATTTTTTTTATTTTGACACTTTTTTGAAAAAAAAAAAAAAGATCACTTTTATTCCTATTACAAGGAATGTAAACATCCCTTGTAATAGCAATATGACATGTCAGGTGCTCTTAATAGTGAGATATGGGGTCAATAAGACCCCATATCTCACTACTAGGCTGGGAAGCCTGAAATAAAAAAAAAAATAAAACGTTCGCCGCTTCCCAGCCGAAGCGGCGCCGTTTTTTTGAATGGAGAGGCCGGGCGTGACGTCATAACATCGCGCCCGGCCTCCGACGATCATAGAGACTCCGGGGACCACCTGGTCCGCCGGAAATCTCTATGATCTACATCCGGCTCCGGCGGATCCACTCTCCGCCTCACCAATCGTAACGGTGAGTCGGAGCAAGCATCGGAGGGCGGTGGGAGGGGGGGGGGCGTCCCCTCTCGCCTCCCATAGGAACGATCAAGCGGCGGAACGGCCGCTATGATCATTCCTATGGTGTAGAGATTCGCTGGCTGAAACCGGCAATATCTGAATGATGTCTGTAACTACAGGCATCATTCAGATATACCTGCCCAAAGCCCAGGATGTCATATGACGTCCGTGGGCTGGAAGTGGTTAATTATCCTTGCACGTGATTGGGTATTCTTTGCAAAGTGGAGATTTACCTCATTTATTAAGCTTTGGAGCAACTGCCCTTGCAGGGTGCAACCGCACTTTGCAAAGTGCACAGCTTATTTGCCTTTGGTAAATCAACCCCACTGTGTCAGGGTTACTCCTGAGTCTAGCATGACTCAATGGTCTTTCTGCTAGAAGATAACGGGGGTTATTTACTAAAGGCAAATCCACTTTGCACTACAAGTGTTAGTCCAGTTGCTGTAGATCGCTGTAAATATGAGGGGAAGTTCTGAAATGAGGGGAAGCTCTGCTGATTTTATCATCCAATCATGTGCAAGCAAAAATGCTGTTTTTTTATTTTCCTTGCATGTCCCTCTCAGATCTACAGCGACTGCACTTCCAAGTGCACTTGTAGCGCAAAGTGGATTTGCCTTTAGTAAATAACCCCCAATGACACCTTTACATTTTACCTATACCTTTTACAATATTTGAATTATAGCATTTGTTTGGGCAAATAAACATTTTCAAGTGAGGCATCGGGTCTAGATGTCACATCAGAAAAATATAGAAAAGTGGGACATGGACATGGACATGGGAAAGTAAAGACGTGAGACTGAAAGGAAAGAACTAGATATAGTGGAGAAAGCAAATGCTACACAGAAAAAATGTCACTGGCAAAAAATGAGGTAGGTAAATATTTTCTTTAAATAGTTTTTTTTTTTTTTTTTTAATTTTCTTAGTACTTGTTCCATCTAAGTTTGCTGCATACTATAACCTCAATGTAATTTCAGAAAAAACAGCAGCCCTTTCTGTTACAATTTCTAGTATTTATTTAGACCATAGTCTGCCACTAAGAGCTCTTTTGAAAAATATAAAATAGACTATTTTTCAGTAGCTGCCTCATGCAGAGAGAAAAACACAGGCACACTAGTAATGCTGTAATATAGAAGACCTTTGTGATTGTCACATCTATTGCCACCAGATCCATAACCTTAATCTTTTTAAAGTGAACCTCCATATAAGCTCATGGTTGGGAATATCATGTATTTTTAATCCTTCTATTTTTAGTTATATATCTTGCTGGAACATACATTTTCATCGCATGCTTCTGTTCTTATTGTGCTTAGGCTGGCTTTTTTTCTTTTTATCCTGTTAAAAGCTTTGACCTTTTGCTATCACGTATGAGTGGAGTGAACAGAATGCAGGTTGTGGACCTGGAGATTTATGGCTTTGTAAAGCACAGTCCTAAAGATCCAACCATGTATTTAAAGGCAAGGAGCTTGTGGTTTTTCGCTCAGCCATGGTCTGCCTTTCTACTTTCACTTCTTACTTGTCATAATTGAAAGTTGTATAATACATCCCACAGGGATCCTATAGACAGAGAGCAATTTTACACTCCATGGGCCAGTGATTTGTCAAATTGTGTGTTGTATGAAGTTGTTATCACAATCAGCGGCAGCCACAGGACTGCTAACATTGTATGGGAGTTATATTGTTATCTGAGGGCCTGGAATGGTTTTGTAGTTTATCCACATTGTACTGACTCTGGATAGGAAAACATTTACTTTGCCTACTAAATGATCGGGATATGATAAATTCATGACTCCATGGATTCTTATCTATTACTCGGAGACCTAGTATTACCTTCCCTACACTTTTTTACAGCTAGAGTAAAAAGTTTTGAAGAAGTGCTTACAAAGCCACTGAATGAAAAAGATACATGACATACAGATACATATAGCATTAAATAGCAGGCCTCCTTCCATTATTATAAAATAAAATAAATAAATAATAATCTTGATGAAACCTTTTTGGATAGAGGGGCTAATCGTTTAAGTCTATGTCAGATTTGTATAGTTGTCCGGTTTTCCCTCTCCTACCTTGGTAACTGGTGCCACAGAAAGCAAGAGAATATCTTTTGAGGAGGACACAGACAGCAATCAAAATGTTTTTCAGTTTAGTGGGCAAGGTTTGGAAGTGTTGGTAGGTTTGCATTACTGTCCGGGTCCACACTGGGCATCCTGTTCAAGTATATTGTGGCACTAGGGCAGAAAATAGGTGAAAATCTTCAGAGTAGGTGACAATCTTCCCAGTGAAAAGTAACCTACTTTTTTATTGTTTAGCTGGAAATCACATACTTGTACCCAGGGGCGGGTCCAGAGCCTAGTCGCGGGTGTGGCACTGGCAGAAAATAAGTTTTTTTGCAGGCAATTTATCAGGGCAATGGCTGGTGTTAGCGCTTTCATCATCACTGCACTGTGGTTGTTATGGTGTCACGTCACCTGCCACACGTTGCGGATTGTCACTTGCCACGTCACATGCCACACGTTGCTGATTGTCGGTTGCCACGTCACCATCCACATGTTGCGGATTGTCACTTGCCACAAGTTGTGGATTGTCACTTGCCACGTCACCTGCCACCAGATGCGGATTGTCACTTGCCACACGTTGCTGATTGTCCCTTGCCACTTCACCTGCCACACGTTGCTGATTGTCACTTGCCATGTCACCTGTCACACGTTGCAGATTGTCACTTGTCACATCACCTGCCACACATTGCGCAATGTCACTTGCCACGTCACCTGCCACACGTTGCTGATTGTCACTTGCTATGTCACCTGCCACACATTGCTGATTGTCACTTGCCTGTTAAGGTGCAGATTGTCACTTGCCAGACTGAAGACAGGCAGCAGAGAGATGTTGTGGAACTGCAGTGATGCAGGGCGGGCAGAGTGAGAGATGATGTCATCTCTCTGCTCTCCCACCCACTGGCTCGCTGACTGGCCAGCACCTCTGCTCACCTGCCAACCGACCCGCTGACTGGCCCACTCACTTGTTAACCTGTCCACACACTCACCCGCTGATTAACCCCCCGCTCTTTAACCCGCCCTCTCATTAACCCGCCCGCTCACTCACCCGCTGACTGTCCTGCCCGCTCATCCACTGGCCCATCATTAATTTCTCGGGGGGGGCCATTGCCCCATTGCCCCCCCCCCACCCCGATCTGCCCCTGCTTGTACCAGGCTTGTCCAATGTTGAAGAGCCCATTTTTGCCTACAGCAAACAAACATTTGCAATAGACAGTGGAAAGATTGCTTGGCACAGTGACATGCCACTTGATCCATACAGATGATGCACTTGATTTAAGCAACTGGATAAGGATGCCAATGCAAAAATAATATTCTTCAATAATTAGCAAGCAGGAACAAGTGCTCAGAGAGAATATAATATTCTCTTTATTGTTACAGTGAACATTTCTGAATTTAAAGAACTACTATCACAAAATATATCATGTACTGATAATGCTTTGTATTTTTATTTTACAGACTCTAATTAATATTTTCTGAACTATTTATATGCAGACTTTTGTCAGGCTGTTCAGAAAAAGTTACAGTAAACATGGTTAAAAAGGATGGGACATACTATACCACTACTAGGGGTGCTTATAATAGTTATATTTATCAGAGCTTTTTTTCTAGGGAAATAGGTGCAGGTACTCCCCCCCCTTCTGAATCACCCCTTATTTCCGCCTCCTACCCACCGTCAAGGACGGTGCCTTTGTTCCACCCCCTACCCACCTCCCAGTACCACCCCTTTTAAGGAATACAGAATAAAGGAATGTGTATGGAATTTGACACTGATAACAAGAAAGCAATAAAATATATCCCCTGCAGCCAACAACAATAGACCCCCCCCTAGACATCAACAATAGTCCCCCCAGCAACAAAAGATCCACCCAGCAACAATAGAGTCGCTACAAACAACTACTCCCACCCCAGCAACAATAGAGCCCCAGCAGCCAGCATCAATAGACCCCTCTCTCAATAGTAGATCTTTCCCAAAAACAATTGACCCCCCCCCTCCACCAGCAGCAGTAGATCCTCCACCAGCAACAATAAACCTCCCCAGCAACAATAGACCTCCCACAACAACTGCATACTTTCTGTGATAGAGATGCCAGAACTGCATTCCCCCACGTTCCCGCTGAAAAAAAGCCCTATTCTTGATTAACATCGTTTCAGTTTTCTGCTTAATAGAAACTGCAACTTACTTTATCATGTAAAACTAGAAAAAAAGAGGGGGGGGAGGGGTTATGCTGGAAAAACTCATTACACATATTTATTATATGTATGTAGATATGTATGATATACCTGGAGATCCTGACAGAAATAGCACTTCCTGTTGCAGGTTGACAGCACTAAGCCACTGCCTCACAATTAGCAACAGCATTGTCCTTCTACCATGTGAACTCCTTCAGTTGGCTGTTGGGCTACGTATCTGATAGACCTGATTGGCAGTCCAATGGCCATATGAAGAAGTGCACAACAGAGGCTGACAACAGGGGGCTTAGCATTGTCAGCCTGCACCACAAAGTGTTGTTAATGGCAGGATCTCAAGTAAGAAACTTTGCAGCAATTTCACAAGATGAGATATGCCAAACAAAAAAAAGCTTTCAGGTTTACATACTCTATAATAATGATTCTACACGCTGTTATATGGCAAGTAGTGAATTATAGCTACAAATGTATAATAATGAAGAAAAATGATAATCATAATGATCCCAAAATTAAAGTGGTTGTAAAGGCTGAAGGTATTTTACCTCCTAAAAATCTACTGTGCGTTGCTTCCCCCATAGCCCCACCCCCCTAATACTTGCCTGAGACCCCTATCAATACAGAGATGTGCATAGGGGGCCTCGACTGTCCAGGGTTTCTCTCTGGCCATTGGCTCCCAGTGTTGTCAATCACAGCCAATGAGCCAATGAGGAGAGAGCAGGGGGAGGGGCCGAGCTGCAGCTCTGTGTGTCTTATGGACACATAGAGTGGGGTTCATGAGTGAGTACGCACACATGCCCCTATAGCAAGTGGCTTGCTATTGGGGACAATGGTCATGGGGGAGGAGCCAAGAGCACTGGAGGGGGACTTGAGAAGAAGAGGATTGGGACTGCTCTGTGCTAAACCGCTGCACAGAACAGGTAAGTATGATAACATGTTATTTATTTATTTATTTTAAAACCTGTTTTAAAAGTTTAAATATGACTTTAAATCAAAAAAGGACATTAGTTGGTGTGATGGGGTATGGAGTCAAGTGTAATATCCAATTTGTTAAAAAAAAAAGTGCTGTCTCCCCTGTCTTTTGCACTTTTGCCAGCTCTGGGGTCATTATCGTCATCCTTACTTAAAGCGTTACTAAATTCACAATAGTAAAATCAGTCTGTACAGTATATGCAGTAATCATGCTCACTGTAGAACCTAAGGGGTTAATCCTCTGCATTGTGTAAAAAGGCTGTTTAATCCTGTCTTCTTTGATCCTCCCCTTCTTACACTGTCCCCAATCAATCTCCTGATAAGACAGAGCCTTTGAAGTTACTCTGCACATGCTCAGTTTGGTGTGTATTGCTAGAGAGGTTTTTTTTTGGTAGGGTGAATGTGATCAGCACAGCGCCAATCAGCATTGTCCAGTCAGAGAGTCAGAGGTCCTGCAGGCTCATTAGACAGTCAGAGTAGAATGAAAATTCCTCCTACAAGCTTTAACCAGACACTGATAGAAGATGCAAGACTGCTATATACTGCTGATGAGAAAAGGTATTTAGCAGTTTATATTTACTAAAATAATTGCATTTCGATGTTCTGTGTACTGTGAAAGAGCAGATATAGAAATGCAGGATATAGTGACACTTTAACCATTAATGCAACCAATAAAGTCTCACTTGCATGATTACTCCACATCCATGACACATTAATCGTGAAGAGAGGATAGAGATGATGGCCTTGGAGCTTACTCCTTCAAACGCAAGTCAGCAATAGCAGCACTTCCAGGGCTTATTTTTTTAGGAGAATAGGTGCAGGAAATCAACCACCCCATCCCCACCACAACAAATGGGTGTGGGAGGGTCTTACAGGGGAAGAAGTGTGCTACATACAGTGTGCAGAATTCAGGAGTACACTTTGTACAGACTGCAGGGTTTCCAGGATTTAGGAGGTTGGTACGTACAGAGTGCAGGGTTTCTGGAGGGTGCTATGTGTAGAGTGCAGGGTTTCTGGAGGGTGCTATGTACAGAGTGCAGGGTTCAGGAGGGTGTTATGTACAGAGTGCAGGGATCAGGAGGATGCTACGTACAGAGTGCAAGGTTCAGGGGGGTGCTATGTATAGAGTGCAGAGTTCAGGTGGGTGCTAGATACAGAGTGCAGGGTTTAGGAGCGTGAGTGCAGAGTTCCTCCCCCAAATCCTCATCCTTGATAGGCTTGTCTTCCCGCTTCTAGAACAAGTTGCCCATCACCTCTCCTGGTATAAATCCCTCCTGTACAAATGCCATTAATCCTTTTTCTTCTGCCCCTCAAATTTTTTCTCCCATCTCCCAACACAGACCTCAGATACAGCGTGGCTCGATGCAACGGGGGAGATGTTCTTCCTCCCAGGTTCCTCCTCATGGTCTGTCATTAGAGATATCAGTTGAGTTGAGGAGGAGCCTAGCGGAAGCTTCCCCAGCTCCAACGTGGCAGGGCAATCATAGCGGGGCAACGGCTGGATGCCCAGCATTAGTGATAACATTGGCGCCCCCCTGTACATACAGTCAGCTGTGCCAGGGGAGGATATGTTGCAGAAGCCAGGGCAGGAGCACTGTCACTTCTAAATACAGAAGTCGGACGTCTGTATTTAGAAGTAACAGTAGGGATCGGAATGCACAAGCTAGTGCCGGAGGTGGCAGAATGATGTTCCGCCATGTTCCGGCTGAGAAAAAGCTCTGCCTTATATCTCTTTCCTGATAGTTTGAATTCACAGTAGAACTATAGTTTATACATTGTAATATCTTTACATATCTTTTTAATACCTTTATAAATGATATAGGGTCTGGAGTTAAAATTACCATTTCAGTGTTTGCAGACGACACCAAGCTATGCAGTGGAATAACGTCCTTACAGGATGTCTCCAACTTACAAGCCATCCTCAATACACTGTTTAATTGGGCAACTGTGTGGCAAAAGAGGTTTAGTGTTGATAAATGTAAAGTTATGCACTTGTGGGCTAAGAATATACATGCATAATACTTACTAGGTGGAGTACAACTGGGGGAATCCATAGTGGGGAAGGATCTGGGTGTTCTGGTAGATCATAAGCTTAATAATAGCATGCAATGCCAAGCTGCGGTTTCCAAATCGAGCAAAGTCCTTTCTTAAATTAAGAGAGGTATGGACTCCAGAGAGAGAGATATCATTTTGCCCCTGTACAAATCATTAGTAAGACCTCATCTGGAATATGCAGTTCAGTTTTGGGCACCAGTTCTCAAAAAGGATATAGGGGAACTAGAGAGGGAGTGCAGAGTAGGGCAACCAAACTGATAAGAAGCATGGAGGAGCTCAGCTATGAGGAAAGATTAGATGAAATGAATTTATTCTCTCTTGAGAAGAGGAGATTAATGGGGGATATGATCAACATGTACAAATACACAAGGGGTCCATATAGTGAACTTGGTGTTGAGTTATTCATCACAGAGGATAAGAGGGCACTCTTTACGTCTAGAGGAAAAAAGATTTCTCCAAATACGGAAAGGTTTCTTCACAGTCAGAGCTGTGAAAATGTGGAATAGACTCCCTCGAAAGCTGGTTATGGCCAGCTCAGTAGACTGCTTTAAAAAGGCCTAGATTCTTTCCTTAATGTACAGTATATGAATGTGAGTTAGGGACCTTAGATTGTAAGCTCGTTAAGGGTAGGGACTGATGTGAATGTACAATGTACAATGTATATGTAAAGCGCTGTGTAAATTGACGGCGCTATATAAGTACCATAAATAATAATAATAATATAACTGGGTACTGACATTTATAGGTAAAGTTGATCCAGGAAAAATTGGATTGGTTCTCGGGGGATCAGGAAGGAATTTTTTTCCATGCTGTAGCAAATTGGATCATGCTTTGGTGGGGTCTTTCGCCTTCCTTTGGATCAACTGTGGGTGAAGGATTGTGTATTTGGGATTGTAATATATATATATCTTTTTTATTGGTTGAACTAGATGGACTTGTGTCTTTTTTCAACCTGACTAACTATGTAACTATGTAACTTTGTGATTTCACCAATGTGTATTATTCCATCGTCCCTTTCCTTGTTATTACATTTTTATTTTTTGGTTCCTTGTTCCAACGACCTAAACAAACATTTGCACACCATCAGTGACTGGTATGTACAAACAGTTCTCACAGTCAGTCTCTCATAACTTACACATTCTGTCTATCCTGGACGTTTATGTGTTTTATGACTGCTTTAAAATACAGTAGCACTATATGCTTCTTCTGAAACCACAAATATATCCATGTTTATTCTTTGCTTTTCAATAATTTTTTTTCCAACTGAACCTGTACAGAGTGATTTATAGGCAAAGTTTCTGAAAAATATTTGTATAAAATGGTTTTAGGTGGTCACGTAGAAACAGTTTACATTGTATGAACAATTGCAACACTTATTTGATATTAGAATGTGATGAGCACTTGTAAGGACAGCAACATTTAACTATAGAACTTACTTTAGTTGAGAGATGAAAACACAAGCATTAGTTGCCATTTAGAGGAAGAAGAAATGCAGCTTTTAACCACTTGGCCTAGATGTGAGAGGAAACATCTCAGCTTCAGTTAATTTTACAAGTGCCTTGGGGTAGTTGTACCTTGTGTTGTACCTTGGGATTCCTCAAGCCTTACATGACTATGATAATCTAAATAACATATTTGGAACTAGTCATACTTCAAAATGGTACACAATAACATGCATCCACCATAACAAAATAACTCCAAAATCCCATGTAACCAAACAACAAAATGCAGCTACAGTATATTGACTGACTCCTGGCAGTAAAGGGCACTAGCTAACCTGACTTCCACTTATACAAACACCATCTAACAACTCCAAACTGTAACACCAATGCCCTGTACACATCGGATTTTCCAATGGAAAATGTATGATAGGACCTTGTTGTCGGAAATTCCGACCGTGTGTGGGCTCCATCACACATTTTCCATTGGAATTTCCGACACACAAAGTTTGAGAGCTTGCTATAAAATTTTCCGACAACAAAATCCGTTGTCAGAAATTCCGATCGTGTGTACACAAATCCGACGCACAAAGTGCCACGCATGCTCAGAATAAATTAAGGGACGAAAGCTATTGGCTACTGCCCCGTTTATAGTCCCCATGTATGTGTTTTACGTCACTGCGTTCAGAACGATCGGATTTTCCGACAACTTTGTGTGACCGTGTGTATGCAACACAAGTTTGAGCCAACATCTGTCGGAACAAATCCTAGGATTTTGTTGTAGGAATGTCCGATCAATGTCCGACCGTGTGTACAGGGCATAAGTAATAATTACAAAAAAAATTCAAAGCTTAGAGAGAAACAAGCAAAGGTGTTCACCCAATCATCTCCTGTAGCTTCACACATCCACTCATAAAAAGATGTTATGGCAAATAACAAAATATGCTTATTGAGCCCAGTTATGCAATGACTAAAAAAATCTGTTGTAGTGACCTCGTCACCACTGGGTCACTTGTACACAATAAAACCCCGTAAACCCCGTAGAAGGGGCAGAACGCTTACCTTTCTGGCTGCCAGTGTGTTAAAGTGAAACTGCTTCATTGCTCCTTGGCTGCTGTAGGTGATTAACCTTTTAGGGTGATTCAAATACCTGCTCCCCCACCACACACAGTGGTTTTTTCCACTGGCTTATACATCCTTCAGTGACATATGAGCTGGCAGGAGGAACCACTGCTCGCTCTAGGAGGACCAGGTATTTACACGCCCGGGAGTGTGGAATACTTGCAGCAGCTGGGATACAGTGGCATTTCAAGACACAGGCCTCCGAAATGTAAGTATAGATGGGCTTTTTTTTTATAGGGTTTACAGAGCTGTCCTTTTTTTTATAAGTCAATATGTGGTGGCCTTCAAATGTATTCCGAAGCATACCTCTTTATACTTGCCATCTGCATTTCCCTGCATGGCAGGGTTAGGAAGGAGTAGCCCTGTAAGCCAGCAAAGCTTTAGTACCATTCAAAGTACACAGGGAGATGACTGATAAGAGGAACGAGCAGAGAATTGTCTTCATTAGGGTGTTTCTGAACCTTCACTGTCCAATCACAGACCAGGGTAATCCTTGACCAACTAAGCTGTATTGCTTCAATTGAAGTCGAGAAAAAAATAGATCAAAACGTAATATTGTGCAATCATTACTAAGCAATTTTGTTTGGCAGGGCAAAAAAAGCTAAATACTCTCATAACCAACTAATAAAACATAAATCGTTAGGGGGCTCAAGTTATGTTGACTTCAAAGATTACTATAACGCTTCCGTTTTGGCACAACTTAAACCCTGGTATTCCCCAGACATGCTGTGCCTTTGGAGAGCCTTTGTGCCTTTGGAGCTACTCAAATCCCAGGACATAACCTCTATAATTGATTGCTTTACGCAAGCTATGCGAAAATGTAGAACACCTGTACCTCCCCTACGGTAAGAGCTTCAGTACTAACCTTTACCGATCTTTTACAAAAAGCTCCTTTGGGACCATATCCGGTCAAACTACCACTGCCTATCACAATTTTAAAAACATCTTATACCAAATATTGCCTTGAAAACATGGCTAGCAAAAGGAATCACTCACATATTTCAGACTTATACTCGCATAGTCTGCTTAAATCTTTCTCAGCATTACAAGCCACATATAATCTTCTCTCATTAGAGTACTTCAGATACACCCAGATTACTCACTGCCTTCTTCGCAATACTCAACTACATAGATCTATACATAACCTAGCTTGGAAACACCTTTCTGGGGACACAGTCTCCTCAAAAGGCATTACATTGTACTACAACCTCCTGCAAGACAAACTTACCTTTCACAAACCCCCCCAGTTTCAGAAATGGGAGGCGGAACTAGGACACCCTTTTACCGATTCCCAGTGAAGGGCGGCAATCCAGGCTCCTTTTAGAGCTACATGCTCTACCAACCTCTGGGAACTTACCATCAAGATTAATCTGCCCTGGTATATCACTCCATTTATCTTGCACAAAATTGACCCTACCACATCACATCTATGCTGGAGGAACTGTGGGGAACCTGGACACCTACACAACCTCCTATGCTCATGCAGCCTACCCAACCTCCTATGCTCATGCAGCCTAATAGCATACCTCTGGGATGACATCTCTCACCTACTCTCGGAAATTTTCCAAATGCCCATAAATCTCATACCTGAGTTAGCCCTAAATATTAACTAAATATTGGCATTGACAACATCCCATCGGAAATCCAATACCTCTGCACACATGTGTTAAAGGCCACTGGGCTGATAATAGTACGCCACTGGAGAACATCTGAAACCCCCTCTAGATCTAAGGTAGTTAAATTAGTACACACCCACTGTATGAATGCATGTTTACATCCAGCCAAGGACAACTAGCTAACGATGACCAAAACTGGACTCCCTGGCTCACCTGGTTACTAGAACTAATCATAACCTACCATAAAGGTTGACTCTCTACTTTGTTCTTTATAATATGCTTTATCGCGTAGAGTTTGATAAGCACATAAATTCTGGTTAGTATTGTTATCATTACTATGTTGCTTTGTTTTTTGAAGGTAAGCTATATTCATCTTGCCCAATTCTGGGACATGTAACCTCACAAATTCTTCAATAAAAATCTATTGAAAGAAAACGTAATATTGGTATCTAAATTTAAAAGCTGAATGGAAAGAATTAAAATTTTTCTGGTAACCAAGACTCATCAGGCATATGTTTTTTAAATGGTAATTTAGTTATTTTCCTACACTTCCGCTTTAAATGAGATTAGCCATTTTCTGTACTGTGAAGCTTACGTACCAGAACAGGTAGGCAGGCTTACATACTAAGCACTTTATGGACCAAGACTATCACCTATCAATAATATTGTACTGAAAATAATGCAGATTCTGCAGTGCTTTCATTTTCATTTGGTGTCCTTGCCAGTATTATATCAATTTTCATTGTCTGATATTTGGCTTTTATAATTCAGGTGATACATTTCCTTGAATGCGTTTTTTATTGTGCCTTGTGCTAATATATAAAGAAACACTGTTGATAATAATGATGGAACATTAGATGCTAATTTCAAGGTCCACAGATAAATGATTTGGAAGTGAATGGGTACCTTAGAGGAAAGGTAATTTACAGCAGCGCTCTCCTGTTTGATGTGCTAAGTCAGATGGAAGTCGAATGTCTCTGGATGTGTTTTTGAAGTCGCTTCACAGTTATGGCATTAGAAATGTTTTCATGGGGAAATATTTGATGAAAGGTATGTTAAATCACTGTAGCGGACAATATGGAAATTGTGACAGCCCCGTAGTGACTCATTAGAAGATTAAAGGGGATCTCTCTGTATTAAAATAGTAATACACAGAATGGTCATTCTGGGAAAGATATTATTGCATTGTGCTTTCATTTGCTCATTTTACAGATATCAGTGTTTGTGAGTTTAGACTAAAAGGCAATTTTAGAACCATACAATAACTAGCCGTCTATCAGGAAAATGCTAAAATTAATGAGCTAGACAGAATAATGAATATGAGAATACAGAGTTTTAGTTTAGGACATACACAGTCTGGGTTTAACACGAAGGAAAAAAACACGAAAAAAACATTTTTTATATTCTACATAACTGCAAAGGACGCTGCATCTCATTTAAACCCCAACCATATCTTATTTAAAGTACATGTAAATCCTAACTTAACTGCATTTAGTTTGCTAAAGCTCTGGGTATCATAAACAAATGGCATTTTAAAAAATTGAAACCCTTTAGAAAACTATGGTTAAGAAATCTTATTATTCAATTCCGGCCATTTATGGGGATAATATGCAAGCTATTGACAAAAAAAGGCATAGAAAGCCAGACAATGGGTTGGCGAACACACACCAATGCCATAGCAAGTTTTTTTACCCTTAATGTATTCTGTGTTAATGTAAAAAAACCAAACCTCTCTCCCCTTTTTACTTACCTGAGCCTGATCTCAATCCAGCAATGTGCACGAGAGCAGAGGCTCTCAAAGCTCATTCCCCACTGGACAGAGAGGCAGCAGCGGGAGCCATTGGCTCCTGCTGCTGTCAAGTACAGCCAGTAAACAGAGAGAGGGGGTTGGGGCTAAGCTGTGCTCTGTGTCAATGGACACAGAGAAAGTGGCTTGGTATCGAGCCCACACAATTGCCCCCATAGCAAGAAGGTTGCTATGAGGATGGGGGGGGGGGTAAATGTGGTTGATATAATTTAAGGTGGTGTAGGTGCACAATGGTCAGTAGCAAATGAATGCTGCACAGTATAAAATAAAAACTAACAAATGAATGCTGCTCAGTATAAAATAAAAACTAACAAACACGCAAAAGAAAGATGACCCTTACAGAAAAAAAAAAAAAAGTTTACTGTGGAAGGAAACCCATGCAGCCATTGACAATTAGCAAAACTATCATTTTTTTTTTTTTTTTTTGGGGGGGGGGGTGGTTAGATAGAATTTAAGTGTGGCAGTCATGTAGTTCATGCTACATGTCTTATGTGGGTATTCATATGCAATCATATATGTTTGTGTGTGTTAAGGTGAAGGGGGATAAAGATATAAAATAAAACTCTTGTGAGCAACCATACCAAAGAAAACAGCCAATATGTATAGAGAACTACACTACTACAAAAATAACATAAAAAATGTAAATGTTTTAACTATATTACCCAAGTACCAAAGTAGCGAGAATGCATTATGAAATAGGATAATGTTTTAATCAGATATATTCCCAACAAAGATAAAAACTAACATGAGGTGGAAGTGCTTATAAAATTCATAGACAAATAAAGGGTAACATTTTGAGGCCTCTATGTCCAAATAAACTGAAGCGAAGCAGATGCAAGACTCATGCACACAGGACATAAAAAATGCTGCTTTTACAGGCATTTGACTTTTTTTTTTCAGCCTCCAAATGGCCCTCTATGGTGTCCTTTTATGAAACTGAGATCAGCGGCGATCCCGTGTCTCACCGCTGATCACAGCGCTTTACCAGTTTATGAAACTGAGATAATCAGCGGAGAACATGTTCTCCGCTGATTATCTCAGCACAGTGAGAATTTGTAACTGACTTCACAGAAACGGCCAGTTTATGAAGGTGCGATCTCCACACCTCACTGGCGATCTGTGGCAGAATTCTCACTTTCTGATTCACCATTTCAGAAGTGGAGAATCAGAGTGAGAAGCCTGAAACTGGCTGATATTCTGGAGAAAGAAAGAAGTCTTTTGACTTCTTTCTTTCACCAAACAGTCAGAGCACACCTTCCCCACCATTACACACCCCAAAACTAGCAGGATAGGAATTTATAGTATATATATATATATATATATATAGATATATGTATGTATATCTATATATATGTATATATATAGATATACATACATATATCTATCTATCTATCTATCTATATATATATATATATATATATATATATATATATATAGCTATATATAGATACATATGTATCTATATATAGCTATATATATATATATATATGTATCTATATATAGCTATATATATATATATTTTTTTTTTTAGATGTTCACGTCTCTGGCTGGGTTCACACTTGTGCGATGCGTGAACCAGCGTGATTCCTGTGCGGGTTTTCACATCGCACCTACATTGACATCTGCGCACCACTGCGGGTGTCAATGTAAAGTTAATGACACCCCCAGATCATTTCACAGATCGCAGTGCGAACTATGTAATGGTGCAGGAATCGGATCGCATGGGTGTTCACACCCATGCGATCCGATTCCAGTGCGGACTAAATAAAGGGTCCTGTACCATTTTGGTGCAAATGCAATATGATTTAGGGCCAGTTCCCACTGCTGCGGTGTCCGAGATCGGATGTGATTCGCACCGCAGTGCAAAATCACATCCGATCTCTGTGCGATGCGATTTCAGCCATACAGATAGTATTGCTAAATTTGCATTGCCCTCGGACCAAACTCTTACAGGACCCTTTTTTTGGTCCACAGCAGAATCGGATTGCATGGGTGTGCACACCCATGCGATTCGATTACTGTCCGAGTTTGCAGATCGCACTGCGATATGCGAACTGATTTGGGGGTGTTAACTTTTAGGCCCAGTTCACACTTGTGCGATGCCGGACATCGCACAGGCATCGCATGTTATTTGCAGCACACTGCCATTCACATTACATGCGATGTCTGTGCGGTGCGATAGCAGCTGTACAGATAGTATGGCTGATATCGCACCGCATTCGGTGCAAACACGCACAGGACCCTTTTTTCTGTTCGGACCAGAATCGGATCGCATGTGTGTTCACACATATGCGATCCGATTCATGTCCGAACTGTCAGTTCGCAGTGCGATATGCAAGCTGATCTGGGGGTGTCCTTAACAATGTATTGACACTCCCCAGCGATTCGCATATGGCAGTGTGAACTGACATGCGAGTCGGTGCGATGCGGGAACCCGCAGTGGATTCGCAGTGTTCTCGCATCGCACCAGTTTATCAATTTTTATGTTTATCTATAATGAAATATATTTTATTTTAATTTATTAATAAATATTTATACTTGTATACTTTATTAAAATTATTTTTTTAATGATTATAAATGTATTTTGCATTTATATGAATGGTGTATAGCTGCATTACATATGTGCATTACATTCATTTACTATACACCATTCACATTTAAATAGGAACATGTATGATCTTTAAATATTGATAAAAACAATGTTTTTTTTATAATTAGGTTAATGTATATTGTGTAGGGGGAATTTATCTTTATTATTTTATTAATATGTTGGGGAATAATGTGTGCTGATTTGTGTTAAACTTTTGTATTTTATGGTTCCTCATACTGTAATCCCGCTATATCACACGAGATTACAGTGAGAGGAGCCATTCTCAGGAGTTCCCGGCGTTTGTAGATCGCTCCTCAACTCAACATGAGAAGCGATCTACACACTTTCATAAACAGGCACTCAGAGGAGAGCGATCTCCTCTGAGAATGCCTGAGAACTGAAAAGCGGTATTTTACCGCACTTTCATAAAAGGACACCTTAGTTAACCTATCCTGCCATTCACACATAGGCAAGTACAAGCATATTACAAGAGGAGCATTTATAGGCTGAAAAAAAACCCCCATCACTTGCGTGTTGAGAAGAGGAGCTTTTGAGCTGAAAAAAATGCTTGACGCGCCTAAGTGCCTGTAAATGAATCTAAACATACTTAAATGCTAGGTACATTTAGCGCTTTAAATGTTCATTAATTCCAATGACCAGAATAAATAAATTAAAGGGGTACTAAAGTCTAATTTTTTTCTTTAAAAATAACAAACATGTTATACTTACCTTCCCCGTGTAATGGTTTTGTATAGAGCAACCTGGATCCTCCTCTTCTCGGGTCCCTCGCTGGCACTGCTTGCCCATCGCTCCTGTCGAGTTCCCCCACAGCAAGCAGCTTGCTGTCAGGGGGCACCCAAGCCAAACCGCAGCTTTGTGTGTTCATTCAAACACGGAGCAGCGGTTCAGCCCCGCCCCATCTCTTTTCTTATTGGCTAACTGACTTTAATTGACAGCAGTGGGAGACAATGGCGCAGGTGTTGTTTCTCAGCCACTCAGGAGGGAGAGTCCCGGATGGCCGAGGCACTTGTGCACAACACTGGATCGAGAGGGGGCTCAGATAAGTATTAGGGGGGCTGAGGGGGGCTGCTCCACACTGAAGGTTTTTTATCCTCATGCATAGAATGCGTAAAGATAAATATATTTCTGACTTTAGAACCACTTTAATATTCTGGCCAAGGTACTGAATGAACGCCCAAATGCTTTGCGCATAAACATGTTTGCAAAGCGCTGCTTTAGGCGTGTTTTTAGGCTTCCAGCCAGGAGAAAAGGCAGTCAGAGGAATTGGGCAAACGCCCAGTGTGCAAGTGGCCCTGTTGTTGTTACTGTAAAGCCACACGCAAAGGCTGTACTTTTTAACATTTTAAAAACAACTAAAATTTGGATATTTAAAATTAGCCATAACAAGCCCAAAGAGTGCAAAATCAGGACCACCAATTTAAAATAGGAAAATTAGTTTTCCTGTGATCTGTCAACACAAGGTAATTACCGCCAGTAAGAATTGTGCCAGTGGGGAGTATTTACTAAAACTGGACTGCAACTCTGCATAGAAACCAATCAGCCTCCAGGTTTTATTGTCAAAGCTTAATTGAACAAGCTGAAGTTAGAAACTGATTGGCTACCATGCACAGCTGCACAGCTGACTCTGAGTGCTCCAATTTTAGTAAATCCCCCCGTTTGTCTTTTTTATTTCTTGCATAGTCGTTTTTATAGCCATTATGCATTGTGTGTGGTTTTTTTTTTTTTTTGTTGTTTTTATCTCATTTATCTTTGTTAGTGAGGTGTTGATAGTCATGCAAGCTGACAGAGGTCCCATATATTTTATGGCTTGCTTGTTATGGGGATAGCAGCTCATGTTCCAGGTATGCTTACCTGTAAATCCTTCTAGATGATGTGGTTGAATGTTTTTTTATTGGGTATTTCCCCCAAATAATGTGAAAAAAAAATAAAACCAGGTTGAGAAAATCAACCAATCTATGTTAAATCTGAGTTTGTGCAGGGTGATTTCTTCTCTCTGTCTTTCGCATCTGTATCTTCATGTTCCAGCTACACCTAACTCAAGCCCCCAAATGTTGTTGCATTTGGCAAAACTATGTAAAAGCCTATGAAATCTATAGATGTATCGCTGAATGGATATAGTAAACTCTAAAGGCAGAGTTCAAAACCTTTGCTGCAAATGCTTGGGATACCAGAATAAGTTGGTTTGGTTCAGGTTCTGTATCAGCACCTCTACAAGCCTAAAACCTCTGTTTATAAGGCGTGCGCATGGGGTGTGACGGGTGTGCCTGAACACACCCTAATCACCCAGAGCTATCGTATTGTAAGTGTACTGTCTACCCTCATGTTGGCGCTATATAAATCCTGTATAATAATAACAAATATTAATAATTAATGCTGCCAATCAGTGCCACTATCAGTGCGGCAATCAGTACCTAACAGTGCTGCCCATCAGGTCCAATCAATGCTTCCAATCAGTGCTGTCAATCAGTGACCATCAGTGCCACAATCAGTGCCCATCAGTGCCACAATCAGTGCCAATCAATGCTGTCAATCAGTGCCGCAGTCAGTGCTGCTATCAGTGCCAATCAATGCTGCCAATCAGTGCCAATCAATGCTGCCAATCAGTGAGAGGTGCCACTATCAGTGCCGCAATCAGTGTCTATCAGTGCTGCCCATCAGTGCCAATCAATGCTGCCAATCAGTGCCCATCAGTGCCAATCAGTGCTGCCCAACAGTACCGCTACAAGTGCCGCAATCAGTGCCCATCAGTGCCGCTATCAGTGTCACAATCAGTGCCCATCGGTGCTGCTATCAGTGCCAATCAGTGCCCATCAGTGCTGCCTATCAGTGCAGCTATCATTGCCAATCAGTGCTGCCCATCAGTGCCAATCAATGTTGCTAATCAGTGCCAACCAGTGCTGCCCATCAGTGCCAATCAATGCTGTCAATCAGTGCCCACCAGTGCTGCCTATCAGTGCCGCTATCAGTGCCAATCAGTATTTGCCCACCAGTGTCAATTAATGCTGCCAATCAGTGCTGCCTATCAGTGCCCATCAGTGCTGCCTATCAATGCCGCTCAGTGCTGCCTATCAGTGCTAATCAGTGGCAACTATTAGTGCCACCTATCAATGCCAATCAGTGCTTCCAGTCAGTGCCACTTATCAGTGCCAATCAGTGACGCCTATAGTGCCACATATCAGTGCCCATCAGTGCTGCCAGTGACATTTATACAGTAATCAGTGCATTTTTATAGCACTGATCTCTGTATAATTGTCACTCGACCCAAAAATGTGTCAAAAGTGTCAGATGTGTCCGCCATAATGTCGCAGTCTCGATAAAAATCGTAGATCGCCGCCATTACTAGTAAAAAAAATAATAATAATAAAAATGCTATAAATCTATCTCCTATTTTGTAGACGCTATAACTTTTGCGCAAACCAATCAATATACGCTTTTTCCGATTTTTATTACCAAAAATATGTAGAAGAATACAAATCGGCCTAAACTGAGGAAAAAATTAGCTTTTTTTAAAAAAAAATGGGGCTATTTAATACAGCAAAAAGTACAACATATTGTTTTTTTGTTTTTTTTCAAAATTGTCGCTCTTTTTTTATTTATAACGCAAAAAATAAAAACCACAGAGATGATCAAATACCACCAAAAGAAAGCTCTATTTGTGGGGAAAAAAGGACGTCAATTTTGTTTGGATACAGCGTTGCACGGCCGCGCAATTGTCAGTTAAAGCGACGCAGTGCCGAATCGCAAAAAATGGCCTGGTCATTGAGCAGCCAATTCTTCCGGGGCTGAAGTGGTTAACAATAATGATGGAACCCTCTAATGTATGGAAAGCTCAACAAACTTCAATATTACCACAATACTGGTCTCTGTGATATGTAACTTCACATATAATACACATCAAACTGAAAACAAGACATAACAAATTAAATTTAGCAGGGATGGTGGAAACCCCTCTACAGATAATTGCAATATAAACTAACTTCAAATGCAATAACTTTTAGTTGGGAGGTTCACACCATTACAGCACTATGGAAGTTTTATTTTTTGGATTGTTACACTTAATTTTACATGTTTTAGTTACCATTATAATGTGAATTATTACACTTGAAGTTAATTTTCCTCCACCCCAAATTCGCTACTCCATGTCTTTATGGACCTTGCTTTGTGCACTGGTGCACACAGTCATGTTGGAACAGGAAGAGGCCATCCCCAAACTGTTCCCACAAAGTTGGGAGCATGAAATTGTCCAAAATGTCTTGGTATGTTGACGTCTTAAGAGATCACTTCACTGGAACTAAGCCCAACCTCTGAAAAACAAACCCACACCACCAAATGATTTGGACCAGTTAACAAAGCAAGGTTCATAAAGACATGAATGAGTGAGTTTGGGGTGGAGGAACTTGACTGGCCTGCACAGAGTCCTGACCACAACTCCATAGAGCACCTTTGGGATGAATTAGTGCGGAGACTGCAAGCCAGGCCTTCTCGTCCAACATCAGTGCCTGACCTCACAAATGGGCTTCTGGAAGAATAGTGAAACATTCCCATAGACACACTCCTAAACCTTGTGGACAGCCTTCCCAGAAGAGTTGAAGCTGTTATAGCTGCAAAGGGTGGGCCAAATCAATATTGAACCCTACGGACTAAGACTGGGATGCCAATAAAGTTATATAGATATATATATATATATATATATATATATATATATATATATATATATACACTCGCATGTGTGTTTTACCTCTGGGGTTGCACCCTAATGCAATGAGCTGCGCACGCCTATGATAAAGACACATCATAAAACTACACGTACAATATAATTATACATGCAAATGCTGTATTATTTATTTTATATTCAATAGTGTACATGTCTCAGACATTCCTATTATCTTGTGAGATCTAAATTAATGTTTGTAAGAATGTAAGCTGTCCATGTGCTAGCACGAAGCATGTCCAGAGTCCTTCCAAAAACCATGACAGGGATTGGAGGATTGTGCAGTTAGCTCTAAGACTTCTGTTTTCTGTGAATAGGTGTATGATATAGTCTGTGCTATGGTATTTCATGTATGCTTATTTTATTGATATAACAATGGTTATGCCAATTTAATTACATCAAATAAACAATTGTGTTACATTACCCTTCCTTAGGTGAAGCAGGATTACTAATAAAATATATCTGTAAAGAAAAGACTTAGGCCCCTTTCACCTGGTGGTTCTGATCAGGTCCACCCGTCAGTTTTTCAGGTGGACCTGATTGAAAAGGTTTATTCATCCCTATGGACAGGCCGGTATAAATGGAAAGGTCCATTTGCACCAGCCTACCTCTGGGTCCAATCCAGTCCACTAAAAAAATGGAAAGGGATCTGTCCTCTTCCATTCAGACAGATCAGATCAGAGGGTAGTTGGGTGTAAATGGACAGCAGAGTCCATAGAGCAGGCTTTGTCCGTGTCTGCTCTGCAGAAACTGAGTGAACAAGGATGTGTCATCTGCCCTCTCTGCTCTGATCAGCAGGGGATCTGTGAGTTGATGCACCACTTATCAGAATACAAACCAGCCCGTGTGAAAGGGGCCTAAGTGGCATATTAAAAGCATATAAAAGCAGTGAATCTGACATTTAGCAACAGTTTTCCTAAGAGAAACTTCCAGGTCATGTCCATATTTGGTCAATGAAGTCACCTACAAAAACCCAACCGGGAGATGTCATTTAGCATAAGTGACGGGATCAGACGTGTCAGAATTATTTACTGTTGTTAACATGGATCTGCATCACTGGACAACTTTATTAACAGTGGATCTACATCTGGGAAAAAAACATTTTTTAATTAAAGGACTTGCGAAAAACATCTTATATTTTTCTTTTTTGAGGAATGAGTAAGGGTACTATGTATTCCTTACTCATTCACATGGGTGGGGAGATATCTGGGGACCCCTTTTTGTTACAGGGGGTTTCCAGATTCCGGTAAATATCCCCCCAACTTCATCCCCCAACAACCACTGGGCCTGGAAAGTGTGGAATAGGCCCCGTGGCTTTGCCAGGTGGTGTTCCCCCATGTTGAGGGCATGTGGCCTATTATGATTCATGGAGGAACATGTTTGCCTCTTTTCTGGCCTGCTAGACTGCATGCTTTAAAAGGGTCTGGTATGTCTTTTGGGGGGGAAACCCCACTTTGCATACTTGTTTTTTGTGGGGTTCCCCTAAAATCAGTACCAGACCTGAATGGCCTGGTATAAATTTTAGGGGGAACCCAATGCCTTTTTTTTACAGATCCTTATCCCTTTATTTACATTCATGTGTCAGCCATGAATGCCCAGTTGACAGCTGAACTTGCCAAGCAGAGGTGAGTCATTGATTGTTCGGATGCTGTCAGATGCTAGCTCTCTAAGGGCCCTTTCACACTGGGGCGGATTGCAGGCGCTATTGCACTAATAATAGCGCCTGCAAACCGACCCGAAAGTGCCGCTGCTTTAATTCCTGTGTGAAAGCCTGGAGGGCTTTCACACTGGAGCAATGCGCTAGCAGGATGGGAAAAAAGTCCTGCTAGCAGCAGCTTCGGAGCGGTGAAGGAGCAGAGTATATACCGCTCCTTCACCGCTCCTGCCCATTGAAATCAATGGGACGGCGCGGCTATACCGCCGGCAAAGCGCCTCTGCAACCCTTTCTCGGCCGCTAGCAGGGGGGTAAAACCGCCCCCGCTAGCGGTGCTTTACCGCCGACGCCGCCCCCGCCCCGGTGTGAAAGTGCCCTAACAACCAGGAGCCAGAAGCTGAGGCAGCTGTCACATTTAGCAGAGATAGTAATGCTGCTGCTAAACGTTTTACTTCCTGGAGCAGCTGGAAGTTCCCCGCTGCTTCTCCTGCTGCTGCTGAACACCCATTAATTTGTCTAACCTCCTGAACAATAGACAGACCTACAGCTCATCCCTAGAGAGGAATCCCTGTGTACAGTGCAGATATTATTTCCTCTTCTGATTGAATGTTTTTAGCCTATAGTGTTAGGCCATTTTCTCTACTGATCCAAAGCATATCTATAGTCAAAATGTAAAATTATATATGTTTCCAAATTGTATTTAAATTATTTCTAGTATTCAGAATAATTTTTTGGGGGCTTCTACACCCAGCCCTAGGTGGGGAGAGTCCCCAAATAGAAGACAGGACTTTAAAATGTGCCAAAATAAGGGAAAAAGAATGGTTAAAAACAATCCATATTTTTTATTGTTATAAAACTAGATAAAACCATGATCTGTTTGTTAAAAGACATAAACATCAAATCTAGTTACACCATATTCCTTTCTTCATATAGGAGTCATTATAATGTGTCAGCCTGAAGAATCAACATGTTTTGCATAATTAGCTTCCTCAGGATCCATGCTTAAATTTATATACAATAGATGACTATTAACATCCAATGTTCTGGTTACACAGACTGCAGCCATTGATAAAGAAGTATGTGCTGATTTTTGGAGTTGTGCATGCCCTATATGGGATCCTAAGCTCTTTGCAGGGTGTGTGATAAAAGGAATATGAGTATCTGTGGCATCATGCTGTGAGAGATTGTGCGAGCTATATAGTCTCCATCTTATAGAATAGATAAATAGTACTAAGGGAGTATTTTTCTTTCTCCCATATGGTTTTTTGAAGATCCATTGCAGTCAGTTCCTTGTTCATTTTCTGTTTGATTTATATGGACATTGGATGTTAAGTTTATCCATGACAGAGCTCAATGATAGGCAATGCATTCTCTATGCCCTATGAGTAGGCACTGTTGTGTCACATGTTTCACAGAGCTTGCCTTCTCAACTACAGAGGTGCTAAGAGGAAGAGTTTCCGGAGTCAGTATGGGAGTCACTTTCAGGATTTCAGGCAAAAAGGTACCATAGGATATGCTACATAGTCCTTAGAGATTGAAGGTGAACAACAGAGGAGAAGCTGCAAAACATGCAGGAAATCAAGGAAATTGTGGGAAGAGATGGCCAGCAGACAGGCAGCACTCAAAACATGAAATTCGATTTTTTTCAAGTAAGCTTATATTGGATCATCAAAAATATTGCTCATCTTGTTGTTACAACGCTGATGTTATGAAGTGAAAATGTATGCTGTCACCATAAATTTCCTTTAACCTCCCTGGCGGTATTCCCGAGTGTGGCTCGGGGTGAATTTTTAGTACCAAAAGCAGTAACCCCGAGACACACTCGGGATTGCACCGCAGGATCCAGGCAAAGTTACTTACCTTGGCCCCCAGGATCCTGCGATGTCCCCCCACTGTGTGTGCGAGCTGTCTCCTGCCGGGCTCTGTTCCCTGCGAGCGTCGCAGCACATCTCCAAATTCAAAAAGCTAAAAACACAAAATACATACAGTACACTGTAATCTTACAGATTACATTACTGTATCAGATTATTTCACATCCCTTTTGTCCCTAATGCTTTGTCCAGTGCCCTGCATGCAGTTTTACATTATATATACTTTTCTTTCTGCCTGGAAACTGGATATTGTCCAGAGAAACCAAAAAGTGTCCCTTTACGTCAAGAGCGGTTTTAGACCAGCTAGAAAACAGCGATAATAAATTAGAATCACTTTGCATTTGTGGGGAAATTTGTCATCAAACACAGAAAGTAATGACAGCGACAATTCTGCAACTGAGCAAATTTCAATGTTTTTGATTTGATTACATTATTGAATACATTTTATTATTATTATATTATTATTATTTGTTATAATTATTTATAGTTATTTATTATATTATAATTTATGATTTTGTGTTTCAAACTTTATAATACCCGGGATGTCTACTAGACTCTTGTTTGGACAGATTGTTAGTGAGTTATTCCTAAGAATTACAGGCCTACAATATAAAACGCCAAATTTCTATGCAAAACAATGTACCGCTTTGAGCATCAAAAATCTGACATAATCATACCGCCAGGGAAGTTAAAGTGGGAGTAAACTCCCTTGGCTGATTTTTACCTATAGGTAAGCCAATAATAAGGCTTACTTATAGGTACAGTATATATCTCCTAAATATGCACCGTTTAAGAGATATTTACTTGTGAAGCTGCCGGTGACATCACTGGTGCATGTGCTCTGAAGGAATGGCATACCCGCGCCATTCCTTCAGAGCTCTGTGCCGTGAACAGCCGCTCATCGCGGCTCATCCATCCAAAGGACCGGAGCCTGCAAACCCAGAAGGAAGATCGAGTGAAGATGGAAGCCATGTTAGCAGTCACAACTCAGCGCTGGAAGGCTTTGTTTTAGGGTAAATTTCATGTAATGTGCTAGTATGCGTTGCATGCTAGCACATTATAACATTGCATTGCAAGAGGAAAGAATTTTTTTCCCTAAAGAGTTTACTACCTCTTTAACTTTTCTGGGTTTTTTTTAAGACTATGGGGTTAATTTACTAAAACTGGAGAGTGCAAAATCTGGTGCAGTTGTGCATGGTAGCCAATCAGCTTCTAACTTTAGCTTGTTTACTTAAAGTGGTTGTAAAGTCAGAAGGTTTTTTTATCTTAATGAAATATATGCATTAAGTTAAACAGCCTTCTGTGTGTAGCAGCCCCCCTCAGCCCCCCTAATACTTACCCGAGCCCCATCTCTGTCCATGAATGCCTCAGCTGTCTGGGGCTCTCTCTCCTGATTGGCTGAGACACAGCAACGGCACCATTGGCTCCCACTGCTGTCAATCAAACTCAATTAGCCAATCATGAGAGAGAGGGGGCAGGGCTGAAAGGCAGCTTTGTGTCTGAATGGACACAGGGAGCTGCAGCTCGGCTCAGCTGCCATAGTAAGCTGCTTGCTGTGGGGGCACTCAAAAGGAGGGAGGGGCCAGGAGCTCCAGCCAGGGACCTGAGAAGAGGAGGATCTGGGCTGCCCTGTGCAAAACCAACTGCACAGTGCAGATAAGTATAACATGTTTGTTATTTTAATAGAAAGAAAAAACAGACTTTACAATCACTTTAAGTTTTGACAAAAAAAACCTGGAAGCTGATTGCTTTCTATGCACAGCTGCACCAGATTTTGTGGGCTCCAGTTTTAGTAAATCAACCCCTATGTTCTCTTAGGATTGAATATTAGGGAATGTTACATTTGCCCTGCGAAAGGCAACAATGACATTGTACATATTACAAACATGGGATTATCTGTGATTTATGTGCTAATGCTAATAATGCTTGTAAATAGACTGCCCAAATTTTTAGTCATTCATGCGTTTTGTTTTTTTTAACTGATCTAAATACAGTCCATTGTTTTAAATGGGCCTGTACACACAGGCACGTTCACTTGCACTGTGCATAGATAAAGAAAAATACAAAAGCCTGTGTTAGTGGTCACACATATATGCAAAGTTAAACTTATCTCTGACTCATTAGCATCACCTCATGAGTCCTATGAAGATAAGGAAGGTGTTAAAATTTGCTTGAGAAAATCCTTGTTTACATCTGATAAGACATACACTGGCTACTCCTTCCCACATCAGCGTTTTCCTTAATTAAATCTTCAACTTCTTTTGTAATTTGTTTAAACTCATATTGATTCTGTAGTGTTATCCTATCCAACCCGTTGAAACATAAAATGAAAAAAGTGGATATAAAATAAAAAAAAAAAAATTTTAAATATCCTTGTAATTCTGACATTCTGGGGTTGATTTACGAAAGGCAAATAGACTGTGTACTTTGCAAAGTGCAGTTGCTCCAGAGCTTAGTAAATGAAGTAAAGCTTCGCTTTGCAAAGAATACCCAATCACATGCAAGGAAAATTTAAAAAACAGCATTTTTGCCTGCACATAATTGGATGATGGAGGTCAGCAGAGCTTCTGCTAATTTACTAAGTTCTGGAGCAACTGCACTTGCAGAGTGCAACTACACTATGCAAAGTGCACAGTCTATTTTTCCTTTAGTAAATGTCTGCCTGACACTGGAGGGAGGCATCCAAATACCCATAGACTTATGAGTACAGGCCTGAGTGAAGAAGCCCAGTGACTGTTGTTGCTGTTAACCCCTGGTGCACTAATACTAAGGCCTGCTTGGCCTGGAACATTGTTTATGGTGTCACAATGATGTTCATTCCCTGTCCTACTGCTGAAGGGATTGTTCTAGGAAGCAGCCGCAAAAAGAAGAGTGCCCTCTCATTACTATTCAGTGTTTTGGAGTATTCCACAGCTCCCCTAACCCCAATCCAAGTTACTCAGCAATAAATCTTGAAAAAAGGCAACCCCTAGACTGTTTACTGAGCCAGAGATGTGAGTTTTGCTGTTTGTGTGGCTGCCGTGACACTGGTGGAAAAAGAACCTGAGACAACTCAGCGGCCCCTTCGTGGGTTAGTGCTATGTACTATGTAATATGTACTATATTCCTGCATTTGTTATTTTGCAAAGCCAATATACTTGTGTGGTTTAGCCAATTCTTTTCTGCATATTAGATGTTTGTGGACCACGCAACCGGGGAGGCAGGGAGGCTTCCTTTGCCTACATACTGTGTGCTAAAAGTTGTCCCTATTTATCATTCTAGAAAGTTGGAAGATATGAAGCTGTCACCAGAACAAGTGATCCAACTGGAAGATTTCCCCTATATTCCTGTTCTGGTGAGAGCGCAAAAGTTTGTATTTTCCATTTTAGTCCCGATCACCAGGACAAACAGATGACAAAGAACTCCCTATCTGGGACACAAACAGCATTAAAAACACAGCAGCTGTTCTAACCACTTACTGTATAAATATTTTAAAGAATGTTTTGCCATTAGATACACTTTACCATAATATTTTATACAGAGCACCACTGTCCCTTGTTTCTTACATATTACAACCATTGCACATGTCATTATCCCACTTGATTGTCCCATTTCCAGGAATGATGTCTTCCATGCTCACACTATTATAGTATTATAGTAACCCGGTGGGTCCAATGTAGATCTGAGCTCCTGCAAATCAGCCGGATGTTGTGTGTTAAAATAAAAAGGAACTATTAAACGCAACAGAATAACACTGCAGCTGGCTAAACATTAACTAAAGCAGTGCGGAAACAACAGAAGAATATCCTTTTCTTCTCTGCCCAACAATACAGAACAAAGCCGTTCCCATCATCAAATAAGATAGAAATTACTGAGCAGTTCGCTGTAGGAAAATATTGGTAAATGTCATAGCCATATTCCAAGGGGGTAGGGATGTGCTTAAAATGCACGGCTGACCGCTTCATGCCATAAGTGTGAATACCAGATGGCAGTGAACTGGCATGAAAGGCACAAATATAGCAATGCAGAAAAAGTATTATTATTCCTGGGGGGGGGGGCATTAACCATTTCTCTTTCAGTGAATTAAAGTAGATGTAAACCCAGTCACTTAAAGCAATAATAAACAATATCCTTATGCTGGCCATACACTATATGAAAAATCGGCCGAACCAGTTTTCGAAAAACGAACATTCGGTCGTGAGGGCAAAGGATAGTGCCATCATGTATTGACCGATAAATCGTTCAGTGAACATAAATGAATGCATTTTTTGTTCATTTTTTTAAATATACCTAGTGCAAACAGTTCGGACAGGAAACACATTAACCTTTCAATTTATCGTTCGTTCGGCAGAAAATTTCCAAACTTGTCCTTCGGTTTTTCGGCTCAAAAATGTCCCAACAATTATTGATTTTGTGCCCATTAACTGGCCAAAAAAAAACTAACTGTCTAAATCAGTGGTCATCAACCCTGTCCTCAGGGCCCACTAACAGGCCAGGTTTGCAAGATAACTGAAATACATCACAGGTGATATAATTTGCTTCTCAGTGATTGCAGTATTCTAGTCTGCATCTCCCCAAGATAATACATAAAACCTGGCCTCTTCAAAAAGAATCCATACACACCAATTAATTATTGACCCTGTAATATATTTTTCATCAAGTTGTTGGTTACTGTGTTTTTCTGCCTCCCAGACCTCTCTCTTTCTCCCATCACTTCCCTTTGTTTGGAACAAGCAGTGCATATTAGTTATGGTCATGTACACTGCTCTATAGACACTACAAATCCCATAATCCATCTTGGAAGGAAGAATGAGCGTGGCTGTTTTCCTACATACAGTAGGACCATGGAGAAGGAACGTAGCCACCCTCTAAGATGGTGATGGTGAACCTTGGCACCCCAGATGTTTTGGAACTACATTTCCCATAATGCTCAACTACACTGCAGAGTGCATGAGCATCATGGGAAATGTAGTTCCAAAACATCTGGGGTGCCAAGGTTGATTTGCTAAAACTGGAGAGTGCAAAATCAGGTGTAGCGCTGCATAGAAAGAAATCAGCTTCCATTTTTTTCTCAAAGCTTAATTGGACAAGCTGAAGTTAGAAGCTGATTGGCTACCCTGCACTGCTGCACCAGATTTTGCAAGCTCCAATTCTAGTAAATCAACCCCTGTCTTCCAATTGTTGTTACTCTGTCACACACTCTCTCGATAGACCTCATTCTGCTGTTTTTATCATCAGGAGATCCTCCAGAAATGGCTTGCAGCAGTTGCTGGATTGCATGTATTTAGGCCACACTATACTGATTTTTTTACTTTTATGTGGGCTTAGGTTGATTGAATTTCTTACTGTCTTTTTAAAGTTCCCAAAGCCTCTCATGGGAAAAAATCCCTGCCTCCTTTTTATGAGGTCATTGTCAAGGTATAATTTGCTGGAGCCTCCAATTTTTTGTGTATTCTTCATTATGGATGTAGTATTAACTGGTTCTTCCCTAAAAGTTAACTGGTTCTTCCCTAAAAGTACAGAGGTTGCCCATCCCCACAAGCACCAGTCCATTCACACCGGCTCCAGTAATTACTCAAGTAATATATTTTTGATACTTATTGCTTGAAGAAACTTGAACAGGAGACGGGTTAGGGCATGGGATACTCCAAAGCAATTAGCACTTAGCATCTAGAGGACAATGTTCTTCTTAAGTACATGTGAACGTTGGACAGACAAAACCTCCACAGCTGAAGACCAGAGGTAAATTTATAAACAGGCCTCACAGCTGGGGATTTTCAGGCAAGTTCCTTTGGCATCCTATGCACAACTACTAGTAGCCAATGTTATTTCCAAAACACTACACAGTCACAAGGATCAATTAAGGGTCTTTACTCCCAAAGACAGCTTCCATCTTCCAGCTTCCTGTGGACACAGTCCAGTGAGTGAGACTTGTGGTGAGGTTGTGCTATCAACTTCTAGGCAGATCCAGTCAGGCCCTCAGCCCTGAGATCACTAAGGCCTCAAGAACAGCTGCACCGTCCATGGGCTGCCTGGGGGAACCCTGCTCTCCAGTTTCTCACACTATTTATCCACACACTGGCCCCCTTCTGGAAACTTCCTCCTCCAGGGATTGTCCGGAACCTGATAAATATTTAAGCTGGGTGATTTGAATCTCCTACCTATGCTCTTGAAGCGTCTTCCAAAGGAAGGGGAAAGCAATCAAACTCCCAGCCTGTGAGACCCCGAACAGGCCAAACTAAACAATTACTGCTCCTTTTATTACAAGGAAGCCAAATTTGCCTAACACTTAAGAGGGTGCTACATGGAGAATCCTCAGTAAAGAGTGCATATAATTTGGAATTGAGGATTCTGTTGGACATATCTTGCTCCTGGGCCTACAGCAGATAAAATAAGCCAGAATGCAATTTAACAGAAGCTTTGGTTGAAATTTACCATAAAAAATGCTTCTGCAGCTTGAACCAGTTGGTGACCAGAGGGCTGTGGGAAGCAGATTCTTGCATCAGCGTGTGTTGGCACTGACAATCACAGACATCTATAAAATACTTGCTCTTTCATAAGCATTAAAATGATCTTCAGAATTGTTTGATAATTTAAAAGTATTGTCGTTATGTTAAGAATACATGCATAAAGGCTCTGTGATTGTAGTATTGAATGGACAAGAATTCTGTATACATTTGGAAATGACTCCACAGACTATTGTCCTTTAGTAGGAGGTGCGTCACCTACTGCACATGAACGACAAAAGACACAGCTATGTTATGTTTTCATAGAATTACTTTCTTTGTCTATCATGATACATTTACAGTCTTAAACATACACTGAATGTGGTCCTGGAACTGCCAACATGGCAATGGAATCTTTGTAATGTCTTGTTTAGCTAAGGCTGTGACTTGAACACATGGTTTAATCCAAATATATATTAAAGTGCCTCTAAAATCAGTACATTTATTTTGGATGCTGCTAATTTAATAGCCATAATTTGTCAGTTTTGTTTGCAGTTTTACAAGTCCATGTGAAAAAAAAATGTAGTGTATTTTTTTAAATGAAAATATTTTTTAGCAAATATCACGCCAGCACACAATTTTATTAGTTAGGTTCTCTGCATTATGAATATACGGTATATATTTAAGGGTTCTAAATTTATACGGTATATTCATAATGCAGAGAACCCAACTAATAAAATTGTGTGCTGGCGTGATATTTGCTAAAAAATATTTCATTAAAAAAAATACACTACATTTTTTTTTTTTATGTCTACCTGAAGTTCCGCTTTAACCCTTTTGTATTAAAAAGGTTAAAGCGGAACTTCAGGTAGACGTAAAGGCAAAACTAATGTAACTCTACAGTCATAAAACATCCTTAGGCCCCATTCACACTATGATGCATGACAGCAGGCAGCATGCATACGTGCTTTCTTTTTGCGCATTGCTGCACTACCCGCATATCACACCCTGTTTGTTTCAATAAGCAGCCCTACATATGACAAATAAAGCAAAGTAGCACATGCACCTTTTGGGCTTTGTTGTGTGGAAAAATAAGTCTGCTTGCTGTGTTTTGGATGCCAATAACTGCCATGCAATTAATAACACTACAAACGTGACGCATATTTTTGAACAAAACGGCATAGTGTTAATGCAGTGTAAATTTATATTTTTAATACAAGTAGTGTACATATCTGAATTGCATTTGGTATCAGCCACCGTAAGGCATGGCTCAGGCTGAAAAAGGGAGAAGTCACACAAGGAGCAAAATAGTTATGCTGCAGTGCAAGAAACATGCTGATAGGTGGAAAAGCAAAGTGAAAAAAAAAACAGTATGCTATGGGAGGGACAAGACCTCTAAGTGTTAGTGAACTGCGGCAGGTCACCTTCCCTTCTAGACCAAACTGTGTTGTTTAGCAGAGCTGTGGTAAAATTCAACTGGATGAACAGAATTGCACCTCATATAGCTCTCATTTATGTATTTTATCTGTGTATTTAGTTTTTTGCCTGGAGTTCAGCTTTAACGTTGACATCTGACCCTAAGACCCCTTTCACATTGCTGCGCTGCTAAAACAGCCCTAAGGCACAGCTCGTTTTTGCGGTGCCCTAGCTGTACTTTAGTGGCGCTTTTGCTGCACTTTTCGCCCACTAGCTGGTTGTTTTTTACCCAAAAAAGGTAAAAAGTCCAGTTTTGCAGCGCTTTCAAAGCGCTTTTAAGGTGATTTGGAAGAGCTGGCCATTCATTGCAATGGGCAGGGGCATTTTGGGAACACTAAATACAGCACTCCAAAGCCACCCCAAAGATGCTGCCTGCAGGACTTTTTCTAACGTCCCGCAAGCACACCACCCGAGTGTGAAAGCACCCATTGCTCAGAATGGGAGGCAGTTTTCAGGTGCTTTTTAGAGGCTATTTCAAGCACTGAAAACTGTGTGAAAGGGGTGTTAAGGATAAAGGATAACGAAAACCAACAACACAAAAATAATATGTTGCAGGGTGCCAATCCATAGATGTGGTGAAAGCGGGTTTTTTATTTCCTTTATTTTCGTGTTTATCAACACATGGGGCCAGGGGGTAGTAAAACCAGGCAGTCAAGCAGCTCTTTTACTGCCCACTAAGTGCCCACCTGAACACAGACTAGCAGCCGCTCAGGGCTGTACGCATGAGCTGTGCTTCATGACAACATCAAAAATGAAACAACATGTCTACTAACAAAACCAATGCAAGTTTATGGGGAAGTGCAAGAACCACTGCGTGACCATGTGCAATGGTGGTGGTCCGTCTTTTACAGGTATACATTAGGTAGTAAGGAGGTAACTTATCGACAGCCAGTTTGGTGGGAATTTTATCAGCCCATCACAATGGGGTACCTTCAGCTGATTTAAAACAGATGTGCTGTTGGCCATTCTTCCAAGGGTTTCCACTATGCCTGGCTTTCCTGCAGTGCTCACTGTCTCCTATCCATTTTCAGAATCTGATTCCTCACATAGGACCTTCTGACCACCTATTATTGTGCAAGATTTCACACATGACATAGAGATGCTCCCTTCCCAGACAGGGTCATATACACTCACTGGCCACTTTATTAGGTACACTTGTCCAATTGCGTGATGCTATCATGTCCATGTGGACCAAAATCTCCTTGTTGGATCCATGCTATGAAGAATTAAGGCAGTTCCGAAGGCAAAAGGGGGCCCAACACGGTGCTAGCAAGGTGTACCTAATAAAGTGACCGGTGAGTGTATATCACCACTCAATAAGGGGAAACTGTAACACGCATTCCTACATATACTACATCTACAGAAATATATGAATATTCATGTCCCAGGGATTTAACATTTACTTTACTGCTAGTTAAATAGAAACAAAGGAGGGTGTGTGAGGTGTGTGCGCTAACTCCAGTAGCCAGGAAATTTTTCAACCAGAAAGTAAATGATTTGCATTAAAAGTACAGAAGCTGTCATTGTGACTGCAGAGAGGACCTCCTCCCAGAAAGACGCCTGTGTCTGCACTTTGCATCTGTGGTGTAATGTGTGCTCAGGGTGGAATATTGACTGTGCTGTTATAGAAGATCACTTAAACATAGACAGAGGATAAGCCACACACAGCATGCAGAGCAGATTGACATTGTAGCATCAATAGTGCATCCATGGAAATACATAGTCTCTAATATTAATCCATGGAAACACATAGTTATTGATTTCCCATTTCAATTTGCAAGAGAAATTTCTCAAGAGCTGAATGAGCTGACTCTCTAATGACTTCCAGCATATGATCAGGTGGAAGCAAAAATGCTGTCTTTTTATTTTCCGTGCACGTGATTGTGTAGCCTTGAAGGGTAAAATTTCACCACATTTATTAAGCTCTGGGGAAAAATCTCTTGCAAAGTGCAACTTCTCTTGCAAAGTAAAGACCTGTATGTGATTTAGTAAATCAACCTCATGGCCCCTAATAATATTAATGCATGGAAACACAGACCATGGAATTCATAAAGACTGGCGTAGACAGATTTTGCGAAAGGGTCTCACATGTGTTCTAAAAGCGAAGCAGCATGTGCCAAATTCATCTGCCTGTCTAGAACCCGTACTTTGCTGATTAAACAGCATGATTATTGCACAGGTGTGCCTTAGGCTGGCCATAATAAAAGGCCATTCTAAAATGTGCAGTTTTACTGTATTGGGGGGGGTCCGGGGGGTCCGAAAAACAGTCAGTATCTTGTGTGATTACCATTTGCCTCACACAGTGCAGCACATCTCCTTCGCATAGAGTTGATCAGGTTGTTGATTGTGACCAGACGCCTGACTGGCCACAGCCGACTGACCTTGCAGTTTAGTATAATTAGTGTAATTTGTTTTTGAAATTCTTAATGTCCACCAGAGCTGTTGCTCTTGAATTGAATGTTCATTTCTCTGCCATAAGCCGTCTCCAAAGGCATTTCAGAGAATTTGGCAGTACACCCAACCGGCCTCACAACCGCAGACCACGTGTAACTACACCAGCCCAGGACCTCCACATCCAGCATCTTCACCTCCAAGATCGTCTGAGACCAGCCACCAGGACAGCTGCTGCAACAATTGGTTCACATAACCAAGGAATTTCTACACAAACTGTCAGAAACCATTTCAGGGAAGCTCACCTGCATGCTTGTTGCCCTCATCGGGGTCTCAACCTGACTGCAATTTGTCGTCGTTACCAACATGAGTGGACAAATGCTCACATTCTATGGTGTCTGGCACTTTGGAGAGGTGTTGTCTTCATGGATGAATCCCGGTTTTCACTGTACAGGGCAGATGGCAGACAGTGTTTATGGCATCGTGTGGGTGAGCGGGTTGCTGATGTTAATGCTGTGGATCGACTAGCCCATGGTGGCAGCGGGGTTATGCTATGGGCAGGAGTATGCTATGGACAAGGAACACAGGTGCATTTTATTGATGGCATTTTGAATGCACAGAGATACCGTGATGAAATCCTGAGGCCCATTGTTGTGCCATTCATCCACAACCATCACCTTGTGTTGCAGCATGATAATACAAGGCCCCATGTTGCAAGGATCTGTACACATTTCCTGGAAGCTGAAAACATCCCAGTTCTTGCATGGCCAGCATACTCACCGAACATGTCACCCAATGAGCATGTTTGGGATGCTCTGGATCGGTGTATACGATAGCGTGTTCCAGTTCCTGCCAATATCCAGCAACTTCGCACAGCCATTGAAGAGGAATGGACCAACATTCCACAGGCCACAATCAACAACCTGATTAACTCTATGTGAAGGAGATGTGCTGCATTGTATGAGGCAAATGGTGGTCACACCAGATACTGATTGGTTTTCAGAACCCCCAATACAGTAAAACTGCACATTTTAGAATGTCCTTTTATTGTGGCCAGCCTAAGGCACACCTGTGCAATAATCATGCTGTCTAATCAGCATCTTGATATGCCACACCTGTGAGGTGGATGGATTATCTCGGCAAAGAAGAAGTGCTCACTAACACAGATTTAGACAGATTTGTGAACAACATTTGAGAGAAATAGGCCTTTTGTGTACGTAGAGAAAGTCGTAGATCTTTAAGTTCAGCTCATGATAAATAGGGACAAACACAAAAGCGTTGCATTTATAATTTTGCTCAGTGTTATTATAGTGGCAACAATTTACATATATAATGTACATTCACATCAGTCCCTGCCCTCAAGGATCTTACAATCTAGGGTCCCTAACTCACATTTATACATGCACATCCTAGTGCCAATTTAGACAGGAGCCAATTAATCTACCAACATGTCTTTGGAGTGTGGGAGGAAACCCACACTGGCAAAGGGAGAACATGCAAACTCCAGGCAGGTAGTGCCGTGGTTGGGATGCAAACCAACAACCCTAGGGCTGCCAGGTGGATGTGCTATCCACTTAGTTACTGCGCTGTCCTATTTGGAGTCAGATTTAAAGATTTTTGGTATAACATTTAGCTGACTGAATGTCTGTTTCAGTGACTTAATCTGGGCTTTCAAAAGCTAGATATTACATTGCAATGTTTTATGAAATTGTCTTCCAAATGTATTTTCTCACTCCACAACTTCTTAATGTAGCTTTTCCCCCTTAACAGAAATACATCACTACAAACACTTCTACTTTCCGACAACTTGACCTGCAGCGTGGTTTAATATATAGACAATGAACAGGCTCCAAGCAACCATTTCCATCTGGAGGTGACACTTGCTGGAGTTAATTTACTAAAGGCAAATAGACTGTGCACTTTGCAAGTGTAGTTGCACTCTGCAAAGGAATTTGCTCCAGAGCTTAATAAATGAGACAAAGCTTCACAATTACATGCAAGGAAAATACAAAACACAGCATTTTTGCTTGCACATGATTGGATTATGGGAGTCAGCAGAGCTTCCCCTCATTTTCTAAGCTCTGGAGAAAATTCCCTTGCAGAGCGCAACTGCACTTACAAAATGCCCAGTCTATTTGCCATTAGTAAATCAACCCTATTGAGTTCTAATACCTTTGAAAGAACTCAGAGTAGTCCCCTGAGCTGTTATGTCACTTATTTACAGGGTCCTTGTAGACATGGTCAGTTTGGAGCTTCTACATATATACATGGAAAAAATAGAATGTATTTTAGTCAAATACATTCTACTGACCAAATTATTAAATCTAATGCAGAAGCTTACTGTGGTTCAAAGTACAGAAAAGATTTAGAATGCCTAGTCAGGTAGTCCAAAGCCCTACAGCTTTACACCGGATTATCGCACGGTTTCTAGAGGCACATTGGAGGAATTAAGGAATTACGTCTTTGTATGTGGTAGAACTGAAACATTATTTATGTGTGTCCATCAAAACTTTCTTTTCTTAGTAATGGATAGTGTTGGAAAGGATTGGAACCCCTATCAGGTTCTTCACGCTAGCTGAGTCTCTGTTGGGTCACTGAGAGATTTGCTCTCACATCCTGTAACTGCTGACAAAGTTCTACCAAAAGAACTCTCCAACACCCAGAAATAAAAATGGAATACTTTGTCTTCAGTATAATAGGCTAAGGCTAGAAACCTTGTAAAATGATTATATCTGTATTTGTTCCTGTTGCAGATTGTCTGGTGAGATCATTGTCAGCATAACAGAAAGAAGAGGAATATCTCTCTAGTGGAGCTCTAAATAGTGGAAAATCCCAACAGGAGTGCTCATCCTACTCCACTCTGTCCAAAATGATATAAAAAAGTTCTTGGATCTAAACCCAAGATTAAAGATGTTATATATTGCAGCTTACCAGTCCTTAGATGTGGTGGCTGCATTTGTTTTCCTTTATTTTCACCTGGTGGTCCTGCCTTCCTGTTCTACAGTGACAACACATATTCATTGTATTGTATTTTTTGAGGTCACCTTTAGTAGAGGAAAAGGATAACAGTGCCCCTCTCCCTCTCCTTATCTCCATAAGGCTCAGTTTACATATATGCAGCACCGATTTCTCTGCAGAGTCCGGTGCGCTTTCCATTCACCGGTTTAGGTGCAATTCAGGTGCGAATTTGACACTGAAATCACACCTGAATCAGACTGAAAAATGCACAGGACCCTTTTAAAATTCACACCGCAATCAGCCGGCATATATGTGAATCGCCTCCATTGAAAGCTGGTCAGGTTCACATGTGATGCAGTTCAAAACTTATCCGATTCACATATATGTGAACCGAGACTTACATAGGTGCTTAGTAGCTTACAGGAAAACTGTAATAACTGATAACAGTGCAGGAGAGACAGACTATACAGGAAGTGGTCAGCTCACTTTTACTAATGGCAACCTTATAGCTCATATCCTTGGCACTGGAAAACCATGAACATTTTTGGGTTGGCTAAAAACAGCCCAATTATTGCAAGTGATACTTAAGCATATTTATCAATAGGGCAATTTAAAACACTTTCAATTGTTAGAGATATCACTTATAGCACATGAAATATTTACCAATTTGCTGGTAAATGGTAAAGTGTTTAAAAAGTGTTTATAAAGTGGCTATAAAGGTAAAAATTATTTTTAACCTTAATTCATTTTCTGCATCAAAGTGGTTATAAACCCTTACATATACCCAGTAAAGTGACTGATCTCAGGTTATACACAGAGATGAAACAAATCCACCTACATAAGTTGTACCCGTTTATCTGCAGTCTTCTCTACAGCCGTTTAAAGTCAGAAGTTATAAAGCTTCTATGAGCTGTCAGAAAAAGAGAGCAGAGAGCTAAAGTTACACTCTGCACAGTTCAATGAGGAGAGCTCTGAGAGCTGATTGGAGGGAAGGGATACACATCCCTTCACACAGCATGCAGGAACAGAGCTGAGGTTGCCAATCAACTGGAGGTCCCTCCCCTGTCACCTTTTTTCTCTTGGTGTCAGGAAAACTTGTCAGAAGTGAGTCATGCTGATAGCAGAGGAACAAAGCAGCAGACAGAATTGGCACTTAGTGCTCCTAATTAAGACAAGTACACACTAGAGGGATATTCTTTGTTCATATTTCATGTATAAGGTTTACAACCACTTTACGGTAAAAACCTTTCAAAAGTTGTTCCCCCCCAGCCCCCTCCATAAAGTGTAAGTCCACTCTAACACTAAAATCCCTGCATCTACAGACATCCAGGATCTAACACTAACCTATCTAGCCCTATAAAGAAGAAATCAGTATATATACCTTTTTTGAAGCAGATCCGATCCAGTCTCCAGCGGCGGAAGCTCTGCAGAGGACACAGCTGACAACGGCTGTGAAATGAAAGAGAAGTTACATCACCCATAGACTTACTATGGGGCTTCCATTGTTGGCTGTGTCCTCGGCACCCGCCTTCACAGCGAAGCCGCGGCTGACAGCTCAGCGTGAGATCGGGTTGCATCAACTTCAAAAAAGGTATGCATACTGATTTCTTCTTTACAGGGTTAGATAGGTTAGTGTTAGATCATGGATGTCTGTAGATCAGGGTTTTAGTGTTAAAGTGGACTTCTACTTTACACACTTACCTGAGCCAAATCTCAATCCAGCCCTGACTATGGCATACGTGATGACGTCATAAGTAAGCTTCGCTCTACATGTTTTGTATTAGAACATGTCTTCAGGGGAGAGGAGTTTTTTTAACTCTAGCTAGCATTTTTTTTAACTTACAGCAACAGATATTTTTTATTTTGGAAAAAAGTTGTAAAGCTGAAGTTTAGGTATGATCTTTATTGTATAGTTACAATAGTCCAGCTTGGACCAGTTCAGAAAACAAATACAAACATTTCCGTGCTAAACCCTCCTCAACATAAGCAGCTGTATAAATATATGAATGATATTTTAAACGTGTATATGTAACATACAGCACTGCTCAAAAATAAATATATAAAAAATGTATAATTCAGACCATAACAAAAACATAACATCTTCCACAAGGTGATAAATGTGATAGTAAAACTTCAATGTGGTAAAGTGCCTGTGCTTCACTCGTGCAGGTAGTGACCTGGTGTGCTGCTCAATTCAAGTGTTAGCGGTCAGATTCTTAGTGCTTAGCCAAGCACTCTGTGAGCACTGCTCAATTGTTTTTAATATGATCTTATAAAGAAGTTGTTTTGTGCTATGAGCTTTTTTCTCTTTTTGTACTTCTTTGAATGGGACCTTCTTTTCATGAGTGTTATGAGGATCGTAGGAACCAAGGGATTGATTGCTGAGCAATGTTACCCTGTGCTGTTTGACCATTTTGTAACAAGAGGTCAATCAAATCCGGTGAGTGAGTTATACCACTCGTGTTCATCATGAAGGGTGTGAAGCAAAGGCATTTTATCACAGTGAAGATTTGCTTGCACATTTCACACCTTGTGGATGATGTTTGTTTAAACACTGCATGGTTTATGGCCTTATAATTGATTTATTATATACAGTTGGAATGATTCTGCAGAATTTAATATTTTTTTTTACCACATCGCTTGTTGGGTGGACTATTAATATATTGATTTGATGCACCTTTATTGATTTACATGGCATTTCTGTCATAAATTATTATTTTTTTTATATATTTATTGATGTATTAGTTTAATGCACTTCTTTTTAATTGCACAGAATTTTTTTTATAGTATGAATTATTTGTTTTTTATGTTTATTTTTGGGTAGAGCTGTATGTTGCACAGTTTGCTCCAATGTAAGTATGTATATTTCATACCTGATGATCCCTGTGTAGGCTGCAAATCACTGTAGTTGTTGCCCCTACTACAGTGACAGCAGCTGTCTCTAAGGTCCAGGACTAGGACCCTGGGGCTGCTTTGAGCTTTGGCTGCGGCCCCCAGGCCGTCAGCCCAGTGTTTTAAACCATCTGCTAATTTACAGGTAGCCCGTAAATTTCAGCCTAGTTTAGGGCTGCCCATAAATGCCTGTTGCAGGTAGCGGTGCTCCGTAAAAAACATGGCTTCGGGTCGATATGTCAACTGTGCATGCGCCGTTCCAGAGCTAGCCTGACTCGAAAAAGCCCGTACATGCGCAGTGACGTAACAGCGCCATGTAAGGCTGGCCTTAGTTTGTTACAGGAATAATAAAAAACAAGAGTGTATGCTAGTGATAGGTTGTAGAATAAATGTTTTTTTTTTTTTTTTTGCTTATAACTACATTTGAAGGCACCTTAAAGTATACTTAAGGTGTGCTAACATGGCATCTTAATCAATGTTAATGTATGTAATTTGGCACCCCTTAAATTACAAAGCTGTATTTTGAACCAGGGTCTTCAATGCTAGTCAAACCCGTGACTGACTGCCTTTTCTTCTCCTCTTTACTTTCCTTACTCATTTCTTTGACTTCTTATATGATACATAGTATTATTACACAACATGTTTGACATGTTTTAGCATTGTTTGAAATGAAAGTGAGCATGAAAGTAGATCTCTATCAACTAACTGATAAGCTTAGCACGCTGTGCTTTTAAATAATTATAGTTAGCAAATTGAAATAGGTGTTGGGCAGTAAGAAGAACATTACATCTTTCCTTGTGAATGTCTCCTTTTTTCTTTTCTCTGGTAAGAAAAAAAAGGCAACCATGAATTAGAATTTTCAGAAAATAGAAAATGTTCATCTTGACCTGTAAATGTCATACTAAATAACTTTGGGTAGAACAGTAGAACAAAGTTTAACTAGAATAGCTGAACTAAAATGTGTGTTGGTTAAAGCAGAACTTCACTTTCTCAATCAGCATTGACTATTTTTAATCCTTATGCTGCTAGTATTAGTAAATAAATAGGAAAGTATATCCTATTTACTTGTTTAAACTTTTTTTTTTTCAGTTACTTTCTGTTTTCCCAGGGATCAGGGATCCCATGAGTCTTCAGAAGGGGTTTTCTCCTGTCTACATGCTTGAGCTAGGGGCAGATTCCAGGAAATACTGTAAATGCTACATGAGTCATCTGCCCTTACCCAAGATGACCATGACCAGAAATGCTAGGGGGTGTTTTTCAAAGTAATTCATCAGCAAAATAAAACATGGAGACATGGATGGATGGGTGAATTTGCTTTGACTATAAAAATAAACTAAATAGCCTTTTTGGTTTGCGGTGTTCATATGCAGTGTAGTTCTGCTTTAAGTAATTTACATCCTTTATGTTCATTAATATGCTTCAAGACCCAGTCACATTGCAGCACATGTGAACCCTGATCAAGCATTCAGTAATGCTGTTTGTCCACCTGTATATCTCCTTTGGGCCACTTCTGCCAAGTAGAACTTTACAGTGATGGTCATTGCAGGTGAAAGCTTCAGCGTTTACTTTTTTGTACAATAGGACAAAGAAAAAAGTGTAAAGTGCAACAGCAGCACTGCTGATTGGATAAGGATGGCGCAGCAACAAAGTGATTAGTCTTCCATTTATTATCTCCGCCAATCAGCATGTTCACTGTCAGCACATTTGCGCTTTAGAAAAGCCTCGCTGGATCTTAGAACTGATTAATGTTCTCTTGTGCTGCTATACAGGATGCCTATATTAAAAAATCCGAAGAATTGGCTGGATTCAGATAGCCCAAACATTCGAGATTGGCTCTTTGGTATAAATGAAATATACAACATAGAGGGTTTGGATAGTGAGGGAATTGAGCTAGATGAGGGGGAGGTACGGGCGGATAAATGGGCTGTGTGGTGGAACTATAAAAGTTCTTGGAGCTATCTGGAGGAGGTTACAAGGAGGGACTGATGGGGAGGGGATTTCTGATAGCCCAGTATAACAGGAGTACCCTATTTAGCACTACGATGTCCATCTGCAGAAGGGGGCTGGGGAGGGGTAGAGGGGGGAGGAGGGGGGGTGTAAATGTAAGTGGGTATATAATGAAATGATTTTGTAAGAAGTGTTGATGTAGACACTCTGTTGGAGGAGAGCTATTTATTTTTTGTATTTGAAAATTTAAATAAATAAATAATAAAAAAAAAAAAATCCAGATACTTTCATTGTTTGGATTTAAAAATATATTTAACAATGTTTAATGAATATATAACTTTAATGTACTTTGAATGCTAGCTTAAAGTGATTGTAAGGGTTTGTTTTTTGTTTTTTTAAATAACAAACATATCATACTTACCTCCACTGTGCAGCTCGTTTTGCACAGAGTGACCCCGAACCTCGTCTTCTGGGGTCCCCGTCAGCTCTCGCGGCTCCTCCCCACATCAGGTAACCCCCTAGGAGAACCGCTCTTCTAAAGGGGGTTACCTTGCAGGCACGCTCCCAAGTCCAGCATTTGGCGTCCATAGCCACCGAATGTATGACTTGGCCCTGCCCCCCGGCGCCCGCGTCATTGTATTTGATTGACGGCAGCAGGAGCCAATGGCTGCGCTGCTATCAATCTATCCAATCAAGAGTCGGGAACCCCAGGCAGAGAGACAGCGCGTCCCCACCGGGTCAAGTCCCAGGGCTCAGGTAAGTAAAACAGGGGGACTGGGGGGGGCCAGTCACTACCATGTGTTTTTTTTTCACCTTAATGCATAGGATGCATTAAGGTGAAAAAACGCGAAGGTTTACAACCCCTTTAACTCATAAATTAAGTAGGTTATTTGGTAGTGTACAAAAAATTACATCTTTGGGTAGATGTACAAACATTTGGATTTGGGAAAAGAATATTCACAACAGCACTCCGCTTGAGATTCATGTATTGATCCACTTGCCTATTATTTCTGCCTTTCTCAGTTGAGGTTGAAAATATGTTCCAAAGGTCTTAGCCAACCACTAACATAAATGTTACAGACACTTAGGACCTTAGTCTTCAAACCAAGGAAATACAGTGTATATGCTTCACAATTCATATTTATGAAAAAAAAAAAAGATTCAGATTCCCAGAAAGAGAATTTGAAGTAGTCATGTGCAATACCATCCACACTTTATGATCCATGGGTATAAATCTTAGAGTAACCGGACTCTCCTTACTGATTCTGATATCACAAAGGGGAGTCAGGCATAATGAATATTTAATTGCACGGCCTGTAAGCTTCATGTAACAAGGGTGTTTTATGATGCATATGTACATAAATCTCACTTTTTCTGCTTTAGAGAGATATTCCAGTTCCTTTTTGGAGATCAGGCTGGACTTCACTGGATCCAGTAAAATTGGAGAGTGCAAAATCTGGCGAAGCTTTGCATAGAAACCAATCAGCTTCCAGTTTTTTTTTTATTTTTTCTCAAAGCTTAAATGAACAAGCTGAAGTTAGAAGCGGATTGGCTACCATGCACAGCTGCACCAGATTATGCACTCTTCACTTTTAGTAAATCAACAGATGTGTTCCTAATCCATTAAAGTTACCCTTTCATTGCTTTCAAAGCTCTTTCATTGTCCCTGCAATGAAAGAGCTTTTTTACTTACCTTCCCATTGGCTGGTGTCTCTTACCTCACCTCTGTTGCAGCACTGCAGTGTCTTTCAGTGTCTTCAGCATTTAACACTTCCTGTGTGCCTGGCTGCGCACCATGGTCACATCCTCAGACGCTTTACTGTGACACAGGGTTGAAGAAGGGAGACACATTGATTGATGGGAGACACAAACTGACACTCCCAGAAGACCAAAGAGTCTTATGGAGGCTGTAGCACTGGATCTGAGCTAAGTTAGAAAACATAAGCAACCCGAGGGGTGTATAAAAAAGCTCTACTATTTCATGGACCCTTGATCTCAATTTTCTTTTAACTTGATATGGTTACTTTTAAATATTGGAAAGTATAAATAAAACATAATGAAAAATGATAGAAGGAACAACATGCTCAGAGTCTGTCAAACTACCCATCACAAATTTTCTTATCCTAAATATCTGCAATAATACTTCACAGAATAACTGTTCAGTGTCTCCACAATTGATTTCGTACAGTTTATCATTACTGATTAAAGAAATTATATAAAAATTACAGCGCTATATGAATAAAGAATAGCAGCCAGCACTACAATCTAACAGAAATTGTGTGAATAAATAAAGTAAAAAAGTGCAGCGCTAAAAATTTAATATTGAATATTAGCATATCAACATTATATAGTGTACAGTGTGAATTGTCTTCCATGTATAGCCAAATGACAGAAACATCATCAACTGATTATAATTATTATTATTATTATTATACACAATTTATATAGTGCCAACAGTTTACGCAGTGCTTTACAATGTAGTGGGGGACAGCACAATTACAGTACAGTTCAATACAGAAGGGACAGGAGGGATTAGTGACAAAAGTAAAATAAAGTGCACTGTGCAAAAAATATTTCCATATATGAAACCTACATTAGTTGTATAGTCCCATTAGTGATTCAAACACCAATTTGTTCACACATATCTCATACCCCAGTTGAAGTCTTTATGGGTGAAACGCGCCGGGTTGATGAGTCCTTTTCATGTCGTTGCGCCCCTTGAATCCTTTATGCTTATATGATCACAAAGGGGATTTTTTATTGATGCACAACATCCTGCATTATATGTAAGCTTTCTACTTTTAACAAATCCGTAACCAAATGGTTTTTCCGTATGTGGAGGCTTTTTTTTTTTTTTGTGGATACTGTAATCTATAACCTAACAAGCGGTTCTTCTGTGGAGGAAAGTTTATCACTTTTGGATACCATCTTGGTGATTACCATCTTGATCCTTACCACTATACACTTGGTTGATGTTGCCATAAGTGGCTCAGCTGCGAAGGAGAAACTGCACCGTTTTCATCTTTGAATACCATCTCTGTGACCGCCAGCTAGATTTTGGATATTACATGCTTGGTTGATGCTGCCTTCTGGTAAGCGTATTTAATCTTCTCTCCTGGGTGGTGGATGCACACATCGTGGTGACTGCTTAAGTCAACACCCCTGGGTATCTCTTCACAAGCATATGTGAACAAATTGGTGTTTGAATCACTAATGGGACAATACAACTAAGGTCGGTTTGATATATGGAAATATTTTTTGCACAGTGCACTTTATTTTACTTTTGTCACTAATCAGTTGATGATGTTTAGGCCATTTGGTTGTACATGGAAGTCAACTATATTATGTTGATTTTTTTAATATTCAATATTCAATTTTTAGCGCTGCACTTTTTTATCATTACTGATTCAAGAGTTTATGTTGCATACAGCCATACTCTAAAATTAAGCTTCTTCCTCTCTAGATTTTGTGCCTGTAATTAAAGCGGTTGTATACCCACAAAAAAAACTGTAAGGCAAAGGCATAATGAGCTAGTATGCACCGCATACTAGCTCATTATGAAATACTTACCTTAGAACGAAGCGGCGGCAACGCATCCCGGTTACCGTCGAGGGAGCTGATATTTTCCTCTCTGCATTTCTTCAGGGTTCGAGGCTCCAGCGCTGTGAGTGGCGGGACCCGCAATGACGTCACTCCCGCGCATACGCATGAGAGTCTAATTTCCGGCAAGGAGCTCTGATTTTCCAGTGGCATCCACAGGACCTTCAGAGCTCATACGCTGCTGATGTCAGCGGCTGCATGCAAGGTGAATATCTCCAAAACCGTACAGGTTTAGGAGATATTTATTTAACCTACAGGTAAGCCTTATTATAGGCTTACCTGTAAGTAAAAATGTGCTAAAGGGGTATACAACCACTTTAAAGAGCTATGTAACCTTTGCTGTCAGTCCACACATTTAACTTCTGAAAAAAAAGGTTTCTTATTAAATCCCAAAAGCTCTAATCTAGCCTTCTGTCTTTCTGACAAATTCATTTTTACTGAACAGTAATTATTGGTTCTGCAAATGTTTTTTTTCTGGCAGTTCTACTTGTAGCTATTGAAGATTCAACTTTTATGTATATTTACACTTAACAAAAAACTCTTGTCCAAGCATGAATTCACTAAATAATAGGTGTGTTTCTAGTCAGTATTGTACAATACAGTAGATCAGCAGAACGTGGTAACAGGCTACTGAGAAAAGTAACAGCCTTCACCTCAAACTGCATGACTTCTGCTTTAACGAGAAAAGTGACAAAGAGCTACAAGGCAGGGGGTGGCCCTGGGCCTTTAAATGTAACCAGCAAAGAAAATCACTCTTTTTAAAGCACCACAATCCTAAATAAAGAACTGACTCACAAATAAAAATACAAACTCTATGAAAAAGTATAAGAAAACTTTAACCTATAAACTTAAAGACCATTTATGCAAAGTCTCCGATATTATTAGACCCTTCTCAAACATATAAATATGTTCCTCAAGTTAAAGCAAAAAAGTGAGCTCATGAAAGGTTAAAACAAGCCGTTATCAGAACAGCCTAAAATTATATAAAATACCAAGTAGATAGACATGCCCAAAGCTTGAATGAAGTGAATAAGCGAAGGGCATATATGACAGGGTGAAAGGAAAACCAGGCAGTAATGGGTTAAATTAGTGGTTAGGGTATGAAAAGTCAGGACTCTTACCTTATTGGCTGAGCAGACAGGGTGATTGTGAAGAGCAGGAGAGATAGTGGTTGGAGGGGAGAATTTAAGGGGTTTCACTTGTAGACTGGAAATTGTAGGAGGAACGTCCCTCCCTCTCACCCTGGTGATGTTGTTTTGACGTTTTTATGGCTGATGAGGGACGTTGGTGTTTGGGGTCCTTGACAAGGGTCTAAACATGGTGTCTATTGATAAAACGGTAGGACCCATCTCAGGTATGGAGTCCTCTGGTTGGTCTTGTTCAGTTTAGACTGACCAGGTAGTGTAAGGTGGTAGGGGTCTGTGGTCAGTTAGGATAGTCCTTGAGGGGATAGTCCTCGATAGTCCTCAAATCAGACTCCAAGTTGTGGGAGATCAAGGATCTGCAACCATTCTTTGATGTGGATTGTTTATGACTGTTTTATGTTTTCTGTTATTTATGGTTCTTGTTTAATAAAAGGCCGAACCAGGCATTTATCTCCAATGGGAATTTGGTGTCGTTATTTAAAGATAAGGGGGTGGTGATGGGTGCATATGTGTTATGTGAATACTAGTAAACAGGTGGGATCTATCCTAGTCAAGATCATGATTCAAAAAGACCCCCTAAACTACACTATACAATACAATAAATCAAGTGCAATTGTAGAAAGATGTAAAGCCTCCCCCTGTCATGTAATACACATATGATTTTAAAAAAATTATTAAAAGTATTTAAAAAAATGCTAAGGTTAACTACTACTAGCTATTCTAATGCCTTTATAAATTAAACCTTTACAGACACACAGATTGGTGTACTGTGATAAAATGCATTTGTTTGTTTTATTGCTTTATTTTGATATTTTTCTTTGACCCCAAAATGAATAATATTGCAGGTTATGCAATCTGCAATTTCCATAACCAGCTGCATTGCACTAGAGAGATAACAATGGGTTTGATTAATTTGTATGACCATTGCATGACTTTAGAGTTCCATTAAAGTAGAATTAACAGTAGAACATTTTAGAGAATTATAAACCCGTCAAGTTTTTTTTCAGGCATCTGTGTCCAACTGGGCAGCATTTCTTCTCACTTCCTGTACCAGAACTAGAACAGTAACTGAGAGGAAATTCCTCCAAGGTGAGGCAACCCCTGGTTGTCACGGGGGTCACCAGAACCAGTGTCCCTATCAGAAGTTTTACCCTCTATTGCTGTTCTGGGGTCAACCCAATATTTTGGATTTCCCTTTACAATCACTTTCAATGATAACTGTTAGCATGACAAAGAGAGGGTAAATCTCCCTAATTGGGGACACAGACAGCAAAAAAAAAAAAAAAAAAAAACCTCACAGGTCTTCTAATTCTTCTCCACTCTATTCAAAACCAGAAAATATATTGCCTTTAGTTATACTTTGACATTGTGTTCTATGTTCTGATAGTTAAACATGTTTCTCTTTCCAGGCATAACAGGTGGCTCCCATCTGTTAATCTTTAATGGGATACCAGGCAGGTAGGCTACAATTTAATTGTTTTCTGCTTATACTTTTCACACTGCTTTAGATCTCTTTAGTTTTATGAATGGAACATTTCATTTTCCTTTGCTTTCCTTTCCTTTTCTTGTCTTACCTTTTTTCCCTTTTTCCCATTTCTTATTTATCACTTGTTAAAATAATGCATCTAACCACTTGAATTTCCTAGAAACGTTTATTGCTGTCCTCTGTCTTTTTCCTACAAATGGACACTGAGACATGTTGTAATGTATGTGCTAAGCTGTACTTTCCTGTGGTCTCACATTTTAGTCAAATGCTTTGTAGAAGAATAATGCAACTTGGCACATTATTTGTGTTTCCTTAAGGTACTGAGACACCTTGCCCAGATGGGGTGCAATTGCTGTAGAATGCTGAACAGGTAAGATTGTACTTGTTATAAAATCTATCCTTTAAGCAGATCTCCAACATTGACCAATATACTGAAATAAAATATGGATGACTATATCACACATAATGAAAAATCATTTGCTAACAATACTTGGGGCACCAAACATTTTGGTACAGAGGATTTGGTGCATTGTCTTTTAACACTTTTTCAGGATAATTAGACATTGTTATTAAACCAAATATTGCAGCTTACAAATTCTTAGATGTGGTAGCTGAATTTGTTATTTGTTTTTTTTTAAAGGTTTTTCCCTTTATATTCACCTGGCATTTCAGCCACAAAGTCTATTTTTCTACTTCCTTTAACAGACCAAACTGTCCAGCAAAATTGGTAGTTAGCGGGCTGGGACAAACCATTAAAAACTGACAGGGGTGCTTTTATTCATTTACTGTATGCAAAACCTTTATTCCAAAAGGAAAAAAAGTTGTTGTAACTCCTTAAAAAAGTGTTACCAGAAATTTCATTTGTTCCACAGTCCATCTAAATTTGCTAGTGCATATTACACTACCCTCTCCCCAGGCTGACAATGATGCTGTCCAAAGGTGCCTCCATTGCTTCTCCAGTGGAGTGGAGACACCCCAAAACAGGAAGTGTGTTGCTGGTTGGATCACCAGATAAAAATAAAGAAAAAAGCCTAAAAAAAAAGAAAACAAATGCAGCCACCACATTTAAGACTGGTAAATTGCAATGTATAATACCATTTTGGCTTTAGATTTAGTACCACTATTATTTAATGCCCCGTACACACGGTCGGATTTTCCGATGGACAATGTCCGATCGGAGCGTGTTGTCGGAAATTCCGACCATGTGTGGGCTCCATCGGACATTTTCCATCGGATTTTCCGACACACAAAGTTGGAGAGCAGGAGATAAAATTTTCCGACAACAAAATCTGTTGTCGGAAATTCCGATCGTGTGTGCACAAATCCGACGGACAAAGTGCCACGCATGCTCAGAATAAATAAAGAGATGAAAGCTATTGGCCACTGCCCCGTTTATAGTCCAGACGTACGTGTTTTACGTCACCGCGTTTAGAACGATCGGATTTTCCGACAACTTTGTGCGACCGTGTGTAGACAAAACAAGTTTGAGCCAACATCCGTCGGAAAAAATCCTAGGATTTTGTTGTCGGAATGTCCGAACAAAGTCCAACCGTGTGTACGCCCTATTAGAGTTATTTGTTAGGTTTAAAGCCCATCTCAATTTTTTTTAAGAGTTGCCCACTCCCCTAACTCCCACCCAACAAACAATTAAAATAAAAACACCTTAGGATGTAAAAAATTTTGCTGTTACAGTCACCTAATTTTTTTCAGCCTCTGAATGTCCCTCTATGTTACCCTATGTAGTCATGCACACATAGGCATGTACAGGCATAGTAGAAGAGCATATAGAGGCTGAAAAAACGAATCACTTGCGCATTCAGGTGAGAAGTGTTTGAGCAGAAAAAAAGCATGTAAACATGCCTAAATGCTAGATGTATTTTGCGCTTCCAAAGGCCAGAATCAATTAATATTCTGGTCAGTGGAAAGAATGAATGCCTAAATGCACCTAAATGTGCATGCACAACATGGCTTTAGGCACTTTTTTTCCAGCTGACTTTTTCTTGACAGGAGCAAAGGCATTCAGAGGAGCTGGGCAAACACCCAGTGTGCACGAGGCCCATACCTTCCCTAATTCCATTCGTTTACTGTCCAGTCCTTGGACATCCTTAATTTGCAGGGGACAGTGCTTACTGACAGTATTACACGAGTGGTAATCACATGTCATTAGTACTGAGAGCTCAGATTGACATGCTGATATGCCAGGGGATTGGTCTAGGGCAGCCCAGTTCCACAGGAAGTGGACTGAATAAAGATGGTCTTAATTGAGCTTGGAAGAGTAGCTCCATTTAGTGGCAGAGCAGACTTTCTGCAAAGAAAAAGTTCTTCTCTAGCCCAGGGGTCTCCAAATGTTTTAAACAAAGGGCCTGTTTACTGCCCTTCATGGGGGTGGGAGTAGAAAATGTCCTAGGCCCAGCATCAGTGAGGGTAAACATGGCCTCGAGGCTGGTGGTCAGTAGAAGGAGTAGTGCCTCATATCATTGTGAAGAAAGGGCTGAATCCAGCCCTCGGGCCACAGTTTGGAGACCCTTGCTCTAGATTTTCTTTTTTGTGTGTGTGTGTGTGGGGGGGTATTCTGGGTTAGCTTTTGGGGTTAATAGGTTAGGTATGCAGATTAAGGGTTAAGTTAACCATATGCCGCCCGTCCGCCGCAATGTCCCCCAGGCACCCGCGATCGCTCCTGACAGAGCAGGAATGGGGATCTGTGTGTGTAAACACACAAATCCACGTTCTTTCAGGGGAGAGGAGGCAGATTGTGTGTTCCTAGTATATAGGAACACCGATTGGTCTCCTCCCCCAGTCAGTTCCATCCCCCCACAGTTAGAACACACCCTAGTGTTAACCCCTTCCCTGCCAGTCACATTTATACAGTAATCAGTGGCTATTTTTTTAGCTCTGATCGCTGTATAAATGTCAATGGTTTAAAAAAAGTGTCAAAAGTGTCCAATCTGTCCGCCGCAATGTCGCAGTCCCGATAAAAATCGCAGATCACCGCCATTACTAGTAAAAAATAATAATAATAAAAATGCCATAAATCAATAACCTATTTTGTAGGCACTATAACTTTTGCGCAAACCAATCAATATACGCTTATTGCGATTTTTTTACCAAAAATATGTAGAAAAATACATATTGGTATAAACTGAGGAAAACATTTTTTTTGTTTCTAATTTGGGGTATTTTTTATAGCTAAAAGTACAAAATATTGTGTTTTTTTAAAAATTGTTGCTCTTTTTTTGTTTATAGTGCAAAAAATAAAAACCACAGAAGTTATCAAATACCACCAAAAGAAAGCTCTATTTATGGGAAAAAAAAGGACATCAATTTTGTTTGCGTACTATGTTGCATGACCGCACAATTGTCAGTTAAAATAACGCAGTGCCATATCGCAAAAAATGGCCTGGTCAGGAAGGGGGTAAAACCTTCTGGGGCTGAAGTAGTTAAATGATTACGTTGAGCAGTTATAGGTTATGTTTAAGACTGTGTTTATGTTAAAGATTCAGTTTAAGGATTAGGTTAAGGCTTGAGGTCAGGATTCGCTTCAGAAATATATTTAAGGGTTCACTTTTAAGGAGTTAGGTTGTTAAGGGTGTATATGCTTTTTAGAAGCTCCTTGTCTTAAAAATCCCTCACCCAACTGGCGGAGTGGAAGAATATTATAATGCACCAAATGTCCTTTAAGCTCATCTAAAAATACTATGTTCATTATATGGCTGTCACAACATAATTAATACATTTTGCAAATTCAAGCAGAAAGACACAAGTCTGTGAAAATCTCCACCTAGTAATGATCTATAACTGCCTAACCAATCATTACTGAATTCAGAAAAAGCTAATTGAGCATATGTAATTTGGCAAATATACTATTTCTGAAGCGGAAAGTATTAGTAAAGTACAGAAATGTGCATTTTTATCTAAAGCATTATGAAACATGAGATGCAAAAGCAGTAAGACAACCAATCTTATTCTTAAACAAGTACTGTGTGTATAGTTTGTAAGTTTCTACCTATTAAACATAATCGGAATCGCGCTGGCAGATCTAAAATTAGCTGCTGGCAAAAAAACATTTAGATAGACTGTGTATTAAAATAGATACAAGTTGGCGAGCTTTACATGACACTTATGCAGCGTACACACGGGCAGACTTTTCGACCGGACTGATCCGATGGACTTTCGGAGAAACTCCGATAGACCTTCCCAACTAATGGACTTGCCTACACACGATCACACCAAAGTCCGACGGATTTGTACATGATGACGTACGACCGGACTAAAATAAGGAAGTTGATAGCCAGCAGCCAATAGCTGCCCTAGTGTCGGTTTTTGTCTGTCGGACTAGCATACAGACGAGCGGACTTTTCGATCGGACTTGAGTCCGTTGGAAAGATTTGAAACATGTTCCAAATCTAAAGTCCATCAGATTTTCGACCGAAAAAGTCTGCTGTAGGTCCGATGAAGCCCACACACGGTCAAATTGTCCGCCGGACTCGGTCCGTCGGACCAGTCCGGTCGAAAAGTCTGCTCGTGTGTACGCGGCCTTAGAGGCTCATAAAAGTGCAATAACAACTTTAGATGACAATAAAGAGAAAAAATAAAAATAAAGTGAAAGAATATAAAACAAGTATAATATTAAATATATCAGTTCCAAATTGTGTAAAGAAATCCACCACTGTGCTGATATAAATGCTGTGTTGATCCACTGCTTGTAATCCTCAGGTGCATCATCACCTCAAGTTAATGGGACTCTTACCGGAACCTTTGGACCCTATTACAGAGTCAAATAGGCATATAGATCACAATTTCATCCATGAAGGATCTATATAGAAGCCATTTATCGAAGATCCTGTGATATCCCCCAATCTCCATTGGAAATTGGGAGATATTACAGGATCTTCGGTAAATCAAGTAAAGTGAGGCAACCTGTATCTATGTTTCTACCTATATTTTGTTCACTATGGCAATGGCAACTTCTACTGCTCTGTATTTTCTACTGTTTAAATGCACTTTTGTGTTTTTCACTACATATCCTTAATTCTACAGTTTTCCATTGTATACAGTATGTCTGCAAAGTTTAACAGGTCCAAGAGCAAATGTCATTTATTTTAGTTGTCCACATGAAGAGAATATAAAAAAAATAACTTCATGTATACCTTTTTTTATTTTTAGTTATATGTTCAAGCCCCAAGAACCACACACAAATGGCTATGTGAATGAAGCCCACAATTATGAACGCGACCGCACCAAGTCACCCACCATAAAGATCAGTGAGCTAATAAATGATGGGCACAATGTAATTGACAGGTTCACTGGCTCGCAGGATCTGTACAGTGTGTCAGAAAAGATCAATGCCAAAAATGAAGTTGATTCCAGCAGCCCAGTAACAGTTTCCTCATACATGGTTTTAAATATTAACTTTGCTGGAGAAGTCAAAGAACAAGATGCCCATTATTCACAGTCTGATGACAACTTGCAGACCAAGACTTCTACACACAGCTTAGAGCAAAATGTTGACTTCAGCCTCAATTCAGATGAACCTGAATGTATTCAGCATGAGCTTTGTGGGCCAGTTCAGGAAAACATTTCCTTTACAGAAAGTGTAACACTTGAATCAGAAAGGAGCAAGCTTACATTAAATAGCCCAAATTCCATAAGCAACTGTTTAGGTCTGAATGAGCTTCCTGAAAGTGAAAACTTTGTACAAAGTGCTGATGCATATCCTCCTAATAAAGTTAGCCATGACTACAGTTCATCTACTGAGGACACAGAGGACACAGTTTATACCATGAGGTCAAATGAACCTTTTTTGATTTCCCAAATGATAGAGAGAAGTTCAGCCAGGGGTTCAAAGAAGGATTCAATCATTGCAAATGGGATCCACACAGAAGATGACTTGGATCCAGATGTTGCTGAGGCACTTGCAGCTTTGGCAGCTGCAATTGCTGGTGAAGAATTTGAAGGCATTTAAATTGCAAATCGAACATTCTCTTGTTGTATGGGTATGCACTTTCAGAGTTTTGTGAAGATTGCCTTAAACCACTTCTCAGGAGACATTGAATGTTGGCTGTCTTTTTGCAAAAAATACTAATATTTTCTAAATGAAGTAAAAAAGAGACAACAGAAAAATGTTTGATTGAAAGAAAAAAGTGTAAATTTATTTTTGAAAGCACTATTGATGCCTTGTTCAATATTTTAACTTATCAATGTCTTAATATGAAATATTGAAAACCGCTGGTTGGTAGACACAGTCCTCCTTTGATTTAATTTAAATTTATGAAGCTGATGTAATTATTTGATGTAATGATTTTAAATATGTCATTTACTTGCCCATTTGTATTGTGTAACAGTGTGTTGGGTCTGACAGACAAATTTTAATAGTTATTGGTTATATTTTTCCTTTTATTGCATTTTTTGAAATGCCATTAAATATATCCTTGTAAATAATATCTAATAATACAACCACTTAGTAGAAACCAGGGCTGGATTTTGGAGTTTTACCTTTAGAAAGCATAAATACCTGAGTATTGTGTGTACCTGAGTATTGGAAGTACCTGAGTATTGTGTGCACCCGAGTGTCAGGAGTACCTGTGTATTGTGAGTACCTGAGTGTTGTCTGAGTAGTGGTGAGGATTGTTAGTACCTGTACGTAGGCTGCAAGTGCATGTGGGTCTGCGAGTGCACATGGGTCTGCGAGTGCACGCGGGTCTGCAAGTGCACGCGGGTCTGCAAGTACCTGTGTATTGTCTTGTTGAGTACCTGTGTAGTGTATTGTTGAGCATTAGTGTCAGGAAGCTAGTTGTTAGGTAATTTGGACAGGGTATAATCCCCAATCCTCATTAAATTGGTAGGTACGATGACCGGCAGGTGTGGAGATACGACTCAGTGTACATCTTGCGGCATGTATGCGTTCCTTGATTATCTGATCGAGGGTGAATACTGCTGTGCAAAATGTAAGCACATTGTTTCCCTGGAAGCCCAGGTTCTGAGTCTAGGGAGTCTAGGGAAGCAACTGTCAGCACTGAGAAGACCCTCCATTCTAAAGGAGAGCCGGGAACGTACCCAGCAGGTGCTGGCAGGGGCCAGCATAGAGGTGGGTGGAGACAAAGAGGTGCCGGCACTAGAAAAGAGTAGATGGGTGACAGTCAGGAAGGATAGAGGGGGAAGTGCCAGGGAGGCCGATCCAGGGGGGGTAGCATCCCAATAAGTACGCTCCATTGAGTGACATTGGTGAAACCAGTCAGGGACCAGCACTGCTGGAGCTGAGGGACTCTCATAGTTGCCAGGGCAAGAACTCCTCCAGTGAGAGTGGGGGGGAGCAAAGGTAAAGGATAGACAGATTCTGGTGGTAGGGGACTCAATTCTTAGAAGGACAGAGAGGGCAATCTGTAACAAAGACCTGAAGCGTCGAACTGTATGCTGTCTACCTGGCGCTCGGGTTTGGCACATTGTGGATCTGGTGGACAGATTACTGGGAGGGGCTGAGGAAGACCCGGCTGTCATGGTGCACGTTTGCACCAATGACAAAGTCAAAGGCAAATAGAGTGTCCTAAAAATGATTTTAGGGACTTGGGAGCTAAATTGAGGAAAAGGACCTCCAAGGTAGTATTCTCAGGAATACTACCGGTACCTCAAGCCACACCAGAAAGGCAGAAGGAGATTAGGGAAGTAAACAAGTTGCTGAGGAGCTGGTGTAGTAAGGAGGGGTTTGGGTTCCTGGAGGACTGGGCCAACTTCTCAGTCGGTCACCAGTACTATAGAAGGGACGGACTGCACCTAAATGAGGAGGGTGCAGATCTGCTGGAAGTAAAGATGGCCAAAAAGTCAGAGGGGTTTTTAAACTAGGCGATGGGACGGAGGGTCCAGAGGTAGAGATAGGCAGCACGGAACATATTTCAGAGGGTAGTATTGGGGGCATTAGTGGTAGGTTGACTAAAGCACACAAACCCAAGGTAAGTATAGTAACATGTTCTAGTTGCAATCTTGGAACACCCAATAAGAGGATAGTATGCGACCGGTCTAAACTACGTGGCATGTTCACTGTCAGGAGCCTGGCGGACAAGATGGGTGAACTAGAGATACTGTTGTATGAGGAGGATTTGGATTTTGTGGGAATTTCAGAGACCTGGTTCAACAGCTCTCATGATTGGCTGGCAACCATTCAAGGGTATACCCTTTATCGCAGGGATAGAGAGGGTAAAAAAGGGGGAGGGGTATGTCTATATAAAAAGAATAATGTACAAGTGAATGTAAGAGATGACATCACTAAGGGATAGACCTCCTATCACAATTTGGATTAGCGGCAAGGATGGGAAGTGTTATCATAATGGGGGATTTTAATTATCCAGACATAGACTGGCCGGAGGGAACCACGGCTCGCCAGTTCCTAAATAGGGTTCTGTCCTGGGACCAATCCTATTTAATTTGTTCATAAATGACCTGGAGGATGGGGTAAACAGGTCAATCTTTGTATTTGCGGACGATACTAAGCTAAGCAGGGCAATAACTTCTCTGCAGGATGTGGAAACCTTGCACCAAAATCTGAACAAATTAATGGGGTGGGCAACTACATGGCAAATGAGGTTCAATGTAGAAAAATGTAAAATAAAGCATTTGGGTGGCAAAAATATGAATACAATCTATACACTGGGGGGAGAACCTCTGGGGGAATGTAGGATGGAAAAGGACCTGGGGATACTAGTAGATGATAGGCTCAGCAATGACATGCAATGCCAAGCTGCTGCTAACAAAGCAAACAGAATATTGGCATGGATTAAAAAGGGGATTAACTCCAGAGATAAAACGATAATTCTCCCGCTCTACAAGACTCTGGTCTGGCTGCACCTAGAGTATGCTGTCCAATTCTGGGCACCAGTCCTCAGGAAGGATGTACTGGAAATGGAACAAGTACAAAGAAGAGCAACAAAGCTAATAAAGCGTCTGGAGGACGTTAGTTATGAAGAAAGGTCGCAAGCACTGAACTTATTCAATCTGGAGAAGAGACGCTTGATAGGGGATATGATTTCAATTTACAAATACGGTACTGATGACCCCACAATAGGGATAAAACTTTTTTGCGGAAGGTAGTTTAACAAGACACATGGCCACTCATTAAAATGAGAAGAAAAGAGGTTTAACCTTAAACTATGTAGAGGGTTCTTTACTGTAAGAAGGATGTGGAATTCCCTTCCACAGTCGGTGGTCTCAGTGGGGGGGCATCGATAGTTTTAAAAAACTATTAGAGCCCTTGCACACTGGGGCGGTTTGCAGGCGCTATTGCGCTAATAATAGCGCCTGCAAACCGCCCCGAAAGTGCCGCTGCTTTCATTCCAGTGTGCAAGCCCCGAGGGCTTGCACACTGGAGCGATGCGCTGGCAGGACGGTAAAAAAAGTCCTGCCAGCAGCATCTTCGGAGCGGTGAAGGAGCGGTGTGTATACCACTCCTTTACCGCTCCTGCCCATTGAAATCAATGGGACGGCGCGGCTATACCGCCGGCAAAGCGCCTCTGCAGAGGCGCTTTGCGGTGGTATTTAACCCTTTCTCGGCCGCTAGCGGGGGGTAAAACCGCCCCGCTAGCGGCCGCATACCGACGGTAAAACGCCGCTAATAATAGCGGCGTTTTACCACCGACGCCGCCCCCCGCCCCAGTGTGCAAGGGCTCTTAGATAAGCACCTGAACGACCACAACATACAGGGATATACAATGTAATACTGACATATAATCACACACATAGGTTGGACTTGTTGGACTTGTGTTTTTTTTCAACCTCACCTACTATATGTAATTATGTAAATATACTGTAGATTTCTTAGTCTTTGGTCATGTACCTTACACACGTGACTGGTTGAAAATCCCAGTGTATTTCCACTTTCGTAGTCATGTTGAGATAACACCTACTTTATATTTGTTACATACTCCCATTCACAAAGCATGACTTTATATTGAAAGTTATAACAAATATTTAAAAATTGCTTTTTACTTGCCTAAAAATGTTTACCGGTACTTAACCACTTCAATACCCAGCTATAGTCATATGACGTCCTGGGATGGGATCTCCCATCCTGGGTGGACGTCATATGACGTCCTGGGATTCCCGGCCATCTAGGGGGCGCGCGCGCGCGCCCGCCGCGTTACTTGGGACCCGGTGCGTGTGCCCGGCGGCCGCGATGTCCGCCGGGCACACGCGTTTGCCCGTTAACCAGGCCGGACAGTGGATCTGTGTGTGTAAACACACAGATCCACAGCCTGTCAGCTCTGAGGAGAGCAATCTGTGTTCCCAGAATGGAGGAACACTGATCGGTCTCCTCCCCTTGTGCGTCCCCTCCCCCTACAGTTAGAATCATTCCCTAGGAAACATACTTAACCCCTCCCCGCCCCCTAGTGGTTAACCCCTTCACTGCCTGTCACATTTACACAGTAATCAATGCAATTTTATAGCATTGATCGCTGTATAAATGTGAATGGTCCCAAAAATGTGTCAAAAGTGTCCGATGTGTCCGCCATAATGTCGCAGTCATGAAAAAAAAATCGCAATCACCGCTAAAAAAATAAATAAATATTTTTTTTTTTTAAATGCCATAAATCTATCCCGTATTTTGTAGACGCTATAACTTTTGCGCAAACCAATCAATATACGCTTATTGCGATTTTTTTTTACCAAAAATATGTAGAAGAATACGTATCGGTCGAAACTGAGGAAAAAATTTGTTTTTTTTAAAAAAAAATTGGGATATTTATTATAGCAAAAAGTAAAAAATATTGTGTTTTTTTCAAAATTGTCGCTCTTCTTTTGTTTATAGCGCAAAAAATAAAAACCGCAGAGGTGATCAAATACCACCAAAAGAAAGCTCTATTTGTGGGGAAAAAAAGGACGTCAATTTTTTTTTGGGTACAACGTCGCACGACCGCGAAATTGTCATTTAAAGTGCGACAGTGCCGAAAACTAAAAATTGGCCTGGGAAGGAAGGGGGTGAAAATGCCCTGTATTGAACCGGGTAATTTTTGTTTTCCCTTTCTATATAATGTTACGGAGCGGCTGAGAAGTTTTGTTTACCATAATTAACCCTGTGCTGGCAGATCTTTATTATCAGTTGTAAACTAGATGTGCTCATTCCTAACAAAAGGTTGAAAATCTCAAGGCTTGGGTGGTATGTTGCATGTTAATGCACTTAAAAAAAAACTGTTCCTCAACCTGTCCCTTATTTTCACATCACAATTTATTCTGAACAATACAAGAGTCCTATGTATAAACCTGCTCCAAAGAACAACTAGAAAGGTAAGAAATATAAAAAATATTTAATTTTAGGTATTCCGTGTGAATGGGAACACATACCTTATAGTGTGGGTGTCTCAAGTCTGACTGCCAAGAAATTCACTTTTAAGGGGTTGTAAAGTTTTGTGTTTTTTCACCTTAATGCATACGATGGCAATAACGGGCCCCTCAGCCCCCCTGTTTTACCTACCTAAGCCCATTCACCTGCTCGGCTCGTCCCCGGTGTCCTCTTCTCCACGGAGTCTCAGCATTGATTGGATAGATTGATAGCAGCGCAGCCATTGGCTCCTGCTGCTGTCAATCAAATCCAATGACGCGGCTGCCAAGGGGTGGGACTGAGACATAGACTCTGTGTCTATGGATGCAGAATGTCTGAGATGGGAGCTTGCCCGCAAGGTAACCCCTCGGGAAGCTAGCTATTGTGGGGAGGAGCCAAGAGAGCCGCCGTGGGACCCCAGAACAGGAGGATTGGGGCCACTCTCTGCAAAACGAGCTGCACAGTGGAGGTAAGCATGACATGTTTGTTATTTTTAAAAAATTAAAAATGAACCTTTACAACCCCTTTAACCATTGTCACTGCAGAGTTATGACAGCACACTAGTCATAGTATGTGCCAGCTCTTAGGTAACTTTTAGTGTCTGTGAGAAAAGAGCTTTTTGGGATCAGATTGTTACTTAAAGGGGTGGTAAAGGTTCAATTTTTATTTTTTAAAAATAACAAACATGTCATACTTACACGGTGCAGCTCGTTTTGCAGAGTGGCCCCGATCCTCCTTTTCTGGGGTCCCACGGCGGCTCTCTCAGCTCCTCCCCACAATAGCTAACCCCCTTGGGAAGCTCTCTCCCGAGGGGGTTACCTTGTGGGCGTGCTCCCATCTCATACACTCTGCGCCCATAGACACAGAGTGTATGTCTCGGTCCCACCCCCCCGGCGGCCGCGTCATTGGATTTGATTGACAGCAGCGGGAGCCAATGGCTGCGCTGCTATTAATCTATCCAATCAACGCCAAGACTCCATGGAGAAGAGGACGCCGGGGACAAGCCGAGCAGGTAAACAGGCTTAGGTAAGTAAAACGGTGGGGGGGGGGGGGGGCTGGGGGGCCCGTCGTTGGCAGGTGTTTTTTCATTTTAATGCATAGGATGCATTAAGGTGAAAAAAACAAACCTTTACAACCCCTTTAAGCACATTTTTGATTCATCAGATGATACCAGTAGCTATCTTTACCTGTAAAAATAATAAATATCAGATGACATATTTATATGTATCCTAAATTTGATCATTTAGAAATATATGGTCTAGTTTGCAAAATGAACAGTGTAATGCTAATTGTGACATTTTATAATAAAATCCAAAAAACAAAGATGTCTAGTAATCTGTAATACTAATAAGAGATAATCAGTAATGCAACAGTAATGAAAAATGTTTTCCAAATGGTTGTTATTGGTTACCACAAGGTGTACTGTTGTACACATTTAATAAAAGCCACATTTTTATGTTACAGTTACAAAAAAAATGCTTTTCCTAGGATATAATGGTATGTCCCACTGTGAGTACTATAATGGACTGGGGTGAAATACCTGTACTCTTGTAATTCTACTCTTTGTAGGATTATGTATAAAATCTATGATGAGTTAGTAATTCTGTATATGCCAATAGCCAATATGCCTTTAAAATTGCACTAACCTCTGTGTTGTTAGTCTGAATAACAACTTCAGTCTCTAAGGCCCCATTCATACAATGAACCCCAACTGATAAGCATTTACTAAAGCACTGTACATCAAAGACCATAGCCCTGATTGTTGCATCTCTGTACTACTGAACTCCTCCAGTCCATTTTGGCCCCTTCCCATCTACATGCTTGCTAATGTGAAAAATGGCAGACCTTGCCCTTGACCTTTCTCTATGTATGTATAGACAGCCTCTTCCAGTCTTCATAGAGGATAGAGGCACGTATGACAGGGTGACAACACAGGACAACAATTAAAAGAGAGTTGTTAGGAAGTGCCTGAACAAAGATCCAAAAAAATCCTGTACAGAGGCCTGTACAATTAGCCCCCAAAAAGAACAAAACACATCTGAATAGTTCTCTGCAGGTGAAGAACAGGATATTGAAGTCATCCTTTACCCATTTCATTTACACTCATGAAACAATAGTTAATTGTTACATAATTATTGAGGTCTATGCTTTACATATACACTCACCGGCCACTTTATTAGGTACACCAGTTCAATTGCTTGGTAACCCAAATTGCTAATCAGCCCATCACTTGGCAGCAACTCAATGCATTTAGGCATCTAGACGTGGTGAAGACGACTTGCTGAATTTCAAACCGAGCATCAGAATGGGGAAGAAAGGGGATTTAAGTGACTTTGAATGTGGCATGGTTGTTTGTGCCAGGCAAGCTGGTCTGAGTATTTCATAAACTGTTTATCTACTGGGATTTTCACTCACAATCTTCTCTAGGTTTTACAGAGAATGGTCCGAAAAAGAGAAAATATCCAATGAGCAGCAATTGTGTGGACGGAAATGCCTTGTTGATGTCAGAGGTCAGAGTTCAGAGGAGAATGGGCAGACTGGTTTGAGATGATAGAAAGGCAACAGTAACTCAAATAACCACTCTTTACAACCAAGGTATGCAGAATACCATCTCTGAATGCACAACATATCGAACCTTTAAGCAGATGGGCTACAGCAACAGAAGACCACACCGGGTGCCACTGCTGTCAGCTAAGAACAGGGAACTGAGGCTACAATTTGCACAGGCTCACCAAAATTGTACAATAGAAGATTGGAAAAATGTTGCCTGGTCTGATGAGTCTCGATTTCAGCTGGGACATTCAGATGGTAGGACCAGAATTTGGCATAAGCAACATGAAAGCATGGATCCATGGTTCAGGTTGGTGGTGCCATGGTGGTGTAATGGTGCAGGGGATATTTTCTTGGCACACATTGGGCCCCTTAGTACCAACTGAGCATCGTTTATATGGTACGGCCTACCTGAATATTGTTGCTGACCATGTCCATCCCTTTATGACTACAGTGAACCCATCTTCTGATGGCTACTTCCAGCAGGATAATGCACCATTTCACAAAGCTCAAATCATCTCACCACTGGTTTCTTGAACACGACAATGAGGTCACTGTACTCCAATGGCCTCCACAGTCACCAGATCTCAATTCAATAGAGCACCTTTGGGAAGTGGTGGAACAGGAGATTCACATCATGGATGTGCAGCTGACAAATCTGCAGCAACTATGTGATGCTATGATGTCAATATGGACCAAAATCTTAGAGGAATGTTTCCAACACCTCCTTGAATCTATGCCATGAAGAATTAAGGCAGTTCTTGAGGCAAAAGGGGGTCCAACCTGGTACTAGCAAGGTATACCTAATAAAGTGCCCGGTGAGTGTATATTGCATATACAGTAGCTGATATGACATATACATCTGTGTATACGAAGAACCCCCTTTAACCATGTCCACATGTATTTAGGCCCATGTCAGACTTGGGCTTAAATAAAACGTGTCATTTTTTACAATTCTGCAGTGACAGTATTTCAAAAACCTGCAGAGAAAATACTTACCAGATTTTACAGTGTCACACCCTCTGAAGGAATCACTGCAGAATCTTGATGCCTCACTCATCTGCACAGCGAGGAGGATACAGGTGAGGATTTCTCTGTCCGGTAAAGTGATCCTATCACTGGTGAGAGACAGGTGTGTCATAAGTGTCACATGGGCCTTTGTGGGCCATTCAAGCCTTCTTGATGCCTCAGGTATGGTAGGTGGGGCCCATGATTTAAAGTATTTTTTTTCTGTTTGAGAAATGTTGGAGGTTATGTTAAGTTTTCATACTACTTGCAGACCACCTACTTACAATGCCTTTCTATCTCAAATGTCACTCCACCCAAGAAACATACATCCTGAGACCCAATCTGTATGGAAAATACGGGAGAATATGGTAGCTCACTGACTTGACAAGATCCATGGGCAGACACAAAAGTAGCATTCAGTGTTGTTAAATCCAGTTTTAGAAGCTACAGGATGTTTTTCTTGCTTTCTTGTATGGTAAAAGACCATTTTATCTATGCTTCCTTACTCTGTACTGGCTTAAGATGGACCAACTAACCACATGGAGGTAGTTTTATCTAGTCTATTGGACAAGAAAATATAAGGTGAGGGGAAAAAGAACATACCATACCTAAAACTGACAATACAATACAGTATACTGTATAGCAGTGTTAATTTCTTCGACTAAAACGACTAAAACATTTTAGTTGACTAAATGAATATTATTTTAGTCGACTAAAATACAAATAAAACTAAAACCACTGAGATGATTAAAATACGACTAAAACTAAAATGCCATTTTAGTCCTAAGACGTATGCCCCATACACACGGTCTGACTTTGTTCGGACATTCCGACAACAAAATCCTAGGATTTTTTCCGACGGATGTTGGCTCAAACTTGTCTTGCATACACACAGTCACACAAAGTTGTCGGAAAATCCGATCGTTCTGAACGCGGTGACGTAAAACACGTACGTTGGGACTATAAACAGGGCAGTGGCCAATAGCTTTCATCTCTTTATTTATTCTGAGCATGCGTGGCACTTTGTGCGTCGGATTTGTGTACACACGATCGGAATTTCCGACAACAGATTTTGTTGTCGGAAAATTTTATATCCTGCTCTCAAACTTTGTGTGTCGGAAAATCCGATGGAAAATGTGTGATGGAGCCCACACACGGTCGGAATTTCCAACAACAAGGTCCTATCACACGTTTTCCGTCGGAAAATCCGACCGTGTGTACGGGGCATTTTTACTCTGTACTGGCTTAAGATGGACCAACTAACCACATGGAGGTAGTTTTATCTAGTCTATTGGACAAGAAAATATAAGGTGAGGGGAAAAAGAACATACCATACCTTAAACTGACAATACAATACAGTATACTGTATAGCAGTGTTAATTTCGTCGACTAAAACGACTAAAACATTTTAGTCGACTAAATGAATATTATTTTAGTCGACTAAAATACGACTAAAACTAAAACAACTGAGATGACTAAAATACGACTATGACTCAATGCCATAATAAATAACATATTCGATTTTTCATTCCAGCAGTATATAATGAGTTTGGAAATTGTAGAGAAATGTTAACTAATGCATTACAATTTAATTACACCTATTAAATTTTAAACGACTAAAATTAGTTTTAGTCGACTAAAATGTACTGAAGATTTAGTCGACTAAATACGACTAAAACTAAAACAATTGCAAAAGACTAAAACGGGACTAAAACTAAAACGCCATTTTAGTCCTAAGACTAAAACTAACTCGAAATTTGCTGCCAAAATTAACACTGCTGTATATAGCATTATAATACACCATTTTACCTAAGACCTTTGATCATGACTGTATCAACCACTCCTACATCACTCTCAAACTTTCACTTGGCTTTTACATCAAACCGTGGGGGAGATTTACTAAAATGAGTGCATTCTGAAACTGGTGCAGCTGAGCATGGTAGCCAATCAGCTTCTAACTTCAGCTTGTTCAAATACGTTTTGGCAATAAAACCTGGAAGCTGATTGGTTTCTATGCAGAGTTGCACCAGATTTTGCACTCTTTGGTTTTAGTAAATCAACCCCCTTGTCATACTTCTACCCCTTTTTTTGTACACAGGCATGCCAAATGCAAAGCCCACTACAGGTTTATTTATTAAAGTTCTGACTCTGTTCAGTCTTCTTCTGTAGTATGTTGCCTGCCTGCTCACACTGGGGAATCAAATACAGCATCAGTTTTATATAGATTTACAGTTTGGAATTACATAGACTTATTGCTGGGTTTAATAAAAAATAAAAAAATGAAAAGTTATCCCTAAAATACTGATGTAATGAGTATGGTATGTGCTAAATAACTTTTGATTAGTCTTTGCTTTAATAGTAAAGTAATGAGCCATTATTATTGAGAAAACTGTAACACAAGTAGTGCCAGTAATTGGCCATTAGGCTGGTGGCTGAATATTAAAGTTTAGTACTAGGTCAGACTCTGCCACTTGTTGTTTTGCAATCTTCATAGTACAAGAAATTCAATATTTTCACCTTTATGTGACATAGCAAGTTTCAGTCACCTTTACAATAAGTTATTATGAGCCATTGCTAAGTATACACCATTCCTGCAAATCGGAAAACAAATCTTGCAATCATATCAACATTACCGAAGCAGACACTCCCATTGCCTTTGCTACATGATTGAATCACTTCTTTGAGGAGTAATGTGGGCCACGAATGCACTCACTCCATACTGCTCATTACACAGGATCCTTGAATGTTTGCTTACATCTAAAGCTGGCTACACACGATTCAATATTCTTTAGATTTTTTCCTTTAGATTTACCAAAACCATATAATATGAGGTCAACCCTAAACACTTTCAATTTGTATGCAATCAGGCAGGCCGTGCACTACATAGCTGAAGGTAAATCTAAAGGAAATTGAACAACAAAAATGGTATAATGTTTATCCAGCTTAAGAAAGCAAAGCCAGGGAAGAGCCATCATTTCTATGCATTGACTGTAGGATGATGCCAAACTACCTATACACATACATTATAAATATCTGGATAGCTAAATGTTAAATGATTTCAAGCTGCTTCTGAACATTTGTAGGGACAGGTGAAAAAACAGCAAACTGCTGGCATAGCTTCTGTTTGTATCCACAGCTTCACATTTGACACCAAAAATTGCCTGCAGTTGCAAGTATATGACTATTATCTTTCTAAATACAAGAGCGAGTATTACCAGTTTGGTGGGAGCTTGCGAGACATAAACCAGTGGTGTCCTGCGGCACACATAGCAAAGGAGGAATCCTGTTGCAAATGTAGAGAGGTCCCGGATCCCCAGAGGCCAAATGGTGACCTCCCGGGTCAGGGACAGCTGACATCCTTCTGTTTGGAGTGGGTTACAAGGCATGGTGGGTGTAAAGCAAAGTGGATTAATGGGCACCAGACACTTTTTAAATGCAAAGAGATTTATTGTCTCTTGAACAGAACTGTGGGAGAGAGGGTTGGGGCCAGGGCACCCTCAAGTAGATGTAATGTTAATTCGCAGACTCTGAGACTTCTATAGGCAGACAGCCATGCAGGGAAAGGCATCCAGCCAGAGACCACATCTACATGAGTAGGAATGCTGTTTCCTATGGCAACAATCTTGTAACAGTTTCTAACAAAGGTTGTAATGAACTTCTTCACTTCTTCTACAATCTCTATTGTAGATCTTCACTCAATTAAGCTCCCATTCTATCACTTAGACCTGTTGATCCACTGCCACTGGTTCTCCTGAGCTCTTCCAATCTTCTCACTCAGTATCTTCCTCAAGCGTCACTCTGCATCCCTGCTGGGTCCCTAGCTTGGCACTCACAGATACTCCTCAAGCGTCACCCCGCTGGCCTGCTTGGTCCCTGGCTTGGCACACAATAATGCTCTGCAAGCATCATCTCCACTGGCTGGATCCCTGGCTTGACATCTGCTGAAATTTCCCAATTCTTTATGTCCCCGGTTGGTGAGAATACTGCTCTGGTACTTGCTTCACACGGTAACATGGTGGATGGTCCCTTAGTGGCGTCAGCTTCCCCTCTACCTCCGACCACTGCTGGTTCTCAGGCCGGTAGAACCGTTACTTTTGGTTGGACTGCAAGCCGCAATCCCAACCCTATGCTGTTCTCTGGATTCTGGATAGGCCCTCAGACAGACTAGCAGCCAGATGTCCCTGGGATAGGCCTCAAGTCTCTGGCCTAGCATTCCAGGGTAATACAACACACATCCACCCAGACAGGTGGCACAGACCAGGTGGCACAGAACCACGATCACTTGACCTCATCCAAATAAATAGGTTCTCCCAGCAGGCCAAGGGACCCAAGAAAATCCCTGCCCATTGGCTGAGACACCCCACTCATTCCTAATCTGTCCTTGCAATGCCCTTGTCTTATCTAATGCCACCAGATAGCGGGCCATCTAGTGATAAAAGAGAGAAATGCAGTAATTCCAGGATTAGGGTGAAATCAATTGACCTCCTATCAATTGGCCAAGACAACTATCACTTGGCAGATAAATTTAATAGCCACCTTGCCTAAACATCAGGGTGCTACACAAAATAACCACTAAAAGACTGATGGGTGATGGCGCTGCATTTTGTCACTGTAGTGACAGGGCAAGATCTTAAGCCACTCTCTTAAAGATAGTAATTGGAGCATATTAATAGCCGCTTATAGACTAATTAAAAAACTAAAGGAAAACACAAGTATTTTAAAAGTCCTTCTCCGAAAACATTTTTACATCTTGTTAACACCCTCTCCCCTCGTAGAATCAAAGTCCTCTTCTTTGCCCCTGTAAAAAATTACATTATTACAGAGGCCTCTTAGTTTCCACACTGCCAAAGCCAGGATGAGGGATTGAAGATGGCACTCTGCATGACTTCCTCCAAAGGCAGCTGCTCACTGGATTCAAGTTGCCATAAGCAGGTTATACAGAGGATGCTAATTGCAGGTGTGAGTGACAACGGTGGCATTTCTCTTCCTTAATATGTATGACAATACATTACTGTATTCCTTGCAGCTGCTCGGAGTAACAAAGTCTGGAGTTAATTTATTGCAGGCCATTGAGTGCAGTTACACTCTAGAAGTATTTTATTTTTTCTATCACTTTTACACTAAATATAATTAAAAAGTAAAATATATATAATAAACAACCATTATATGACTTTAATATGTGCAAAATACTGCTGACACAATACAAAAAACAATTGTTCAAACGTGAATGTGACCAACAACCTTATGGTCACCCCATCACACAAACATCTTTAAATCCATGATATTCTATAAAAATATGACTGTGTCCAAAGTCAATAATTCTTCATTCTTTAAATCTTCCAGTGACGATTCCAGAGTGATGAAAATACTTTGCATGCTTGTGCTCAAGTTAATACCATCACCACAACCCCATCAGGCACTCTCTCACCTTGTGAAAATGACCTCTGAACAATATGGTTTTATAAGCATATCCCTTTTAAAGCCAGGATAGGGCTATCACTCCTTCAGTGATGGTAAACATATTTAGGCTTCCAGGATCAATCCATATAAAAAGACTCAGAAAAACACAAAGGAAATGACATAGTGCTCTTCACAGTATAAAGTGTTTATTAACCAAATAAAAATGCACTTACATGTAAACAGATCACTTTGGGTGATCAGCAGTGACAATGGTGAGAATTCTCTTCATCAACATGCATGACAATACGTCACTGTAACCATTGTGGCTGCTCAGAGCAACAAGGCAGCAGTTTATTATTTGCAGGCCATTTACTGTGGTTGACCTCTATGAGGATTTTCTTTTTCATTCATTCATTCATTGAATGATGCACTGCTTGCCCCAGGTAAAGATTTGATAGGGGTTCTAACCCTTCCAAACTCTATCCAGAAGGTATGGCTTAAAGGCTAAGTTTACCTTTGTTCACCATTTTTTTTCTAAATTCCAGCTCCCCTGTGTACCAATATAGCATTAATGTGCTTCTTTTACAAAAATAAAACAGCTTTCCATTTATTCTACACACACTCTTACCTCAGTTTCTTCATGGTTGTTCAAAAACACTTATCCATTTCTTCTGCCTTACTTCCTGGACAGACTTTAGGTCATGACACAGGAAGGAGTTGACCAGCTGATCTCATTAGCACACACCCTGCATTATCTACCCTCAGCTGGCCAACTCCTTCCTGTGTCATGACCTAAAGTTTGTCCAGGAAGTAAGGCAGAAGTAATTGATAAGTGTTTCTGAACTACCATGAAGAGAGTGAGGTAAGCGTGTGTAGAATAAATGGAAAGCTTGTTTTATTTTTGCAAAAGAAGTACATTAATGCTATATTGGTATATGAATTGGGTTTACATCCATGTGACATAAAAAACACAAGGGAATGCTAAAATAAATAAATAAAAACAGCGTATCATAATTTAGCCTGTGCAACACTCCGTAGTGTTATCACATTACTTCCTGGAATTCCTAGAATCGCTAACCGCGGTGAGACCCGGGATGACATACGTTGTGATTAACAAGAGAGCCGCGCGGTCACGCCCTAGGGCGTTTCATCATCACATCTTCGTCGGAGGGCCGTTAGAGCGTGACCAAAGGGGTGCTCAGGAGGTGGATTGGTGACGGTATTCAGGACAGGAACTTTGCTGTTTCATATTTCTGATGTGACGTGGCATTATACACTTTTTTAAGGATTATTGCATGGACTTTTGACGTAGCTCACATTGCATGTGTGCAATGTTTACAGCCCACTGAATGCCTTATCGCACTGAATAATTTTAGATATTTGTTAGTGCTGTTAATGTTGAGGTTCTTATCTTTGCATAATTTGTTTTATATTTCTTGTATTTGTATAACAGCTGCTTTAGTGCACAACTCTTATCTTATGAGTGCTGGGATTAGTCATACTTGTTGTGACTGATATATTTTTTTATTAGTGTATATAATGTTGTTTGAGTTCTAGCTGTGTTTTTCAGTTCATACTTAGCCCCCCTGAAAGATTCCAGTAAAGCAGTAACTCCAGAGACAAGTGAGGAACTGAAATGGAAACTGCCCAGGACCCAACAACAACCTGCTACAATGCAGGTACATTTGAATGGTACTAAAAATAAACAGCACCACAGCGCATTAATGTTTGCAATGCACGTTTCTTTGCATTAACTTTACCACAACACAATGGTTTAAATGGGCAATCTGCAACTGGCTACTAAGTAAGATACTTACTTTTCACTTCCAGAATTTTATAAACCTAAATGTCTATAAAAAGTAGAATTCTGGACATTCAGTCATGTGCTCAGATCCCCTGTGTCAGCCAGCGCAAGCTGCAGGGGCAAAAAGGGAGTGCTGACAACAAATGAGCCATAGTAAGCCTATGGATGACATCACCATTCAAGTATTACCAGCCATTGTTGAGCGATCTCTCTATTCCCCTGTAGCCGCTAGGAGATCACATGACTGGACCAGAGCGGCCTGAAAATATGCGTCTTCCTTTAACATTTTAGTTAGTACAGATCCTAGGGGGGAGGAGGGAGTGTTTTTCAAGTGGCTGTAAACCCTGTTACACCACTTCAAACCCTGTTACACCACGTCATCAGCTCTGGCCAATCACAGCGCTGGAGCCTGAGAACCCGGAAATAACCCTGGGAGACATGTTGGTGTTCATAGCGGTGTGCGGGGACCGCTGCAACAGCTTCGATCTAAGGTAAGTATTTCATAATGAGCTAGTATGTCTTTGTCTTGCAGGTTTTTTTGTTTTTACAACCACTTTAAGACTAGTTAAGATTAGCCCAGAATTCCACTTTAAATGTAATGATTAAAAGGGCTTCATTACAGTGATAGGAAAGTGACTCTGACTTTAGCAGCCATCACGGTGACCATTAGATTCATCGTACACCACATTGTTTTATCCAAACTCTGAAATGCAGCCTGTAAAATATCAAAGGAAAAAACAAACCTTGATCCTGAAATAACCTCAAACACAGAGCACATTCTTGTGTGAGTATCTGCGGAGCTATTAATAGAATACAGATTACACAAAACACCAAGCTAAGGGAGTGACTCGGATTTGGAGACAGAGCGCTCACAACTTTCTCAGAACTTTTTCTGTACTTTACATAGATAATTGCAGCTTGTGTTCTTAAATATACTGCTCTTGTATAAGGTAATGGTAAGATCCTTTATATAGATAACCCCTCACAGGGACATCAGCAGGACTATTGATTAAGCTGGGCCATAAATTATGCAATTGTCTTTCCTTCTACCACGGGTTGAAGAAAGTAAAATCGCTAGATTCCCCCAGCAACACTAATTGTGATTCTCCTTCCCGTTGTGCTATTGTATTCTGACAGCTGGAGGATTCCCCAATGTCAGAAGACAATAATCAGGAATTGCTGGTAAAAGTGGTCGGGAGGAATGCATCAACAGTACATGGACAGCACATGCTATGTATGAAATGGTTAAAGTGTATAAGCAACTATAAAGTGCAATGTGGTTGGCATACCTCCAATTAAATTCAATGAGGACAGCACTTTAAAGATATCTATTTGATTATCTCTATCTTGTTATCCTGCCAGCAAGTGCCATTCTGTCACAGGGAGTCAATGCTGCCCCTACATTTTCTCATTGAAGGAGCAGCATGGCATGCACAATCCTGGGAACTACAGACTGACATGGGGGGTTATTTACTAAAGGCAAATCCACTTTGCTCTACAAGTGTACTGCAAGTGCACTTGAAAGTGCACTTGGAAGTGCAGTCGCTGTAGATCTAAGGGGGGCCATGCAAGGAAAATAAAAGACAGCATTTTAGCTTGCACATGATTGGATGATAAAATCATAGTTACATAGTTACATAGTAGGTGAGGTTGAAAAAAGACCATCAAGTCCAACCTATGTGTGTGATTATGTGTCAGTATTACATTGTATATCCCTGTATGTTGCGGTCATTCAGGTGATTATCTAATAGTTTCTTGAAGCTATCAATGCTCCCCGCTGAGACCACCGCCTGTGGAAGGGAATTCCACATCCAGCCGCTCTTACAGTAAAGAACCCTCTACGTAGTTTAAGGTTAAACCTCTTTTCTTCTAATTGTAATGAGTGGCCACGAGTCTTATTAAACTCTCTTCTGCGAAAAAGTTTTATCCCTATTGTGGGGTCACCAGTACAGTATTTGTAAATTGAAATCATATCCCCTCTCAAGCGTCTCTTCTCCAGAGAGAATAAGTTCAGTGCTTGCAACCTTTCCTCATAACTAAGATCCTCCAGACCCTTTATTAGCTTTGTTGCCCTTCTTTGTACTCGCTCCATTTCCAGTACATCCTTCCTGAGGACTGGTGCCCAGAACTGGACAGCATACTCCAGGTGCGGCCGGACCAGAGCCTTGTAGAGTGGGAGAATTATCGTTTTATCTCTTGCGTTGATCCCCCTTTTAATGCATGCCAATATTCTGTTTGCTTTATTAGCAGCAGCTTGGCATTGCATGCCATTGCTGAGCCTATCATCTACTAGGACCCCCAGGTCCTTTTCCATCCTAGATTCCCCCAGAGGTTCTCCCCCCAGTGTATAGATTGCATTCATATTTTTGCCATCCAAATGCATTATTTTACATTTTTCTACATTGAACCTCATTTGCCATGTAGTCGCCCACCCCATTAATTTGTTCAGGTCTTTTTGCAAGGTTTCCACATCCTGCGGAGAAGTTATTGCCCTGCTTAGCTTAGTATCGTCTGCAAATACAGAGATTGAACTGTTTATCCCATCCTCCAGGTCGTTTATAAACAAATTAAATAGGATTGGTCTCAGCACAGAACCCTGGGGAACCCCACTACCCACCCCTGACCATTCTGAGTACTCCCCATTTATCACCACCCTATGAACTCGCCCTTGTAGCCAGTTTTCAATCCATGTACTCACCCTATGGTCCATGCCAACGGACCTTATTTTGTACAGTAAACGTTTATGGGGAACTGTGTCAAATGCTTTTGCAAAATCCAGATACACCACGTCTACGGGCCTTCCTTTATCTAGATGGCAACTCACCTCCTCATAGAAGGTTAATAGATTGGTTTGGCAAGAACGATTCTTCATGAATCCATGCTGATTACTGCTAATGATATCGTTCTTATTACTAAAATCTTGTATATAGTCCCTTATCATCCCCTCCAAGAGTTTACATACTATTGATGTTAGGCTAACTGGTCTGTAATTCCCAGGGATGTATTTTGGGCCCTTTTTAAATATTGGTGCTACATTGGCTTTTCTCCAATCAGCTGGTACCATTCCAGTCAGTAGACTGTCTGTAAAAATTAGGAACAACGGTCTGGCAATCACTTGACTGAGTTCCCTAAGTACCCTCGGATGCAAGCAATCTTTATTAATGTTAAGTTTCTCAAGTCTAATTTTAATTCTGTCCTCCGTTAACCATGGATGTGCTTCCTGTGTTGTGTCATGAGGATAAACACTGCAGTTTTGGTTACTGAAGCCCCCCGATTCACTCGTGAAGACTGAGGAGAAGAATAAATTCAATACCTTCGCCATCTCCCCATCCTTTGTAACCAGATGTCCTTCCTCATTCTTTATGGGGCCAATATGGTCTGTCCTCCCTTTTTTACTGTTTACATACTTAAAGAATTTCTTGGGATTTTTTTTCCTCTCCTCTGCTATGTGTCTTTCATGTTCTATCTTAGCCGTCCTAATTGCACTCTTACATTTCTTGTTGCATTATTTATAAAGTCTGAATGCTGAGGATGATCCCTCAACCTTGTATTTTTTGAAGGCCTTCTCCTTTGCTTTTATATGCATTTTTACATTGGATTTAAGCCATCCAGGATTTTTGTTCGCTCTTTTAAATTTATTACCCAATGGGATACATTGGCTAATGCCCTTATTTAATATGCTCTTAAAGCAAACCTATCTCTCCTCCTTATTCTTTGTTCCTAATATTTTATCCCAATTTATGCCTTTTAGCAAGGTTTGTAGTTTAGGGAAGTTGGCTCTTTTGAAATTCAGTGTCTTTGTGTTCCCTTTATGTTTCCTATTTGTGTGATTTATACTGAAACTAATTGACCTGTGATCGCTGTTACCTAAATTGCCCCGTATTTCCACATCCGTGATCAGGTCTGTATTGTTGGTAATCAGTAGATCCAGTAATATTTTATTTCTAGTTGGTAGGGATGAGCCGAACACCCCCCTGTTCGGTTCGCACCAGAACATGCGAACAGGAAAAAAGTTCGTTCGAACATGCGAACACCGTTAAAGTCTATGGGACACGAACATGAATAATCAAAAGTGCTAATTTTAAAGGCTTATATGCAAGTTATTGTCATAAAAAGTGTTTGGGGACCTGGGTCCTGCCCCAGGGGACATGGATCAATGCAAAAAAAAGTTTTAAAAACGGCCGTTTTTTCAGGAGCAGTGATTTTAATAATGCTTAAAGTCAAACAATAAAAGTGTAATATCCCTTTAAATTTCGTACCTGGGGGGTGTCTATAGTATGCCTGTAAAGGGGCGCATGTTTCCTGTGTTTAGAACAGTCTGACAGCAAAATGACATTTTGAAGGAAAAAACTCATTTAAAACTACCCGCGGCTATTGCATTGCCGACAATACACATAGAAGTTCATTGATAAAAACGGCATGGGAATTCCCCAAAGGGGAACCCCGAACCAAAATTAAAAAAAAAAAATGACGTGGGAGTCCTCCTAAATTCCATACCAGGCCCTTCAGGTCTGGTATGGATATTAAGGGGAACCCCGGCCAAAATTTAAAAAAAAAAATGACGTGGGGTTCCCCCTAAATTCCATACCAGACCCTTCAGGTCTGGTATGGATTTTAAGGGGAACCCCGCGCCAAAAAAAAAAAAAAAAACGGCGTGGGGTCCCCCCAAAAATCCATACCAGACCCTTATCCGAGCACGCAACCTGGCAGGCCGCAGGAAAAGAGGGGGGGACGAGAGTGCGGCCCCCCCTCCCTCCTGAACCGTACCAGGCCACATGCCCTCAACATTGGGAGGGTGCTTTGGGGTAGCCCCCCAAAACACCTTGTCCCCATGTTGATGAGGACAAGGGCCTCATCCCCACAACCCTGGCCGGTGGTTGTGGGGGTCTGCGGGCGGGGGGCTTATCGGAATCTGGAAGCCCCCTTTAACAAGGTGACCCCCAGATCCCGGCCCCCCCCCTGTGTGAAATGGTAAGGGGGTACATAAGTACCCCTACCATTTCACGAAAAAAGTGTCAAAAATGTTAAAAATGACAAGAGACAGTTTTTGACAATTCCTTTATTTAAATGCTTCTTCTTTCTTCTATCTTCCTTCATCTTCTGGTTCTTCTGGCTCTTCTGGTTCTTCTGGTTCTTCCTCCGGCGTTCTCGTCCAGCATCTCCTCCGCGGCGTCTTCTGTCTTCTTCTCCTCGGGCCGCTCCGCACCCATGGCATGGGGGGGAGGCTCCCGCTCTTCTCTTCTTCTCTTCTTCTTTTCTTCTCTTCTTCTCTTCTTCTCTTCTTCATTTTCTTCTCCGGGCCGCTCCGCAATCCATGCTGGCATGGAGGGAGGCTCCCGCTGTGTGACGGCGCTCCTCGTCTGACAGTTCTTAAATAACGGGGGGGGGGCACCCGGTGACCCCGCCCCCTCTGACGCACGGTGACTTGACGGGACTTCCCTGTGGCATTCCCCGTGACGTCACAGGGAAGTCCCGTCAAGTCACCGTGCGTCAGAGGGGGCGGGGTCACCGGGTGGCCCCGCCCCCCCCGTTATTTAAGAACTGTCAGACGAGGAGCGCCGTCACACAGCGGGAGCCTCCCTCCATGCCAGCATGGATTGCGGAGCGGCCCGGAGAAGAAAATGAAGAAGAGAAGATGAGAAGAAAAGAAGAAGAGAAGAAGAGAAGAGCGGGAGCCTCCCCCCCATGCCATGGGTGCGGAGCGGCCCGAGGAGAAGAAGATAGAAGACGCCGCGGAGGAGATGCTGGACGAGAACGCCGGAGGAAGAACCAGAAGAGCCAGAAGAGCCAGAAGAGCCAGAAGAACCAGAAGATGAAGGAAGATAGAAGAAGCATTTAAATAAAGGAATTGTCAAAAACTGTCTCTTGTCATTTTTAACATTTTTGACACTTTTTTCGTGAAATGGTAGGGGTACTTATGTACCCCCTTACCATTTCACACAGGGGGGGGCCGGGATCTGGGGGTCACCTTGTTAAAGGGGGCTTCCAGATTCCGATAAGCCCCCCGCCCGCAGACCCCCACAACCACCGGCCAGGGTTGTGGGGATGAGGCCCTTGTCCTCATCAACATGGGGACAAGGTGTTTTGGGGGGCTACCCCAAAGCACCCTCCCAATGTTGAGGGCATGTGGCCTGGTACGGTTCAGGAGGGAGGGGGGCCGCACTCTCGTCCCCCCCTCTTTTCCTGCGGCCTGCCAGGTTGCGTGCTCGGATAAGGGTCTGGTATGGATTTTTGGGGGGACCCCACGCCGTTTTTTTTTTTTTTTTTGGCGCGGGGTTCCCCTTAAAATCCATACCAGACGTGAAGGGTCTGGTATGGAATTTAGGGGGAACCCCACGTCATTTTTTTTTTTTAATTTTGGCCGGGGTTCCCCTTAATATCCATACCAGACCTGAAGGGCCTGGTATGGAATTTAGGGGGACCCCCACGTCATTTTTTTTTTTTAATTTTGGTTCGGGGTTCCCCTTTGGGGAATTCCCATGCCGTTTTTATCAATGAACTTCTATGTGTATTGTCGGCAATGCAATAGCCGTGGGTAGTTTTAAATGAGTTTTTTCCTTCAAAATGTCATTTTGCTGTCAGACTGTTCTAAACACAGGAAACATGCGCCCCTTTACAGGCACACTATAGACACCCCCCAGGTACGAAATTTAAAGGGATATTACACTTTTATTGATTGACTTTAAGCATTATTAAAATCACTGCTCCTGAAAAAACGGCCGTTTTTAAAACTTTTTTTTGCATTGATCCATGTCCCCTGGGGCAGGACCCAGGTCCCCAAACACTTTTTATGACAATAACTTGCATATTAGCCTTTAAAATTAGCACTTTTGATTTCTCCCATAGACTTTTAAAGGGTGTTCCGCGGCATTCGAATTTGCCGCGAACACCCCAAATTGTTCGCTGTTCGGTGAACTTGCGAACAGCCAATGTTCGAGTCGAACATGAGTTCGACTCGAACTCGAAGCTCATCCCTACTAGTTGGTGCGTCTACCATCTGACCCATAAAATTGTCCTGCAAGACATTAAGAAACTGGCGAGCCTTAAATGAATGCGCGGTTCCCTCCGCCCAGTCAATGTCTGGATAATTAAAATCCCCCATTATGATAACACTTCCTTGCTGCTAATCCAATTTGTGATAGGAGATCCGCCTCCACTTCCTCCCTCAAGTTAGGGGGCCTATAGCATACTCCCAGTATTATTTTCCCCTTAGCTTCATCCCTTTGGAGCTCTACCCATAAGGATTCCACCTCCTCTCTAGCTCCCTCAGTGATGTCATCTCTCACATTCGCTTGTACATTATTCTTGATATATAGGCATACCCCTCCCCCTTTTTTACCCTCTCTATCCTTGAGGTATAGGGTATACCCTTGAATGTTTGCCAGCCAATCATGAGAGCTGTTGAACCAGGTCTCTGAAATTCCCACAAAATCCAAATCCTCCTTGTACAACAGTATCTCTAGTTCACCCATCTTGTCCGCCATGCTCCTGGCATTGGTGAACATGCCACATAGTTTATACCGGTCGCATATTGTCCTCGTATTGGGTGTTTCGAGATTGCAACTAGGACTTGCTACTATACTCACCTTGTGTTTTTGTGCTTTGGTTAACCTACCACTAATGCCCCCAATACTACCCTCTGGAATATCTTCCGAGCTGGCTATCTCTGTCTCTGGACCCTCCCCCCCATCGCCTAGTTTAAAAACCCCTCTAACTTTTTGGCCATCTTCATTCCCAGCAGACCTGCACCCTCCTCATTTAGGTGCAGTCCGTCCCTTCTATAGTACTGGTTACCGACTGAGAAGTCGGCCCAGTCCTCCAGGAACCCAAACCCCTCCTTGCTACACCAGCTCTTCAGCCACTTGTTTACTTCCCTAATCTCCCTCTGCCTTTCTGGTGTGGCTCGATGTACCGGTAGTATTCCTGAGAATACTACCTTGGAGGTCCTTTTCCTCAATTTAGCTCCTAAGTCCCTAAAATCGTTCTTTAGGACACTCCATCTGCCTCTGACTTTGTCATTGGTGCCAATGTGCACCATGACAGCCCCTCCCAGTAATCTGTCCACAAGATCCGTGATGTGCCGAACCCGAGCGCCCGGTAGACAACATACTGTTCGGCGCTTCAGGTCTTGGTTACAGATTGCCCTCTCTGTCCTTCTAAGAATTGAGTCCCCTACCACCAGAATCTGTCTTTCCTTTCCCTTTGCTGCCCCCCCACTCTCACTGGAGGAGTTCTTCCCCTGGCAGCTAGGAGAGTCCCTCAGCTCCAGCAGTGCTGGTCCCTGACTGGTTTCACCAATGTCACTCAATGGAGCGTACTTATTGGGATGATCCAGTCCTGGATCGGCCTCCCTGGCACTTCCCCCTCTACCCCTCCTGACTGTCACCCATCTACTCTTTGCTAGTGCCTGCACCTCTTTGTCTCCACCCGCCTCTGTGCCGGCCCCTGCCGGCCTCTGCCATGTACGTTCCTGGCTCTCCTTTAGTATGGAGGGACTTCTCAGTGCTGACAGTTGCTTCCCCAGATTCAGAACCTGGGCTTCCAGGGAAACATTTTGCACAGCAGTATTCGCCCTTGATCGGATGATCAAGGAACGCATACATGCAGCAAGATGTACAAAGAGTCGCCTCTCCACACCCGCCTGGCATTGTACCTATTAAATTTAGTGAGGGTTTGGGGATTTTACCCTGTCCGAATTACCTAACAGCTAGCTTCCTGGCACTAATACTCAAGACAATACACAGGTACACAACAAGACAATACCCAGGTACTCACAGACCTACGTGCAATCGCAGAACAGTCGCAGACCTACGTGCACTCGCAATACTCAAGTATACAGTACACAATACACAAGTACTAATGATCCACACACACTACTCAGAAAACACTCAGGTACTCACACTACACAGGTACTATGACCCCTGTTATAACCTCCTGTTTTAAACTCTGGTTTTTAACTCACCACTTAGACCAGTTCCACTTGGACTAAGTTCCACAGCCTCAGACTGAGCAGGCTCAGAATGAGTCCTACACACAGTTATATAGGCACCTGTGAGCAATTAACCACCCCCTTAATTGATAGCCTGAAGGAACCAGAGAGAAAAAAAAAAAAAAGCTATTTAAAAAGTGACAGAAAAAGGTGATTGAAAAACTAAAAGGAAAAGCCCCAAAAATGCAACCCAGCAAACAAAAAGCAAGACTTGTTCACTCTAACTCTGGTTTTTAACTCCCACTTATACCAGTTCCACTTACACAAAGTTCCACAGCCTCAGACTGAGCAGACTGAGCAAATCAGCGGAGCTTCCCCTCATTTCAGATCTTCCCCTCAGATCTACAGCGACAGCACTTTCAAGTGCACTTGCAGTGCACTTGTAGTGCAAAGTGGATTTGCCTTTAGTAAATAAACCCCATGGTGATGCTTAGTGAACCTGCCTGTTTAGCCTGTGTCTCACCAATGAGAGCCAGCAAATTCTTCTGCAACTAAGCCTTCTATGATTAAGCCCTTGAAGGGGAGAAACATGTCAGAGGTGTGGCCTAAGAGCTTGGACTGTGTCACAATAAACTTACTAGTGAGAGTTCCATGGAGTGCGGCCTCGATCTTCTTCGTTTTCCTGCCTAAGGCATGCACTCTTGTGCTGGAAGCTGTATGCTTCAGCTGCAGAGATGAACATGGACCACAACAGGGGCACATCATGAAATCAGTGGGTTCATGTGTAAAATCAAACGTGGCCCCTAGGGTTTGACAAAAACAACAATGCAGCGAAAAATAGGTGTGATTTAAATTACACTAAATAGTGGGTGTGGCTTAAAGGGGTGTGGTTTAAACAGAGTCTGAGATGACTAACAGTGCAGAATGTGGTAAAGTTAAGTAGGGAGGGGGGTGTGGAGTGTATGTCGGTGGTTGGTATGTGCAGGAGAGGAGCGCAGAATGTATAGAGGTGGGTAGTATGTGCAGGAGAGGGGTGTGGAGTGTATGGAGGTGGGTAGTATGTGCAGGATGGTGACAGTAGTTTTTTGTTTTTATTATTTTATTTGCTATTATTTTTTTTCATATTTTATTTATTTTTATTTTTTATTTTTTTTATGGTGCTTCGGGTGAGGGGAGGGCAGTTGATGGTGTCAGTAGGGTAGTGGAAAGTGTCAATAGAGCAGTGGACAGCATCAGTAGTTTTTTATTTTTTACAAATGTATTTATTTATTTTTTTAAATTACAATTTAGTTTTTTTTTTTTCACAAAAATTTTTTGGGGGGAGGGGGCAGTGGATCATGTCAGTGGGGCAGTGGACGGTGTCAGTAGAGCAGTGGACGGGGTCAGTACTTTTATATTATTATTTTATTTGTTTTCAATTTATTTTTTTAATTATTTTGTACAAATTTTTTCTTTGTTATTTTTTTTCACTATGCTTTTTTTTTTTTTTGAGTGGGGCGAGTGGATGCTGTCAGTAGTTTTTTTATATTTTTACAACTGAATTTTTTATTATTTATTACAATTTTTTTTTTTTTATCAGCCATGTTGGGGGGCTTTGGTGAGATATCAGGGGTCTCAACAGACCCCAACATCTCCCCTTTGAGACAGAAAAAGGGACCTTTCTCTGCAGTCTCAACTCATGTCCATTCATAAACGGAAGTAAAGTAAGCACAGTTTACGATGTTACAGTTATGATTGGACAGTGGCAGTGATTACGGACTCTGTTCATTCAGAAAAGGAAGGAGCCGGTAAATGACATATTTATTGGCCCCTTTCTCCGCTCTCCATCCTGACAGATCCAAGACAAGGGGGGCAGAGGAGCATGCAGAGGGAGCCAGAGGAGCACAGAGGGGAGCCAGTGGAGCAGGCAGGGGGCCCAGAGAAGAATGGAAAATCAGAGGACAGTCAGGGGTGATCGGTGTGGTGGTGGGGGCAGTTACAAGCACCGATCTCCCTGTGTGCCTTTCAATGAAGCAACTGAAAGCGATGGGAGTGAGAGGAGGAGAAGCGGCTCTCAGTTGCTACATTGCAAACCACACAGGGAGATCGGTGCTTGTAACTACCCCCACTGCCACACACCAATCACCCCCGACCGTCAAATTTCATTATCCATGGGTGCAGGGTGGGGTAGACCACAGAGGATACCCCCACTCAGGGCCTGTGTGCAGTGAACACCCTGCACTCATGGATGATGCGCCTCTGGACCACAAGTAGAAATGCCGAAACGTAAGTTTTAAAAGCCTTTAAAAACCCAGCAATCCTACATAGTTTATTGAAAAAAAAAGTCCTGCATATTGTATCTTTGATGCCCTTTCTTTAAAATGTGCATTCTATAGAGTTTAATGGTACCACACTTAAAACGCATGTAAAATGCACCTAAAATGCAAAGTGCCAAAAAAATGCATGGCACAGATGTGAACCTCCCCTGAAAAAGCTTTCATATATATATTTCATCAGTGTATTTAGCTCTTGTCCTTAAGACAGTCCCTGAGCTGAGCTGAAGTGGGCATCTATGAAGATGCAGCTTGACATACATGTACATGCAGCCAATGAGAGCACTGCCTCTAACAATCTGTAATGGCTCGTAGCACTGCATTCGACTAAAACGTTCATTTTTCTGCTCTAAATTTCCAGCGCAGCTGTGAATCTCATTGGTTGCTATATGTTATGCAACTTGGAATTTTCTTTTGTCAGACTTTTGATCAATAATGCCAATAGTAACATTTCTATTTAAAGTGTTACTAAACCCAAAACAGTAAAATCAGTCTGTATATGCAGTAAAGCATGCTTGTTATACTCACTGTGGAACTTAAGGGGTTAATTCTTTGCATTGTGTATGAAAGTCTGTTTGATCCTGTCCTTCTGACCCTCCTCTTCTTCTACTGTCTCTAAAAAATAACCTGATATTTACAGAGCCAGGGGACGGGCTGCACATGCTCAGTCTGGTGTGTATTGCTAAGGAGTTTTTTTTTTTTCTTGGGAGGGTGCATGTGATCAGCACAGTGCCAATCAGCACTGTCCAAACATGTCCAGACAGAGGACCAGGGGAAAATGAAAACTCCTCCTACAAGCTTTACTAGGAACTGATAGAAATCACAAGGCTGCTGTATACTGCTGATGAGAAAAGGTATTTATCAGTTTAAATTTACTAAAATAATTGTATTTCCATGTTCTGTGTACTGTGGGAGACCAGATATAGTGAATGCAGGTTCTGGGTTTTGTATCACTTTAAGTACAAATATGTTGCGTGCACACACTCAACAAATTGAACTTCGCACCATAGAAAAAAATGCTACAATTGACCAATACTTGAACAAATAAAATAAGTTATTGCTGCCACTATAAATCTAAATAAATTCACATACACTATTACCAAATCCAGGTAAGGTAGTGCTATAACGACATGGTTTGTCCTCAAAGTAAAAAAGCACCCAGCGTCCATATACGTGAATTTACCTTAATAAAGTCCAAAAAAATAAGAATAAATTAATAATGAGACAATTCTTCATGAATTATGTCCTCCTCCACACATCACTACGTGCTTCAATGATGCCCACTCCACCCAGGGCACTCACTCACCAAATTGTATTGCCTCTAATTTTCATGATAGATTAATTACACATTTTTCAGTCATCAACTGGGTCATCCTCTCCACTTCCTTCCAATGGAAATACTCAACAGCAAAGAGAAAAAAGATCTAAAATACTGTATTATTGCTAAAACACCTTTTATTGAATCTTTCTCAGCCCAAATTGCTACTCACAAACACAAAAATTAAAAAGCCTCTACAAGCATCCAACATTGTCACTCTCTCCGCCAAAGCCGCCCAATGTGGGGATACAGGCCGGTACATGCTAATACTAGCGGTATCTCACCTAGACCGCTTATCCGTCACATCCGGCATGTCACTTCCCGTGCAGCATATGGCGTCACTCCCGCTTCCCATACAGCCACACCCAGTTTACTTCTCTCTGCAAACTGCCCCCATCCAGTCTAAAGGCCTGAAGCTGGACATTCAGGACCACAAGACTCAATTCAGAACTTCCTATCATGAAAATGAGAGGCAATACAATTTGGTGAGTGAGTGCCCTGCGGGGCATGGGTGTCACTGAAGCACTTGGTGAATTGTGGAAGAGGACATAATTGATGAGGAATTGTACTATTATTATTTTATAATAATTGTTTGGACTTTATTAGATTAAATTTCAGTGTGGACACTGAGTACTTTTATTTTGAGTATACAATATATCTGCGCTCTTAAGAAATATTAACATTAAAACAAATGAAACAGCAGCCAGCATTCGTTTGTTGATTTCAAATATAACAGTATAAAATATCTATATACAGCGCTAATCCATTACAGTTAAATACAGTCCATATAATGTATGATGAAGGAGAACAGACGAGAGTCCCACACCAACTTCAGTGTGAAGATAGAAACACACCACACCACAGTGTATTCAACTGTCCTTACCCTCATGTTATAGAGAGGTCAAAAAAAGCCTGTGACCCAGAGCTATCTTCCTCCACAGTATCAAACAGCAGGTGAATTGACTCCATAGCATCAAACAGTAGGTGAATTAGCGCCCATCCAATTCTTAGGGCTGTATACAGGGCTCCAAATATACACTTCTAATATCATGATCATATGCTCACTAGGACATCCATAAAAAACGAGTTTCAAAGTAAAACAATCAAACGTGCCGTGGCTCTTAGCCTGCTTGCTTCGCCAGTTAGGTCCCAGCCAACGCGTTTCATCACCAATAGGACACCTCTTTGTTGCCTCTGTTGATTTCCTATTGGTGACAAAATGCATTAAGCGGGACCTAATTGGTGACGCAAGCACGCTACGAGTTGCAGTAATGACTAAGCGCTAACATTTGTGCAAAACGCGTCTACCTTTTTTGTCCCCTGCTCCATCTGTCAACCACTTGTAATATGAAGCTTCAATAAAAGGATTTTTGGAAGTGCAGCCGTCTAGAATAATTTCCTTATGTTATACAGCATGCGAGCTGGGCTAGCACCTGACTAGTGTGTGTGGGGAGACTTACCCACCTGGAGCGGCTTTTTTTGTTTCATATGAGCCGCAGCACTTTTGATTGTTTTACCTTGATGCTTGTTTTTATGGAGCATATAATTGTGATATCAGAAGTGTATATTTGGAGTCCTGTATACAGCCCTAAGAATTGGATGGGAGTTAATTCACCTACTGTTCGATGCTATGGAGTCAGTTCACCTGCTGTTTGATGCTGTGTCACAGGCTTTTTTTGACCTCTTTACAGTGTTGCCAATCTACCAGATTGAAATTTACTGACACAGCACCCAAAATTTACTGGCACAGCCAAGTTTTTACTGACATTTCCAAAAGTTACAAAATTACAGTTTTAAGTGCAAATTTGAGTATGTAGGCTGCAAACATACAATATGCAATAAGCAATATGATTTAAGGTAGATAATAAGGCAAAAAACATATTTCTTATTTTATTTTCGATATAGTAGGTAAGTAGCTCAGGGACAGGAGGGCAATAATTTAGAATGGGTGGCACACATAAAATTGACTCTCACAGTGACACTGACAGCCATGTGCAGCAGCACAAATGATGATGACATCTCACTGACACAACATGTCCCCTCCTGAGTCACAGTGACAGTCTCTCTCCAAGCCAAGTGGTCCCTCCAGTCCACTCCAGTCTAAACAGCACTGATGGTCCCAGTCCAAGCCTGCCTTGCTCCAATACCGCAGACATGAGGCTCTGGCCACACCGCTTGGCTCCACTGCACCACGACATCACACGACATGCTCCGGCACCGCCTCTGCCAGAGATGCCCAATTACACTGTAGCAGGCACTCGGATGGTCTCAGCCAGCTCCGAACCAAGCTGAGCGTCACAACCATATTTTTTACTGGCAACCTTTTACTTTTACTGGCATTTACTGGCAGGAGAAAATTGCCTGTTTTTTACTGGCTGCCAGTAAAAATACTGACGGTTGGCAACACTGCCTCTCTATAACATGAGGGTCCAACTCCTCTGGTAGGGAGAACAGTTGAATACACTGTGGTGTGGTGTGTTTCTATCTTCACACTGAAGTTGGTATGGGGCTCTCGTCTGTTCTCCTTCTACAAATAGATATTTTATACTTTTATTTTGAGGACAAACATTGTCATTGTCATTATAGCGCTACCTTACTTGAATTTGGTAATAGTGGGAATAACATTTCTATGACTACTAACAAAGCTACGAACAGACAGAATACTAAGCAAAGGCTTTACTATGCCATCTATTGGTTACTGGCAAAAAGATATAACCTCTCTCCAGAATGTAAACCTAGGTTCACACTAGTGCTGCTGCATAAATCATGCATTTTCAGTGTGGTTTTGTAGCATGTTTTTACGTGCATTTTTGGTGCCTTTGCACTGCCATAAAGTCTATTGGGCTGTTTTCAAAATTGCATCATTTAAAAAAGGACACTGTTGCATTGATGTAAACAGACATTGCAGTGGGACAACACACACAGGAGAAATAGTGTGAACAGAGCCTTAAAGTAATACAAAATATTAAAACTAGTACCACATCTGTAAATAACTAATTCCCATAAAGAAAAATAGGATATACAGTCAGGTCCATAAATATTGGGACATCAATACAATTCTAATCTTTTTGGATCTATACACCACCACAATGGCACAATGGATTTGAAATGAAACGAACAAGATGTGCTTTAACTGCAGACTTTCAGCTTTAATTTGAGGGTATTTACATCCAAATCAGGTGAACGGTGTAGGAATTACAACAGTTTGTATATGTGCCTCCCACTTTTTAAGGGACCAAAAGTAATGAGACAATTGGCTGCTCAGCTGTTCCATGGCCAGGTGTGTATTATTCCCTCATTATCCCATTTACAAGGAGCAGATAAAAGGTCCAGAGTTAATTTCAAGTGTGCTATTTGCATTTGGAATCTGTTGCTGTCAACTCTCAATATGAGATCCAAAGAGCTGTCACTATCAGTGAAGCAAGCCATCATTAGGCTAAAAAAAAAAACAAACCCATCAGAGAGATAGCAAAAACATTAGGTGTGGTCAAATCAACTGTTTGGAACATCCTTAAAAAGAAAGAACGCACCAGTGAGCTCAGCAACACCAAAAGACCACGGAAAACATCTGTGGTGGATGACTGAAGAATTCTTTCCCTGGTGAAGAAAACACCCTTCACAACAGTTGGCCAGATCAAGAACACTCTCCAGGAGGTAGGTATATGTGTGTCAAAGTCAACAATCAAGAGAAGACTTCACCAGAGTGAATACAGAGGGTTCACCACAACATGCAAACCATTGGTGAGCCTCAAGAACAGGAAGGCCAGATTAGAGTTTGCCAAACAACATCTAAAAAAGCCTTCACAGTTCTGGAACAACATCCTATGGACAGATGAGACCAAGATCAACTTGTACCAGAGTGATGGGAAGGGAAGATTATGGGGAAGGAAAGGAACTGCTCATCATCCAAAGCATACCACCTCATCAGTGAAGCATGTTGGTGGTGGCGTCATGGCGTGGGCATGTATGGCTGCCAATGGAACTGGTTCTCTTGTAGTTATTGATGATGTGACTGCTGACAAAAGCATCAGGATGAATTCTGAAGTGTTTGGGCAATATTATCTGCTCATATTCAGCAAAATGCTTCAGAACTCATTGGACAGCGCTTCACAGTGCAGATGGACAATGACCCGAAGCATACTGCGAAAGCAACCAAAGAGTTTTTTAAGGGAAAGAAGTGGAATGTTATGCAATGGCCAAGTCACTCACCTGACCTGAATCCGATTGAGCATGCATTTCACTTGCTGAAGACAAAACTGAAGGGAAAATGCCCCAAGAACAAGCAGGAACTGAAGACAGTTGCAGTAGAGGTCTGGCAGAGCATCAACAGGGATGAAAGCCAGCGTCTGGTGATGTCTTTGCGTTCCAGACTTCAGGCTGTAATTGACTGCAAAGGATTTGCAACCAAGTATTAAAAAGTGAAAGTTTGATGGATGATTGTTAATCTGTCCCATTACTTTTGGTTCCTTAAAAAGTGGGAGGCACATATACAAACTGTTGTAATTCCTACACCGTTCACCTGATTTGGATTTAAATACCCTTAAATTAAAGCTGAAAGTCTGCAGTTAAAGCACATCTTGTTTGTTTCATTTCAAATCCATTGTGGTGGTGTATAGAGCCAAAAAGATTAGAATTGTGTCGATGTCCCAATATTTATGGACCTGACTGTATTTTCCAGAAAGTCAGATTGTAGAGGTAAATGTAGAGACAACTGCTGAAGTAGAATTTATAGATTTATGTTTCCATATATTTATTAAAAACACCTAGGTCAATTAAAGACCTTTTAGACCTTAAAGTGCTTAAACATTTCCACAAATCCAATGAAAAAACAATATATTTCCATATATTGTATAAAATGTTGAAACAAAAAAGAGAAAAGGAAGTGGGACTTTAAATGAAGTGGTTGCAAATTAATAGATAGTTGAATATAAAATTATATTTATTGGTTCATATATTTAACCACTTCAGCCCAGGAAGATTTGGCTGCTCAATGACCAGGTCATTTTTTGCCATTCGGCACTGCATTGCTTTAACTGACAATTGCATGTCGTGCGACGCTGTGATGTCCAAACTTTGGCCCTCCAGTTGTTAAGGAACTACAACTCCCATCATGCCTAGTCATGTCTGTGAATGTCAGAGTTTTACAATGCCTCATGGGAAGTGTAGTTCTGCAACAGCTGGAGGGCCGTAGTTTGGACACCCCTGTAATGACCTTTTTTTCCCACAAATAGAGCTTTCTTTTGGTGGTATTTGATTATCTCTGCGTTTTTTATTTTTTGCGCCATAAACAAAAAAACAGCGACAATTTTGAAAAAAACACAATATTTTGTACTTTTTGCTATAATACGGTATATATCCCAAATTTTTTTTTAGAGAAAGCAATTTTTTTCCTCAGTTTAGGCCAATATGTATTCTTCTACATATTTTTGGTAATAAAAATAGCAATAAGCGTATATTGATTGGTTTGCGCAAAAGTTATAGCGTCTACAAAAAAGGGGATAGATTTATGGCATTTTTATTATTATTTTTTTTACTAGTGATGGTGGCGATCTGCGATTTTTATCGGGACTGCGACATTATGGCGAACACATCGGACACTTTTGACACATTTTTGAAACCATTGACAATTATACAGCAATCAGTGCTATAAAAATGCACTGATTACAGTATAAATGTCACTGACAGGGACAGGGTTAACACTAGGGGGCGATCAAGGGGTGTTCCCTGACTGTGTTTTCTAACTGTGGGGGGAGGGGGACTGACTATAGGAGATGACAGATCGTGGTTTCTAGCTATTAGGAACTCATGATCTGCCTCTCCTCTCTTCATCGCGACCGCTGGCCATGAGCATCGTCACCCCCGCAATGCAGCGGGCATGCAAGTGCCTGCTATCCCGCTTAAAGGAGCCAACATACAGCTATAACGGTTCGCGGGATCGTGCCGACCTGCCGCAGTATAATGATGGCGGCTGGTTGGCAAGTGGTTAATATATATTCATATGTATTGGTCCGTATCAGAGTACAAAACAATTAACTTAATAATAATAATAATACATATTCAATAAAATTCATACATATACATACACATATTGCAAAATAGTACCTGCGTGACCTATGATCTCTCTAATCCCTGTCATTGTTGATAAAAATAGAATAAGAATATAAATTGCAAGATTGCAAGGAATTCATGTACAAAATCTTGTAAGCGCATAGTTCAAATGAAACAGTTTCATATAAAATCTTATAAACCCCCGAGCTGGTCCATCTGGACCAAGTCGGCTTTATCCCATCCATCAAGGTCATTAATCTACTACATGTGGTCGATACCACTAATACTCCATGTGTATTCTTGGGCACAGACGCTGAAAAAGCCTTTGACCGGATCCACTGGCCCTTCATGTTCTCTGTCTTGGAACACGTGGGTATTGGACCCACTATAGTAGGTGTATGGGGTAAATCCGCGCAATGAATTGAATGTTTTAGTTATGGATATGGCTGCTGCCTCTACACATACAATACCACCTAAGTGGAAAGTATTAAAAAATGGTAAAAAAGCAGGAGTAGTATGGCGATGCCCTTATGGAGACAAAATTTTTTTTTTTTTTTTTTTTTTTTCTCTTTCCCTTTTTCCTTCTTTGTAGTGAATGTATTGCCTAGTATCCTTATAGAATTGCTTCTAAAACCTGTATATGTTCAAAAATTGAATAAAACTGACTGGTGGTGAATATTTCTATTCAAAATGAAAATACAACAACTGGTGCTCCAATTGTTCAACAAAGGTGCATTGTGCCCTTTAAGTTAAGTAATAAAGTAGTTGTGGATATAGATGTAATATCATCTAGGTGGAAAGTGTTAAAAAAAAAAAAAAAAAAGGAAAACAGGAATAGTATGGCGCTGCCCTTATGGAGACAAAAAAAAAAAAAAACACCTCTCTTTAAAATGACTTTATAATTCCTAAAGTGTGTGTGCCAAAAATGAATAAATATGTGACTGGTGCCAAGTCCTTACTGTTAAAGGTACAATTGCAACATAAGGTGCTTCAATTATTCAACAAAAGTGCATAGTGCAGCATCACTAAAGTGACCAGTGTTAAATCATACAAATCCATACAACATTGTGCAAAATATCCATCATAAATAGTGACTCTTGTGCTGTGACCAGTATTGGTTGGATAGGAAAAGTTCAGTTTATGAAAAAAACAAGTTCTTTTTGGAGTATTTTGTAGTGTTCAATCTTTGAGGGTCAAATATCTGTAGGAAAGCTTCTTATCCAGGTGCTGGTTTCTTTAATTAGTGCCTTGTCTGCATGCTCTGACAATGCTTGCACTCACCGGATTCTCCTTTCCCCTGCAGGGGTATGGATGGTCACAGTGTCTGCCACTGTGCAGCAATCAAGGATGTCCCCCAAACTTTACTTGCGTATTGTGGTGTAGTAATTACATGTAAAGGAAAGAAGGTATGCCCATCGCGTAAAACCATAGGAGGACTTTTATTAAAACTTAATAGACAAATGTACTCACATTTCAAATGAACAAATCAAGCATGCCAAAAGTTAGCGAATTCCCTTTGTTAGAGGTGCTGCAAGACGTTCGTAACCCGCCCTACGCACGTTTCGCCCCAGTAGAAGTCTGACGACGAAACGTGCGTAGGGCGGGTTACGAACGTCTTGCAGCACCTCTAACAAAGGGAATTCGCTAACTTTTGGCATGCTTGATTTGTTCATTTGAAATGTGAGTACATTTGTCTATTAAGTTTTAATAAAAGTCCTCCTATGGTTTTACGCGATGGGCATACCTTCTTTCCTTTACATGTAATTACTACACCACAATACACAAGTAAAGTTGGGGGACATCCTTGATTGCTGCACAGTGGCAGACACTGTGACCGCGCATACCCCTGCAGGGGAAAGGAGAATCCGGTGAGTGCAAGCATTGTCAGAGCATGCAGACAAGGCACTAATTAAAGAAACCAGCACCTGGATAAGAAGCTTTCCTACAGATATTTGACCCTCAAAGATTGAACACTACAAAATACTCCAAAAAGAACTTGTTTTTTTCATAAACGGAACTTTTCCTATCCAACCAATACTGGTCACAGCACAAGAGTCACTATTTATGATGGATATTTTGCACAATGTTGTATGGATTTGTATGATTTAACACTGGTCACTTTAGTGATGCTGCACTATGCACTTTTGTTGAATAATTGAAGCACCTTATGTTGCAATTGTACCTTTAACAGTAAGGACTTGGCACCAGTCACATATTTATTCATTTTTGGCACACACACTTTAGGAATTATAAAGTCATTTTAAAGAGAGGTGTTTTTTTTTTTTTTTTTTTGTCTCCATAAGGGCAGCGCCATACTATTCCTGTTTTCCTTTTTTTTTTTTTTTTTAACACTTTCCACCTAGATGATATTACATCTATATCCACAACTACTTTATTACTTAACTTAAAGGGCACAATGCACCTTTGTTGAACAATTGGAGCACCAGTTGTTTACAATCATGAATGGGATGTCCCTTGTCACCTTTACTTTTTGCCATATCCTTGGAATCGTTCCTTTGTAGAATACGCCTGAACCCGGACATCACCGGTGTAGCGATCCGCAATTCCCAAGATAAAGTATTGGCCTACGCGGATGACATGTTATGACATGACATGTTATTCTCCCTCACAAATCACTTAATCTCATTGCCCAATCGTTTGCGTGAATTTGAAATATATGACCTCCTATTGAACCTAAAAATGTATTTCACCAAGTCCGAAGCCATGGGACTGGGCTTACCACTACAACTTCTTTCACGTCTCCAAACAGGCTTCAAATCAAAATGGACACAATCCACGTTAAAATATCTCGGCACACTCATCCGCTCAAAAATCCCAAGACTTTTTGAACTGAATTTCCCCCCGCTCTTAAAAACAGTCAAACATCTCTTAAATACATGGCATACCGGACTACACTCATGGTTTGGCTGCTGCAACATCCTCAAAATGAGCATTCTCCCCAAATTTTAAATTCGCGACCCCTAACCATTACACCCTTAATATTTGGGTCCCGCCGGATCTGGGCCGCCAAGGCGAAGAGCAGTGGGGAGAGCGGGCAACCCTGCCTAGTTCCGTTTAAAATAGGGAAAGAGGTGGTTGCCGCAAAGGGCGTTTTGATAGAGGCAGTTGGGGTTGCATATAGGTGCCTAATCGCCCTGAGGAACGCCCCCCGAAAGCCCAGATGTTCAAGGGTGGAGAACATAAAAGGCCAGCTGAGCCTATCGAAGGCTTTCTCATCGTCCAAACTAAGCAAGAGAGCTTCGTTTTTTTGTCTGTTAATGATGTCTATTAAATTGATGGCTCTTCTAGTGTTGTCCCCTGCTTGGCGTCCTGGGACAAAGACAACCCGAGCTTTATGGATCAGGGAGGGGAGGACCTCATTTACTCGAAGGAACAATATTTTTGTAAAAATTTTCAGGTCTCAATTTAATAGGGCTATGGGCCTGTAATTCCCACACAATGTGTGGTCTTTATCGGGTTTGGGTATAAGTGTTAGATGTGATGCCTGCATGTCTCTGGGGATTTCTTCCTTGCCCATAAATCCGTTAAATAAATGAACCATGTGCGGGAGCAGGGTAGGAAGGAATGACTTGTAGTACTCGTAAGGGAGGCCATCAGGACCTGGAGCCTTATTATTTGGGAGGTGTTTTAGTGTGTCGGAAATTTCCTCGTCAGTGATGAGGGAGTTAAGGGAGTGTAGGGCTTCTACTGGTAGAGTAGACACCCCACTGGTGGCAAGGTAGGACTGGACACGGTCTATAAAAGTTTTCGGATAGGTAAGTGCGGTATGGAAGGGTTGTTGTAAAGATCTGAGTAGTAGTCCCTAAGTAATTGAGCCATGCGGTCGGGATGGGAGTGAAGGGTGCCTGTTGGGTCTCGTATAGCTTGAAGGGCCGATATGTGGGTATTTTCTCGAAGTTTACGAGCCAATAGGGTATGGGCCTTATTGCCTTTATCATAATAAAGCTGGCATAATCTCTGAAGGGCTTTCTCTACTCTGCCTATGTTTATACTTTTGAGTATAGCTCTAAGCCATATAATTTCTCTTAATAGACGGATTGAGGATAATGTTGTGAGTCTGGATTCCAAGCGCTGTACTGTCTGTTGTCTCAGCAGCTTGGTATTTTTCTTCCAAGCTGTAGAGATTGCAATGCATTGTCCCCTTATCACCGTCTTATGTGCTTCCCAGAGGGTTCCCACAGAGATCTCTGGGGAAGTGTTTTCTACAAAGTATAGTTTTAAAGTCTTTTCCATTTCCATCCTATATGTAAGATCTTTCAATAGAAAGTAGTTCAGCTGCCAGTGGCAGTGTTTGACTTTAGAAGGGTGCATGTTTAGTGTCAAAGAGATTGGCGCATGGTCAGACCATGACATAGGCAGGATATTCACGTCAGCGAGCGCACGTAAGGAAGGGGCATTAACAAAAAGTAGTCTAGGCGTGCATGTGTGCTAAATGGGTGGGAATAGTGGGAATATTGACGATCTGCTGGGTATTCTAAGCGCCATGCGTCAAACAGAGCAAATTTACAAGTGACCTGACGAAATTGTTTGGATTGTCTGGAAAGGCGTGCTGAGGGGATTTTTTTGGTAAGGGATGTTCTATCTGAAGTGAGGGAAAATGGGAGATTAAAATCCCTGCCAACAACTAAGGAGGAGTGTTTGGTGCGAAAAAGGCGGTTGTAAACCTTAGTCACAAAGGGCATCTGATTCACATTCGGTGCATAAATGTTGCAGAAGGTTATGTCCGATTGTTGCCATTTGCCACTAAGGATCAAAAATCGACCCTAATATGAGCGGCAAAAGATAGAGAAGTATGTGTCGTGATGTGGTATACTTATCTGGTCTGTGATCCCAGGGAGATGCGTTCCGAGGCCAGGAATATCTTCCCCATCCAGGGTACAACTCAGGAGCCCAGGAGAGACGAGCCATGGAGAAGAGAGGAGAAAAAAGGGAAAAAGAGGAAAAAGCGGAAAAAGAACATGTAAATAAAATAAACTAAGTGTACCATATTCAGCACAAAAAGTAGAGGTCTAATTACAGACCTAAAATCCCATGTTACCCCCATCATAATAATTAAGGGGGGCTTTTAAATCAGTAAATAAGCGAGGGGGGTAGTGTTGGAAAAAAGTCCAATCAGCACCTATGATCTAGGACCTGCTAAGAAACAAATCTGTTAAATGTTTAAACAAAAGCTAGGGGACAATACTAGTTGTTATAGGAGAGAACAAACACTCTGAACCCGTGGGCAAAAACAGGCAGGCAATGAGCCACAATTGGCCATTGGAAGGGAGTGACCATCTAGGGGTAAAAACCCAGTTATTGTAACCAACATACAAACAAAGGCTAACTGTGGCAAACTATGCATGGTCACTGCATCACTTCGGGGGCGGGCCCACCTACTCACGGAGAAACAAAAAGAAGTGAATTAAAAAGGCCAGTGGTACTGTTCAGGTAGGCCGGTGTTTGGGACTCATCCGAGGGGTGTCCGGGGGCTGTCTCCTTCGCTTCGCAGGAACTTTTTTCCAGCCAGTTGATGGGGGGGGGGGGATAATGTCACAACCTGGGAGATCTGGCGTAGGGACAGTAAGAGTCTCACAGAAGAAACGAAGTTCCTCAGGAACTCGAAGCGTTGCTATCTTCCCGGCATGTGTAGCTGTGAGGCTAAACGGGAAACCCCAGCGATAGGTGATGTTGCTGTCTTGTAGAGAGTGGAGGAGTGGCTGGAGCAGCCTACGCTTCTGCAGGGTGATTCACGAGAGATCAGGGAAAAGTTGAATTGGGGTGCCATCTACAAGGATAGGTTTAATCTGCTGGGCCTTGTGCATGATGTCTTCCTTTAGTGCAAACGAGTACACTCTGCAAATTGTGTCTCTAGGTTTAGACGCTAGATCTTTAGGCCTCAAAGCTCTGTGAGCTCTGTCCATTTCAATGTGCGTGGAAGTAGGGACTCCCAGCAAGTTGTTGAAGAATGGATTGTAGGTCCTCTGGACTAGAAGACTCCGGGAGCCCATGGATCCTAATATTATTGTGACAATTGTGATTGTCCAGATCTTCCAGGTGACGTTGCATGTCACAAAGCATATATCGATCATCTGTTTGATGGGATTGAATTCGATGGACTGTGAGTTTAGTGGCTTGCAAGTCTTCATCTAAGTCTTCTACCTGTGTGGCCAGCTGGCGAAAATCCACTTGCAGGGTCTTGATTTCGCTGCGGCAGGCTTCTTTGACCTCAGAAGTCAGCAATTTAAAGTCTGCTTTTGTAGGCAGTGAGTGGAGTTGTTCCCGCCAGGAGATCAGTTCATCTGCTGTGAGGATGGAGGGTATGTTAGGTAGGGGTTGATGGTGGGCCAGAGGCTGCGAGGGTGGGGCCCAGGGTTCAAACCACTTTCTTTTGTCATCCACCCGTGAGGGCTCATTTGCGGAGCAGAGGATTGGGGTGGGGGCTCTCCAGTTAAGCCCATGATGCTGGATTCGCGGGAGTGGAGAGGCCTCTGTGGCTTTGGGGAGCCTGGAGCAGAGGATGGGGTTAAGGTAGCTGGAGAGGTAGGCCGCGGCCGTGGCAGAGCTTGTGAGCGGCCCTGGTGGAGTGCAGGGGACAGTCCCCAGTGTTGGAAGGCAGGAGGGGTTCCCCGCAGGGATAGGGAGTCTTGGTCATGGCCAGGATGGCCAGAGAGCGGGGGGATTAGAGAAAGACTCACCTGTGGAGCCGTTTGCCGCTCGACGTGCAGGCCGCAAGATGGCAGCGGGGTTTCTTCATGGGCAGATGAAGGAGGGCCGCATGGCGTCGGTGGAGCCGAGGATTTAGTAGCGGGCCGGCTGCGGGTCATCATACCACTTAGTGTGACAGCTGTAGGAGCCTCCGCAGCCGCCTGATTCATCTCCCAGGCCTCTGAGTGAAGGAGAGGAGGCAGCTGGGGGGCGCGCTGCTGTGCCATGCTGTCCTCCTCTTGCATGGTGGAGTCCGGGAGCGGGGGGAAGTAAGACTGGATTGGGGGACCCCATGAGTTAGAGCGTCCGGAGGTACCCCCCTGTCTTGGCGTTTTGCTGGTCCTGTTTCTGGCCATCAGAATGGAGCTGTGTCCCCGGGAAACGTGGTCTCAGAGCAGGTCCGTGAGGAGCGAGGTGATCACATGTCTATCTTGGTAAGCGTCCGGCCACGCCCCCCGACCCTACCGAAACTTTTTGACCTCGAGACACTTTCAAGCCCCTCATTTCCTCACGGCAGGAAACTGGCCATCGCTGCCCGCTCTTAGAGACCCTAAGTGTCGCTTCCAATTGGAGTCTTGGAGGGCTCTTCAACTCCGTCATTTTTTGACCACACTACCGACCCCAGGTAGTCTCAATCGCCCTGTAACTACCTTTGAAGAGTTGTGCTCAGACACCGGAATTCTACCACACGCACCACCAACTATAACACACTGATTACACCCCCAGATAGTCACCGGCTTCCAAGTTTGACTGACTGGGAGCATGATCTAAATCGTGAATACAGCCCTAACCAAAGACATCACATCCTCTGGTTCATGCACAAATCCTCTATATGCACGAAAACGCAAGAAACTAATTTCAAATTTTTGTCCAGGTGGTAACATACACCTTCCCAATTTCATAAGTTCTCTCTCTTCCTTCTTCTCATAAGTCCTTTCCCTCAGCGTCTGCTGGTGCTGTGCGGAGGACCAGGGAACAATCCTACATATCTTCTGGTCCTGCCCCAAATGCAGGAGCATTGCTAGGTCTGCAAAAGATCTGGGGCTAGAGCTCACAGCATCAGTCACCAACCATTTTGCAGACCCGGGGGGGAGGGGGGCACTCCTGTGTTAAGCAATTTCTCACGGGCAATGGCTGGTGTTGACGCTTCATTCATCATGGCACCATAGTTGATATGGTGTCAGGGTGATTGAAGCCCATTGTTTCTATTGTTACATTCTAATATATAATGAAGTGGTTCAACTCACCATAATGCAGAATCAGTGGGAGCCCTGGGCATGTCACTTGCCACATCTACTGCCACCAGATGCAGCATGTCACTTGCCACCGTCGCCTGTCACCAGATTCAGCTTGTTACTTGCCACTGTCACCTGCCACTAGAAGTGGATTGTCACTTGCCGTGTTGCTTGCCACCAGATATGGATTGTCACTTGCCACTGTCACTTGCCACCTGATGTGGATTGTCCCTTGCCATGTCACCTGCCACCAGATGTGGATTGTCACTTGCCACGTCACCTGCCACCATTTGCAGATTTTCACGTCACCTGCCACCATTTGCAGATTGTTAGTTGCCACGTCACATGCCACCATTTGCGGATTGTCACTTGCCACTTCACCTGCCACCATTTGCAGATTGTCACTTGCCACATCACCTGCCACTTGATGTGGATTGTCACTTGCCACGTCACCTGCCACCATTTGCAGATTGCCACATCATCTGCCACCATTTGCACATTGTTACTTGCCACGTCACCTGCCACTTGATGTGGATTGTCTCTTGCCACGTCACCTGCCACCAGATGTGGGTTGTCACTTGCCATGCCAGCCAGTGCCACAAAATGTGCATTGTAGCTGCATTGGTGGCAGGCTGGCAACACTGGTCCATTTAGTGAGGGCAGGAGAGTGGTGATGCAGGGTGGGCAGTGAGAGATGATGTCATCTCGCTGCTCCCAGCAGCTACTCTGACATTGAAGAAGTCTGCGCTGTGAGGGCAGAAGAGTGCTGATGTGTGGCGGATAGTGAGAGATGATGTCATCTCTCTGCTCCTGGCCGCACCTCGCTCCCACATTAAAGAGGCCTTGCTGTGAGGGCAGAAGAGCAGTGACATGGAGTGGGCGGAGAGAGATGATGTCATCTCTGCTCGTCCACCCGCTCGCTTCTCTCCTCTCATCCGCCTCTCTCATGCAGCCCGCTTGCCGTAGCACGCTGGTTAGGCAGGGACCCTGCGGCAAAAGACTCAGGGCTATGGGCCCCAGATTCGGGGCTATAGCCCCAATAGCTACCCCCTAGCAATGCCACTGCCCAAACGTGAACTTTTTTGGAAAATGGTTTGTTGCATTATACAAAAATTCACGGAAAGACCAATACCAATACCAGCTGTTTTGCTGCTATGGATCCTGTCATTTGCTTCCGTTTAAATAAAAGATTTGAAAAAAAATCTTATAAGCACATGATTAATATTGAACACGACATCTAATAGCTTGATGTGTTTTGTGGCTTTAAACCACTCATCAGGATCAAGCATGTGGTATATACTGTATCTGTAATGAAATGCATGAACTTCTAATGCCCGTCTAGCCGTGTTTGCATGCCGCGTTTAACCGTGTTTAGCTGCGTTTAACCGTGTTTGTGTCTAGCGTTTATTAAGATTACCTCATTTAAGACCCTCCCCAAGCTCAAAAAACATTGTACGCTAACAATTTCCGCCATTTTGACCAGAGTGAGTAGCAGCAGCAGACAGAACAGTTGGCTACTTGTATTTGCCTCTATTTCTGTGCTTTTTTTTGCAATGGATACCATAATGAGCATATGTGAGGAAATGCTCCTGACATTGCTCTTGATGAAGCTAGAACGACGTAGAAAAGCATCTCAGTCTCACACCTGCTACGTGACACCACTGCCTACTTTCTGTCCTGAAGAAGCAGTGTTTGTACATGAAACATGTAGGATTTTTGTGGCCAATAAGTCTATTCTCTCATGATCAATTATGATGTGTTATAGATTGTTTATCATTGGATTTGTAGAGCTGTGTAAACATTTTTAAGGCCTTAAAGTGATAGTTTACCATTAGGGTACAGAAAAACTTATGGTTGTGTGTAAAGTTTTCAAATGTGCCTTACATGAAAGGGAGAACCCCTCTTTAAGCTCCAAATACCACTGTTTATTTTTCTTTCACCCACTTGTAAAATTATATTTTTAGTTATTTTCACTGTCCAGCCTTCTCTGGATATTCATAGATAAATCTAGCAAAACAAAAACTGCATAGCAGTAGAGCGGAGTCACAAGACTACCTGTAGCACAGGCAACATAAAAGCATTTAATGTTTAATAGACTGTGCAGTAAAATAGAAGAATGGCAAAAAAGGGCTATTAATTTTGCTCCAATACATTTTTATAAAAGAACAATATTAACCACTAGCCAACCAGTCGCCGTCTTTATACTGGTCAGCTCGTTCCCGCAAATCGCCATAGCTGTATGTCGGCCCCTTAAACAGCTATAGCAGGCGTGCCCTGCATGGCGGGGGACCCGATGCACATGTCCGCCGGCCACCCGGGATAAATGGGCACGAGAGCCACAACGGGGATTTGTGTGTTTACTAATTAGGAACAACGATCTGTCTCTTCCTCTAGTCAGTCCCATCCGCCCCATAGTTAGAAACACACACGAGGGAACACATTTAACCCCTTGATCGCCCCCTAGTGTTAACCCCTTCCCTACCAGTGACATTTACCTCTTCCATACATGCGGACCGTTCAGGTCCGCCTGTCAGTTCAGAATGGACACTCCATGGAGCAACGGATGTCAGCGGTGACATGTCCGCTGACATCTGATCCCAGCCGCTCCTCTCCGATCCGTTCCGCTAAATCCAGAGGGGTGGAAACAATATTTTCCATCTCTCTGGCGGATCCGATTGGATGAAAACGGACAGGCGCACCCGTTTTCATCCGATCCTTCATAGAGGAGAGCTGGGCTCTGACAGGTCCGTCTCTGCACAGTGGGCAGAGATGGACTTTTCATCCGCTGACTCAGTGGGGATCAACAGGTTGATCCCTGCTGAGCAAGCTGAGTCCGTGAAAACGGACAGACATGTGTGAAAGAGCCCTTACACAGTAATCTGTGCATTTTTATAGCACTGATCGCAGTATAAATATCAATGGTCCCACCGCAATTTGTCCACCGCAATGTCCACCACTAAAAATCGCAGATCGCCACCATTAATATAAAAAAACCTAATAATAAAAATGCCATAAAAATGCTATAAATCTATTCCCTAGTTTGTAGACGCTATAACTTTTATGCAAACCAATCAATATACGCTTATTGAGATCTTTTTTACCAAAAATATGTAGAAGAATACAGTATATATTGGCCTAAACTGATTAAGAAATGTATTTTTTACGTTTTTTTTTGGGGGGGGGATAGTTATTATAGCAAAAAGTATAAAATATTAAATATATATTGAATAAAAACCGCAGAGGTGATCAAATACCACCATAAGAAAGCTCTATTTGTGGGAAAAAGGAAGTCAATTTTGTTTGGGTACAACGTGGCACGACCGCGCACTTGTCAGTTAAAGCGACGCAGTGCTTTATAATATACTTTGATAAGTACCTTCCAATTTTATATATTCTATAACTCCATTCTATAAACTACATGCATAAGTTTTAGATCAGAAAAAAAGAACAACGATAATAATAATAAACAGGATTCAAAGAGGAATTAGAGTGTCATCTATCCATTACATGATTACAGAATTCTTATAAGTGCCCTGTACATTTTTATATTCTATTACTCTGTTCCATAAACTACATGTAATTTACATTAATGCCCTGTACACACGGTCGGACATTGATTGGACATTCCGACAAGCGCAGTATCCTTTGGGCTCCTTTTGCTAATCTCGTGTTAGTAAAAGTTTGGTGAGAGACGATTCGCGCTTTTTCAGACTTGTGGTTTTCAGATCGTATTTCTGCGGTTCAGTTTGTTTTGTGGGTTTGTATCTGGTCTTCAGTGAGTGCAGCGAGTTATCATTGATTTTTCATTGTGTACTTGTTCGTTCGTTACTGATTTTCAGGTCGCTCTTCACGGGCCTTGCTGTTTTTCAGTGCGTTCTGTTACTTCGTTCTGACCAGCCGACCGTTTTCTAGCCATGTTGCGTATACGTACTCATCGTAGTGTTCGTGCTGTGCGGGGGCTTGGTGTTGGGGTCCTTACTTTGACACAAGCCCAATACATGAACAGGGTGGGGAGGAGTTCATGGACCAAGAATTGGTTGCTCCAGCGTGACCAGTTCTGTCACATGCCTTTGCTCCGTGAGATCTGTGAGAATAATCCTGACGATTTCAGGTACTTTCTCCTGATGACGGACCCCGTATTCCAACGTTTGTTGGCTTTGCTGACCCCCTATATCAGCAGGCAGGATACCTGCATGAGGCAAGCCATCACTCTGGAGCAGAGGCTCATCGCCACCCTGCAGTACTTGGTGACGGGGAGAAGCCTGCAGGACCTTAAGTTCTTGACAGGCATCTCCCCCCAGGCTCTGGGCATCATTACCCCAGAGACCTGTTCTGCCATCATCCAGATCCTGCAGAAGGACTATATTAAGGTAAGATCTGAGAGCAAAAAAAAATCCCAAGGAATTCTTTAAGTATGTAAACAGTAAAAAAGGGAGGACAGACCATATTGGCCCCATAAAGAATGAGGAAGGACATCTGGTTACAAAGGATGGGGAGATGGCGAAGGTATTAAATTTATTCTTCTCCTCAGTCTTCACAAGTGAATCGGGGGCTTCAGTAACCAAAACTGCCGTGTTTATCCTCATGACACAACACAGGAAGCACCTCCATGGTTAACAGAGGACAGAATTAAAATTAGACTTGAGAAACTTAACATTAATACATCACCGGGACCAGATGGCTTGCATCCGAGGGTACTTAGGGAACTCAGTCAAGTGATTGCCAGACCGTTGTTCCTAATTTTTACAGACAGTCTACTGACTGGAATGGTACCAGCTGATTGAAGAAAAGCCAATATACAGCCCTGGGAATTACAGACCAGTTAGCCTAACATCAATAGTATGTAAACTCTTGGAGGGGATGATAAGGGACTATATACAAGAGTTGAGTAATAAGACAGGTATCATTAGCAGTAATCAGCATGGATTCATGAAGAATCGTTCTTGCCAAACCAATCTACTAACCTTCTATGAGGAGGTGAGTTGCCATCTAGATAAAGGAAGGCCCATAGACGTGGTGTATCTGGATTTTGCAAAAGCATTTGACACAGTTCCCCATAAACGTTTACTGCACAAAATAAGGTCCGTTGGCATGGACCATAGGGTGAGTACATGGATTGAAAACTGGCTACAAGGGCGAGTTCAGAGAGTTGGGATAAATGGGGAGTACTGGTCAGGAATTCAATGGTCAGGGGTGGGTAGTGGGGTTTCCCAGGGTTCTGTGCTGGGACCAATCCTATTTAATTTGTTCATAAATGACCTGGAGGATGGGATAAACAGTTCAATCTCTGTATTTGCAGACGATACTAAGCTAAGCAGGGCAATAACTTCTCCGCAGGATGTGGAAACCTTGCAAAAAGATCTGAACAAATTAATGGGGTGGGCAACTACATGGCAAATGGGGGGAACCTCTGGGGAAAAATAGGATAAATTCCCTAGTACATCATAATCAAGGTAGGGTAAAATAAAGTTAAGAACCAGTGATGTCTGCTGGACCTAAGGCCTCGCTGGACCTGTGGGGGGGTTTATGAATTAAGTATAGTTGATAGAGACTGATTAAACAGTTGAACACGGCAAATAGTAAGTCCCACCCTCCCCTCCAACAATCCCCCTTGCTCGGGTTTTAAATTCTCCCTAAAACATTGATGATGTTCTTCATTTTGTTTTGAACATCATTGATGTTTTGCTTTATGTTTTCCAAGTTCCTATTACACCCCATGATCTCCCTGATCAGGATCTGGGCACTTTCACTGGTGAAATTACCTTCTTCCACAACATCACGACCACCTAAAAATATAGAAAAAAATACACCATGTATTATAAATATGCAGGCATCCATCTCTTACCTGAGGCTGTGGTTGCAGACACTCACCTGTTGTGACTATTTCCACCACGTCTCCCTCCTCCTCCTCTGCTTGGCTTTGTGGGATTTCCCCTTCTTCCTGAGGTGGGGGGTCTGTAGTCTTCTCTGATGAGTGGTGTCCTCCGAGTCTTTTCTCCCCTATGTAAAAAAAAAATAGGTATACTTAGCACACAGATATTTGATGACAGAAATAGGAATATGAAACTTTGCTTGGAAGTGGGGTACAATTGTCTGTTTTGGCAGAGTTTCAAGATGAACAAATATTGTTTTCCTTTGTCAAGCTTTAATACTTACCTGTTTTGTACAAGCTTCACAGATGGAGACACCCCTATAGTATACACTGGAGCACCTGTGTGGGCCCCCTAATAAAAAGGGTGTTCTTTTGTCCCACACTAGTGCTCCAGTGTCCAGATGTGTAAACAGCTGCTGAGCGTCCTCTCCTTATACAGAATCTAGTTTGCATTTCATTCTAGTTACAAACCCATCTAGACACCAAAATTATTTTAAGAGATGTAGGCCAGAAAAAATGTACTGAACTGCATCTGGACAAAACATGGTGTTTTATAGGCCGAACGAACAATGTTTCCTAAGAACGAATAATGTGTCCACATGAACATGAAAGTTGCCATTTTAAACTGTACAACAGTAAAGAAAAGCACATGGAGCAGCACGAACGTTATAAAAATAACGAATAGGAACACAGGACAACTACTTACTTTTTTGAAGCACTCTCCTGATCCTTCTATACTGATCGTGCTCCCTTAATTTGAGGTCCGACCACCACTTCCTCAGTTGATCCTTGGATCGTCGTACCCCAAAATTTCTGTGCAGACTCTTCACAACTTTCGCCATGATCTTGGCCTTTCTGACATTAGGGTTGGGGTAAGGTCCATACTTCTCGTCATAGTCGGCCCTCTTCAAAATGTCGACCATCTCCACCATCTCCACAAAGGACATATTTGAGGCCTTAAATCGTCTCCTCCGGGATCCTGACGTTTCTGGCTCCGGGCTTTCCTCCTCCTCCTCGTTGTTGTAATTAGCATGCACCTGCTCTGTCTCCGCCATGTGCTCTTCCCCACTGCGACGAAAGAGAAGGGGCGGGAAATAGACTAGAAAGAACATCAGGGGCGGGCAGAGTTTCACGCATGCGCAGTTTATATAACGCGTAACACGAGTGCATCGTACGTACGATCTGTGAGTGGAGGAAGGAGTATAGGAAGCGCCGATCGTGATAACGAAGGTAACATTTAAACTTGGGCCTATACTGCTTAGAGATTGAGGCCTATATTGGGACATGATTAGGAGAGTTTAGCCTGACATTAGGGTTTGTCTTGTGTTGTGTCTTGCAGAGAAAATGGATATATTGAAGGATCAGGACTTTATCACCATATTCATTGATACGTTCAGGGAGCTGTCCTGTCTGTGGCAGGTAAACCACCCACATTTTAAGAATCAAACAAAGAGGAAGGCAGCGCTGGATCAATTGCTGGAATTTGTGAAGCCGGTGATCCCCACGGCAGACATCACCTATTTGAAGGCCCTAATTGGTGGCATGAGGAGCACTTATCTAAGGGGGCGCAAGAAGGTCCAGGATTTCCAGAGATCAGGAGCAGCAGATGACATTTATCTCCCCAAGCTGTGGTACTATGACAGGCTGCATTTTCTGGCAGGTCAGACTGAACCCAGGTCAGCACTCTCCAATCTTCCTTCCACGCTTCCTTCCCCCTCAGTTGAAGCTTCTGACGTCCAACCTGGGCCTTCCAGGCAGCAACATGTAGAGGAGCCCGGCTTGAGCCAGGTATAGCATTCTTCAAAATATTTCTGGTTGTCAAATTAATGATGTTAAATCTATGTTAGTTTGGAGTACTAATTTCTGATTGAAGAAACCAAAAACTAAAATGATGTCCCTTTTTCATACACAGGAAAGTCTCAGCCAGAAGGTGGCCGGGCCAAGTAGGCTGCCTGATACCCAGGTCCATCCCCTCCGCCTTCAAAGAAAAAGTGGCAGGAAGAGGAGTAACCTGGAGGAGGCTGAAATTGGCCTGTTTTGGAAGGCTACTGAGGCCCTCAGAACACCCCACAGTGTTGAAGAGGATTTTGATGACCTAACAGCATGCAAAATGCTGCAAATGGAGGAGGGCCAACGCCTCTTATGTGAGTTTATCATTTTAGAAGCACTAAATAAGGGGTTGAGGGGCCAACTCACATGCCAAAGCCCCATTTGAGAGCTCACCCATGGTCCTCCTCCTCCTCCTCCTCCTCCAGGTCCTCCTCCTCCTCCTTCTCCTCCTCCTCCAGGTCCTACTCCTCCTCCTGGTCCTACTCCTCCTCCTGCCACACTTCCAATACCAGAGCCACAGCCAGGGAGGAAGCGTTTAAGGAAGACCAGAGAGTGATGGCCTGGGTTCAGTCTGATCTGGCAAAAGATGCAGGCTCTTGTATGACCACAGCCTGGGGACATACATGTCATCTGCTGCTGTTCATGATCTCTTGGACTTCTGGACCAGATTGTACTCCCTTATATATGGACTCCTCAGGCCACCAATTTTGCAGTAAAATAATTGATGTGTGCCCTGGGGACCAAAGGCTGCGCCAATTTCTGCAGTTTATCCAACGTTGCTTTCCTCTTTGTTTGGTTATGAGCCCTTAATAAAGGAATTTTTTTTTCAATTATACTTGCCTATGTGTGTTTTCCTTCAAAAAGGACAGTTTGTTTGTGAGGAGGCAGGTACATTTCAAAAATCCAATGTGAAATTAACAAGAGACACCAACACCAAACAATCTCCTTGAGATTAATAAATAATACAAAATAATAATGGTGTTGTGGTAACTTGACACACAATACACACCCAAAAATGTTCTGAAGTAAAAAAAAAAAAAAAAAAAGATAAATAAAACACAAGATCAGGCTTTAAAAAAATCCTAAAAAAAAATTATTTAATCTAAAAGCATCCCAAAAATATTATTTTTTCGGGAGATGTGACAAATAAAAATATTATATTGATGAAATCACGAGAAATAATAAAGAAAGAAGTTTGTGAGAAGTCTGTGTGAATATGAGCAGCAAAACTACTTCATTCTTCTAGCATTATAAAGAAGAGAGTGCGCTGCATTAAACAATTTAAAACATTGCAGCCTGACGAAAGTGCTATATCCATTCCGAACGCTAATTTTACCAGACCAAGCAGTTCCATCTCGGAATTTATTCTGAGCATGCGTGGCACTTTGTGCATCGGAATTGTCCACACGCGGTCGGAATTGACGTGATTGGATTTTGTTGTCGGAAAATTTTATAGCCTGCTCTGAAACTTTGTGTGTTGGAAAATCCGATGGAAAAAGTCCGATGGAGCCCACACACGGTCGGAATTTCCAACAACAAGCTCCGATCGCACATTTTCCGTAGGAAAATCCGACCGTGTGTACAGGGCATAAGAGTGACATTTGTATTATTTATATCAGAAAAAAAACACAAAAATAATAAACAAAATTGAAAGAGGAATTAGAGCGCCATCTATCCATTACAGGTTATATCACACATACATCACCTATTGACATGAAATAATGTAAGCATATTTGCTGTTTTACAGAATGGATGATAAATGGTGTGATTGTTTACAAAGCTCTAGGAATCAACCATAACACTAAAAAGAGGAACCATACACCTTTACTTTTATAGGTTTATACATGTGTCTTATAAAAGATCTGTTCCTAACACCCTTTTCCTTTTTATACAATGAGGCAGAGAATCTAACTGGTTGAAGTTTATTTATATCAAAAGATTTTTAGAAACAGTATTACATAAAGATAAAGGATTATTTGGACAAATTGCTCAGATTAAAACAAAAGTTTATGTTACAGAAAAAAAAATGAAAACCTAAATAAAAAAATCAAATCTCTTTATTTTATTTACCCTATTATCAATAAGTTAGCTTTTGTTTTGCACTGACAGCATTACCATTCTAAATAGTTTAAACCGATTCTGGGAGTGAAAATTGTACAAAATGCTATTCACCCCCTTCCTTTGACATTTTAATTATATTATTTCCATTTTTTGTAACTTTTGTAATCAGTTATGTAGGGCAGTATTACAGTGACATTACCTGGAATATGTACTATTTGATTTACACAACATATGTACACTTTAAAGAGTAAACTAAACAAAAAGCCAACATTCACATGTAGCATAAGTATTAACTCTCCTGAGTGAATACTTGCTAGAATCACTTGACATTAGTGAATGCTGAATGCCATTATGAAATGATAAAAAATCGTGAAGAGAAACAGAGACTGTGAACAGAGCAGAGATGAAAAATGCATTGGTTACCAAGCATAGGTGTGCGCAGCCTACTGCATTAGGGTATGCACCCCAAAGCTCAAACACACATGCGTGTATGTATATATGGGCAGTAGGACAATGGACAATGTCAGAAGAGCAGTGGACGATGTCAGTAGAGAAGTGGACAGTGTCAGTAGGACAATGGACAATGTCAGTAGGGCAGTGGACGATGTCAGTAGGGCGATGGACAATGTCAGAAGAGCAGTGGACGATGTCAGTAGAGCAATGGACAATGTCAGAAGAGCAGTGGACGATGTCAGTAGAGCAATGGACAATGTCAGAAGAGCAGTGGACGATGTCAGTAGAGAAGTGGACAGTGTCAGTAGGACAATGGACAATGTCAGTTAGGCAGTGGACAATGTCAGTAGAGCAATGGACAATGTCAAAAGAGCAGTGGACGATGTCAGTAGAGCAATGGACAATGTCAGAAGAGCAGTGGACGATGTCAGTAGAGCAATGGACAATGTCAGAAAAGCAGTGGACGATGTCAGTAGAGCAATGGACAATGTCAGAAAAGCAGTGGACGATGTCAGTAGAGCAATGGACAATGTCAGAAGAGCAGTGGACGATGTCAGTAGAGAAATGGACAGTGTCAGTAGGACAGAGATTGATGTCAGTAGTTTATTTTTATTCTTCTTTTGTTATAACCTTTTTACAATTTTATACATTTTTACATTTTTTTTTAAATAATTTATTATTATTTTTTTTTACAATTTTTTAGGAGCCCTATTTGGGGGCTTTGGTGAAATATCAGTCCCCTGATGTCTCACTTTTGAGACAGAGAAAGGGACTGAGGACAGAGATTCCCCAGTCTCTTTCTCTGCATCCAAACAGCAGGGGAAATTGTACATTACAGCATGATTAGGGTGTGCCCAGGCCCTGTACGCACGCCTATGTTACCAAGGCAATGAGTGGGGCTATTGGTTTGGCTATTTGAACAATCAGATAATGAAGATACATTCCTAATGGATAACACTTAAAATTGAATGGCGGTTTTACATCTGTAAAAAGGTATCAGCTACAATAAACGTCCTGCAAGAAATTTAAACAAGACTTCTTTGAATGTAGCTTTAGCTTCCAGAGCCCAATATTACCCTAGCAATATTTTTCTATGGAGATGCAAATGTGCTGTATTCTTCCCATTTCCCCATTTATGTTGATCAAAGTTTGAACTTTTTTACAAACGCATCACTAACTGGTGTTTCTCCAGAACTTTATTTTGGATTTGTTTTGATAGTTCCTTGATCTTCATGACGCAGTTTGTGAAGAGGTGCTTTCTCCCACAAAAAATGTATGCATTTGGAGATATGAGGATGATTTGCTAAAGGATTTGAGAATGCTTACACAATAAATTGTGTGAATGTTCACATCAATTAGCCAATCATATAAAAAGTAAAATCCTGTTTATTTACTTCATCTTAACATGATTGGATAAATGATAATATTCACACAATTTATTACGTGAGCATTCTCAAATCCTTTAGTAAATCATATAAATCCTGTGTGAACATTCTCAACACCTTCAGTAGATTAGCCTCAATGGGGTTTTATTGCATACCGGTGAACTCCATTTAATATTATCTGACTACTGAAGGAAACTGGCTTGCACTAGCTTATATATAGTATATATCACAGCAAAGTGAGTGAACACTTTTGCAAATTTCGGGGGGTTCTAATTATAAAAAGAATGGGCTTGGGAAACTTTCGATTAAAGGCACTTTTGTGTAGATTGGTGAAATAAAACCACCATAGAAAATATTTTAATTACAGATTCTAACTCTACAAAATGTGGAAAGGTCCAAGAGAATGATTACTTATGCAAAGCACTGTAATCAAAATAAAACAAGACTACTGTTTACATAATCAGGAAAAAAAATGGTAAGATGAAATGTCTTACACAAAAGTAGTTCTGTGATTAAATTGAAGCAAGCAATTTGAATTTATTGTTTCTAGTGGAATTTCCCCGATGATAACTTCCTTTAGATAACGCTGGCAGTCACACTATACAATACACACCTTTAATGTTATGACCTTGTGCACATTACCAAATCCACACAAATTCATCCTAAGGTCTTGTGCTGTCTGATGTCTTTCAAGCATGTTTGTCACTGCCCATAGGGTACATTTAGATTTATAGTGAACAGTTTCTGTATGTACATGGAGATAAGCAACTCAGCATGCAAAGATCAGTGCCATTGTGTGGATTGAGATACACTGCAGTAATCCCCTGTAGTGCATTCTATGCCTACCCTAATGGTAAATGCAGCTTTTATGTTCACATGATCGCTTTGAAATCATCAGATGCAACCTGGTGTTCCACAGTACCTAACAATAAATCTGCATTCACCGGTTTCTGTAAGGTATTGGTGGTCAACATACCTCCAATGATGTTGATGAGACAAAACATGTAGGGCGGAGCCTATACAGAATCAAGAGAGTGTTTGATTTTATTCCTTGCTTCTGCTGTCTTTTCCCTTGGCATGGTTCGTCTGCACCTTGAACAGAGAGACCTGAGGGGAGGTGGTGGTCCAGTACTTGTGATGAGCTTGATATCTCATTTACATATGTGAGTGCATATATATTTAATAAAGCCATGTTTTTAGTTTGGTCTGCAATATGAGGCTGTTTCCATTTTTTAAGCGATGCTGTGATTGCTAAATGCCAAATCCAGGTGTTCATTTCAGCCATTGATTGATTTAATACAATGCTTCTTTTGCCCCACATACTGGGGCTCATCAGTGAGGTGAGCATATACCCTTGGGGGTCTCTGTGGTGGAGGTTTGCAAGGAAGATCTGGATATCACTTTCCTCGATTGACTTTTATTGCACATTTTATTTGTCCCACATAGTGGTGTTGAGGTTCACGGACATTATGGGGTTGATTTACTAAAATTGAAGAGTGCAAAATCTGATGCAGCTATGCATGGTAGCCAATCAGCTTCTAACTTCAGCTTGGTCAATTAAGCATTGGCCATAAAATCTGGAAGCTGATTGGTTTCTATGCAGATTTGCACCAGATTTTGCACCCTCCAGTTTTAGTAAATCAACCCCTATGTGTTTGAAATTGGTGGGATAATTCACTCACATATCACCTGGATTCATATGGACAGTTAGTGCCGGTTCACACTGGGACGACTTGTCAGGCGACTTAGCCGCCTAACAAGTAGCATCCCGTTCTGTACAATGGACCCGTTCTAATCGGAGCAATGCAAGTCGCTCCGACTTAGAAAAAGGTTTCTGTACGACTTTGGGGGCGACTTGAGGCGACTTGCATTGACTTCTATACAGAAGTCGTTTTGCAAGTCGCCGCTCCTGTCGTGTCCAGGTCGCCTGAGGCAGTCGCGCTGCAAGTCGTGCTGCCTCAGTGTGAACTGACACTTATGCCCCGTACACACAGTCAGACATTGATCGGACATTCCGACAACAAAATCCATGGATTTTTTCTGACGGATGTTGGCTCAAACTTGTTTTGCATACACACGGTCGCACAAAGTTGTCGGAATTTCCAATCGCCAAGAACGCGGTGACGTACACCACGTACGACAAGACTAGAAAAGGGCAGGTCCGAACCAAGCGCGGCACCCTTTGGGCTCCTAATCTCGTGTTAGTAAAGAGACGATTCACGCTTTTTCAGACTCGTGGTTTTCAGATCGTTTTCTGCTGTTCAGTTTGTGCTTGTGGGTTTGTATCTGCTCTTCAGTGCGTGCAGTCAGTTCGTATTGGAGTTTCCTGTGCGATCTTGTCCACTCGTTGCTGTTTTTCAGGTCGCTCTTCACAGGCCTTGCTGTTCTTCAGTGCGTTCTGTTACTTCGTTCTGAGCAGCCGACCGTTTTCTAGCCATGTTTCGTATACATACTCCTCGTAGAGTTCGTGCTGTGCGGGGGCTTGGTGTTGGGGTCCTTACCTTGACACAAGTCCAGTCCATGAACAGGATGGGGAGGAGTTCATGGACCAAGAATTGGTTGCTCCAGCGTGACCAGTTCTGTCATATGCCTTTGCTCCGTGAGATCCGTGAGAATAATCCTGATGATTTCAGGAACTTTCTCCGGATGACAGACCCCGTATTTCACCGTTTGTTGGCTTTGCTGACCCCTTATATTAGCAGGCAGGATACCTGCATGAGGCAAGCCATCCCTCCGGAGCAGAGGCTAGTCTCCACCCTGCGGTACTTGGCGACGGGGAGAAGCCTGCAGGACTTGAAGTTCTCGACAGGCATCTCCCCCCAGGCTCTGGGGATCATTATCCCAGAGACCTGTTCTGCCATCATTCAGGTCCTGCAGAAGGAGTGTATTAAGGTAAGATTTTTATCCTTTAACATCACATTTTATTGTATATAATGTTTGATAATATGTTGTATTTCTTTCCTCTTTCCCTATATTACCATTACCATGATTGTAATATGCTGTGAATGTCCCCTTTGTCCTCATTCATGCTGGATTTTTATGTAATTATTTTTTTTGTCCTTCATACATATTGGCCTTCACTTACCTCCCCAGCATGGTCTCCTGGCCCTATATTCACCTCATGTAGTCACTTAACAATGTATTTTATCAGCTCCATAGTAGTGCTTTACCCCAAACACCCCCTAAAATGTTTTAAAATGTGATTTGTGCTTAAAATTCAGGCAGAGTGCCAGAGGCTTTTTTGGGGGGTCCCCAAATCAGTTGGAACCCTCCCTCCCCCCCAACTGCTAAGTCAGCTGATACCAATTCTCTATCTATCCTCAATCATATATCTGCTGACTTTGCCAAACGCATACACACTATAGCCATCTCTTTTGTGGTCATATTTATGGATGAATTCCCCAAAGCATGTACTGCACGGGCCTGCCTGTATACTTTCAAATGGTAATGTTTAAAGTTTTGGTATCCTATTATTATCTTGATAGGTAATAGCAGAATGTCCAAATGTCCTCAAATGTGTACAATGTGTATTTATATCTTTGTATTCTGACACTTTTTACCTGTCCAGTGGGCTGCCAATAGTGTAACTAAGGAAGGGCTGGCCAAAGTAACACACATTATTTAGGCATTAATCTCTCAATTAAGTGGAGAGGGTTACCTGTCCAAGAGCCCCCCCCCCCCCCTATAATGTTAGAAATGGTCCATGAGAGGGGGGATGGGGAATCTGATAGGTGTACCTTATACCTTGGTCTTTAAAAACTCCCTCAAATAAATGTTATCTTGATGTTGGCCAAGAATGTTTGTGTCTAATCTGCTTTCCCTGTTTATGTGCAAAATGAATAATTTTTTTTTCTTGTTTGACTCCACAGTTTCCTTCCAACCCACAGGAATGGCAGACTGCGGCCTCCCACTTTGCCAAGTGGTGGGACTTTCCTAACTGCGGAGGGGCAATTGATGGGAAACACGTCCACATCGTCCCACCACCCAACTCGGGGTCATACTATTTCAACTATAAGGGATTCAATAGTATTGTGATGTTGGCGGTGGTGTCGGCTATTTACGAGTTCCTGTATGTGGACGTGGGGAAGAATGGCCGGATGTCCGATGGTGGAGTCATCGCCCAGATGGAGTTCTACAGGCGTCTCCAGAATGGCAGCTTGGCACCTCCAGAAGACAATGCGGAAGGACTCCCATTCGTCTTCATTGCGGATGAAGCGTTTGCGCTGGGGGACCATCTTATGCGGCCATTCCCGATGAGGACCCTCACCCCGGACCAGAGGGTTTTTAATTACGTTCCACCTATTTCTTACACCCATACACATGGCGGAGTACAAACTGAATCATATCATCCTGGCGTGCTGTGTTCTACACAACTTTTTACGGCAACATTCTGCCAACTATGTTGGCTCAGTTGGGCCTGAGGCCGGAATTCCGAATGAACCAACGATGACGGTGCTTGAAAGTGCCCGTCCTGGCTTGCCCCCCCTGAGTGCCTGTGAGGTCCGTCTTAGATACCTTGAGTACTTTGCGGGTAGGGGGGCCATCAATATGCCAGACAATGTCTGAAACCTTTTTCAAATAAAAACATCATTTTAACTACTAAAATCTTTGGTGACATTTACTGCTTGTGTTTCTTTTAGCTGACCCTGACAGAAATGTGGTGAGTCCTGAAAATGGCGTGATTGTGTAACATTACAAAGCACTGTTGGGTGTTATTTACTAAAGGCAAAGACACTTTGCACTACAAGTGCACTTGAAACTGCACTTGTAGTGCAAAGTGGATTTTACCTTAGGAAATAACACCCATTGTCACAGAAAACACCAATTAGAGCACAACAAAAGTTTTGGAGCATTTTCCCAGCACAATCACATGTGCATTTGTAAAAGGTTTTTAAAACAAACCAACATGTTTGTTGTATAATAATTTTTGGGGTCACATTATAAAAAGTAGAAATGTCCATTTAAGATAAAACAGGCATGTTTAAAACCAACAAGAAAGACACAAATCTTGAACTTACAAAGTTCACATTAGGTAGAACTTGAAGGCAATATCAGACATGAGTATTTATAAACTGTGTTTGATATTGCGTTCAGATGGGGTGAAGTCACCCCAGGAAAAGCCAAATTTCGAAGATGCACACAAATTGTTGAATGTCAGCATGTGCTAGCTGCCATCAGGGGGATCAAGGGACGTGTTTTGGGGGTGCAACCCCTTCCTCACAGCTACTTTATTATTGAGGAAGGGGTTGCACCCCCAAAATGCCTACATTGATCTCCCGTGATGGCAGATAGCACATGTTGACACACTGTGTGCATCTTCAAAATTTGGCTTTTTGCAAATCTGTCAAAAAATGGTATAAATTTTTAGATCACAAAAAGCACAAAAAACAAAGGGATTTGGATGGGTTTTAAACTCTCCCTAAAACATCAATGATGTTCTTCTTTTTTTTTGAATATCATTGATGTTTTTATGGATGTTTTCCAAGTCCCTATTACACCCCATGATCTCCCCAATCAGGATCTGTGCACTTTCAGAGGTGAAATGATCTGGATCCACAACATCACAATCACCTAAAAAGATAGAAACAAACACACACCATGTATTATAAATATGCTGGCATCCATCTCTTACCTGAGCCTGTGGTCGCAGACACTCACCTGATGTGGTGACAATTTCCACCACGTCTCCTTCCTCCTCCTGCTGTCTTTGGTGGGTCTCCACTTCTTCCAGAGGTGTGGGGTCTGTGGTCTCCTCGGATGAGGGGTGTCCTCCGAGTCTTTTCTCCCCTATGTAAATAAAAATAGGTATAGTTAGCACACAGATATTTGATGGCAGAACTAGGAATATGAAACATTGTTTGGAAGTGGGGTACAATTGTCTGTTTTGGCAGAGTTCCAAGATGAAGACATATTTTGTCCTTGGTCAAGCTTGAATAATTACCTGTTTTGTACAAGCTTCACAGATGGAGTCACCCCTATAGTATACACTGGAGCACCTGTGTGGGACCCCCTAATAAAAAGGGTGTTCTGGGGTCCCACACTAGTGCTCCTGTGTCCAGATGTGTAAACAGCTACTGAGTGTCCTCTCCTTACACAGAATCTAGTTTGCATTTCATTCTAGTTACAAACCCATCTACACAACCAAATTATTTTCTGACAAGTAGGCCATAAAAAATGTTTTCGAATGCATATGGCCAAAACAATGGTGATTTCTAGGCCGAACGAACAATGTTTCATACGAACGAATAATGTGCCCATGAACATGAAAGTTGACATTTTAAATTGTACAACAGTAAAGAAAAGCACATGGAGCAGCACGAACGTAATAAACATAAAGAATAGGAACACAGCACAACTACTTACTTTTTTGCAGCACTCTCCTGATCCTTCTGTACTGCTCGTGCTCCCTTAATTTGAGGTCTGACCACAGCTTCCTGAGCTGATCCTTGGATCGCCGTACCCCGAAATTCCGGTGCAGACTCTTGACGACTTTCGCCATGATCTTGGCCTTTCGGACATTGGGGTTGGGGTAAGGTCCATACTTCCCGTCATAGTCGGCCTCCAACATCTCCCCAAAGGACATATTTGATGCCTTAAATCGTCTCTTTCTGGATCAGGACGTTTCAGGCTCCAGGCTTTCCTCCTCCTCGTTGCTGTAATTATCAGACACCTGCTGTGTCTCTGCCATGTGCTCTTCCCCCACTGCGATGAACGAGAAGGGGCAGGGAATAGACTAGAAAGAACGTCGCGGGCGGAGTTTCATGCATGCGCAGTGTCTATAAGGCGTAACACGCATGCGTAGTACGTACGATCTGTGAGCGAAGGTAAGATTTAACATTGGGCCTATACTGCTTCTAGATTGAGGCCTGTATTTGGACAAGTTAAGAAGACTTTAGGCTGACATTAGGGTTTGTCTTGTGTGGTGTCTTGCAGTTAAAATGGAAATCTTGAAAGATCATGACTTTATGCCAATCTTTATTGATATGTTCAGGCAGCTGCCCTGTCTGTGGCAGATAAACCACCCTGATTATAAGAACCAAACAAAGAGGAAGGCAGCGCTGGATAATTTTCTGCAATTTGTGAAGACGGTGATCCCCACGGCAGACATCATCTATTTGAAGATCCTAATTGGTGGCCTGAGGAGTACATATCTAAGGGAGCACAAGAAGGTCCAGGATTCCCAGAGATCAGGAGCTGCAGATTACATTTATGTCCACAGGCTGTGGTACTATGACAGACTGCATTTTCTGGCAGGCCAGACTGAACCTAGACCAGAACTCTCCACTCTTCCTTCCACGCTTCCTTCCCCCCCAGCTGAGGCTTCCGACGCCCAACCTGGGCCTTCCAGGCAGCAACATGTGAAGGAGCCCAGCTTGAGCCAGGTATAGCATTCTTCAAAATATTTCTGGTTATCCAATCAATGATGTTAACTAGATGTTAGTTTGGAGTACTAATTTAGGATTGTGATTGATGATGCAAAAACTAAAACCATGTCCCTTTTTCATACACAGGGAAGTCTCAGCCAGGAGGTGGCCGGGCCAAGCAGGCTGCCTGATATCCAGGTCCCTCCCCTACACCTTCAAAGACAAAGTGGCAGGAAGAGGAGTAACCTGGAGGAGGCTGCAATAGGCCTCTTTTGGAAGGCTACTGAGGCCCTCAGAACACCCCACACTGTGGAGGAGGACTTTGGAGGGCCAACGACTCCTATGTGAGTTCTTAATTTTGGAAGCTCTAAATAAGGGGTTGAGGGGCCAAATCACATGTGCAACCCACATTTGTCACCTCACCCATAGTCCTCCTCCTCCTCCTCCAGGTTCTACTCCTCCTCCTGCCACATCTCCAACACCAGAGCCACAGCCGGGAAGGAAGCGTGGAAGGAAGACCAGAGAGTGATGACCCTGGGTTCAGTCTGGTCTGGCAAAATATGCAGCCTCTTGTAGTACCACAGCCTGGGGACACAGATGTCATCTGCTGCTTTCAGGATCTCTGGGACTTCTGGACCAGACTGCACTCCCTTACATAAGGACTCCTCAGGCCACCAATTTTGCTGTCAAATAATTGATGTCTGCCCTGGGGGGCCAAAGGCTTCGCCAATTTATGATATTTATCCAGCGTTGCCTCCCTCTTTGTTTGGTTATGAGCCCTTAATAAAGGAATTTTTGTTTCAATTATACTTGCCTATGTGTGTTTTCCTTCATAAAGGACAGTTTGTTTGTGAGGAGGCAGTTACATTTCAAAAATCCAATGTAAAATTAACAAGAGACACCAACACCAAACAATCTCCTTGAGATTAAATAATACAGGATAATAATGGTGTTGGGGTAACTTGACACACAAAACACACACAAAAATATTCTGGAGTAAAAAAAATAAAAAATAAAAAAAATCAGCCTTGAAAAAAATACAAAACAAAAAAAACAAAAACAAAAAAAGATTTTTGGTCAGATGTGACAAATCAAAATATATTGAGGGAATCACGATAAATAATAAAGTAATAAGTTTGTGAGTAGGGATGAGCTTCGTGTTCGAGTCGAACCCATGTTCGACTCGAACATCGGCTGTTCGATCGTTCGCCGAATTGCGAACGTTATGGGCCGTTCGCGCTAAATTCGTGTGGCGCGTCACGGCCCATAATTCACTGCGGCATCGCAGTGCATTGCTGGCTGATGATTGGCCAAGCATGCACTATGACCCGCATGCTTGGCCAATCACAGCGCCGTCAGTAGAGAGAGCTGTAATTGGCCAAAGCCAGGGTGGCTTTGGCCAATTATGGCTCAGGGGATTTAGTACACACCCCACACTATATAAGGCCGCCTGCACGGCGGCCCTGTGTAGTGTGTGTTCCGGTGTGCTGAGAGATAGAGAGAGAGAGAGACAGTGTCATTTGATTTGAGTTAGATAGATTAGGCAGAACAGTCAGTCAGTTAGCTGCACTTACAGTGTATTGTGTATATATATGCATCCCAGGTGTTGCATATATATATATACACTGTATTCAGTTTAGCTAGATCCGTTCCTGTTATCTTCTATCTAGACTATTTACATTTAATGCAGTGCGTCCTGCTCACAGTGTTCAGCTAGATCCGTTCCTGCTATTTACATTTAGTGCAGTGCGTCCTGCTCACAGTGTTCAGCTAGATCCGTTCCTGTTATCTTCTAGACTATTTACATTTAGTGCAGTGCGTCCTGCTCACAGTGTTCAGCTAGATCCGTTCCTGCAATTTACATTTAGTGCAGTGCGTCCTGCTCACAGTGTTCAGCTAGATCCGTTCCTGCTATTTACATTTAGTGCAGTGCGTCCTGCTCACAGTGTTCAGCTAGATCCGTTCCTGCTATTTACATTTAGTGCAGTGCGTCCTGCTCACAGTGTTCAGCTAGATCCGTTCCTGCTATTTACATTTAGTGCAGTGCGTCCTGCTCACAGTGTTCAGCTAGATCCGTTCCTGCTATTTACATTTAGTGCAGTGCGTCCTGCTCACAGTGTTCAGCTAGATCCGTTCCTGCTATTTACATTTAGTGCAGTGCGTCCTGCTCACAGTGTTCAGCTAGATCCGTTCCTGCTATTTACATTTAGTGCAGTGCGTCCTGCTCACAGTGTTCAGCTAGATCCGTTTCTGCTATTTACATTTAGTGCAGTGCGTCCTGCGCACAGTGTTCAGCTAGAGCCGTTCCTGCTATTTACATTTAGTGCAGTGCGTCCTGCTCACAGTGTTCAGCTAGATCCGTTCCTGTTATCTTCTAGACTATTTACATTTAGTGCAGTGCGTCCTGCTCACAGTGTTCAGCTAGATCCGTTCCTGCTATTTACATTTAGTGCAGTGCGTCCTGCTCACAGTGTTCAGCTAGATCCGTTCCTGTTATCTTCTAGACTATTTACATTTAGTGCAGTGCGTCCTGCTCACAGTGTTCAGCTAGATCCGTTCCTGTTATCTTCTAGACTATTTACATTTAGTGCAGTGCGTCCTGCTCACAGTGTTCAGCTAGATCCGTTCCTGTTATCTTCTAGACTATTTACATTTAGTACAGTGCGTCCTGCTCACAGTGTTCAGCTAGATCCATTCCTGTTATCTTCCTACTGACAGGCAGGCTTGTCTGGTTACAGTATATAAAGCTACCTGAAGAAAATTACAGGTGTTCTATTTGATCCTATTAGTACCACGGTCAGGCAGCTAGACTATTTACATTTAGTACAGTGCGTCCTGCTCACAGTGTACAGCTAGATCCGTTCCTGTTATCTTCCTACTGACAGGCAGGCTTGTCTGGTTACAGTATATAAAGCTACCTAAAGAAAATTACAGGTGTTCTATTTGATCCTATTAGTACCACGGTCAGGCAGCTAGACTATTTACATTTAGTACAGTGCGTCCTGCTCACAGTGTTCAGCTAGATCCGTTCCTGTTATCTTCCTACTGACAGGCAGGCTTGTCTGGTTACAGTATATAAAGCTACCTGAAGAAAATTACAGGTGTTCTATTTGATCCTATTAGTACCACGGTCAGGCAGCTAGACTATTTACATTTAGTACAGTGCGTCCTGCTCACAGTGTACAGCTAGATCCGTTCCTGTTATCTTCCTACTGACAGGCAGGCTTGTCTGGTTACAGTATATAAAGCTACCTGAAGAAAATTACAGGTGTTCTATTTGATCCTATTAGTACCACGGTCAGGCAGCTAGACTATTTACATTTAGTACAGTGCGTCCTGCTCACAGTGTTCAGCTAGATCCGTTCCTGTTATCTTCCTACTGACAGGCAGGCTTGTCTGGTTACAGTATATAAAGCTACTTGAAGAAAATTACAGGTGTTCTATCCCAGCTTAGTGCAGCTACAGGCCATTAGTATGTCTGGAAGGCCAAGAAGGAGAGGCAGACAGTCACAAGCCAATAAGAGAGGGCAAGCAGGCTCTGTGTCTAGTGCTGGTCGTGGAGACGGTGCATCCTCATCAGCACGTGGCCATGGGACACGCTTGGCCTTTTTTTCGGCAGCTGGCCGTGTTGAGCCGCAACATGCGGAAGACTTGGTCGAGTGGATGACCAAGCCGTCCTCATCCTCCTCATCCTCTCTCACCCATGCCCAGGGTGCTTTGTCTGGCAAAGCAGCGGCCTCTTCCCTCAGCTCAATGTCATCAGTGACTCCTTCCCTAGCTCCACCATGTCCTCATGAGGATTCCCTCGAACTGTTTGACCACAGTGTTGGGTACATGCTCCAGGAGGATGCCCAGCGTTTGGAAGGCTCTGATGACGATACTGAGCTCGATGAAGGCAGTAACATGAGCGCGGACAGAGGGGGTGCCCAAGAAGGACAGCAATCTGGCAGTCATGCTCCCCCTGCTGCAGCATACTGCCAGGTTTGCTCCAGTGATGAGGAGGGAGGGGATGATGAGGTCAATGACTCAACGTGGGTGCCTGATAGGAGAGAGGAGGAGGAGGAGGAGGAGGAGGAGGCGGCAGCACATCACCAACGAGGCAGGATGCCCTCCAGGGGCCAGCCTAAGGGCAGCACATTGACTGCATCACACCCCAAAGCTCCACATGTGCAGGGCGCTGCAGTCTCTGCGCGTTATTCAAAAAGTTCTTTGGTGTGGGCCTTTTTTGAGACGAGTGCATCAGATCGCACCGCTGCTATTTGCAACATATGTCTCAAGCGTATCTCGCGTGGCCAAAACATCTCCCGCTTGGGTACCACATGCTTGACCAGACATATGTTGACCTGCCATGCAGTTCGTTGGCAAGCGTATCTAAAAGACCCACACCAAAGAACAAAGAGGATCTCTCCTTGCTCCTCATCAGCTGAGATTTCCAACCCCACTAGACCTTCAGTCCTCTCTGAGACCTGCAGTGAGAGGAATGAAGGTGTAGAATTAGGTGTGTCACAGCCAAGTACTTGTGGGCAATCTGCTTTTGGTACACCGACGTCAGATTGTACCAGGCAAATTTCCCTGCCCCAGCTGCTGCACCGCCGAAAGAAGTTTGCTCCCAGCCATCCACATGCCCAGCGGTTGAATGCTAGCTTGGCAAAATTGCTAGCACTTCAACTGCTGCCTTTTCAGTTGGTAGACTCTGCCCCCTTCCGTGAGTTTGTGGAATGTGCGGTTCCTCAGTGGCAGGTACCCAAACGCCACTTTTTCTCACGGAAGGCGATTCCGGCTCTCTACCGGCATGTGGAAGGCAATGTCCATGCCTCGCTGGACAGGGCGGTCAGCGGTAAGGTGCATATTACCGCTGACTCATGGTCCAGCAGGCATGGACAGGGACGTTACCTAAGTTTCACGGCGCATTGGGTGACTCTGCTGGCAGCTGGGAAGGATGCAGGACAAGGTGCAGTAGTGTTGGAGGTTGTTCCGCCACCACGCCTCCAAAATGCTGATTGTGACACACCTCTCTCCTCCACCCCCTCCTCTTCTTCTTCCTCCATGGCCTCTTCCTCGGAACCAGCGGTGCTCCGTAGGCGTTCAAGGGGCTACGCAAGTACGCAGGCCAAAAGATGCCATGCGGTGCTTGAGCTGGTGTGCTTGGGGGACAGGAGCCACACTGGGGCAGAGGTTCTGTCAGCTCTGCAGGGGCAGGTTCAGAGGTGGTTGACGCCACGCCAACTTAAGGCAGGAATGGTGGTTTGCGACAATGGCACCAACCTCCTCTCTGCCCTCCGACAGGGACAAATGACCCATGTGCCCTGTTTGGCTCACGTCCTTAACTTGGTGGTGGAGCGGTTCTTGGGCAGGTACCCGGGCTTACAGGATGTCCTGAGGCAGGCCAGGAAAGTCTGTATGCATTTCCGCCGGTCATATAATGCCAGTGCTCGGCTGACGGACCTCCAAAAGGAGTTTAACCTGCCCAAGAACCGCCTAATCTGTGACATGCCCACCAGGTGGAACTCAACGTTGGCCATGCTGCAGCGGCTGCACACGCAGCAGAGGGCCATCAATGAGTACCTGTGCGACTATGGCACCAGGACAGGGTCAGGGGAGCTTGGTTTTTTTTCCCCACGCCAGTGGGCCATGATCAGGGATGCATGCACTGTCCTGTCACCATTCGAGGAGGCCACGAGGATGGTGAGCAGTGACAGTGCATGCATCAGTGACACTGTCCCCCTTGTCCACCTGTTGGAGCACACGCTGCGTGGAATAATGGACAGGGCACTTGAGGCAGAACAGAGGCAGGAAGAGGAGGACTTCCTTAGCTCTCAAGGCCCCCTTTATCCAGACAGTGTTCCTGCGTGCCCGCCGATCACACAGGAAGAGGACGAGGAGGAAGAGGAGGAGGAGGAAGATTGTGTCAGTATGGAGGTGGAGCCTGGCACTCAGCATCAGCAGCAGTCTTTAAGGGATCAGTCCCAAGAAACACATGGACTTGTACGTGGCTGGGAGGAGGTGGCTGCGGACCATGTCGTTCTTAGTGACCCAGAGGACTCCGGACCGAATGCCTCAGCAAACCTACGCTGCATGGCCTCCCTGATCCTGCAAAGCCTGCGTAAGGATCCTCGTATTCGTGGTATCAAGGAGAAGGACCAATACTGGCTGGCAACCCTCCTTGATCCACGTTACAAGGGTAAGGTTGCGGACCTTATCTTGCCATCGCAGAGGGAGCAGAGGATGAAACATCTTCGGGAGGCCTTGCAGAAAGGTCTGTGCAACGCGTTCCCAGAGACTGGGAGGTTACAAACTCCTGTTTCTGGACAACGTGTTGCTGAGGCTTCGGTCAGTCAAAGAAGGAGCGGTGGAGAAGGTGGCCGTCTGACCGATGCGTTCAGACAATTTTTTGGTCCGCAGCCCCAAGGTATGATCGGTTCCAGCAACCATCGCCAGCGTCTGTTTTACATGGTGCAGGAATACCTAGGGGCAAGATCAGACTTGGACACCTTTCCCACCGAAAATCCTCTGGGTTACTGGGTCTTGAGGATGGATCACTGGCCAGAGCTTGCACAGTATGCAATTGAGCTACTGGCCTGTCCTGCATCCAGCGTTCTTTCGGAACGCACATTCAGTGCTGCTGGAGGCGTGGTAACCGATCACAGGGTGCGTCTGTCCACCGACTCGGTCGATCGGCTGACCTTCATAAAAATGAATGAGTCTTGGATCACCACCAGCTACCAAGCACCTGATGCTGATGTAACCGAATAATTTTTTTTGAAATCTCAGATCCCTTCAAAGACTGCCTATGCTGATGCTGAGTGACTATCCCTGAGTAATTATCCTCTTCCTCCTCAATCATCACGCTGATAGCTTGTAAGAACATTTTTGGTTCTGGGCGCCACCACCAGTGCCTAAGGCACAATTTTTCAGCCCCTGGTTAACAGGGGCGTGTAATTACAATTTTTGATGTAATACTTTGCAGCAGGGCTCGTTCCTGCATTTCAACTAGAGTGTCTGTGAGGGGTTGCAGTGTTGTGGCACCAGCACCAGTGCCTAGGGCCCAATTTTTCTGCCCCTGTCTAACAGGGGCGTGTAATTACAATTTTTGATGCAATACTTTGCAGCAGGGCTCGTTCCTGCGTTCCAACTAGAGTGTCTGTGAGGGGTTGCAGTGTTGTGGCACCAGCACCAGTGCCTAAGGCCCAATTTTTCTGCCCCTGTCTAACAGGGGCGTGTAATTACAATTTTTGATGCAATACTTTGCAGCAGGGCTCGTTCCTGCGTTCCAACTAGAGTGTCTGTGAGGGGTTGCAGTGTTGTGGCACCAGCACCAGTGCCTAAGGCCTAATTTTTCAGCTCCTGTTCAACAGGGGCATGTAATTACAATTCTTGATCTAATATTTCACAGCAGGGCCCTGTGAGGGCTTACAGTGTTGTGGCCACAGCAACACCTAAGGCCCAAATTTCTGCTGAGTATATAGGGCAGGACCCTACTTTCAAACATCTAACTTACAAACGACTCCTACTTGCAAACGGAAGGAGACAACAGGAAGTGAGATGAAATCTACCCCTAGGAAGGGAAATTCTCTCCTGTAAGAGTTAATATGGGAAAACAATTTCTCCTTTCCACTGATGCTTTCCAATCCTTGTTCCACAAAAAAACCCAAATTTTCAAAAAACATTTTTCATTGGGACAAAAAAGTGAGGTGAAATCTTCTGAAGAGGAGGAAAGACAGCAAAACAAATGTCACAGGGGTGATAACCCTTCCCTATGTTTTCCAAAAAGCTTAGAAAAGATTTTTTGGCTGGAGCTAAACACGTTAAAAATGTTCAAAATTACAAACAGATTCTACTTAACAACAAACCTACAGTCCCTGTCTTGTTTGCACCGCCTGTATACTGCTGTTCAGAGTATATAGGGCCTGGTGGCCCCACACCTTTCCTTATTTTAATTTGGGTGCGGGGTTCCCCTTAATATCCATACAAGACCCAAAGGGCCTGGTAATGGACTGGGGGGTACCCATGCCGTTTGTCTCACTGATTTTCATCCATATTGCCATGACCCGACATGACATTAAACCCGCAAGCAGTTTTAAATGAGATTTTTTCCTTTAAAAATGACATTTGGTGCAGGGACTGTTCTAAACATGGGAAACACGCGTCACTTTACAGGCATACTATAGACACCCCCCAGGTACGATATTTAAAGGAATATTTCACTTTTTTTTTTTTTACTTTAAGCATCATTAAAATCACTGCTCCCGAAAAAACGGCCGTTTTTAAACGTTTTTTTTGCATTGATACATGTCCCCTGGGGTAGGACCCGGGTCCCCAAACCCTTTTTAGGACAATACCATGCAAATTAGCCTTTAAAATGAGCACTTTTGATTTCGAACGTTCGAGTCCCATAGACGTCAATGGGGTTCTAACGTTCGTGCGAACTTTCGGTCCGTTCGCGGGTTCTGGTGCGAACCGAACCGGGGGGTGTTCGGCTCATCCCTATTTGTGAGAAGTCTGTGAATATGAGCAGCAAAACGACTTCATTCTTCTAGCATTATAAAGAGGAAGAGAGTGCGCTGTATTAAATAATTTTAAACATTGCAGCTTGACGAAAGTGCTATATCCATTCCGAACACTAATTTTACCAGACCGAGCTGGTCCGTCTCGGAATTTCTTCTGAGCATGCGTGGCACTTTGTGCGTCGGAATTGTCCACACACGGTCGGAATTGACGCGATCGGATTTTGTTGTCGGAAAATTTTATAGCCTGCTCTCAAACTTTGTGTGTCGGAAAATCTGATGGAAAAAGTCCAATGGAGCCCACACATGGTCGGCATTTCTGACAACATGCTCCGATCGCACATTTTCCGTCGGAAAATCCGACCGTGTGTACGGGGCATTAGACTGCACAATAAATTAGAAAGGTGTAAAAGAAATTACCTTTACTGTCCATGAATGAGTCCTAGGCAAGGAAAGCACTAACTACTGGCTGCTGGTGCCTGACAGCCACTCATTAACAATGTGGCCCTCAAGCTGCAGATTGGGCACCAAGAGTGAAAAAGAGTGGAAGAGATCCAAATAAATAGACACGTCTTACCATGACGGGATGACAATCTTTAGTAACTCTATAGAAAATGCATATACATGTAGCCGACAGTGGACTACAAGTATCTGCGCTGCAGACTTACCCTTGCATCTTTACACAGTTACTGTGTCCCTCTAGTGTTGGGCGTGTGTAACTGAATTCATTTCCATGTGCCAAGTGAAGAGCATTGTAGGATATGTAGTATCCTGAACAGACATTCTGCGGCTATAGAACTATTCCTGGACCACATTTCCCATCAGGCCACCTGCTATTCAAGAAGGGCCAGCAGCCCGGCCTACGGTGAACTCATCCCTGCTGCTGCTGTGAGAGGACTGCAGCCTACCCCACGGTGGAAATGGCGACTTCAGCATGGCCCAGGCAGATCCAGTACTGTTCTTACTCAAAGGACATCACCGCAGAGTCGCTGTATCAGCCGGATCAGACCACCTACAGTTCCTGTAGCCATCCAGTCATTACGTTAGATTATGGCTAGTCAGATTGAGTGGTTCTTATCGAAACCGAATATATACCTCGAAATGGGATTTTTGGGGCAATGCAATGATTGAAAGTGTTAAATTGAATTTAAAAAAAGTTTTATTGGTACAAAAACTAATAGGATATACATAAACGTACACATTAATCTATAATTAGGAAGTATTGAATAATTGTAAAAACATCAGATACATGGAAACATATGATGCATCCTACTGCTAATTGCAAGTACCACCCCAGATTGGTATGATGGCGTCCTGATAGCAGATTTCCAACGCGTTTCAACTTTTATTGTAAAGGTAAAGTCTTCCTCAGGGAGGGACTGCATCACATTCTAAAATTTCAAGCAACAGCATGATTACTAATATATACATATATACTTGTATGTCGCCTATATCTAAGGCAATCGCATTGCAACAAAAAAGTAGTATATGCGACTTACATTTGCGGCATGTAGCTATGAAAATCGTTTTCCCAGTGCTGGCAGGGGTCCTAACACCCGATTGTCAATACTGCTCAAATATCCTCTACGGGGTGGCCTGGTGTATTTTAAAGGAACCAATATTTGGCAGTCATACTAATTGAACAACTGAAAAACATAAATAGTGTTGGAAAAATAATGAAAAAGATAAATCATCAAAAAAAAGGTCAAAAATAGGGATAATGGTGATTCATGGGAGAACAAAATTCCCCAGAGCCATCATAAAGTAAAAAGATCCAATACCTTAAGTTGGTTGTGTCAAGTGTAAAGTTCCAAGTAGCAGAGAGCTCCAGTCCTGGAGTACCTCTCTGTAGCAGAGCCAGTTGTGGAATGCTGCCTGTGGCCATCCCTGGCGTCCTAATATATGGGGTGTGGGCGTGGTAAGGTGGTGGGCGTAGCTTTATTTTAGATAGGATCTCTAATTCATTGGTGGTACAGTGGAGGGGGTGCGGCTTCAATTAGCCGCCGTCGCTGTTTAGAAGAAAGCACCTTTCTATGATCTATTGGAGGGGAGCGTCCACAAGCTTCCCTGTTGCCTAGGCAACGGACGCTTAATCTCCTCCTTCACTGTCTCCTCCCCTGCCGCGACGTGAAGCCGTCTGCTTGCACGTATCCCAAAGGATGTGGGCGCGGAGTGAGGCGGGGAGAGAGGTGCGTCTGGTTGCCGGGGCAACGTCACTCGAGGAGTATCCAGTGCATCTGACGTCAGAGTCACATGGCTCTGATGTCGGTTTATTAGGAAGGAACGAGCGCTGTGTACTCCCGCAGCGCTGTTAAACAGTTTTGTCTGTGTAACACAGGGCGTCGGGGCATGGTGACCCCGCTGCCTGTCAGGAGGACATCAGAGTATGTGCAACAATATATAAGGCACTATTTCATACAAATGTCATAGATGTCCCTGAAACATGCAGTAACAGGTATGGCATTATCGTTCTAGCAATGACAGTGGTTCTTATCTGCCTACACTCCATCTGCCATATTCAGGATACAGTTGCTTGAGTTTTAACTGCCGGTGAAGACAATTGCAGGCCTTGCACTTTGGACATTGCTGTTACTGTTATTTAAAGGGACCCACCCCCTTATACTTATGAAGCCTGGTCTCTCATTAGGATTTAAGGTGAAATACAGTATCTCACAAAAGTGAGTACACCTCTCACATTTCTGTAAATGTTTTATTATATCTTTTCATGTGACAACACTGAAGAAATTACATTTTGCTACAATGTAAAGTAGTGAGTGTACAGCTTGTATAACAGTGTAAATTTGCTGTCCCTTCAAAATAACTCATCACACAGCCATTAGTGTCTAAACCACTGGCAACAAAAGTGAGTACACCCCTAAGTGAAAATTTCCAAATTGGGCCTAATTAGCCATTTTCCATCCCCGGGGTCATGTGACTCGTTAATGTTACAAGGTCTCAGGTGTGAATGGGGAGCAGGTGTGTTAAATATGGTGTTATCGCTCTCACTCTCTCATACTGGTCACTGGAAGTTCAATATGGCACCTCATGGCAAAGAACTCTCTGAGGATCTGAAAAAAGAATTGTTGCTTTACATAAAGATGGCCAAGGCTATAAGAAGATTGCCAAGACCCTGAAACTGAGCTGCAGCACGGTGGCCAAGACCATACCGCATTTTAACAGGACAGGTTCCACTCAGAACAGGCCTTGCCATGGTTGACCAAAGAAATTGAGTGCACGTGCTCAGCGTCATATACAGAGGTTAGCTTTTTGAAATAGTTGTATGAGTGCTACCAGCATTGCTGTAGAGACTGAAGGGGTGGGGGCTCAGCCTGTCAGTGCTCAGACCATACGCCACACGCTGCATCAAATTGGTCTGCATGGCTGTTGTGCCAGATGGAAGCCTCTTCTAAAGGTGATGCACAAGAAAACCCGTAAACAGTTTGCTGAAGACAAGAAGACATGGATTACTGGAACCATGTCCTGTGGTTAGAGGAGACCAAGATAAACTTATTTGGTTCAGATGATGTCAAGTGTGTGTGGCGGCAACCAGGTAAGGAGTACAAAGGCAAGTGTGTCTTGCCTATAGTCAAGCATCGTGCTGGGAGTGTCATGGTCTGGGGCTGCATGAGTGCTGCCGACACTGGGAAGCTACAGTTCATTGAGGGAACCATGAATGGCAACATGAACTGTGACATTCTGAAGCAGAGCGTGATCCCCTCCCTTCGGTGACTGGGCCACAGAGCAGTATTCCAACATAACGACCCCAAACACACCTCCAAGATGACCACTGCCTTGCTAAAGAAGCTGAGGGTAAATGTGATGGACTGGCCAAGCAGTCTCCAGACCTAAACCATATTGAGCTTCTGTGGGGCATCCTCAAATGGAAGGTGGAGGAGCGCAAGGTCTCTAACATCCACCAGCTCTGCGGATGTTAGAGACCTCCAGTGACAACCTGTGAAGCTCTGGTGAACTCCGTGCCCAAGAGGGTTAAGGCAGTGCTGGAAAATAATGGTGGCCACACAAAATATTGACACTTTGGGCCCAATTTGGAAATTTTCAGTTAGGGGTGTGCTCACTTTTGTTGCCAGTGGACTAGACATTATTGGCTGTGTGTTGTGTTATTTTGAGGGGACAGCAAATTGACGCTGTTATACAAGCTGTACACTCACTACTTTACATTGTAGCAAAGTGTCATTTCTTCAGTGTTGTCACATGAAAAGATATAATAAAATATTTACAAAAATGTGAGGGGTGTACTCACTTTTGTGAGATACTGTAGGTCAGCCTGGGATCCCCTATTAGTGGCATAATAAAATTACAGTAATTACTAGTTCATTTCAGTATCACTTCTGCATTTGATTGCCATCTGTAACCTGTTTTTCTGTAACTAAGATTTCCTGCTGTAATTTAACTCTTTCAAGGATCTTCTCACCTGAACCTTGGTTGATCAACCAGGACTCCGTTGATCTAAATCCTGTTATTTAACTCTCTTTTTGAACTAATAAAATCAGAGATTCATTTTTCCACAGAGTGTCGTTGTGTCATTTAACTGTGTAACCAAAATGTCTGAACCCAGAGTGTCAGGTGGACTGGAAGGTTCGCAGGGTCATGGAGACTAAGATAAACAGGTAATTCTAAGCAACCCTCAAGGGGACAGCGCTACATACAACATACAATCCACATTAAAAATGTATGAAAATAAGGCCAAAAGCAGATACAGATAGATGCGAACCTGGCCCGATGGTGCATGCTAGAAGTGAAGGACACCTGCCAGTATAACTGAGACTACTTTATATGGCAATTGTAAACAGATGATGTCATACTGTAATGGTTGTAGTATGTGTATGCTTTCTTACATGTGAAGGAGTGATTAAACTGACGTATATAGCCTACAATTATGTCAGCCCTATCTTTAGGTAAATTGCTTGTAAAACAATCACATACTCTGCTTTATGGTCCAGACAGTATAAACTTTAAAAGCAGGTCAGGCATGTTTTAGAGGTCAGATGACACCTCATGGCTAAATATAAAACAAGCAGAAGGTTAAATGATAACCAGAGTGTTAACTTGGCAACTAAAAACTGCACAGATTGGTTTACATTAACTCTGTAATCTGCAGCAACAATTACAATATACAGAAGAGGGCAGGAAAAATAGACATTGCCATTTTTATTATATATGTTATTGGTGTAATGTTAAAGTATACCTTCCAGCCCACAGCAACTAAGCTATGTATAGTAGCGAAACACTCCTCTGCCTACTCACCCCCCCCCCCCCCCAACCCTTAATCGCTAAGCTAAAAAAAAAATCACCAAAAAAGAAGGTAACAATACTGTAGTCTCCAGCTTCCGGCTCATTTACCTAGAAGTGTAGAAGTGATTGAGTTCAACCTGTTTTCTCAAAGGATCCTGGGAAGGCTGAAGATCTCAAATCGCCAAATACATTCCTGCAGGAAAGAAAAATTACATTTTCATTCCCAAAAAAATGTAAACAGGAAAGGGAAAATTAAAGTACTGACTTTGTTGGCTGCCAAAATATATTTTTGTATGTAAGCTTTTCAGAAGAATTTGTTCTTTTCATTAGGCCTAGTGTATAAACCAACAATGGTGATAAAAAGGGACACCCTTAACTAAATACGTAAATCGTAAATATTTGATAGTAGAAACTTTTCTTAATAAATAAAAGAAATAAAACATGTACAAAATAATATACATTCTCTTTAACCACTTAAGGACTGAGCCTCTTTTTTTAGATGTGTTGTTTACAAGTTAAAAACAGTTTGCTAGAAAATTACTTAGAACCCCCAAACATTATACATTTTTTTCTAACACCCTAGAGAATAAAATGGCGGTTGTTGCAATACTTTCTGTCACACCATATTTGCGCAGCGGTCTTACAAGCGCACTTTTTTTGGAAAAAAAAAATATACTTTTTCAATTAAAAAAATGAAATAAGACAACAGTAAAGTTAGCCCAATTTTTTTTATATTGTGAAAGATAATGTTACGCCGAGTAAATTGATACCCAACATGTCACACTTTAAAATTGCCCCCGCTCGTGGAATGGCGACAAACTTTTACCCTTAAAAATCTCCATAGGCGACGTTTAAAAAATTCTACAAGTTGCATGTTTTGAGTTACAGAGAAGGTCTAGGGCTGGAATCATTGCTCTCACTCTACCGATCGCGTCAATACCTCACATGTGTGGTTTGAACACCGTTTTCATATGCGAACGCTACTCACGTATGCGTTTTCTTCTGCACACGAGCTCGGCGGGACAGGGCTCATTTAAAAAAAAAATTTTTCTTATTTATTTTACATTTTATTTTTTATTTTTACACTGTTTTTTTAAAAAAAATTGTGTCCCTTTTATTCCTATTTCAAGGAATGTAAACATCCCTTGTAATAGAAAAAAAGCATGACAGGACCTCTTAAATATGAGATCTGGGGTCAAAAAGACCTCAGATCTCATATTTATACTAAAATGCAATTTAAAAAAAAAAAAAATTGTCATTTAAAAAAATAATTTAAAAAAATGTCCTTTTAAGAGCTATGGGCGGAAGTGATGTTTTGACGTTGTTTCCACCCTGCCATGTCATGGAGACGGGTGGGGGCCATCTTCCCCTCACTTGTCTCCATGCCAAGAAAGGAGCAACCTTTGATCGGCCCCGCCGCTGCCGATGGCTCCGGTAAGCGGCGGAGGGCACCGGAGCGTGGCGGGAGGGGGGCCCCTCTCCAGCCGCTGATAAAAGTGATCCACCGCAGAGACCACTTTTATCTTGAAGTGGACCGTCGGCCGAACAAGAGGATACTGGGGTTATGGCAGCTAGCTGCTGATATAACAACGATATCCCCCGATATCCCCGTCAAAGTAAGGGTGTATATCGGCGTGCGGCAGTCTGGAAGTGGTTAACCACTTCCCAGTGTTGTAACACATATACAGTATCTCACAAAAGTGAGTACACCCCTCACATTTTTTACATATTTTAATATATCTTTTCATGTGACAATACTGAAGAAATGACACTTTGCTACAATGTAAAGTAGTGAGTATACAGCTTGTATAACAGTGTAAATTTTCTGTCCCCTCAACATAACTTAACACACAGCTATTGATGTCTAAACCGCTGGCAACAAAAGTGAGTGCACCCCTAAGTGAAAATGTCAAAATTGGACTCAAAATGGCAATATTTTGTGTGGCCACCATTATTTTCCAGCACTGCTTTAACCCTCTTGGGCGTGGAGTTCACCAGAGCTTTACAGGATGCCACTGGAATCCTCTTCCACTCCTCCGTGATGACATCACGGAGCTGGTGGATGTTAGAGACCTTGTGCGCCTCCACCTTCTGTTTGAAGGTTTCCCACAGATGCTCAATAGGGTTTAGGTCTGGAGACATGCTTGGCCAGTCCATCACCTTTACCCTCAGCTTCTTTAGCTAAACAGTGGTCATCTTGGAGGTGTGTTTGGGGTCATTATGTTGGACCGTCTTTGACAACGTCTGATGATGAAACGCGTAAGGCTGAGTCACGCTCACACGTCATACCCGGAAGAGCCGGCTGGAACGCAAGGTGGGACGCATGTTCGGATTTGCTTCCCGATCCCATCCTTAGCTTACAGCCGTGTTTGTAATGTTTTTATGAACCTTCAATTTGTCAAATAAACTGGACATACTTCACTACGGAAGCCCCCTGTCTATTTCTTTGTGTGAGGAGGATCTAGCAGAACGGAGGTGGAGAGCAGTGGAGGTACCCGGGCCTGGATCATTATAAGGGGACCCTTATAACCGGATTAACGGAGGAACCTCACGGAGCAGTGGAGCCTAAGAGGGACATCTACAAGAGACAGCTACCCAAAGACACCCACTCCTCTGCTTAGTACCCCCTTGGGGGTGACGGATTCTGATGAGTGGGGGAGCACAGGGGGGAACACTTGGAGTCACCAGCTTGTACATGCACGGAAGTCACCTCTTATTATCTCTTGGGCATCTCTAACTGCATGCTGACCGATCCTGGGGTTCTCAAAATTCCTGTCTCTGCAAATAAGACATTTTATTTTTGCCTGGTTTCATCACAGAGACTTTTTTATAGATGCTGCATTTATATATGCTGTTTATAATTTAATTGATGTTTGGATTCCTATTTTAGATTATATATGAACCTTGAGGGGTCTAATATACTGCAATATAGAGTCTTAGCAATTTTCTTTTCTTTTTTGCACACAGTGCACTTCAGTCACTATATAAGTTGTTGATATGTGGTAATCTTACACGGATGTTGGTAGCCCCCAAATAGTGTGGTTTTTCACGGACACTAACAACTCCAAAAAAAGGGGGTGACACACTATTTTAGAAATTTTATGGTGGTTTGCTGTAAATGCAAAGATTTATAATGTAGGTTGGACAAGTGTAAACCCAACCCACCTGCTGGAACACATGAGAGGTATTATTCACATAAATAACACAGAAGAATTGCACGTCTACCTTTAAAGGGTCATATACTATATATTTTCTCACCAAATACTCAAACTTTCTTCACTCTATTTATTTCTGCATTTTTTCACACACGTAGGGGTATATTCACTCAGGGGACATATATTAAGTCCTTTCCCCTTACACGCACTTTTTGTCACTTATTTATTTTTATTATTTTGACTTTTAAACAATATACACTGCTATTAGGGAAGCGCCAACTTCCCCAGACTTCTCTTTCATACATTATGTTGGAATACTGCCTTTCCGCTCAGTCTCATGCAGCCCCAGACCATGACACTCCCACTATCATGCTTGACTGTAAGCAAGACCCACTTGTCTTTGTACTCCTCACCTGGTTGCCGCCACACACGCTTGACACCATCTGAACCAAATAAGTTGATCTTGGTCACATCAGACCACAGGACATGGTTCCAGTAATCCATGTCCTTAGTCTGCTTGTCTTCAGCAAACTGTTTGTAGGCTTTCTTGTGCATTATCTTTAGAAGAGGTTTCCTTCTGGGATGAAAGCCATGCAGACCAATTTGATGCAGTGTGTGGCGTATGATCTGAGCACTGACAGGCTGACCCCTTCAACTTCTGCAGCAATGCTGGCAGCACTCATACGTCTATTTCCCAAAGACAACCTCTGGATATGACACTGAGCATGTGCACTCAACTTCCTTGGTCGACCATGGCGAAGCCTGTTCTGAGTGGAACCTGTCCTGTTAAACCGCTGTATGGTCTTTGAAACCGTGCTGCAGCTTAGTTTCAGGATCTTGGCAATCTTCTTATAGCCTAGGCCATCTTTATGTGGAGCAACAAATCTTTTTTTTTCAGACACTCAGAGAGTTCTTTGTCATGAGGTGCCATAATGAACTTCCAGTGACATTAATGGCTGTGTGTTGAGTTATTTTGAGGGGACAGCAAATTTACACTGTTATACAAGCTGTATACTCACTACTTCACATTGTACCAAAGTGTAATTTCTTCAGTGTTGTCACATGAAAAGGTATAATACAATATTTGCAAAAATGTAAGGGGTGTACTCACTTTTGTGAGATACTGTATGTGGTGGCAGGGCAGGTGAGTCTTAAAGCGGTATTAAGCCTAAAACCAAAAATGTATCATATTGCTGCTTACCAATCATTAGATGTGGTGGCTGCATGAGTTTTCTTTTCTTAGGTTTTCATCTGGTTATCTGGCCAGTAGCACACCTCCAGTGTCAGTGAGACACAACTCTGGATAATAAGAAAAGGAGGGCAAAAGCAACATTGTAAGTCTGGGGGGTGGGTAGTGTTAAAGTGGTTTTCTAAAGGCAAAAGGGTTTTTATCTTAATGCATATCTTAAGGTAAAAAAAAAAACTTCTGCATGCAGCGCCAGCCCCCCCGCACCAGAGCCCAATCTTGTTCCAGCTTTGTGTGCAAGAGCAGCGGCTCTCTGGCTCCCTCTCTCCACATTGGACAGAGAGGCAGCAGTGGGAGTCATTGATTCCTGCTGCTGTCAATCAAAGCCAGTGAGGAGAGAGCGGGGGTCAATGGACACATAGAGCCAGCTTGGGAAGATATACACAGTTTGCAGCATGTGTCTCCTGCCTGTCATAACAAGCGCAGGTGACCCAGATTCCTGGTGCAGGCAGCGCTCCCACTCCCAAGCCCACCCTTATGTGTACAGGTGCCCATGCATAAACTGGCACCTCGTCTAGCACATGCTCAGTATCAGAGGCAGTGCGTCCATAAGCCCCCTTTCTCCAGCCACCCCCTCTAGCACCAATAGATAGATTCATGCATTGCATGAATCTATCCATGGCTGCCGCTGCCACCCTCTATTCAGGCACAGGCCCCTTTTCGGTGCCGGGTGCCTGAACTACAGTGGCAGGGTTTTTTTAGAAGCACCTGATTAGAGCCATAGGCTCTAATAGGTGTCAAGAAAGGTGACCTGCGAGCGCCAGGCTGGGCACTCTCAGGTCACTCATCTGTGTAAGAAAAGCGAATTAATATTCGCTTTTCTAACACTAAACCACCTCTCCGCAAATCAGGTGCTTGAAACTGTTACCCATCACCTGGCTGAAACGACAGGTGCTGTGATTGGACGCCTATCAGTCATCCAATCATAGCAGAGGACGGGAAGAGAGGATGGGAGAAGACATCGAGGAGCTGTCCCACCAAGACAGGGTAAGTACAGATGGCGGGCGGGGGGCATACTGGCAGCATTTGATATGGCACAGTGGCTGTGTTTGATGGGGCACAGTGGGAGCATTTGACGGACACAGTGAGGCTGCATTTGATGAGCACAGTGGCTGCATTTAAAGGGCACAGTGGCTGCATATGATGTCACAGTGGCTGCATATGATGGGCACAGTGGCTGCATTCAATGGGGCACAGTGGCTGCATAAGATGGGCACAGTGACAGCATTTGATGGCACTGTGGCAGCATTTGATGGCACAGTGACAGCATTTGATATGGCACAGTGGCTGCATAAGATGGGCACAGTGGCAGCATTTGATGGCACAGTGGGAGCATTTCATAGCACAGTGGCTGTGTTTGATGGTACAGTGGCGGCAATTGATGGGCACAGTGGCTGTGTTTGATGGCACAGTGGCTGCGATTGATGCTACAGTGAGGCTGCAATTGATAGGGATCTTTTTCAAAATTTTTCAGTTTGTTTGCGCCCCACAAAAAAATTTTGAGCACCAGCCACCACTGCTCAGTGTGCCTGCTCACCCCCCGCCCGCTAACTGTCTTCACCATCACCGCCAGTTGCAAGTATGCAACTTATTGTATGGAGGGGCAGCTAAGGAAATGAAGCATGCTTGCTGTAATGTTTGTAATGGAGAAAACTGCCCACCAAAAAAGGGGGACATGCTAACTACTAATATAAAGAGTCAGGGGCACAATGTAAGAGGGAGCAATGAACACTAATCTAAAGCTGGCCATACCTTATACATTTATTTTACATTCAACCTTTTAGTTGAATGAAAAAAAAATGTGCTGATTCCCCCATCCACAGATTTGATGTGGATGGGGGGATCACCCCCGCTGAGTTATTATATTCTTAGATGTGTTAGCAAAGATCATCTCAATTCGGGTTGTCGCTGCTACCATGGAATTAGGCAAGTATTGAAGTAAAATTGTGGTTAAAGACAAAATGGCCATCTCTATTCCCAGTTATTACACGGCAAGGTATCTTTATAGGAAACTGAAAATTGTTTATATTCTGTATACTGTATGAGATGTCTCAAGTCTCAAGGCAAGGATTTAAGAAGGATTATTACTCATTAGGCAAATATGCTGCTATATTCTGAAGATGTAAAACTGTATTGGCAAATAGATAGTTAGATATATATGTTAGTGCCTAATCAGGCTAGGAGTCAGATGATGTTGCACTCCATTTTTTATGTTGCATGGTGCACTATCCCCATGAAAACCCTTACTAACTTCATTTTTTTCATTTCAATATGTATATTGCCATCTAGTGGTCATTCAGATTGTTGCATCCTTCTAACTCAGTATAGGACAGCAGCCATAGTATATTACATTGCCATCTTGAGTCCATAAATGATATGCCCTCTGCTAATAGATATAGATACAGATTATAATGGTTTACTAGGTAACCTAATAAAATATATATACCTTTAGGATAGGGCATGGGTCCCCAAACTATTCAGTACAAGAGCCACATTGTATATTTTACAAATATTTGCACCCTGAAAAAATCCCCATAAGAGTATCTCTTACATCAGAGTCTCCCCTTACATCAAAGTCCTGATTAGAGTTCTTCGTTACATCAGGGTCCCCATCAGAGTCCCCTTTACATCACGGTCCCCATCATAACCCTTAAAAATGAATTAAAATGAAATGAAAAAAAAAAAGGAAGCAGTGAAAAAAGACAAGTCTGAAAGCAACACTGTTGAGTGACATTGTAACAGAACAAATACCTGGGACCAAAAAGGCATTACCAGATCCAACCCAGCAGAACAGGAATGGATATCAGGCTGGTGGCGTTGCAGTGACTGGGCATCTGCATAGAAGTCTTGTCCCTCTGAGAGTGGAAGATATGACAGGTTAGGCTCTCAACCAGTAATTTACACAACTACCTCAAAGAAACTTCCTGCTCACTGTATTGAAGCAGAGAAACATCTTTTCTATTCTGTGTAAACATTCAAGAACAATAAAGACCATCGAGGTAAAGTATAAGCATAAAGGATAGACTTTTTCATCATACAGTATTGCTGCTCATATTAAAAAGTGCGTCTACTCATCCTCCAACTAATAAAATCTGTTTATACACGATGTAGCAAATTTATCCTAACCATTAAAAGAAAAAATATTTATGACGTTTGCAACTGATGTCCACAGTTCATCTATCCTATAAGGGGTTCTATCACCACAATCACACACACTATAAATCAACCCAATTATTCATCAGACAAGATTCCTCTGACATCCACAAAATTAACTCTACACATGTGTAGAGGAACTATACAGGCAGAAGGCCAGCATATTATACAAATATACCAACTGAGAACCACATGAGCGCTGCACAGTGCATTCTGCGCCCTGATTGGGCAAAGCTGACAGCTAATTTTTACAAAAAGTGCCGGTTAAAAAATAAAGAAAAAAATGGCGTGGGGTTACCCCCCCCCACCTCCAGTCTATACCAGGCCCTTTGGGTCTGGTATGGATTTGGAGGGGAGCCCCACGCCAAAATTTTAAAAAAATCCAATAAGACTGGGATGCCATTAAAGATCATGTGCGTATAAAGGCAGGCGTCACAATACTTTTGATAATATATTGCATATATACAGTATCTCACAAAAGTGAGTACACCCCTCACATTTTTGTAAATATTTTATTATATCTTTTCATGTGACAACACTGAAGAAATGACACTTTGCTACAATGTAAAGTAGTGAGTGTACAGCTTGTATTATGCCCCGTACACACGGTCGGACTTTCCGACGGAAAATGTGCGATCGGAGCTTATTGTCGGAAATTCCGACCGTGTGTGGGCTCCATCGGACATTTTCCATCGGATTTTCCGACACCCAAAGTTTGAGAGCAGGCTATAAAACGGATTTTGTTGTCGGAAATTCCGAACGTGTGTACACAAATCTGACACACAAAGTGCCACGCATGCTCCGAATAAATTAAGAGACGAAAGCTATTGGCTACTGCTCCCTTTATAGTCACGTGTTTTACGTCACCGCGTTTAGAATGATCGGATTTTCCGTCAACTTTGTGTGACAGTGTGTATGCAAGACGAGTTTGAGCCAACATCCGTCGGAAAAAATCCATGGATTTTGTTGTCGGAATGTCCGATCAATGTCCGACCGTGTGTACGGGGCATAACAGCGTAAATTGACTCAACTTCTTTGGTCGACCATGGCGAGGCTTGTTCTGAGTGGACCATGGCGAGGTTTGTTCTGACACCTATCAGCAAAAGTATGCAGGCATAGGACACACCCCTTGCCACGCCTCCTTATAGGAGAATTGTACAAAAAAACAAGATTGGTTAAACCCACAAATGCTTTTCTTTACCACTAATATTCCTTTATATTGGCTTTTGGAATTTACAAATGCAGCAATTTAGAAATCAGGTGAAAGGTTTAGTCCTGGGAAACACTTTTTGATAGATAAAAAGTGCATTTTATATACAACTATATAGATGAGGGACAAATGAGGAGGAATGAGGGACAGAGGGACGTTGCTCCAAATCAGGGACAGTCCCTCCAAATCTGGGACAGTTGGGAGCTATATATATATGTTATTTATGTAATATCATTTATTAGGTCGTATTGTTGGTTATTATTGATATGTTATCTTTTATTTCCTGAATTCCTAGCTCCCTGGAGGATGCAATGAATCTGTAATTAATTTTTGCTAAAGAAAAAATATTTTATTTTATTTAATTGATAAATGTGTAATAATATCCGTTTTATTTATAAAGAGAAATTAGCTATATATGATATAAACAGTTCAGACCCTAAGCCCTGACCCAACTCCACTCCTGGAACCACAGCCATTTGTTTGTTTACCCTTTGTTCAGTCTCCTGTACTTCTTGGCCATTGAACATATGTAATTGCTGCAGGCAGCTACGTGTCAGTAGGCTAGACTTGTTTGGGTTATAGTTACAGGGACTGCTATAGGTGAAGCTATATTTCCTGACCACTCATACAGAGGCCAGCCTTACAGTACAATGTACAAATTGCTTTACAACATTGCTTGATTTTTGTGATACACAAGATGCAATGTCAGGTACATAATCAGTCCACACACTGAAAAAGTCTTACAAATGGGATATATCATACTCATGAGGAATAGCAGGATGTGTTTCGGGGTGTAATTTTTGGTATACCCATGTTGTGTGTGGGAATTGACAACTTTTTGTACAAAAATACATTTTCTTTTTCTTTCCACATTTTCTCAAAGCTTGTGGCAAAACAATGAGATCTTCAAAAGACTCATTATGCCTCATAGAAAATGCCTTGGGATGCTTCCGTTCCAAATGTGGTAATTTTATAGGTGTATCTACTGTCCTTGTACTCCAGGGCCTCCCAAACCATGATAAATAATCAAGCAATTAGAAGAGTTATTTATGCCCCTTGAAAGTCTGAAGGTGTTCTAAGGATTTTGGACCCTTCTATGTGGCTAGACTGTAAAAAAGTCTCATACGCCTAAGGAATAGCCAAATGTGTTTTGGGGTCTAGTTCTAAGTATACCTATACTGTGTATTGGAATTATCTTAATAATTTACAACTTGTGTAAAAAAAAAAAACTGTGACAAACTAGGAGTGCAGAGAGAAAGCACACAGAAGCAAATCACAAGGAACCTGACATACAGGCGTTTATTAGGAGACTTGGGAGTACACAGGGTAGCAATGGGCATGCTACAGATAAGCAGTTCACAGAGAAACAGTGGGGCACCAAGGGTGAACAGTTCACAAGGTAGCGATAAGGCACAAGAGGAGGTGATCCTTCGAGCAGTAGAATGACACAGTTTGGTGGAGCGGTCCACAAGGCCCCAGACAGGCTGGCAAGGGGGAAAACAGGTGCTCAGAGTGGTAGTATGGCACAGCAAGAGTTAGGCATCTATTGAGAGGAAATCTGGCCCAGTACAATAGGAAACAGTACATAGGGCCATAATTAGTCAGGGCAAGAGGAAGAATGCAGGTCCTCAGAGTGGTAGTATGGCACAGCACGGATAAACAGTTCTCAGAGTAGCAATGGGCATCGCAAGGATAGACAGTTCATGGGGTAGCAGTGGGCACAGCACAGATAAACAGTTCATGGGTAGCTATATGGCACAGAAAGGGGAGATGATCTTCAGGGCAGTAGCAAGGGATAACAGTCCATGGAGTGTGGATATAGCACAGCAAAATGGAAACAGTAAGACACAGCCAGGGTGAATGCTCCCCAGAACAGTAACAGCAAGGATAATAAGCCACAGAGGGGTTCAAAGACTCATGCTGTGGAAGTGGTACTGTTATGAGTGGTGGATGTGGTGGTCTTGGCATCAGGGGATCCAGGCAGGGCAATCCAAGAAGGGCTCTGGGCATACAGCAGAGAGAGCAGACAGGGCAATCTGAGGAGGGCTCTGGGCACACAGCAGAGAGAGCAGGCAGGGCAATCCGAGGAGAGCTCTGGGCACACAACAGTCCTGGGTCTCCACAGGTTCTGGCAGCAAATGGCTTCCACAGAAATGGATCTACAAAGTGGAAAAAAAGGGGGGTTCCAGCGTCTGGAAACAGCACAAACAATACGGAACTATATGTTCCAGAAGTTCCAGGATCCAGGAACTAGCACACTATCCATACTGAACTAACAGACTCAGCAGTTCTAAGCACCTTCCAGTCTCCTTCCAGTGGAACAGGCAGACAAAAATGCCTGTGTCCATCCCTGGGGAAACCTCAGAAAAATTTCTGCCAGCATTGGGAAATTAAATTGTACTTTGAATTCAGCTAAGACTAGCCTACAACACCCAGTTCTCTCATGTCTGGCTTCTCCAGCTACAGAACACCGTGCTGTCTGTGCTTGCTGCAGAGATTAACCTCACCTCCCACTCCCTGTGGGGCACAGGTACTCATAGGGCTTATGCACGCTGCATCTCAAAGAAGCTCAAAGAAGCTGCTCCAACAGGCGTTTGAGCATTTTTGAGCTCTCATTTTTTCTGCCTGGAAACTCCCCTCCATGTTAGCCAATGTATCCATGCACACTATGACCTTTTCAGGAGTTTACAGGCATATGCTCTTACAGGCAGAAAAAAACCCAAACCAAACTTGTGTTTTTGAGAGGAGGTTTCGAGCAGAAAAAACACCTAATGCCCCGTACACACGATCGGAAATTCTGCCAGCAAAAGTCCGATGTGAGCTTTTGGTCTGAAATTCCGACTGTGTGTATGCCCCATCGGACTTTTGCTGGCGGAATTTCCGCCAGCAAAAGATTGAGAGCAGGCTCTCTATTTTTTGGAAATTCCGTTCGTCTGTATGCAATTCTGAGGTGCAAAAATCTACACATGCTGAGAATCATCGCTTCATGTGGAACTTTCCTTTTCTAGTGCCGTCGTACGTGTTGTACGTCACTGCGTTCTTGGCGGTCGAAAGTTCAGAGAACTTTTGTGTGACCGTGAGTATACAAGCCAAGCTTGGCACAAAAAAGCATTAAAAAGCTCAAGAAAGCTCAACGAAGCTTGAAAATGCACAAAAAAATTAAATGAGCTTAGGGGAGGGTTTGTGAAAAAAAACACTCAAAGAAGCTCGAAAAAGCTCAATAAAAATGGGCAAAAGAGCACAGAAAGCTTTTAGGCAGAGAAATAAAATGCCTGTAAAAGCAGTTTTTTTTAGCTGCAGTGTGCATGAGCCCATAGATTAAGTAAGCAGAAAAGCTGACTGCTTTACACACTGTTGATTTCAATAAAACAACACAAACAAATAATAATAATATTTCTGCCCTCCGCTACAACCACATTTTCATTTTCTTACCTAATTTTCTAAAAACTTGGGTCCAAAAAAATGAAATCTTCAAAAGACTCACTATGAATCTTAAAAAGATACTTTGGAATATCGGATTTCCGAAATGTGTTCCCTTTTGGCTGTTTCTGTTATGCTGGCATTCCAGGGCCTCCAAAATGTGAAGGTAGACAGAAAATTAGATGTGTAAATAATATCCCTTGGAAGCCTGAAGAGCTTGGATAGACTGCAGCTAGGCTGCAAAAAGGTTCACCTATGTGACATCCCCAATACTCAGGAGAAATAGCAGAATGTGTTTTGAGGTGTAATTCTAATGCCCCGTACACACGGTCGGACTTTGTTCAGACATTCCGACAACAAAATCCTAGGATTTTTTCCGACGGATGTTGGCTCAAACTTGTTTTGCCTACACACGGTCGCACAAAGTTGTCGGAATTTCCGATCGACAACCACGCGGTCACGTACACCACGTACGACGAGACTAGAAAAGGCCGGTTCAGAACCAAGCGCGGCACCCTTTGGGCTCCTTTTGCTAATCTCGTGTTAGTAAAAGTTTGGTGAGAGACGATTCGTGCTTTTTCAGACTCGTGGCTTTCAGATCGTTTTCTGACGTTCAGTTTGTGCTTGTGGGTTTGTATTTGCTCTTCAGTGCGTGCAGTCAGTTCGTATCGGAGTTTTCTGTGCGATCTTGTCCGCTCGTTGCTGTTTTTCAGGTCGCTCTTCACAGGCCTTGCTGTTCTTCAGTGCGTTCTGTTACTTCGTTCTGAGCAGCCGACCGTTTTCTAGCCATGTTTCGTATGCGTACTCCTCGTAGAGTTCGTGCTGTGCGGGGGCTTGGTGTTGGGGTCCTGACCTTGACACAAGTCCAGTCCATGAACAGGGTGGGGGGGAGTTCATGGACCAAGAATTGGTTGCTTCAGCGTGACCAGTTCTGTCACATGCCTTTGCTCCGTGAGATCCGTGAGAATAATCCTGATGATTTCAGGAACTTTCTCAGGATGACGGACCCCGTGTTTCACCGTTTGTTGGCTTCGCTGACCCCCTATATCAGCAGGCAGGATACCTGCATGAGGCAAGCCATCATTCCGGAGCAGAGGTTGGTTGCTACCTTGCGGTATTTGGCCACAGGGAGAAGCCTGCAGGACCTCAAGTTCTCGACAGGCATCTCCCCCCAGGCTCTTCTTTGTGGACATTTACTGCTTGTGTTTGTTTTAGCTGATCCTGACAGAAATGTGTGGAGTCCAGAAAATGTCGTGATTGTGTAACCTTATACAAAGCACTGTTGGCTGTTATTTACTAAATGCAAAGACACTTTTCACTACAAGTGCACTTGCAACTGCACTGAAACTGCACTTGCAGTGCAAAGTGGATTTGCCCTTAGGAAATTACCCCCATTTTCGCATAAAACAACAATTACATCACCCCAAAAGTGTTGTAGCGTTGAGACAATAATCCACACATTCTTGATGAGCAATCTTTTTAATACCTGCACAATCACATGTGCATTTACCAAAGGTTTTGCTGACAAACCATGTTTGTTGTAGAACAATTTTTGTGGTGTCATTATCCAAAATCAAAATGTGCATTTTATAGAAAACAGGCCTGTGTAAAACCCACAAGAAAGACACAAATCTTGATCTTACAAAGTTCACATTTGGTAGAACTGGAAGGCAATATCAGACATGAGAATTTAGGAACTGTGTTTGATATTGCGTTCAGATGGGGGGAAATCACCCCTGGAAAAGCCAAATTTGGAAGATGCACACAAATTTCCCAATGTCAACATGTGCTATCTGCCATCATGGGGGATGAAGGGACATGTTTTGGGGGAGAAAGCCCTTCCTCACTGCTACTTTATTATTGAGGAAGGGGTTGCACCCCCAAAACACGTCCATTGATCTCCCGTGATGGCAGATAGCACATGTTGACACACTGTGTGCATCCTCCAAATTTGGCTTTGGGAAAAATCACAAAAACATTTCACACATTGTAGCAGACAAAAGAAGAAAGTGATTTGGAGGGGCTTTAAACTCGCCCCAAAACATCAATGATGTTTTTATATTTGGGAATAACATCATTGATGTTTTGCTTGATGATTTCCAATTGTAAATTACACCCCATGATCTCCCCGATCAGGATCTGGGCACTTTCGGATGTGAAAGGATCTACATCCACAACCTCACGATCACCTACAAAGAGAGGAAACCCAAAATAAATTAGGTCTAAAAAAAATGCCGCCATCCATCTCTTATCTGAGCCTGTGGTTGCAGACACTCACCTGTTGTGGTGACTAGTTCCACCACATCTTCTTCCTCCTGCTCAGCTTGTGTTGGGGGAATTTCCCCTTCTTCCAGAGGGGGGGGGTCTCTGGTCTCCTCGGATGAGGGGTGTCCTCCGAGTCTTTTTTCCCCTATGTAAAACAAAAATGGTATAATTAGCACACAGATATTTGATGGCAGAACTATAAAGATGAAACATTGCTTGGAAGTGGGGTACAATTGTCTATTTTAGCAGAGTTCCAAGATGTAGCTTTTTTAGTGTCCTTTGTCAAGCTGCAATACTTTACCTGTTTAGTACAAGCTTCACAGATGTAGCCCCCCCTATAGTATACACTGGAGCACCTGTGTGGCCCCCCTAATAAAAATGGTGTTCTGGTGTCCCACACTAGTGCTCCAGTGTCCAGATGTGAAAACAGCTGCTGAGTGTCCTCTCCTTACACACAATCTAGTTTGCATTTCATTCTAGTAACAAAGCCATCTACACACCCCAATTCTTTCAAGACAAGTATAGGGCCTCAAAATGGTGGCCAAATGCATATGGGCTAAACAATGGTATTTTATAGTCCGAAAAAAAAATGTGTGATCCGAACGAATAATGTGCCCATGAACATGAAAGTTGCCATTTTAAACTGTACAACAGTTCCTAAAAGCACATGGAGCAGCACGAACGTAATAAACACAAGAACAATAGGAACACAGCACAACTACTTACTTTTTTGCAGCACTCTCCGGATCTTTCTGTACTGCTCATGTTCTCGTAATTTCAGGTCCGACCACCGCTTCCTGAGCTGATCTTTCGATCGTCGTACCCCGAATTTCCGGTGCAGACTCCTGACCACTTTCGCCATGATCTTGGCCTTTCGGACATTGGGGTTGGGGTAAGGCCCATACTTTCCATCATAGTCGGCCTTCTTCAGGATGTCCACCATCTCCAACATCTCCCCAAAGGACATATTTGAGTCCTTTAATCTCCTTCTGGATCGGGACGTTTCAGGCTCCGGCCTTTCCTCCTCCTCCTCGTTGCTGTACTTAGCACGATCCTGCTGTCTATCCGCCATGTGCTCTTCCTCCACTGCGCCGAACGAAAAGGGGCGGGGAATAGAATAGAAAGAACGTCAGGGGCGGGCGGAGTTATACGCATGCGCAGTGTGTATAAATCGTAACGTGCGCGTCTTACGTACGATCTGTGAGCGGAGGAAGGAGCATCGGAGACGCCGATCGTGCTAACGAAGGTAGGATCTAAACTTGGGCCTATACTGCTTCGAAATGGAAGCCTATATTGTAACAAGATTAGGGGAGTTTGGCCTGACATTAGGGTTTGTCTTGTGTTGTGTCTTGCAGAGAAAATGGATGGGTTCAACGACCACAATTTCCTGCCCCTGTTTATTGACAAGTACAGAGAGCTGCCCTGTCTGTGGCAGGTCAGACACCCCCACTATAATCACAAACAGAAGAGGCAGGCAGCGCTGGAGAAACTGCTGGAGTTGGTGAAGCCGGTGGTCCCCACAGCAACCATCCCTTATTTGAAAGCTAAAATTGGTGGCCTGAGGAGCACTTATCTTAGGGAGCGCAAGAAGGTCACAGATTCCCAGAGGTCCGGAGCTGCAGCAGATGACATTTATGTCCCCAGGCTGTGGTACTGCGAGAGACTGCGATTTCTGTCAGACCACACTGAAGTCAGGGAATCCCTCTCCACTCTTCCTTCCACGCTTCCTTCCACCCCAGCTGAGGCTTCCGATGTCCAACCTGGGCCTTCCAGCCAGGAAGAAATGGAGGAGCCCAGCTGGAGTCAGGTATAGCATTCTTCTACAGATTTCTGGTCAATAAATAAATGATGTTTACTAGATGTTATTATTGAACACTAATTGCTGCTTGAAAAAAGTGTTTTACATATCAATAGACAGTAGTGGGCACCCAAAATTGGGACAAGAATGCAAAATGCTGGGCTCAGAAGGATAGTCTGTTATATTTGTTAACATTGAATTTGCAGCAGTCAGGAGGTGAAAATTGTGTGTGATTGATGAAAACAATACTAAAACTATGTCCCTTTTTCATACACAGGAAGACCTCAGCCAGGAGGAGGCTGTGGAATGTGGCAGCCAGGAGGAGGCGGGGATTATTAGTGTCAGCCAGGAGGAGGCGGGGATTAGTGGCAGCCAGGAGGAGGCGGGGCTAAGTGTCAGCCAAGAGAAGCCAGGGACCAGTCGCAGCCTGACTGAGTCTCAGGTCCCTCCCCTCCGCCTGCCATATAAAAGGGCCAGGAAGGCCACTCCCAGTCCTGTGCAGGATTCAACGTACAGGCTGATCCAGGAGGCTTCGGCGTCCCTCAGAGCCTTCCCCAGTCCTGAAGAGGCCTTTGCCTGCATGGCTGCCACCAAATTGCAGGGCATGCAGGAGGGCCAACGCAAGATTTCTGAGGACCTGATTTATAAAGTCCTACGTAAGGGGGAGAGTGGGGAACTGACACACAAGACGGATGTCATGGAGAGGGACGATCCTCCTCCTCCTCCTCCTGCTGCCACAACTCCACCACCACAGCCAAAGCCTGTAAGGAAGCGTGGAAGGAAGACCAAAGAGTGATGGCCCTGGGTTCAGTCTGGTCTGACAAAAGCTGCAGTCTCTTGTATGACCACAGCCTGGGGACACAGATGTCATCTGCTGCTTTCCGGATCTCTGGGACTTCTGGACCAGACTGCCCTCCCTTAGATAAGGACTCCTCAGGCCACCAATTTTGCTTTTAAATAATTGATGTGTGCCCTGGGGGTCCAAGGCTTCACCCACTTCTGCAGTATCTCCAGCGTTGCCTCCCTCTTTGTTTATAGTTGTGACCCCTTAATAAAATATTTTTCGGTAAATTCTACTCTCCTGTGTGTGTTTTCATCCAAAAAGGACAGTTTGTTGGTGAGGATTCAGGTACATTTCTAAAGTACAATGTGAAATTAACAAGGGACAACAACACCAAACAATCTCCTCCTACAGATTAAATAGAACAACATATCAATGGTGTTGTGGGAACTTGTCACAAAAAACACACAAACATTTTCGGGAGTACAAATCAAAATCACCAAAAAAATAAAAAATAAAAAGAGAAACACAAAAAAAGATTCTACACTAAAGTAAAAAAACAAAAAAAAAAAATATGTTGTCAGATGTGAGAAATCAAAATATATTGAGGGAATCCCGATAAATAGTAACGAAAAAAGTTTGTGAGAAGTGTGTGTGAATATGAGCATCAAAACGACTTAATTCTTGTCACATTATAAAGAAGAAGAGAGTGCGCTGTATTAAACCATTTTGAACATTGCAGCGTGACGAAAGTGCTTTATCCATTATGAACGCTAAGTTTACCAGAACGAGCTGTCCCGTGTCGGAATTTCTTCTGAGCATGCGTGGCACTTTGTTCGTCGGAACAGGCCACACACGGTCGGAATTGACGCGATCAGATTTTGTTGTCGGAAAATTTTATCTCCTGCTGTCCAACTTTGTGTGTCGGAAAATCCGATGGAAAATGTCCGATGGCGCCCACACACGGTCGGAATTTCCAACAACACGCTCCGATCGGACATTGTCCATCGGAAAATCCGACCGTGTGTACGGGGCATTAGGATTCCTATGTTGTGTGTGAGAAATACCATAAAATGGCAACTTTATGAAAAAAAGATTTTCTTTTCCAAAACTGGGGCAAAAATTACACCTACATCAAAAAACTCACTATGCCTTTTTTTTCTTGAAGTGTCTACTTTCCAAAAGGGGGTCATTTTGGGGGTGTTTGTACTGTCTTGAAATTTTAGGGCCTGAAGAATTTAGATTGGCAGTCAGGACATCGGGGTTGATTAATTTCAAAACATACTGTATACCATAGTTTCTAATTGCCTTTTTTATCAAATAAATGTACGAGATTACATTTTGGACTAAATCTAGAAAGAAAGATTATTTATTTGCAATGTTTTATAACACAAACTAGGAGAAACAGGTGTTTTTTTTTCTGTCTTTTTTCCTTTAAATAATGTATACTAAAACCCAGTCATAACTAATTACCACTTTTATGCACCCACTTCTTTATTCTGACCTTTTTAACTCTTTCCAAGCTGGCATGTAGCTGCTTCTGAATGTTATCCCAGATAGCAAGCAATTGAGCTGCAGGTTTGAAAATGACTTGCTAAACTATTGCTAGACTTGCCACGCTTCCCAAGTTTACTACAAATTGGAAACATTTCAACTGGAACTTGTGCTTCAAGTGCTCTGCAAGTGTACAACTAGCCAGTGAAAATGTGTAGCAAGTTAAAGCGGACCTTCAGTTGTTTTTTTCAACTTTCCATCTATTACATTTTCTGCCCTTGTTGTTTTAACTTTGTATAGTAAAACATTTTTTTTGTGCCAGTAAATACCTTATACAGCCCACTTCCTGTTTCTTGTCTGGTAAAAATCCTATACTTATGACATCATGCACAGCTCTCTCTCTAAATGTCGTGTTTGCCAGGAAGGGAGGGGATCGAGTCATAAGAGGGTCAGTGAGAGCTGCAGGGCTGCAGAGCTGGAGGTGTGCCTCTGTGTGTCTGTGTAAATCCAGGAATTGAACAGGCAGCAGCTTCAGCTGCCCACAGTTAAAATAAATGCAGCCAGACTAAGGCCCCTTTCACACTGAGGCGGTTTGCAGGCGGTATTGCGCTAAAAATACCGCCTGCAAACCGCCCCTAAACAGCCTCCGCTGTTTGTTCAGTGTGAAAGCCCGAGGGCTTTCACACTGAAGCGGTGCGCTGGCAGGACGGTGAAAAAAGTCCTGCAAACCACTTTTTTTGAGCGGTGAAGGAGCGGTGTATTCACCGCTCCTAAACCGCTCCTGCCCATTGAAATCAATGGGACAGCGCGGCTATACCGCAGCAATACCACGGCTATAGCCGCGCTGTACGAGGGATTTTAACCCTTTTTCGGCCACCAGCGGGGGTTAAAACCACACCGATAGCGGCCGAATACCGCTGCAAGAAGGACGGTAAAAATAGCGCTGTTGTACCGCCGACGCCCCCACTGCCCCAGTGTGAAAGGGGCCTTAGTGGAGGGAGATTTCTGCAGCATATTTAGCAAGTACAGAATCACAGTATATATAGAATAATATGCAAAGTGGTTGGATGGAAGCTTCTGAATGCCAAAGATGTTTTTATTACAAATTATGTGAGCAGACTGCAGTTCCTCTTTAACAGACTTAAATACCTCCCAACTTTTTGAGATGGGAATGAGGGACACCTATCAGCAAAAGTGTGCAGGCATAGGACACACCCCCTTAAAGGAGAATTGAAAATAAACAAGATTGTTTAAACCCACAAGTGCTTTTTTTACCACTACTATTCCTTTATATTGGCTCTTGGAATTTACAAATGCAGCAAAGTAGAAATCAGATGAAAGGTTTGGGAAACACTTTTTTAATAGATAAAAAGTGCATTTTTTATACATCTATATAGATCAGACCAAAATGAGGGACAAATGAGGAGGAATGAGAGATAGAGGGACATTGCTCCAAATCAGGGATAGTTTGGAGCTATGGACAATTCAACACTGTCACAAATTTGGGAGAAGTCAAAGATCACCGGGCACAGTGTCACCTCCTCACAGATGATTTAAACCTCTAATGCCCCGTACACACGGTCGGACATTGATCGGACATTCCAACAACAAAATCCTAGGATTTTTTCCAACGGATGTTGGCTCAAACTTGTCTTGCATACACATGGTCACACAAAGTTGTTGGAAAATTCGATCATTCTGAACGCGGTGACGTAAGACACGTACGTCAAGACTATAAACGGGGCAGTAGCCAATAGCTTTCATCTCTTTATTTATTCTGAGCATGCGTGGCACTTTGTGCGTCGGATTTGTGTACACACGATCGGAAATTCCGACAACGGATTTTGTTGTCGGAAAATTTTATAGCCTGCTCTCAAACTTTGTGTGTCGGAAAATCCGATGGAGCCCACACACGGTCGGAATTTCCGACAACACGCTCCGATCACACATTTTCCGTCGGAAAATCCGACCGTGTGTATGGGGCATAATTGCCATACTATCGTTTCACAATCACGTGCATTGCAGGGCAATCATGGGTTTAAATCAGGTGGTGAGGAGGCAACATATCGCCTCCTCACCACCTGTCATACACAGTCGGATCACTTTTCAGGGGAGCAGCAGTGCCTGCTGCTCTTGTGAATGAGCCCTTAATTGCATTCGGCAGTGGCACCTTTAGGGCTCATTCACACTTAGACCCCTTTCACACTGGGGCGGTTTGCAGGCGTTATTGCGCTAAAAATAGCGCCTGCAAACCGCCCCAAAACAGCCTCCGCTGTTTGTTCAGTGTGAAAGCCCGAGGGCTTTCACACTGAAGCGGTGCGCTGGCAGGAGAAGAAAAAATCTCCTGTCAGCCGCTTCTTTGGAGCGGTGAAGGAGCGGTGTATTCACCGCTCCTAAACCGCTCCTGCCCATTGAAATCAGTGGGACAGCGCGGCTATACTGCGGTAATACCGCGGCTATAGCGCGCTATACGAGGGGTTTTAACCCTTTTTCGGCCGCCAGCGGGGGGTTAAAACCGCACCGCTAGCGGCCGAATACCGCGGTAAAACAGCGCTAAATATAGTGCTGTTTTACCGCCGACGCCCCCTACCGCCCCAGTGTGAAAGGGGCCTTAAAGTTGGGGGTGTTAAAAGCCACATGTGACGATGTTTACAATTAAGCCGGCCATAGATGGTTTAAATCTCAGCTGGTTCAGCAAGAACTGGCCAAGATTCGAACCATGTATGGGTAGGCTGGTTGTACCCACGTTGATTGATCGATCAGCATTCCCATGTAAAATTGCCAGCAGCTATGGCCTATTGCCAGCAGTTACTAAAAATAAAATTAACAAAGCAATGACCCTACAGAACATTTGTTCCACCACATCCATTTGCTTCTCAGTAGTCACTTACCTAGTTAATCAAGAGGGGCTGATGTATCAAGAAACTGGCTGATGCTGTGTTATCTTTTTTTCTGTTTGTGATAATAATTTTTTTTTAATCCTTTGTTTCTTTACATGCAGATATGTACCCAGTACATAGGAGGGTTCTATAGCAGGAGGGAGGAGATACCTGTGTGACAGGTTGAAGAATCTTACCAGTTATCTGATGTTTTCTTCTTACCTGTATAGAAAGGAAAGTGATATAGAAGTTCCCAGAGCAGTGATAAACTCTCTTAAACACAATCCCCAAACTGGTGTTTTATATGTTATGTTTATATATCTTTCCTATATTTTCTTCCTTTTTTTAATTATTTTAGACTTGTATGACGGAACATTTATAAAGTTGTTTTTTTTCTGTTGGCAATAATATGTTGTAAAAGTTCCTTGAAAATACACGATAAACCTGGGTCCTCCGTACAGGAAGGAGGAGTTTCCTGTGGGACAGGTAGAAGAATCTCACCAGCTATCTGATGTTACCTTCTTACCTGTATAGAAAGGAAACTAAAAGTGATATAGAAGTTCCCAGAACAGCTATTGTCTCTCTCATGTCACTTGAGTTCTGTACGAAAGAGAACTTCACAACATCACGAAAATGAGGAAATTTTTCTCCTGCAAACAGGAATATAAAAGAAGAATCATGAATACAAGACTTCAGATCAACCAGAGACTAGCAGTTTGGAGTGACAGTGTAACGGAACAAATATCTGGAACCAGAAAGACATTATCAGATCCAAGCCAGCAGAACAGAAATGGATATCAGGCTGGTGGTGTTGAGCATTTTACTGGTTGCAGTAAGTGGGCGCTTGCACAGGAGACTCTGCCCGAAATCCCGCTATTTATCAGTGACGTCCTCTGACATAACAACACTAAAGGAGCTGCAACATGATCATGAAAACAACATGTCTACCAACACAATGAGATGCTACAGAAGAATGCTGAGACACAAACCATCTGTATGTGACCTTACCCAGAGGGATCGTCTCATCCTGACTTTGTAGCAGGTGTCACTAACAGTTGAGGTTCTGACGAACATGTCTGTGTCTGTGTCTGATGGTTTGTAGAGGATCTCCTGAAAACAATGAGTCTACGTCACCTGAGCTGAAGCTGTGGCTACATCACCTCCAGCATTTTAAGGAGACAGCATCTCCTGATTGTGTCCAGGAGGCTGTAATACTTAGCCTTATTCCTCTGAGGGTGGAAGATGTGACATGTTGGGCTCTCAACTACTAACCTACACTTCTGCATCAAATAAACTCCCTACTGTAAGCACAGATAAGTCTCGTATGCATATCAGAACCAGGAAGACCATCAGGATGAAGGATAAGCAGTAAAGGATGGACTTTTTCAACGTAGACATATTCTTCTATACCTTACGACTAAAGGACATACAGTACTACTTTAAAAAAAGTATCTACTCATCTTTGATCTACTAAAACCTATAGGAAATTCATCCATAAAGTACATTCCTGAAATTTACAACTACAGGATTTATCCACTATTATATCCTACAAGGGATTTTGTAAGCACAGACTTATCAACCCAAAAATGACTGACCAACTCTCTACACAGCACAAATTCTGTGGAGAGTAGTAGTAGTGAAAAGGAATTTTTTTGTGATATGCGCTTACAATTATTTTTTAAGCTATAAGTATTTAATCTTATTTATTTAATATTATTTTATCTTATCATATCTGTTAATATTCATGTTAAAACCTGTAAGTTTTTAATGTTATTTATTTATTATTTATATTAGATAAGTTTTTTTTTGTTTTTGCCACTTCAGAGAAATTTTTCTGAGAGACTTGTTTCAACTTTCCAGTTCAATCTTGTCCCTACTCGTCCTCACATCATTGTGGCGTTTTATTCTGATTTTTACAGAATCGTTCATAATATATTTAGAAACACCCCATTACAATTTCTATCCGCCTTTGAAACATAAATAAGAAAAAATCTTGACCCCGTAGAAAACCCCATACCACCCACTCCCCCCCCCCAATACCCCCCACCCTCCCACTCTTCGTACCCAACTCCTCCTCCCCTTTACTTCTATCAGATCTGGTCTCCGCTTTTCTCTCCTTCTTGAATGCTGTCAGTCTAGCTGTTTTGGGGCCTCACGTCTCTTTTTTTTTTTTTTTTTTTTTAATCTATGTACCCATCACCTCTGCACACCTCATTGAGCACTTATACTCTGCCCAGTCCCTCCATTTTGCCTCAAAGTCTTCCATTCCCATCCCTTCACTAAACCTTAAGTATTCTAGGCTTTGGATTTCATTTATTTTATTGAACCAATTCCGTAACGTGGGTCTTCCTTTTTCTTGTCAGTATCTAGGTATAAGACTTTTGGCCGCATTAGTGAGCTGTGGTATTAACGTTTTCAGATATTTCTTCGTGGGCATTCTGATCCCATGAAATAAGCACCCCCAATGGGTCATCTGGGATTTCAATATTAGTAATCTCACTGATGATTCGCCTTACCTCCCCCCAGTACTTTTTAATTTCCGAGCACGGCCACCATATATGCACCATTGTCCTGATATCTTGGCACCCCCGCCAACAGACTTGCGATGTTTCGCTCTGAAATTTATGTGCTCTATCGGGAGTAATATACCATCTCGCCAGGCACTCGCAGTGTAACGCCAACATCTTGCAGTTGACCGACGTGGCGTTAACGCTCCTCAATATTTGCCAAATCTCAGGCTCTTTAAGCTTAATATCTAGTTCCTTCTCCCACTTCTTGATAAATGGTGGGATCTCCATATCCTTTATTTCTATTAATACTTTATAGATCTTGGAGATCCCCCTCCTCCCAATTTTCTCCGTACACATTTTCTCCAAAAGGCAGTAGGTTTTTGGCCGATTTAATGGGCTGCGGGAGTGTATTAATAAAATGATTCAATTGGTTATACCGCCATGGGTCTATGACCAGCAGTTCGCCCTTATTTTTTAGTTCCTGATATGTGCATATTTTACCCTGTCTCATGACGTCCTTTAATTGTACATCCTCCTCTAATATCCACTTCCCAAACAAGTCCTCTATCCCCGGTGCAAAATATTCTGTATCCTTAAGTGGAATTAAGGGTGAATTAAACTCCCAGTGCTCCCTTTTGTGCAAATTGTCCCAAATTGTTAGTACATGTCTAGTGATGTCCTGTATTTCCTTGCTAAGTTTTCTAAATTGTGGTGGGATCCATATTATCTTACCCATTGTGGCTTCAAAGATTGTACTTTCCATTTTAACCTATTGTTTTTCTTTATTATTTTTAACCCATTCTATTATTCGTGATAAGACGATTGCCTCGTAATACTTTCTAATATCTGGTGCCCCCCACCCCCCTTCGCCTTATCTTTACTTAACTGTGTGAAATTGATACAAGGTTTTTTCCCCCTCCAAATAAACCTTAAAAACATAGTATGCAATATTTTAAGATAGACTTGTGAAAGTGAGATTGGGAGCATTTGCATCTTATATATAATTTTGGGTAGGATTACCATCTTGTATATGTTAATTCTTCCACCCCACGATAACTAACCTCTTGTGATTCTATTCAACTCTTTCTTGATCTCATTAAGGAGTGGCACAAAATTAACCTGGTATAATGTCTCCCTTGATGTGGTTATTTTAACTCCTAGGTTAAGTTCTTTTTTCCCCCATATGAATGGGAAATCCTTTTGGTTTGTATCTTCCCTTTGGTTTACTTTTATTGATGTAGTTAGCTGATCTCACCATCTCCTCTGCCTGTACGTAGACTCATCCCCTTCATCCCAGAAGAGGACAAAGCAGCAGTAATTGGAACAATCATCAATTCTCGACTCGACTACGCAAACTCGCTCTACATAGAATTACCCCAATATCAGCTTGCGCGCCTACAGGTCATCCAAAACGTGGCGGCAAGACTGCTAACAGGAAAAAAACCCTGGGAGTCCATTTCCCCATCCCTAAGGAGCCTACATTGGCTAACCGTAAAGAATTGGATCACATTCAAGACCCTCTGCCTCACCGACAAATGCATACAAGGAAACGCTCCTCAATACCTTCGAGAGAAAATAAAACACTTCACACCCAATCACAATCTTCGATCATCTAACCAAAACCTCCTCCTCATTCCCAAATACCGCTACAAAGCAAAGGGAGAGCGAAGATTCGCAGTCCAAGGACCTCGGCTATGGAACGCTCTTCTGATTCACATCCGCATGGAAGAAAACCATCTGGCCTTCAGGAAAAAACTCAAGACCTTCCTCTTCTAGACGCTAACATCACTAAACGCTTTTAGCGCCTTGAGGCGATTCAGTTCACATTTGCAGCACTTTACAAATCATTCATTCATTCATTCATGTCTAATGTTTCAGATTTGGCCGGGTTTACCTTAAAATTAGATAGCTTCCTATATTCTTTTAGGATAGTGATCAGATTTGGTAGGGTAGTCCTTGGGCGGGTAACATAGAATAAAATATCATCCATGAATGCAGCTAGTTTGTGAACTTCTTCACCAATTTTTATCCCACTAATGTCCGGGTTTTGCCTTATCTTTATAAGAAGGGTAATGGGGAAAATGGGCACCCTTGTCTTGTGCCATTGAACATTTCAAATGGCTCCGAGAGTAAACCATTTACCTTCACTCTCGCTGTGGGTCGGGTATATAATGCCTTTATCCATCTGATCATTTTTTCCCCGAGCCCAATCTCTGCCAACGTGCACTGCGTAAAGCCCAAGTCCACCCTGTCAAAAGCTTTTTCAGCATCAATTGACAGGAGTAATCCTGGGGCTCCACTGTCTTTAATTTTCTGCACTGCCAAGAGCATTTTGATACCATTATCCCTCCCATCTCTTCCTGGTATAAACCCAACCTGGTCTAGATGTATGATCTCATTCATTATCTGTTTCATCCTTTCGGCTAGAACCTTAACAAACAATTTCGTATCTGCATTTAAGAGTGATATGGGCCTGTAACCGGAATAGAGTATGCTATCCTTACCTTCTTTCAAGATAATGGTAATATTGGCTTCTAACGCTTCCTTCCTCATCTCCTATTTATCCCCAATCCCATTCATATAGGAGCACATTTTGGGGATTCATTGGTCTTGGAATTTTTTGTAGAATATTACTGTCAGGCCATCGGGACTAGGACTTTTGACAACTGGTGTTTCCTGCAGTATTTTTTTTAACTCCTCTTCTGTTATGGAGGCCTCTAAATCGCTCTGTTTAGTTTCTGCAATTTTAAATAATCCTATATCTTTTAAATAAGCTTTTATTTATTTTTTCCCCTCTTTTCTTGGGTATCTTTCTTGTTAATTGCATATAACCCCCCATAATACTTTTGGAATACTTTAGCAATATCTCTGGTTTTGTGTCTGATATCCCCTGTCCCTGTCTTTATTTTTTCTATGTAACTTATTGTTTATTTCTTTTTTTTCAGAACCTTTGCCAGGAATTTACCCGGCTTGTTTCCTCCTATATATCTTTCTTTTTTGACTAGATTGTATACCTTGCATGTTTCTTGTTCCACTAGGTCCCGCATGGCCTCTCTTTTCCCATATAGCTTTAACAACACCTCTCCATCTCCAGTTATCTTATGTTGTTGTTCTAAATCAGATATTTCTTTTGTCAAGGCTATTTTATCTCTCTTAGTTCTTTTTTTTTCTCTGATCCGGCCATAATTAGAATGCCCCTGATATAGGCTTTATGAGCCTCCCAGACTGTGGCTTCTGAGATCTCCACTGCAACATTTGTTTTAAAGTACAGTTCTAATTCTTCCTTTATTCGCTTTTCAATTTCTTTGTCCTGTAGAAGGTCCTCATTTAACCTTCATATATTACTCTTTTTTTGACTCTCCCCAATTTTCAGTTGTAAACTCGCAGGCGCATGGTCTGAGAAGGTCATTGCTCCAATATTTGTGCTAGTCACAGCCTCTAGTAGCCAGTGCTCAACCAGAAAAAAATCTAGTCTAGAATACGTTGCATGCACAGGGGAGTAAAATGTGTAATCCCTTACGTTATTGTGTTGCATCCTCCATGCATCAACAAGTTGATACTGATGTAATTTCTTTTTCAGTTTATTCATCCAAACCCCACCTGTCCCCCATGACAGAAATTAAAGTCCCCTGCTATTATGGCCCCCCCCTTCTTGAATTCTATAAACTTCGCTAAAACCCCCAGTAGATATCTATTTGCGTTTTTATTAGGGCCGTATATGTTTGCCAGTGAACATTCAAATCCGTTTAGTTTTCCTCTCAAAAAAAGATAACGCCCCTCAGGGTCAGTTATTCTCTCCTCTAACTCGAACCTTACCCCCTGGCAAACCCTATAGCGACTCCTTTTGCACGACTAATAGGAGAATCTTCATAGAACCAAACTGGGAAATCTTTTGTAGAAATTTTTTGACTCTTACAGCAAAAGAGGTGTGTCTCCTGTAGCAGTACTACCTCTGCTTTGAGAAATTTCAATTTGCCCATTATGTTAGCGCACTTTATGGGAGAATTCAAACCCCGTACTTTATATGAAATTATGCTTAGGCTAGACATCATTTCTTACTATGAGAATATATTTTCTGTTCCAAACCAACCGTAGAAGTAGGGGTCAATATAGTGAATGCCCTCTCTAAACCACCTACCACCCACCCCTCCCACCCCTGTCCCACCCTCCTTCCCTTCCCCACCCTCTCCCCTCCTCACCCTCCCCCCTGGGGGAAAAAGGTCTCCCCATAACCCAACAAACTGAGGCCCCACTTACTCCTCCCGGCCCCTCAGTTAACCCCCCAGAGGTTGGACTCAGGTCGGCCACTGCCAGAACCACTGCTCCCCCAAAAATGTTGGGGGTTCCCCTGCCCGTTCCTCTCCCCCCCAAGACCCCCACCACCCCCCGTACCGAAGACCCCCTTCATGTTAGCCTATTCAGACACATTTTATGCTCCGAGTCTTATTTTCTAGTTCCTTTAAATTTTACTTCTTCGTCCCTTCTGATCGTTTTGCTTTAAGGACTGGTTGCCATGCTTGCGATACTTCAGAGCTTTCTAAATTTTCAGTTCTTTCCCACCAACCCGGGGTTTCTACTAATGGCACATTTAAGCGATTGCAACATTTTGGTGTATCTTCTGGGAATCTTAACACTGCAGAACAGCCTTCTTTGCGTCCTGTTAGGCAGGCTGGGAAACCCCATGAGTATTTGGCATTATGTGCTTTGAGCTGGACAAGCAAGGGGTTGCAAGGTTTTTCTCCTGGCCAAGGCCTCTGTTGCCAGGTCTGGAAATATCTGCAGGGTTGTCTCTCCATATTTCGCTTGTTGGTTGTTTTTCAGGCATGCCCTAATCTGTTCTTTATCTTGAAAGTTGTGAAATCTTGCGATGACATCTCTTGGGACATCCCCAGCTATTTCTGCAGGTTTTCTGATCCGATGAATTCTTTGAAACTTAATTTTGCTACTTGCACTCGATGTATTTATCATATGCCCAAAAATTTTATCCATTTTTTACTGCAATTCCTCCTTTTCTCCTTGTATCTCCGGGAGACCTCTGATCCGGAGGTTTTTCCTTCTGTTCCGGTTCTCTTGGTCTTCGATTTTGTATAATATATTCCTCTGATATTTCTGCATCTTATTTATTTGTGCCTTGAGTTTTTTTTATCTCCTCTCCCTGCATATCCAGCCTTACTTCCGTGTCTTCCACCCTTTTTACTATATGATTCATAACTTCATGGAGGGTTGCTATCTCTCCTTTTATAAATGTTTCCAATCTTGCAAAAATTTCTGCCATTTCACTCTTAGTTGGTAGCTGTTTTTTTTTTGTTTGGGTTCCATTCTAGCTTCTTCCTCTGATGCCATGAGTACCTCGCTACTTGCTATGAGGTTTTCCGCATCTTCAAACTGTTTTCTTGATACAGTCTTTTGGTTGCCTTCTGTTGTTTTATTTTTAGCCGCCACTTGTTTGCCTGGGCTTTCTTTACTCCCTTCTTGTACCATATATTTTTTAATGGTTCCTGGGCTCGCACTTAACCTGGGAGGGTTTGCTGCAGCCCCTTTCACTGATTTACCTCTCATTTCTTGTTGACACAGGCGTTTTAATTTGGGCGCTTTGGGCAGGCAACCCCCCCCCCGCTTTTTTTTTTTTTTTTTTTAACCTTCACTCCTCCTTATTTCCAATCCTAAATAGAAAGAGGGGCTAATTTGATCTCCGCAGCCCGATCAGTACACCAAACCATCTAGGTACTTTATTTTAGGGTCAGGGTAGGTATTGCAGGCCTATATGCATCCACCTAAACAGGCAAGTCTATGCAATCATCATTGTTTCGCATCTCAATACCCCACAGCACACAGATAAGTTTTCAAGTGTAAGCGAGTCTCTGTATTACTGCATACACCCCGTGGCCTTTTCTCTACTTTTTTATTTTTTCCCGGTTTTCCCAGCTCGGTTTAATTCCCACTCCTTTCATGGCAGAGTTAGCTAAATGAAAGCATTAGAAAATCGCCAAACATTCTTTGCCATCAATGTGTCAGTATCAGTCTACATCAGTATCAGTGTCCGTCTATAAACATGCCTTATATCTTTGAAAACCGGGCACACAATGATCCAGACACCTATGTCTGTCAGTGCTTTTAATTATTGCGTTAAATCCCACATAATGTAACCAGTTGTAAAGTAATCAGTTACTTATATTACTTGCCATTTTTTGTATCTCTATTCCCCCGTCTCCAGCAGCCGTCTTTCTCTGTCCCTATGCTTGTACAGGCTCCTGGGGTCGGATACCAAGTCCCGTCGATCGGGATAATGGCTCAGCTCGGGTCTCCAGGTGCACCGGATGCGCTAGGTGACAGGCTCGCGCTCGGCACTCTGAAGGGACAGGAATCTTCTACTCATCCCAGCAGCGGAATCCATGATGGAGCCCGCCCACGGCGGGAGCAGGCACAAGGGGGGGGTCAGCACAAAGTCAGGAGACGGGAGACGGCCTTTCCCTAGTCAACCATCTCAAGGGGGAGACTCGCGGGCTTCACGGGCTCAGCCTCGGCTCCAGCCCTGCGTCCACATCCGTTCCCTCTCTCTCAATGGGTGTATATTACATAAGTTATTAAGAATATGTATTTCACAACTTTCTAGCTCCCTGGAGGATGCAATATAACTGTAATTGATTTATGTTAAAAAACATATTTTATTGATCAAAGTATATGTTATAAATATATATATATATATATATATATATATATATATATATACACACACACACACATTGCAATAAATATGTAAGTATGATACAGTTTATAGGATATGTTTAATTTTGACCAATATGTATTTGATATTATTTATTTAATATTATTTATAAGTTATTAAAATATTTATTTCATTTGTTTCTAGCTACATAAAAATGTATATACACACTTGTGCAACTAATAAATATAATGTAGCAAAGTATTATACAGACAGTTGTGTTTAATCTTTTTTTCAGAAGTTTGTGTTTTTGTGTAACTTTCTGTACACTATTTGTGCAAGTGTTGGCTCTGTAAAAAGAAAGAAAAGAAAAGGACTTCTAATTAGATGATGTATGACACAGTTCACTATGTAACAGAACAAACCATTAAATTCCAGATAATCACAAGAGGAATGCTTTGAATTTTGGAAATCAAAGTATGGACAGATCCTCCTATCTTTATATATATACCCACCAAGGTAGGCAAGAAGATGGTAATGGCAATATGAAAACCAGATTACCAATGGTATCCTGAAATCACACATATCTGAAAAAAAAAATCAACATATACAAAAACTGCTTCCCCGGCATTATACACAGGCAACATATGAACATATGAACAAAGGAGAGAAAAACAACATTGCCTGCTACCAGTTGTCAACCTCAAACCACTGTACTATTAAAACTGTGCCAGTGGGTGAACTTACATGGGCCAGGAGGAATAATTTGGATTATAAGTCCCTTGGTTCAGAAACTGAGGTCATTATAGGAAGATTGAAGCTGGATACACACTATACAACTTTTGTTGTTTGATTTCCTTTGGATTTACCAAAACCATGTAGCACAAGGCCCTGCCTGATTGCATACAAATTGAAAGCGTTTAGGTTTGACCTCATATTATATGGTTTTGGTAAATCTAAAGGAAAAAATCTAAAGAAGTTTCTATACTGTGTATTCAGCTTAAGGCAGAGAAAATATATACAGTGTACTCTGAATGTAGCTAATAAAATTTACAGGAGGAAAAGCAGGGAGTTTTCCTTTGGGTGAAAGTAACAACTAATGATTGGCAAAAATATATTTGAGACCATCTTTTCCACTGAGTATTAAACTACTATTAAACAAATTATTAGGCATAATTTGCCCATTTTACTTGGGGATAGTAAGCTGCATACCATTTTATAAGTAGGTTGTCACTTATCTTCTAAGAGGACACTCACCTTGGGATCCCTTTTTCACCCAGCCTTTTTTATATCAAATTTCATACTTGGATTAAGGTGAAGGGGTCTTTCAAATGTCAGCTCAATACATGTTGCAGTTATAAAGTTCATCCAAAATACAATATGCGGGATACACTGGAAAGCTGCTGAAGCAGATAGGTGAACAACATGGTGTAGAACCTACCGTGTCTAAAAAATATTTTTTTATCTTTCCATTTTATTGAGTTTACTGATGGTTCTGTACATTGGGGAGATCTACTCCATTGTTTACTTTGGTGTGAAGTATTTAAGATATTTAGGCTTGAGACTGGAATTCTTCTCGGTATTAACTGTAGGTGGGATATTGACCTTATCAATTAATGTAGCTACTTTTCTTTACATTTTCTTTAAACTTTCTTTCATATGCAATGTTGCATCTATATGATTTTTAGATTTTTGTGATTTCTAGAGCCTATTGGTAATCCAGTTCATGTATTACAATTACCCTTGTCTTGCCTACCTTGGTGGGTGGGTATATAAGATTAGGGGTCCATCCATATCTTGCTACAACTAAGGTAAAGATCAGCTGAAATGAGTTACCATCTGTATGGAATTTATCCTGTACTGACAATGGCATCCCTAGAGGGGGGGGGGGGCAGAGGGGGCCCTGACCCCCAAACATTATGCTGTGCCCCCCCCCCCTCCCAATTAAAAATTATTTTTTTTTTTTTTACAAAAAGGCAATGCCTTTTTGTTTGCATTAATAGCGAATGCGCCGCATCTTACTCAGGCCGCCACTGAAGTAACACAGTCTCTATTGAGAGGGAGAGCACCCCCAGTCAGCTCCTGCGGGTGATTCCTCCCCCCTCCCTCTGCTCACTGACACTGTATAATGCGAGTGCACACACAACCACGGCTGCGCGATCTGCTCCTTCCCCTGCATCCTCATTGGCAGGGAGAAGAGCGAGTTGCAGGAAGGATTCCACCAGGACTCTCAGTTACTGAAAAAACAGACTGAAATCTCCTGTGCTTAGGACAGGAGAACCAGCCTGTAAATTCCAAGAGATGCCAGACCAGCACTGTCAATAGCAGGGGCAGGACAGCAAGAGGAGGCTGGGGAACCCCAGGGTGGCAGAACACCAGGGCCCGGTGGCAAGACAACCTTTGCAACCCTGATAGTTCTCCCACTGCTTTGGACCCTTATATTTTCTTGGTATGCTGGTGACATATATCTCTCGTTTTCTGCCACCCTGGGGGGCCCCAAGTAGGAAGGGAGCTCACTGCAGAACATGTGAAAGGGCCCGTTGTGGAAAAGTAGTAAAGGGCCCCAGGATATATATATGTATATATATATATATATATATATATAATTGCATTTTATAGTTGCCCCCCTACTTTTGTCCCTGTCCCCCCATGTAGCCCCCCTAAATATGAAAGCTGAAGACGCCACTGTGTACTGGCAATGAAAAAATAAACATGTATCATGTAAACATCAAAAGTTCTGCCATTTGACCTGATAGGGAGCTGATCATATGACCTGAACTGTATATAAACAAGATGCGATCAAATCATACATAGCTTTGCATTTACACAGAGTAAGTTTACAGATCCATGTATTGCATTTGGGTACTTTTTAAAGCAATGATATGCTGGGAGTAAATTGCCAATATAAATGGAAAGACTAATGTTCAGTTAGTTGATCTTCTAGGTGAAGTGAGTACAAACTACCAACAGCCACTATAATAATAATTATAAATATGAGGTAGCGTACAGTTTATGCAGATAATTATGCCTAAATAATTAGAGAGAAATACAGGGGCCACCAATGCTGATGTTCTGGATATGCTAGTTGTCTGGCAGTTTCTGACATCCATACTTTTTGCAATACTAACCAACAACAAATGTGTGGATAAAGAAATTCAAAGAGAAAGCCAATTAAAGTCTCACAATCTTTAATCCCTTTATATACCTCTATCCCCACATGTTATTATTTTTGACTTATTATTGTGACACAACATTTTTTTTTTCTTAATTATAAAAATGAAAAAAAAGTTTCAATCTTGTTGGTTAAAAAATGGTTTAAACACAATCTCTAAACTGGTATTTTTTATGTATATTTTCTTCCTTCCTTTTATGTTTTTAGACTTGTATGACAGAACATTTATAAAGCAGTGTTATGTTTTTTTCTGTTGGCAATAATATGTTGTAAAAGTTCTTTGAATATACACGATAAACCTGGGTCCTCTGTACACAGGAGAGTCCTGTATCAGGAAGGAGGAGTTTCCTGTGTGACAGGTAGAAGAATCTCATCAGCTATCTGATGTTACCTTCTTACCTGTATAGAAAGGAAACTGAAAGTGATATAGAAGTTCCCAGAGCAGCTATCGTCTCTCTCATGTCACTTGAGTTCTGAACGAAAGAGAACTTCACAACATCATCAAAATGAGGACATTTTTCTCCTGCAAACAGGAATATAAAAGGAGAATCATGGATACAAGACTTCAGATCAAACAGAGACTAGCACTGTGGAGTGACAGTGAAACTGAACAAATATCTGGAACCAGAAAGACATTATCAGATCCAAGCCAGCAAAACAGAAATGGATATCAGGCTGCTGGTGTTGAGCACTTTACTGGTTGCAGTAAGTGGGCGCTTGCACAGGAGACTCTGCCCGAAATCCCGCTATTTATCAGTGACGTCCTCTGACATAATAACACTAAAGGAGCTGCAACATGATCATGAAAAGAACATGTCTACCAATGCATTGAGATGCTACAGAAGAATGCTAAGACACAAACCATCTGTATGTGACCTTACCCAGAGGGATTGTCTCATCCTGACTTTGGAGCGGGTGTCACTAACAGCTGAAGTTCTAACAAACATGTCTGTGTCTGCTCAAAATGAAACTGTAAAACAGGCACTTATGGTTTTCCTCAAACTGAAAGATGATCTGATGGTCTGTAAAGGATCTCCAGAATACAAGGAGCCCACGTCACCCGAGCTGAAGCTGTGGCTACATCACCTCCAGCATTTTAAGGAGGCAGCATCTCCAGATTGTGTCCAGGAGGCTGTAATACTGAGCCTTATCCCTCTGAGAGTGGAAGATGTGACATGTTGGGCTCTCAACCACTAACTTACACTTCTACATCAAATAAACTCCCTACTGTAAGCACAGATAAGTCTCTTATGCTTTACCTGAACATATTAGAACCAGGAAGACCATTAGGATGAAGGATAAGCAGTAAAGGTTGGACTTTTTCAACATAGACATATTCATCTATACCTTACTACTGAAGGACATACAGTACTACTTTAAAAAAAGTATCTACTCATCTTTAAGCTACTAAAACCTATATGAAATTCATCCATAAAGTACATTCCTGAAATTCGCAACTACAGGATTTATCCACTATCAACCTATCCTACAAGGGATTTCGTAACCACAAACTTATGGAACTAATTGTTTATCCCAGTAGACAAGATTTCTCAGCAACCCATAAATGACTGACCTACTCTATACACAGCACAAATTCAGTGTAAAGAGTAGTAGTAGTGAAAGGGAATTTTTTTTTGTCATATGTGCTTATAATTATTTTTTAACATATAAGTATTTAATCGTATTTATTTAATCTTATTTTATCTTGTCATATCTGTTTATATCCATATTTTAACCTGTAAGTTTTTAATGTTATTTATTTATTATTTATATTACACAAGTTATTAAGAATATATATTTCACAAGTTTTTAGCTCCCTGGAGGATACAATATATCTGTAATTGATTTATTTGAAAGAAAATGATTTCATTTTAGTGATAAATGTATATACACTATAAAAATATATACACACATTGCAATAAATATGTATGTATCATACAGACACTTGAAATAAACAGGTTGGTGACCACCGCTCCAGGTAACTGGGTTTGAATTTCCCGTCCTCCGCTGGGTGAATTGTGAGAGCTCCAGGTGCTGGCGATTGCTATTCCAATGGTATAGGTGCAATGAAAAATCTGGACTGCCGCACTCCGGATTGGAATAATAAAGGTAAAATCTTCTTTATTGAAAAAATGACATGGTATAAAATGCGTACATTGCTCTGTTGAAGTGATACAGCATAACCGCTGATGTGTTTCACGCTCCCATAGAGCGCTTACTCATAGCTATGAGTAAGCGCTCTATGGGAGCGTGAAACGCATCAGCGGTTATGCTGTATCACTTCAACAGAGCAATGTACGCATTTTATACCATGTCATTTTTTCAATAAAGAAGATTTTACCTTTATTATTCCAATCCGGAGTTCGGCAGTCCAGATTTTTCATTGCACCTGTATCATACAGACAGTTTATAGGAATATAATAGTTGTGAAAAGGGATTTTCTTGACAAATGTTTTTATATTTAATTTTGACCCATAAGTATTTAATATTATTTATTTAATATTATTTATAAGTTATTGAAATATTTATTTCATGCGTTTCTAGATACCTGGAGGAAGCAATGTATCTGTATTTCATCTGAAATTCATTATGTTAAACAAAGATGTTTTTAATTTATTTCAGTGATAAATGTATATACACACACATGTGCAATTAATAAATAGAAAGTAGCAAAGTATGACACAGACAGTTGTGTTTAATCTTTTTTTCAGAAGTTTGTGTTTTTGTGTAACTTCTTATACACTATTTATGCAAGTGTTGGCTCTGTAGAAAGAAAGAAAAGAACTTCTAATTAGATGATGTATGACACAGTTCACTATGTAACAGAACAAACCATTACATTCCAGATAATTGCTGGAGAAATGCTTTGTATTTTGGAAATCAAAGTATGGACAGATTCTCCTATCTTTATATATATACCCACCAAGGTAGGCAAGAAGATGGTAATGGCAATATGAAAACCAGATTACCAATGGTATCCTGAAATCACACATATCTGAAAAAAAAAATCAACATATACAAAAACTGCTTCCCCGGCATTATACACAGGCAACATTGCAAATGAACAAAGGAGAGAAAAACAACATTGCCTGCTACCAGTTGTCAACCTCAAATTACTGTGTTATTAAAGCTGCGCCAGTGGGTGAACTTACATTAGCTAGAAGGAATAGTTTGGATAATACGTCCCTTGGTTCAGAAACTGAGGTCATTATAGAAAGATTAAAGTTGGATACACACTAGACAACTTTTGTTGTTTGATTTCATTTGGTTTTACCAAAACCATGTAGCGCAAGGGCCTGCCTGATTGCATACAAATTGAAAGTGTTTAGGTTTGACCTCATATTATATGGTTTTCCTAAATCTAAAGGAAAAAATCTAAAGAAGATTGCCTACTGTGTATTCAGCTTAAGACAGAGAAAATATTTACAGACATCTCTACCCCAGAGGATAGAGGAATACCCGGAGCTGCAAGCGGTGATGTACCACTCCGTGAAAAGCAAACTTAAAAGCCGGCACAACAGCAAACAATCTCCAGCCCTAGGTAAAGGCAGATCCAAGATGGCGCCCGATCCTCCGGAGCCTGATGATGATACACAGCTCTCTGTAATGTGACCGGGATCTCCTGCTGAAAGCCTCCATCTCTTCCCCACGGATCAAGTGAGTCCTCTCCCTGCTGACCCTGATGCCATGCTAGCCAAGTTCCGCAGCATCGTTAGAGACGAGATAACAGCTGCCTCCCAAAAACTTTCCTCAGACCTGGTCCGTGGCCTTAAAGAGATAGGCCATCGCACTAATCAGCTAAAACACCGCATGTGTTGGAGGGCCATGAGGAGGAGGTAGACAAAATGTCTGCAGAAATAGACGCTCTCAGAGATAAGTTAGAGGACGCGGAAAACAGGGCCCGCAGGGATAACCTTTGCATCTGCGGTATCCCCGAAACAATCACTGACCTGCAGGGAATGGCTACTGCTTTTTTCCAAGAACTGGCCCTGAGATCCCGGTGGACAGGCTGGAGTTTGACCGCATTCACCGGTCACTGGCCCCCAAACCCTCCAAAGGCCCTCCGAGGGATGTCATTATCAAATTTCACTATTACAGAACCAAAGAGAAGCTCTTACAGTCTGCTCGAGAGCAACGGGATATCTCTTTCCAAGGTAATCCCCTCCAAATATTTGCGGACCTCTTGCTGGTCACCATTGCCAGACGTCGAGGCCTCAAGCCTTATCTCCAAGTTCTGCAATCCCACCAGATCAAGTATAGATGGGGGTTCCCCTTTAAACTTTCCTTTTCCCACCAGGGCCGCCAGTTCCATGCCACCTCCCCATCTGGCCTAAAACAACACCTCCAGGACCTGCAACTGGGCCTCCCTCCTTCTCAACCTGATGCCCCGGCTTCATCTTCTAGGCCTGGCCCCTCTAGGCCCCCTCGTCAGCCCTCTCAAGCATCACAAAGATCTCAATCTGGATCCCAGGCGCTGCGGGACCTGCAGGCCCAACGATTCCAGCAAGCCAATAATGGATGAAGATCCCTATCTTCCCTTAGTGTGCATTCCACTTTTCTTGGCTGCTTAATCCTGTGTGACACTGATTGTTTTTGTTCTAACTCCCAAAGTTACAGCAGCGTGTTTTGGAGGGTGCCCCCCTGCTGCACTGTTACCCTACCGAGTTGAGTGTTGCTTGGCTGGGGGGGTCGTCGCCCCATTGTAGACTGCCCCACCTGTGAGATGGCGGTCTGGGGCATGGACCACCCCTCATGGGGTTCCCTGGTGGGTCCCCGACATTACTTTGCCCCCCAAACCACCTCTACATTATCGATGGCTCTGATGAACTGGACGGCTCATCAGGCTTAAGAAATCATTCTCACGAATTGTTGAGGTGGGGGGAGAGGGGTAAATCATTTTAGGGTAGGGGCACGCCTCCATTGATTGCTATGTTGGTTGTTTGTTTTGTTTTCACACTGAGGCCCTTCACTCCTGTTCAGTGGAGTGGCGGGGCTGGCGGTTTGGTTTTGATGTGTGGTCTCGCCCTGCCTTCTAGGGTGGACGGTCTTGTGACTGTTGTCCCTGGGGGTGGGGAGGGCTTCTGCATCTACACCCTCAAATGTCAATAACACACTGAGGTTGTCATACTGTGACTTATTTTAAGTTGTTTGTTTTGATGCTGTCTCTAATTATTGTTTAGACTCTATGTTAATTTTATTTACGTTGATTGAATCATTTTCACCACAGCCGGTGGTTCTGAGGGACCACTGCTCCCCCCATGTGTTGGCATCTGGCTAAGACATTTGTCTTGGTTATGGTCCCACCTCACTGTGGGCCCTACTGCCCACGGCGTGATACGTCTATGTATTCATTACATACTCTAATCCGAGTTTTTCTCGGTATTCTCATACCTTATGTTCTTTTCTATCCTCGCTTTTCTTCTCTCACTTCTCTTTCCCTTCCCCTTTTCCCTTCCCCCGGCCCCTGGGGTGTGCGGACGGAGTAGTCCATAGCGTTATATATCAGACCCAATGACCCTGCACTGGTTGTCCCTGAATATTCAGGGTATGAATTCCCCCCAAAAAAGGGTCAAGGTTTTTAAATACATTAAGCAACAAAAAATAGATAGCCTATTTACTGGAAACCCATTTTTCCTCCTCTTCCTACCCCAAATACTTCGCTGCAAACTACCCCCAAGTCTATTTAGCCAATGGTCCTACTAAGCAGAAAGGGGTTCTCATAGCTATACGTAAATCGGTCCCATTTATCTGCAGTAAACAGATAGCTGATCCTAATGACAGATACCTTCTCTTGCAGGGTTCTGTTCAGGACAATGAAGTAACTATTATGACTTACTACGCCCCGAATGACAATCCAGGCCCATTCCTGTCTCATGTCTGCTCCTTGCTACAGGTCCACCAGAAGGGCACCCGCCTGCTGGCAGGTGACTTTAATGTGACGCTCAACCCCGCTCTTGATAAGTATCCGGCGGATCATAAAGCCCCCTCCCCTGCTTCTAAAAAATTCTTGCTAGCCCTACAAAACCTTGACCTAGTAGCCATATGGCGAGAGTCTCATCCCTTGGGCAGGGACTATACCCACTATTCCCATCCTCACCACTCTCATTCTAGAATCGACCATTCGTTTGTGATACGGAATCATCTCCCTTTAATCGACTCGGTATCGATCCTAGCAGTCCCCTGGTCAGATCATGATCCTGTTCTGACTGTTTGTCATTCCCTGCTTAGCAAACCACAACATGCCCCCTGGGTGATGAATGATTCACTATTATCCTTCAAACCGATCCTCAGAGACATCCAAGAAGCTTCCGTGGAATACTTTAGATTTAATGCTGGTTCAGTCTCATCCCCAGTAACACTATGGGAGGCTTATAAGCCGTCCTCCGGGGTCACGTTATTCAAATAGCGTCTCAGCACAAGAGAGAATGGATTCAAGCTCGACGCAAGTTGGAGCAGAATCTGGAGGACCAGTCGGCGGCCTTTAAATGAACTCCCACCCCTGCTAACCGCAGATCTTTAGACAAAGCCCGTACAGACTTCGATTTACGTCTGACAGACGAAGCGGTCCGTACTTTACGCTGGGCCCGCCAGAAGTGGTATGCTAAGGCAAATAAACCTAATGCGCAGTTGGCCAATAGACTGCGTACCTTTACCCTGAAATTTACTCCCATAAACTTGCGTACCCGCCATAACATCCTCACGGGGAATCCCCAGCGGGTCTTAGAAGAATTCCGCCATTGTCTTACCAAGATTTACTCCCCCCCGAATCATTCTTCAACACAGGGCCTGAATGCTTTCTTAAGAGAGTTATCCTTACCTTCCTTATCTGATTCCCATATTTCTCTAATGGACTGAGATATACAGTTCTCTGAGGTTCTCCAGTGCATTAAGGAACTGAAGGTGGGCAAAAGACCAGGCCCGGACAGTTTCACTGCCTTGTACTATCGAAAATTTGCGGATGTACTGGCCCCACACTTAGTGGCTATGTATAACTCGGTCAAAGGAGGTCACCCCTTTACACCAGATTTGCTGACTGCTAACATAGTGATGATTCCTAAACCAGATAAAGACCATTCTTCCTGGGCAAATTTTCAGCCAATCTCTTTAATTAATATTGATATGAAAATATTGATGAAAATTCTGGCCAACCGCCTGAATTCCTTTCTTCCGCGCCTGATAAAAAAAGATCAGGTGGGATTTGTCCCCTGTAGACAGGCAAGAGATGCCATTAGACGACTCCTCCAAATCCAACATATAGTACATGAAAGGTCCCTGGAGACAATGTTTCTTTCTTTAGATGTTAATAAGGCTTTTGATACCTTATCCTGGCCCTACTTAACACAGGTCCTCAGTCACTACGGTTTCGGCACCTCCTTTTTGAGCTGGGTTTCAGCCATATATGACTCCCCTCAGGCCAAAGTACGTTATTATTGATATGAGTCGCCTACTTTCCCTATTAGGAGGGTAACCCGTCAGGGATGCCCACTCTCCCCATCTATTTATCCTAGCACTTGAACCCCCTGGCAGAGGCCATTCGACCTCACTCAGACATATCAGGAGTAGAAATAGCAGGCACCGCATACAAGTTGTCATTGTTTGCGGATGACATTTTATTAACCATTACTAAACCCAGAATCTCCCTCCCCAACCTACTCTCTCTCTTAGACTCCTTCACCTCGTTCTCAGGCCTTTCGGTTAATCTGGTGAAATCTAAAGCGATGTCTATCAACCTTCGGTCCCCGGAATTAGAATCCCTACAATCGGCGTTCTCATTTCAATGGTTAACCTCATTACCTTACCTGGGTATTAAACTTACTCCGAGGTCCTCGGGATTATATCAAGCTAATTTTCCTCCGCTTTTTTGAAAACTGGAGGCTATGCTTGCCTCTTGGTTCACTCTTCTGATTTCCTGGTTTGGCAGAATAGCGACGGTACGCATGACTTACCTCCCAAAACTGCTCTATTATTTTAGAGTTTTGCCAGTCCAGGTGCCCCCCCATATCCTCCAAATACATCAGCACAGAATAATGCATTTTGTATGGGGTTCCAAGAGACCCAGGATCAAGAGGCAAGTGCTTTTTGCATGCAAAATCAATTGTGGCCTTTCAGTCCCTAATCTGCAAGCATATTATACAGCTTCGGGTATTGCCCCATTGTCTCATCTCCATGAGAAACAACAAATGCCACTGTGGGCCACCATGGATTTAGTCGACGCACATCCAACGCCTCTAGCTTCTCTCCCTTGGCTTCCTAAAACGCATCGCCCCTCTACCATAGGTCCCTGTCTGGCTCATTCCCTTAAATTATGGGATGCGGTCAAGTACTCAGCAGGCCTAATCTCTCCTCATCTTCCACTACTTCGTCTCCTCCACTGCCCTCTATTTCAACCAGGTTGTGATAAACCACTGCAGTTTACATGGTGGTCCGATACGGCTTTATAGACATCCATTCTTTATTCATCCCAACCAAGATCATCCCTTTTGCGGCTCTACGTTCCTCACACGATATCCCCCTTAGGGAGTATTACAGTTACCTGCAAATCAGACACTTTCTCCAACAGCTTACAAAATCTCAATCTGCCCCCTTTACCATGACCCCGTTTGAAAGCCTTTGTAGATCGCGCCCCCAATCCTCAGGTCTGATATCTCTCATATATGCTGCTATAATTAATTCCAAGGCACCACCACTGAGACCCTACCACCTCCAATGGGAGGCCGGGCTCAGGAAACAATTAGACCCGGAGGACTGGCAAACCATGACTATTGCACTATCCAAGTGCTCTAAGAATGTTCTCTTTTTGGAGAATGCTTACAAAGTCGTCTATAGATGGTATTATACTCCAGCTAGATTAGCAAGCTTCATCCCATCTTATTCCCCCCTCTGTTTTCGTGGGTGCTCACAGGAGGGTACGATGGCACATATCTGGTGGACCTGTCCCAGGGTTTGCAGATTATGGGTCAGAATATATGCACTACTTCGCAATCTCTTTAACACCACTATAAAGCGGGACCCTTTCGAGGCCCTTTCATGGAAACCGATTACAGAACTTCTTCGTCCTGAACACCAATTGGCAGCACACATTTTTACTGCAACTAAATTGACCATAGCAAGGGCCTAGAAAACCCCGAACCTTAGCTTTGAAGCAGTTAAAAACTGCGTGAATGATATCATGGTAAATGAGAAACTTACGGCCATACCGATGGACACACATGATAAGTTCCTCAGGATATGGCAACCCTGGGTGACTCATAACCATCCATCACGATTTGATTCAACGCTCCTTTCCCTTTAAAGAGCCTCCGTTCCCCCCACCCCGGGATCCTCCTCCCCTCCTTTCCTACTTTTCCCCTTTTTTTTTCCACTTTCAATGTCTTCTTTTTCTTTCTCCTTCCCTGCACCACAAGCCTACGCTATTCTCTGCACTGCCTTTTTTTCACCACACTCTCTTTCTTTCTCCCCCTTTTTTTTTTTTTTTTTTCTGTCTTCTTCTCGTTCAGGCCCTCAAGCTTAGTTCTGCTGCAGAGATTGGATATTTGATGTGACATAAAATATACTGCATAATGAGGTATGTGACTCTCTTTAAAGTTTTTCAATTTAGTTTGATTTTTTTTCTGTTTTTTTTTTTCATGTAATGTTACGTATTACAACAACATCTCGCTACACATTTTCTAGTTATCCATGAGTGTTCTCAAATATACTATTCTGTACCTACATTATACCACTCAACCAGAAAACACGAGATGAGGACACTCCTTTGTATGTCGCCTGGCCTCGACCTTGAACCGCTCGAGACCAGGCTTAAATTCTTGACCATTAGTTCTACCTGCCAGATATTGGCAGTCCTATACCTCTGAATGTAGCTAATAAAATATACAGGAGTAAAAACAGGGAGTTTTCTTTTGGGTGAAAGTAACAACTAATGATTGTCTGGAAAAAATATATTTGAGATCATATTTTCCACTGAGTATTAAACTACTATTAAACAAATGATTAGGCATAATTTGCCCATTTTACTTGGGGATAATAAGCTGCATATCATTTTATAAGTAGGTTCTCACTTCTCTTCTAAGAGGTGACTTACCTTGGGATCCCTTTTTTCACCCAGCCCTTTTGATATCAAAATTAAAGTGGCTGTAAGGGTTAGTTCTTAGGATGCATAGGATGCATTAAGGTAAAAAAACACAAAGGTTTACAACCCCTTTAAGTCTGATACTTGGATTAAGGTAAAGGGTTCTTTTAATTGTGGGCTCAATACATGTTGCTATTGTAAAGTTCATACAAAAATCAGAATAGTATAATCTGTATTGGCTAATGATTGGCTGTATCCATCAGTGCTTAAGCAGTAACTCCAAGAACATGGTTTAAATTATTTCCTGTTCAAAGTGCAGATTACAATATGTGGGATGCACTGGAAGGCTGCTGAAGCGGATAGGTGAACAACACGGTGTAGGACAGTGCCCTTACCGTGTCTAGAAAATATTTTTTTTATCTTTCCATTTTAATGAGCATACTGATAGTTCTGTACATTGGGGAGATTTACGCCATTGTTCTCTTTGGTGTGAAGTGTTTAGCATCTTTAGGCTTCAGACTGGAATGCCTCTGGGTATTAACTGTAGGTGAGATATTGACCTTCACAACTAATGCAGCTACTTTTCTTTTCCTTTTCTTTAAACTTTTCTTCATATACAATGTTGCATCCATATGGTTTTTCGATTTTTGATATTTCTAGAGCCTATTGGTAATCCAGTTCACGTATTACCATTACCCTTGTCTTGCCTACCTTGATGGGTGGGTATATAAGATTAGGGGTCCAACCATATCTTGCTACAACTAAGGTAAAGATCAGCTGAAATTAGTTACCATCTGTATGGAATTTATCCTGTACTGGCAATGAAAAAATAAACTTGCATCATGGAAACATCAAAAAATCTGCCATTTGACCTAATGGGGAGCTGATCATATGACCTGAACTGTATATACACAAGATGCAATCAAATCGTACATAGCTTTGGGTTTACACAGAGTAACTTTACAGATCCAAGTATTGCATTTACGTACATTTTTAAAGCAATTATATATGGGAGTAAATTACCAATATAAATGAAAGACTGATGTTCAGTTAGTCAGTTGATCTTCTAGGTGAAGTGAGTACAAACTACCAACTGCCACTATAAAAATAATTATAAAAATGAGGTAGCGTACAGTTTATGCAGATAATTATGCCTAAAGTAAGGCTCAATAGAGAAAAACACAGGGGCCACCAATGCTGATCTTCTGGATATGCTAGTTGTCTGGCTGTTTCTGACCTCCATACTTTCTGAGATACTAACCAGCAACAAATGTGTGGATAAGGAAAGCCAAAGTGAAAGCTAATTAAAGTCTCACAACCTTTAATCTTTTTATATACCTCTATCCCCACATTATTTGTGAATTATTATTGTGACACAACACTTTTTTTTTATTTTAAAAATGAAATATTGTTGGTTAAAAAATGGTTTAAGCACAATACCTAAACTGGTATGTTATGTTTATACATCTTTCCTATATTTTCTTCCTTCTTTTCACATTTTTAGACTTGTGTGGCAGAACATTTAAAAAGCTGTGTTATGTTTTTTTCTGTTGGCAATAATATGTTGTAAAAGTTCTTTTTTTACAATTTTTTTATTTATTTAGTCAAAGGGAGGGGTCCATGGACCCATGATACAATACATGTAAAAGTTCTTTTGACAATATAAGATAAACCTGTATAGAGGAGAGTCCTGTATCAGGAAGGAGGAGTTTCCTGTTTGACATGTAGAAGAATGTCACCAGCTATCTGATGTTACCTTCTTACCTGAATAGAAAGGAAACTGAAAGTGATATAGAAGTTCCCAGAGCAGCTATCGTCTCTCTCATGTCACTTGAGTTGAACGAAAGAGAACTTCACAACATCATGAAAATGAGGACATTTTTCTCCTGCAAACAGAAATATAAAAGGAGAATCATGGATACAAGACTTCAGATCAAACAGAGACTAGCACTGTGGAGTGACAGTGTAACGGAACAAATATCTGGAACCAGAAAGACATTATCAGATCCAAGCCAGCAGAACAGAAATGGATATCAGGCTGGTGGTGTTGAGCATTTTACTGGTTGCAGTAAGTGGGCGCTTGCACAGGAGACTCTGCCCGAAATCCCGCTATTTATCAGTGACGTCCTCTGACATAACAACACTAAAGGAGCTGCAACATGATCATGAAAAGAACATGTCTACCAACGCAATGAGATGCTACAGAAGAATGCTGAGACACAAACCATCTGTATGTGACCTTACGCAGAGGAATCGTCTCATCCTGACTTTGGAGCGGGTGTCACTAACAGTTGAGGTTCTGACGAACATGTCTGTGTCTGCTCAGAATGAAACTGTAAAACAGGCACTTATGGTTTTCCTCAAACTGAAAGATGATCTGATGGTCTGTAGAGGATCTCCTGAAAACAATGAGTCTACGTCACCTGAGCTGAAGCTGTGGCTGCATCACCTCCAGCATTTTAAGGAGACAGCATCTCCAGATTGTGTCCAGGAAGCTGTAATACTGAGCCTTATTCCTCTGAGGGTGGAAGATGTGACATGTTGGGCTCTCAACCACTAACCTGCACTTCTGCATCAAATAAACTCCCTACTGTAAGCACAGATCAGTCTCTTATGCTATATCTGAACACATTAGAACCAGGAAGACCATCAGGATGAAGGATAAGCAGTAAAGGATGGACTTTTTCAACATAGACATATTCTTCTATACTTTACGACTGAAGGACATGCAGTACTACTTTAAAAAAAGTATCTACTCATCTTTGATCTACTAAAACCTATAGGAAATTCATCCATAAAGTGCATTCCTGAAATTTACAACTACAGGATTTATCCACTATTAACCTATCCTACAAAGGATTTCATAAACACAAACTTATATATCATAAATGGACCTAATTGTTATCCCAGCAGACAAGATTCATTATCAACCCAAAAATGACTGACCTACTCTACACAGCACAAAAGGATTTTTTTTTTGTGATGTGTGCTTACAATTATTTTTTAACCTATAAGTATTTAATCTTATTTATTTAATATTATTTTATCTTATCATATCTGTTTATATTCATGTTAAAATCTGTAAGTTTTTAATGTTATTTATTTATTATTTATATTACATAAGTTATTAAGAATATTTTTTTACAAGTTTCTAGCTCCCTGGAGGATGCAATATATCTATAATTGATTAATGTTAAAGAAAAAATATTTTATTGATAAATGCATATGTTGTGTGTATATATATATATATATATATATATATATATATATATATATACACACACACATTGCAATAAATATGTAAGTATTATACAGACAGTTTATAGGAATATAATAGTTGTGAAAGGGGAGTTTCTTTACGAATGTCTTTATGTTTAATTTTGATCAATATGTTTTTGATATTATTTATTTAATATTATTTATAAGTTATTCAAATATTTATTTCACGTGTTTCTAGCTACATTCAAATGTATATACACACTTGTGCAACTAATAAATATAATGTAGCAAAGTATTATACAGACAGTTGTGTTTAATCTTTTTTTCAGAAGTTTGTGTTTTTGTGTAACTTTCTTTATACTATTTGTGCAAGTGTTGGCTCTGTAAAAAGAAAGAAAAGAAAAGGACTTCTAATTAGATGATGTATGACACAGTTCACTATGTAACAGAAAAAAACATTAAATTCCAGATAATCACAAGAGGAATGCTTTGAATTTTGGAAATCAAAGTATGGATAGATCCTTCTATCATTATATGCCTACCCACCAAGGTAGGTAAGAAGAGGGTAACGGCAATATGAAAACCAGATTACCAATGGTATCCTGAAATCACATATCTGAAAAAAAATCAACATATACAAAAACTGCTTCCCCGGCATTATACACAGGCTACATTGCATATGAACAAAGGAGAGGAAAATAACATTGCCTGCTAGCAGTTGTCAACCTCAAACTACTGTACTATTAAAACTGTGCCAGTGGGAGAACTTACATGGGCTAGGAGGAATAGTTTGGATTATAAGTCCCTTGGTTCAGATACTGAGATCATTATGGAAAGATTAAAGCTAGATACACACTATACAACTTTTGTTGTTTGATTTCCTTTGGATTTACCAAAACCATGTAGGGTAAGGGCCTGCCTGATTGCATACAAACTGAAAGCGTTTAGGTTTGATCTCTTATTATATAGTTTTGGTAAATCTAAAGGAAAAAATCTAAAGAAGATTGTATACTGTGTATTCAGCTTAAGAAAGAGAAAATATATACAGTGCACTCTGAATGTAGCTAATAAAATTTACAGGAGTAAAAGCAGGGAGTTTTCTTTTGGGTGAAAGTAACAACTAATGATTGTCTGGCAAAAATATATTTGAGACCATCTTTTCCACTGAGTATTAAACTACTATTAAACAAATTATTAGGCATAATTTGCCCATTTTACTTGGGGATAATAAGCTGCATACCATTTTATAAGTAGGTTGTCACTTATCTTCTAGGAGGACACTCACTTTAGGATCCCTTTTTTCACCCAGCCTTTTTTATAACAAATTTAAGTTTCCTACTTGGATTAAGGTGAAGGGGTCTTTCAAATGTGGGCTCAATATATGTTGCTGTTATAAAGTTCATCCAAAAATCAGAATGGTACAATCTGTATTGGCTAATGATTGGCTGTATCCATCAGTGCTTAAGCAGTAACTCAAAGAACATGGTTTAAATTATTTCCTGTTCAAAGTGCAGATTACAATATGTGGGATGCACTGGAAGGCTGCTGAAGTGGATAGGTGAACAACACAGTGTAGGACAGTGCCCTTACCGTGTCTAGAAAATATTTTTTTCTATCTTTCCATTTTAATGAGCATACTGATAGTTCTGTACATTGGGGAGATTTACGCCATTGTTTACTTTGGTGTGAAGTATTTAGGATCTTTAGGCTTCAGACTGGAATGCTTCTAGGTATTAACTGTAGGTGGGACATTGACCTTCACAACTAATGCAGCTACTTTTCTTTTCCTTTTCTTTAAACTTTTCTTCATATACAATGTTCCATCTATATGGTTTTTAGATTTTTTATATTTCTAGAGGCTATTGGTAATCTTTTTTTTAACAAAAACAGTGGTGCTTTATTGTTGTAATAGATAATCAGAGTTACAGAATACCATTCAACAGAGTACAATACATTACATACGTAGATTACATATTTGAGGATAGGGAAAATAATATGCAAAACCCGCAAGCAATACGTAAGGTTAGTAGTACCATTCTCAGCAAGTACCGTCCAACCTCCACCCTCCAAAAACCCTCCCCTATTGGGACAAATGATCGTAGTGAACCGAATGTTTCTCTACGAGGCCATCCACGGAGCCCAAACTTTTTCAAATTTCCACGGGCAGCCACGGTTTATATACGTCATTTTATACATGGGGATTACTGCTTCAATCTGTGCCTCCCAGGCTGAAAAGGATGGAGGGGAAGAATCTATCCATTTCATAAGTATTTCTTTTTTGGCATAGAAAAGAAGGAAGGAAATCAGTAATTTAAGATGATATGGCCTCTGCTCATCATCATGTATCCCCAGCAATGCTATGGCCGGCAAGAGCAGAATAGAAGTCTGCAATCTGAAGTTGATTTCACCTACAATCTTAGTCCAAAATAGTGCAACAACTAGGCACTCCCAGAACATATGTATAAATGTACCTATATGGACTTTGCATTTAGGACACATGGGGTCTCTCTCAGGAAATATGCGATGGAGTCTCTGCGGGGTATAGTAGACCCTGTGTATAAATTTAACTTGAATCAGTTTGTCCTTGGATGCTATCACTAATTTTGGGCCATACTCTAGACAGTCCTCCCATCCCTCCTTATCCAGCGACGGGATATCAGCCCGCCATCTTTCCCATAATTCATTAATCTTAGGGGAATCTCTTCCCAGCAACGCATTATATAGAGAGGATAGGGGTTTAGTCAAGTCTCCAGGAGATAGGAGATCTTCGATGGGATCCGTCTGTAACAGGGGAGTTTGCGGGAATTGAGCCCTGGCCGCATGTCTCAGCTGTAGGTACCGGAAGCCCATCCAACGGGGCAGTCCGAATTTAGCCGTAAGCTCATGTAAGGAGAGCAGTTGTCCCCAGACATTACGTGTTCCAACATGGTTACACCATATCTGGCCCACACCTGTGGGTCCGGTATCATACGGAAGTGTTTAAGTCGTGGGTTCCCCCATAGGGGATGAGCTGGAGACAATTGGCCAGGTCTCAAGTATCTGCGCCTAGCCGCCTTCCATACTCTCCAAGTTGCTCTAGTAGGCCCAGGGACCTCACAATATGCCTTGGGTCCTCTATAGGGAAAATTCCGAAGGTCCGTCAAGGAACCCAGAATATTCGCCTCGAGACAGGTTGCCACATTGGATCTAGAGCCCTGGAACCACCAGTGCACCGTCAACAACATGGCCACCCAAAAATATATCCGGAAATTCGGGAGGGCAAGTCCACCCAAATCTGCAGGTAAACATAACGTAGTACGTGCCAACCTAGGGTTTCTCCCCGACCAAATAAAGGAACCCACTATACGGTCAATCTCCCGAAAAAACGAGGCGGGGACCCAGACCGAGCAATTCCTAAACAGATAGATAAATTTGGGCAGTATCATCATTTTAAGGAGACTAATGCGACCCAGAAGATTCAGAGGAAGATTCTCCCAGGCAGCACATTTCGAACGTAGGGTGTTCAGGACAGGGGCCAGGTTTTTTACAATAAAATCAGAGAGATTCCTAGTGATCACAACTCCAAGATATTTAAATTCCTTAACCCTTTGTAGTGGGGAGGAGAGGGGTCCAGAGTTAACGCCATCATCTATAAAAAATAGGACTGATTTGGTCCAATTTATTTTAACTCCCGAGAGTCCACCAAAATTGTCAAAGATACGCAAGGCAGCTTGAAGAGAGGGCCCAGCATCATTTAGGTACAATAATGCGTCGTCAGCATAGAGGGAGAGGCGCTCTTCCATCATACCCACCCTTAGGCCCAGAACGTCCGGTGCACTCCTAATGGCAATTGCCAGAGGCTCCAGCGCCAGGGCGAACAGGCTGGGGGAGAGCGGGCATCCCTGCCTCGTACCGCGAAACAGATTGAAGGAGTCTGAGACCCAATTGTTGGTGCGAACCCGTGCCCAAGGGGATCGGTACAGCAATCGTACTCCGTGAATAAATTTGGGACCGAATCCGAATCTACGTAAAGTCTCCCATAAAAATTTCCATTCAACGGAGTCGAAAGCCTTCTCGGCATCCAAAGAGGCAATAACCCTGGACCCCGTGTTGTCATGCGATGTTGCTAAGTTAAGGAATAGGCGCCTAATATTTATATCTGTGCCCTTGCCTGGCATAAATCCCGTCTGGTCTATACCCACTAGGTCTTCTATTACATGAGATAGTCGGGTGGCCAAGACCTTAGCAAAGATCTTGGCATTGACATTAAGCAATGAGATGGGCCTGTACGATGCGCAGTCAAGAGGGTCTTTTCCTGGTTTAGGAACCAGTACAATAACCGCCTCATTCATTGAGTCAGGTAGGGCTGGCAGAGTTGCAAATTTAGAAAGCAGTGAAGTCAACTTAGGGGCCAAGAGTTCAGAAAAATTGGAGTAAAATTCAGATGGTAACCCATCTGCACCTGGGGCTTTCCCTCCCTTGAGATGTCCCATGGCAACCTGTATCTCCTCAAGTGTGATGTCAGTCTCTAGTGCCTCCCTTGCTTCCTCAGACAAAACAGGAATAGACAGGGAGTCAAAAAAAGAGGATATGGATGAATCCGATGCAACATCTCTAGAGGAGTAAACCTCCTGAAAGTATTCTCGAAAACGGTCATTGATATTAGCAGGGGCAGTAAGGATGGCTATTGGTAATCTAGTTCATGTATTAACATTACCATTGTCTTGCCTACCTTGGTGGGTGGGTATATAAAATTAGTAGTCCAACCATATCTTGATACAACTAAGGTAAAGATCAGCTGAAATGAGTTACCATCTGTATGGAATTTATCCTGTACTAGCAATGAAAAAATAAACATGCATCATGTAAACATCAAAAGTTCTGTCATTTGAAATGATGGGGAGCTGATCATATGACCTGAACTGTATATACACAAGATGCAATCAAAGCATACATAGCTTTGGGTTTACACAGAGTAACTTTACAGATCCAAGTATTGCATTTACGTACATTTTTAAAGCAATTATATGGTGGGAGTAAATTACCAATATAAATGAAAGACTAATGTTCAGTTAATCAGTTGATCTTCTAGGTAAAGTGAGTACAAACTACCAACTGTCACTATAAAAATAATTATAAAAATGAGGTAGCGTACAGTTTATGCAGATAATTATGCCTAAAGTAATGCTCAATTAAGAGAAATACAGGGGCCACCAATGCTGATCTTCTGGATATGCTAGTTGTCTGGCTGTTTCTGACATCCATACTTTCTGCAATACTAACCAGCAACAAATGTGTGGATAAAGAAAGCCAAAGAGAAAGCCAATTAAAGTCTCATAAGCTTTAATCTCTTTATATACATCTATCCCCACATGCTTTTATTTGTGACTTATTATTGTGACACAACATTTTTTTTTTTATTATAAAAATGAAAAAAAGTTTCCATCTTATTGGTTAAATAGTGGTTTAAACACAATCCCTAAATTGGTATTTTATATGTTATGTTAATACACCTTTCCTATATTTTCTTCCTTCTTTATGTTTTTTAGACTTGTATGACAGAACATTTATAAAGCTGTGTTATGTATTTTTTTTTGTTGGCAATAATATGTTGTAAAAGTTCCTTGAGAATACAAGATAAACCTGGGTCCTCCGTACACAGGAGAGTCCTGTATCAGGAAGGAGGAGTTTCCTATGTGACAGGTAGAAGAATCTCACCAGCTATCTGATGTTACCTTCTTACCTGTATAGAAAGGAAACTGAAAGTGAGATAGAGGTTCCCAGAGCAGCTATCGTCTATCTCATGTCACTTAAGTTCTGAACAAAAGAGAACTTCACAACATCATCAAAATGAGGATATTTTTCTCCTGCAAATGGGAATATAAAAGAAGAATCATGGATACAAGACTTCAGATCAACCAGAGACTAGCACTGTGGAGTGACAGTGTAACGGAACATATATCTGGAATCAGAAAGACATTATCAGATCCAAGCCAGCAGAACAGAAATGGATATCAGGCTGGTGGTGTTGAGCATTTTACTGGTTGCAGTAAGTGGGCGCTTGCACAGGAGACTCTGCCCGAAATCCCGCTATTTATCAGTGACGTCCTCTGACATAACAACACTAAAGGAGCTGCAACATGATCATGAAAAGAACATGTCTACCAATGCAATGAGATGCTGCAGAAGAATGCTGAGACACAAACCATCTGTATGTGACCTTACCCAGAGGGATCGTCTCATCCTGACTTTGGAGCAGGTGTCACTAACAGCTGAAGTTCTAACGAACATGTCTGTGTCTGCTCAAAATGAAACTGTAAAACAGGCACTTATGGTTTTCCTCAAACTGAAAGATGATCTAATGGTCTGTAGAGGATCTCCAGAACACAAGGAGCCCACGTCACCCGAGCTGAAGCTGTGGCTACATCACCTCCAGCATTTTAAGGAGGCAGCATCTCCAGATTGTGTCCAGGAGGCTGTAATACTGAGCCTTATCCCTCTGAGAGTGGAAGATGTGACATGTTGGGCTCTCAACCACTAACTTACACTTCTACATCAAATAAACTCCCTACTGTAAGCACAGATAAGTCTCTTATGCTTTACCTGAACATATTAGAACCAGGAAGATCATCAGGATGAAGGATAAGCAGTAAAGGATGGACTTTTTCAACATATTCGTCTATACCTTACTACTGAAGGACATAGAGTACTACTTTAAAAAAAGTATCTACTCATCTTTAATCTACTAAAACCTATAGGAAATTCATCCATAAAGTACATTCCTGAAATTCGCAACTACAGGATTTATCCACTGTCAACCTATCCTACAAGGGATTTCTTAACCACAAACTTATGGATCTAATTGTTTATCCCAGTAGACAAGATTCCTCAGCAACCCATAAATGACTGACCTACTCTATACACAGCACAAATTCAGTGTAAAGAGTAGTAGTAGTGAAAGGGAATTTTTTGTCATATGAGCTTATAATTATTTTTTAACATATAAGTATTTAATCTTATTTATTTAATCTTATTTTATCTTGTCATATCTGTTTATATCCATGTTTAAACCTGTAAGTTTTTAATGTTATTTATTTATTATTTATATTACACAAGTTATTAAGAATATATATTTCACAAGTTTCTAGCTCCCTGGAGGATACAATATATCTGTAATTGATTTATTTGAAAGAAAATGATTTCATTTTAGTGATAAATGTATCTACTGTATAAAAATATATACACACATTGCAATAAATATGTACTATTATACAGACAGTTTATAGGAATATAATAGTTGTGAAAGGGGATTTTCTTGACATATGTTTTTATATTTAATTTTGACCCATAAGTATTTAATATTATTTATTTAATATTATTTATAAGTTATTAAAATATTTATTTCATGCATTTCTAGATACCTAGAGGAAGCAATGTATCTGTATTTCATCTGAAATTCATTATGTTAAACAAAGATGTTTTTAATTTATTTCAGTGATAAATGTATATACACACACATGTGCAATTAATAAATAGAAAGTAGCAAAGTATTACACAAACAGTTGTGTTTAATCTTTTTTTCAGAAGTTTGTGTTTTTGTGTAACTTTCTATACACTATTTGTGCAAGTGTTGGCTCTGTAGAAAGAAAGAAAAGAACTTCTAATTAGATGATGTATGACACAGTTCACTATGTAACAGAACAAACCATTAAATTCCAGATAATTGCTGGAGAAATGCTTTGTATTTTGGAAATCAAAGTATGGACAGATCCTCCTATCTTTATATATATACCCACCAAGGTAGGCAAGAAGATGGTAATGGCAATATGAAAACCAGATTACCAATGGTATCCTGAAATCACACATATCTGAAAAAAAAATCAACATATACAAAAACTGCTTCCCCGGTATTATACACAGGCAACATTGCAAATGAACAAAGGAGAGAAAAACAACATTGCCTGCTACCAGTTGTCAACCTCAAATTACTGTGTTATTAAAGCTGCGCCAGTGGGTGAACTTACATAGCAAAGTATTACACAGACAGATTTAATGCTGGTTCAGTCTCGTCCCCAGTAACACGATGGGAGGCTTATAAAGCCGTCCTCCGGGGTCACGTTATTCGAATAGCGTCTCAACGCAAGAGAGAACGGATTCAAGCTCGACGCAAGTTGGAGCAGAATCTGGAGGAACGGTCGGCGGCCTTTAAATTAACTCCCACCCCTGCTAACCGCAGATCTTTAGACAAAGCCCGTACAGACTTGAATTTACGTCTGACAGACGAAGCGGTCCGTACTTTACGTTGGGCCCGCCAGAAGTGGTATGCTAAGGCAAATAAATCTAATGCGCAGTTGGCCAATAGACTGTGCACCTTTACCCCGAAATTTACTCCCATAAACTTGCGTACCCGCCATAACATCCTCACGGGGAATCCCCAGCGGGTCCTAGAAGAATTCCGTCATTGTGTTACCAAGCTTTACTCCCCCCGAATCATTCTTCAACATAGGGCCCGAATGCTTTCTTAAGAGAGTTATCCTTACCTTCCCTATCTGATTCCCATATTTCTCTAATGTACCGAGATATACAGGTCTCTGAGGTTCTCCAGTGCATTAAGGAAATGAAGGTGGGCAAAAGCCCGGACAGTTTCACTGCCTTGTACTATAGAAAATTTGGGCCGGACTGACCCCATACTTAGCGGCTATGTATAACTCGGTCAAAGGAGGTCACCCCTTTACACCAGATTTGCTGACTGCTAACATAGTGACGATTCCTAAACCAGATAAAGACCATTCTTCCTGGGCAAATTTTCGGCCAATCTCTTTAATTAATATTGACATGAAAATATTGACGAAAATTCTGGCCATCTGCCTGAATTCCTTTCTTCCGCGCCTGATAAAAACAAAATCAGGTGGGATTTGTCCCCCGTAGACAGGCAAGAGATGCCACTAGACGACTCCTCCAAATCCAACATATAGTACATGAAAGGTCCCTGGAGACAATGTTTCTTTCTTTAGATGTTAATAAGGCTTTTGATACCTTATCCTTGCCCTACTTAACACAGGCCCTCAGTCACTACGGTTTCGGCACCTCCTTTTTGAGCTGGGTTTCAGCCATATATGACTCCCCTCAGGCCAAAGTACGTTATTATGGATATGAGTCGCCTACTTTCCCTATTAGGAGGGGAACCCATCAGGGATGCCCACTCTCCCCACTTCTATTTATCCTAGCACTTGAACCCCTGGCGGAGGCCATTCGATCTCACTCAGACATATCAGGAGTAGAAATAGCAGGCACTGCACACAAGTTGTCATTGTTTGCGGATGACATTTTATTAACCATTACTAAACCCAGAATCTCCCTCCCCAACCTACTCTCTCTCTTAGACTCCTTCGCCTCGTTCTCAGGCCTTTCGGTTAATCTGGCGAAATCTAAAGCGATGTCTATCAACCTTCGGTCCCCGGAATTAGAATCCCTACAATCGGCGTTCTCATTTCAATGGTTAACCTCATTACCTTACCTGGGTATTAAACTTACTCCGAGGTACTCGGGATTATATCAAGCTAATTTTCCTCCTCTTTTTCGAAAACTGGAGGCTATGCTTGCCTCTTGGTCCACTCTTCCGATTTCCTGGTTTGGCAGAATAGCCACGGTACGCATGACTTACCTCCCAAAACTGCTCTATTATTTTGGAGCTTTGCCAGCCCCCCCATATCCTCCGAATACATCAGCACAGAATAATGCATTTTGTATGGGGTTCCAAGAGACCCAGGATCAAGAGGCAAGTGCTTTTTGCATGCAAAATCAATGGTGGCCTTTCAATCCCTAATCTGCAAGCATATTATACAGCTGCGGGTATTGCCCCATTGTCTCATCTCCATGAGAAACAACAAATGCCACTGTGGGCCACCATGGATTTAGTCGACGCACATCCAACGCCTCTAGCTTCTCTCCCTTGGCTTCCTAAAACGTATCGCCCCTCTACCATAGGTCCCTGTCTGGCTCATTCCCTTAAATTATGGGATGCAGTCAAGTACTCAGCAGGCCTAATCTCTCCTCATCTTCCACTACTTCGTCTCCTCCACTGCCCTCTATTTCAACCAGGTTGTGATAAACCACTGCAGTTTACATGGTGGTCCGATACGGCTTTATAGACATCCATTCTTTATTCATCCCAACCAAGATCATCCCAACCAAGATATCACGCGATATCCCCCTTAGGGAGTATTACAGTTACCTGCAAATCAGACACTTTCTCCAACAGCTTACAAAATCTCAATCTGCCCCCTTTACCATGACCCCGTTTGAAAGCCTTTGTAGATCGCGCCCCCAATCCTCGGGTCTGATATCTCTCATATATGCTGCTATAATTAATTCCAAGGCACCACCACTGAGACCCTACCACCTCCAATGGGAGGCCGAGCTCAGGAAACAATTAGACCAGGAGGACTGGCAAAGCATGACTATTGCACTATCCAAGTGCTCTAAGAATGTTCTCTTTTTGGAGAATGCTAAAAAGTCTTCTATAGATGGTATTATACTCCGGCTAGATTAGCAAGCTTCATCCCATCTTATTCCCCCCTCTGTTTTCGTGGGTGCTCACAGGAGGGTACGATGGCACATATCTGGTGGACCTGTCCCAGGGTTTGCAGATTATGAGTCAGAATATATGCACTACTTCGCAATCTCTTTAACACCACTATAAAGCGGGACCCTTTCGAGGCCCTTTTATGGAAACCAATTACAGAACTTCTTCGTCTTGAATGCCAATTGGCAGCACACATTTTTACTGCAATTAAATTGACCATAGCAAGGGCCTGGAAAACCCCGAACCTTAGCTTTGAAGCAGTTAAAAACTGCGTGAATGATATCATGGTAAATGAGAAACTTACGGCCAGTTCCTCAGGATATGGCAACCCTGGGTGACTCATAACCATCCATCACGATTTGATTCAACGCTCCTTTCCCTTTAATGAGCCTCCATTCCCCCCACCCCGGGGTCCTCCTCCCCTCCTTTCCTACTTTTCCCCTTTTTTTTTCCACTTTCAATTTCTTCTTTTTCTTTCTCCTTCCCTGCACAACAAGCCTACGCGCTGCCTTTTTTTCACCACACTCTCTTTCTAGTTTCTTTCTCCCCCTTTTTTTTTTTTCTTTTTTTCTCTCTTCTTCTCGTTCAGGCCCTCAGGCTTAGTTCTGCTGCAGAGATTGGATATTTGATGTGACATAAAATATACTGCATAATGAGGTATGTTACTCTCTTTGAAGTTTTTCAATTTAGTTTGATTTTATTTCTGTTTTTTTTTTCATGTAATGTTACGTATTACAACAACATCTCGCTACACATTTTCTACTTATCCATGAGTGTTCTCAAATATACTATTCTGTACCTACATTATACCACTCAACCAGAAAACGCAAGATGAGGACACTCCTTTGAATGTCGCCTGGCCTCGACCTTGAACCGCTCGAGACCAGGCTTAAATTCTTGACCATTAGTTCTACCTCCCGGATATTGGCAGTCCTATACCTGTTAATCCAAGATGTAGCCATCACTGTTTTGTACTATTCTGTTGATATATATTTTCAATAAAACCCTTTGTACAAGAAAATTTACAGGAGAAAAAGCAGGGAGTTTTTTTGGTGAAAGTAACAACTAATGATTGTCTGGAAAAAATATATTTGAGATCATATTTTCCACTTAGTATTAAACTACTATTAAACAAATTATTAGGCATAATTTGCCCATTTTACTTGGAGATAATAAGCTGCATACCATTTTATAAGTAGGTTGTCACTTCTCTTCTAAGAGGTCACTCACCTTGGGATCCCTTTTTTCACCCAGCCATTTTGATATCAAAATTAAAGTGACTGTAAGGGTTAGTTCTTATTTTTTTTTAAATAACAAACATGTCATACTTACCGCCACAGTGCAGCTCATTTTGCACAGAGTGGCCCTGGACCTGCTCTTCTGGGGTCCCCCGGCGGCTCTCATGGCTCCTCCCTGCATCAGATAACCCCCTAGGAGAAGCGCTCTCTCACGGGATTACCTTGCGGGTGCGCTCCCGGGTCCAGCATTTGCATCCATAGCTGCCGAATGCTGGAATCGGCCCCACCCCCCAGCACCTGTGTCATTGGATTTGATTGACAGCAGCGGGAGCCAATGGCTGTGCTGCTATCAACCTATCCAATCAAGAGCCAGGACTTCGTGGAGAGAGGGAGAGCACGTCACACCCAACAGAATTACAGGGCTCTGGTAAGTAAAACAGGGGGCTAGGGGGCCGGTCACTGCCAGGTGTTTTTTCACCTTAATGCATAGGATGCATTAAGGTAAAAAAAACACAAAGGTTTACAACCCATTTAAGTCTGATACTTGGATTAAGGTGAAGGGTTCTTTCAAATGTGGGCTCAATACATGTTGCTATTGTAAAGTTCATACAAAAATCAGAATAGTATAATCTGTATTGGCTAATGATTGGCTGTATCCATCAGTGCTTAAGCAGTAACTCCAAGAACATGGTTTAACCACTTGCCGACCGCCTCACGCATATATACGTGAGCAGAGCGGCACGGGCAGGCAAAATCACGTACCTGGTACGTGATTGCCTTCCCGCGGACGGGGGGTCCGATCGGACCCCCCCCCGGTGCCATCGGCGGTCGGCGTTTGGCTGGGAGAGTTGAGAGACGAGGGGGAGGCCATCCGATCGTGGCCCCCCCTCGCGATCGCTCCCAGCCAATGAGAGACATCCCCTGCCTCTGTATAGTACACAGAGGCAGAGGATGTGATGTCATCTCTCCTCGGCTGGCCAGTTTCCGTTCCAGCACCGAGGAGAGAAGACATGTAAGTGCACCAACACTCACACACAACACAGTAGAACATGCCAGGCACACTAAACACCCCCGATCCCCCCCCCGATCGCCCCCCGATCCCCCCCCAATCACCCCCCCCCTGTCACAAACTGACACCAAGCAGGTTTTTTTGTTTTGTTTTGTTTTTTTCCTGATTACTGCATAGTGTCAGTTTGTGACAGTTAGCAGTGGTAAGACAGTTAGTATTAGCCCCCTGTAGGTCTAGGGTACCCCCCTAACCCCCCCTAATAAAGTTTTAACCCCTTGATCACCCCCTGTCACCAGTGTCACTAAGCGATCATTTTTCTGATCGCTGTATTAGTGTCGCTGGTGACGCTAGTTAGGAACGTAAATATTTAGGTTCGCTGTCAGCGTTTTATAGCGACAGGGACCCCCATATACTACCTAATAAATGTTTTAACCCCTTGATTGCCCCCTAGTTAACCCTTTCACCACTGATCACCGTATAACTGTTACGGGTGACGCTGGTTAGTTCGTTTATTTTTTTTAGTGTCAGGGCACCCGCCGTTTATTACCGAATAAAGGTTTAGCCCCCTGATCGCCCGGCGGTGATATGCGTCGCCCCAGGCAGCGTCAGATTAGCGCCAGTACCGCGAACACCCACGCACGCACCGTACACGCACCGTACACCTCCCTTAGTGGTATAGTATCTGAACGCATCAATATCTGATCCGATCAGATCTATACTAACGTCCCCAGCAGTTTAGGGTTCCCAAAAACGCAGTGTTAGCGGGATCAGCCCAGATACCTGCTAGCACCTGCGTTTTGCCCCTCCGCCCAGCCCACCCAAGTGCAGTATCAATCGATCACTGTCACTTACAAAACACTAAACGCATAACTGCAGCGTTCGCAGAGTCAGGCCTGATCCCTGCGATCGCTAACAGTTTTTTTGGTAGCATTTTGGTGAACTGGCAAGCACCAGCCCCAAGCAGCGTCAGATTAGCGCCAGTACCACTAACACCCACGCACGCACCGTACACCTCCCTTAGTGGTATAGTATCTGATCGGATCAATATCTGATCCGATCAGATCTATACTAGCGTCCCCAGCAGTTTAGGGTTCCCAAAAACGCAGTGTTAGTGGGATCAGCCCAGATACCTGCTAGCACCTGCGTTTTGCCCCTCCGCCCGGCCCAGCCCAGCCCACCCAAGTGCAGTATCGATCGATCACTGTCACTTTTTTTTGTAGCGTTTTGGTGAACTGGCAAGCGCCAGCGGCCTAGTACACCCCGGTCGTAGTCATACCAGCACTGCAGTAACACTTGGTGACGTGGCGAGTCCCATAAGTGCAGTTCAAGCTGGTGAGGTGGCAAGCACAAATAGTGTCCCGCTGCCACCAAAAAGACAAACACAGGCCCGTCGTGCCCATAATGCCCTTCCTGCTGCATTCGCCAATCCTAATTGGGAACCCACCACTTCTGCAGCGTCCGTATTTCCCCCATTCACATCCCCAACCAAATGCAGTCGGCTGCATGAGAGGCATTTATATGTCCTCCCGAGTACCCCTACCCAACGAACCCCCCCAAAAAAGATGTGTCTGCAGCAAGCGCGGATATAGACGTGACACCCGCTATTATTGTCCCTCCTGTCCTGACAATCCTGGTCTTTGCATTGGTGAATGTTTTGAACGCTACCATTCACTAGTTGAGTATTAGCGTAGGGTACAGCATTGCACAGACTAGGCACACTTTCACAGGGTCTCCCAAGATGCCATCGCATTTTGAGAGACCCGAACCTGGAACCGGTTACAGTTATAAAAGTTACAGTTACAAAAAAAAGTGTAAAAAAAAAAAAAAAACACAAACAAAAATATAAAAAAATAGTTGTCGTTTTATTGTTCTCTCTCTCTATTCTCTCTCTGGTGTTCTGCTCTTTTTTACTGTATTCTATTCTGCAATGTTTTATTGTTATTATGTTTTATCATGTTTGCTTTTCAGGTATGCAATTTTTTATACTTTACCGTTTACTGTGCTTTATTGTTAACCATTTTTTTGTCTTCAGGTACGCCATTCACGACCTTGAGTGGTTATACCAGAATGATGCCTGCAGGTTTAGGTATCATCTTGGTATCATTCTTTTCAGCCAGCGGTCGGCTTTCATGTAAAAGCAATCCTAGCGGCTAATTAGCCTCTAGACTGCTTTTACAAGCAGTGGGAGGGAATGCCCCCCCCACCGTCTTCCGTGTTTTTCTCTGGCTCTCCTGTCTCAACAGGGAACCTGAGAATGCAGCCGGTGATTCAGCCAGCTGACCATAGAGCTGATCAGAGACCAGAGTGGCTCCAAACATCTCTATGGCCTAAGAAACCGGAAGCTACGAGCATTTTATGACTTAGATTTCGCCGGATGTAAACAGCGCCATTGGGAAATTGGGAAAGCATTTTATCACACCGATCTTGGTGTGGTCAGATGCTTTGAGGGCAGAGGAGAAATCTAGGGTCTAATAGACCCCAATTTTTTCAAAAAAGAGTACCTGTCACTACCTATTGCTATCATAGGGGATATTTACATTCCCTGAGATAACAATAAAAATGATTTAAAAAAAAATATGAAAGGAACAGTTTAAAAATAAGATAAAAAAGCAAAAAAATAATAAAGAAAAAAAAAAAAAGCACCCCTGTCCCCCCTGCTCTCGCGCTAAGGCGAACGCAAGCGTCGGTCTGGCGTCAAATGTAAACAGCAATTGCACCATGCATGTGAGGTATCACCGCGAAGGTCAGATCGAGGGCAGTAATTTTAGCAGTAGACCTCCTCTGTAAATCTAAAGTGGTAACCTGTAAAGGCTTTTAAATTTTTTTTAAAAATGTATTAATTTTGTTGCCACTGCACGTTTGTGCGCAATTTTAAAGCATGTCATGTTTGGTATCCATGTACTCGGCCTAAGATCATCTTTTTTATTTCATCAAACATTTGGGCAATATAGTGTGTTTTAGTGCATTAAAATTTAAAAAAGTGTGTTTTTTCCACAAAAAATGCGTTTGAAAAATCGCTGCGCAATTACTGTGTGAAAAAAAAAAAATGAAACACCCACCATTTTAATCTGTAGGGCATTTGCTTTAAAATAATATATAATGTTTGGGGGTTCAAAGTAATTTTCTTGCAAAAAAAAATAATTTTTTCATGTAATCAAAAAGTGTCAGAAAGGGCTTTGTCTTCAAGTGGTTAGAAGAGTGGGTGATGTGTGACGTAAGCTTCTAAATGTTGTGCATAAAATGCCAGGACAGTTCAAACCCCCCCAAATGACCCCATTTTGGAAAGTAGACACCCCAAGCTATTTGCTGAGAGGCATGTCGAGTCCATGGAATATTTTATATTGTGACACAAGTTGCGGGAAAGAGACAAATTTTTTTTTTTTTTTTTGCACAAAGTTGTCACTAAATGTTATATTGCTCAAACATGCCATGGGGATTTGTGAAATTACACCCCAAAATAAATTCTGTTGCTTCTCCTGAGTACGGGGATACCACATGTGTGGGACTTTTTGGGAGCCTAGCCGCGTACGAGACCACGAAAACCAAGAACCGCCTTCAGGCTTTCTAAGGCCGTAAATTTTTGATTTCACTCTTCACTGCCTATCACAGTTTCGGAGGCCATGGAAAGCCCAGGTGGCACAAAACCCCCCCAAATGACCCAATTTTGGAAAGTAGACACCCAAAGCTATTTGCTGAGAGGTATAGTGAGTATTTTGCAGACCTCACTTTTTGTCACAAGGTTTTGAAAATTGAAAAAAGAAAAAAAAAAATGTTTTTTTCTGGTCTTTCTTCATTTTCAAAAACAAATGAGAGCTGCAAAATACTCACCATGCCTCTCAGCAAATAGCTTGGGGTGTCTACTTTCCAAAATGGGGTCATTTGGGGGGGGGTTGTGCCATCTTGGCATTTTATGGCCTTCAAAACTGTGATAGGTAGTGAGGAGTGAAATCAAAAATGTATGCCCTTAGAAATCCTGAAGGTGGTGCTGGGTTTTTGGGTTTTCGGGGCCCCGTACGCGGCTAGGCTCCCAAAAAGTGCCACACATGTGGTATCCCCGTACTCAGGAGAAGCAGCTGAATGTATTTTGTGGTGCAATTCCACATATGCCCATGGCCTATGTGAGCAATATATCATTTAGTGACAACTTTTTGTAAATTTTTTTTTTGTCATTATTCAATCACTTGGGACAAAAAAAATAAATATTCAATGGGCTCAACATGCCTCTCAGCAATTTCCTTGGGGTGTCTACTTTCCAAAATGGGGTCATTTGGGGGGGGTTTGTACTGCCCTGCCATTTTAGCACCTCAAGAAATGACATAGGCAGTCATAAACTAAAAGCTGTGTAAATTCCAGAAAATGTACCCTAGTTTGTAGACGCTATAACTTTTGCGCAAACCAATAAATATACGCTTATTGACATTTTTTTTACCAAAGACATGTGGCCGAATACATTTTGGCCTAAATGTATGACTAAAATTTAGTTTATTGGATTTTTTTTATAACAAAAAGTAGAAAATATCATTTTTTTTCAAAATTTTCAGTCTTTTTCCGTTTATAGCGCAAAAAATAAAAACGGCAGAGGTGATCAAATACCATCAAAAGAAAGCTCTATTTGTGGGAAGAAAAGGACGCAAATTTCGTTTGGGTAGAGCATTGCATGACCGCGCAATTAGCAGTTAAAGCGACGCAGTGCCGAATTGTAAAAAGTGCTCTGGTCAGGAAGGGGGTAAATCCTTCCGGGGCTGAAGTGGCTAAATTATTTCCTGTTCAAAGTGCAGATTACAATATGTGGGATGCACTGGAAGGCTGCTGAAGCCGATAGGTGAACAACACGGTGTAGGACAGTGCCATTACCGTGTCTAGAACATATTTTTTTTTATCTTTCCATTCTATTGAGCATACTAGGGGTGCTGAAATTAATCGTTGCATCGATGCATCGCGATTCGGGTGTCCCCGATGCGGCATCGATGCATAAAACCCCGAAAATCGATGTTCGGTGACGTCATTAGTAGCCCCGCCCCTCCCGGGAAAGCGCTCGAGCAAATTTTTAAAACGTCTTTATTTTAATAAATATATTACAATGGATGGTGTGCCCCCGCTGTATGTGCTTTTTTAAAAAACAATGTCACTTCATACCGAGTCCTGACGTCAGCGGGGATTTCTCAGTCCCGCCCGCCTCTCTTCTGATACGATAACTATAGTCAGCGGGCGGGACTGAGAATTCCCCGCTGACGTCAGGACTCAGGAGACACGTGAGCGGAGAGCGGAGAGGGAAGAGGAGAGCGGAGAGGGGCGGGACGGCCGGCAGTCACATGATCATATACCGGCGAAATTTGGTATGAAGTGACATCGTTTTTTAAAAGCACATACAGCGGGAGCACACCATCCATTGTAATATATTTATTAAAAGAAAGTAATTGTGGGGGGTCAGTGATGGCTGCATTTAATGGGCACAGGTGGCTGCGTTTGGGCACAGGTGGCTGCGTTTGGGCACAAGTGGCTGAGTTTGGCGGGCACAAGTGGCTGCGTTTGGGCACAAGTGGCTGAGTTTGGGCACAGGTGGCTGAGTTTGACGGGCACAAGTGGCTGCGTTTGGGCACAAGTGACTGAGTTTGGGCACAGGTGGCTGCGTTTTGGCACAGGTGGCTGAGTTTGGCGGGCACAAGTGGCTGCGTTTGGGCACAAGTGGCTGAGTTTGGGCACATGTGGCTGCGTTTTGGCACAGGTGGCTGAGTTTGGCGGGCACAAGTGGCTGCGTTTGGGCACAGGTGGCTGAGTTTGGGCACAAGTGGCTGAGTTTGGGCACAGGTGGCTGAGTTTGGCGGGCACAAGTGGCTGCGTTTGGGCACAAGTGGCTGAGTTTGGGCACAGGTGGCTGCGTTTTGGCACAGGTGGCTGAGTTTGGCGGGCACAAGTGGCTGCGTTTTGGCACAGGTGGCTGAGTTTGGCGGGCACAAGTGGCTGCGTTTTGGCACAGGTGGTTGAGTTTGGCGGGCACAAGTGGCTGCGTTTGGGCACAAGTGGCTGAGTTTGGGCACAGGTGGCTGAGTTTGGCGGGCACAAGTGGCTGCGTTTTGGCACAGGTGGCTGAGTTTGGTGGGCACAAGTGGCTGAGTTTGGGCACAAGTGGCTGAGTTTGGGCACAGGTGGCTGAGTTTGGCGGGCACAAGTGGCTGCGTCTTGGCACAGGTGGCTGAGTTTGGTGGGCACAAGTGCCTGAGTTTGGGCACAGGTGGCTGCGTCTTGGCACAGGTGGCTGCGTTTTGGCACAGATGGCTGAGTTTGGATGGCACAAGTGGCTGCGTTTGGGCACAAGTGGCTGCGTTTGGGCACAGGTGGCTGCATCTGATGGGCACAGGTGGCTGCATTTGACGGGCACAAGTGGCTGCGTTTGACGGGCACAGATGGCTGCGTTTGACGGGGGAGGTTCAGTATTTTTCAGTTTGTTTGCGCCCCCCAAAAAAATTTTGAGCACCAGCCGCCACTGGTCAGCACAGAGACAGTACAGGGAACTTCACAGGGCTGTTTGTCATCTGTGGATTCTATCCCTTTTGACCTCCCAGCAGCAGTGTGTGTGAATGTCTGCACCCTGTAGTGCACCGGATTACTGCACTTTTTAGGGAGTGAGGTTATTTTTTTTATTCAAAGCGGAGTTCCAGTCAATTTTTTGTTTATTAGAAGTCAGCAGCTACAAAAAAAGTGCATCTTCTGACTTTTAATAAAAAGACACTCACCTGTCCCACAATCCAGCGACGTGGCCACCCAAACCCTCCCTTCTCTCCCCCGCCTGTCCACAGCGCTGGCAATACTACTGTGGGCATCCGGCTGTGACAGCTTGCAGCTTCACAGCCGGGTGCGCATGTCTCACTGCGCTGTCCTGCATAGCCGGGCAATCTTTTGGGAACTGTGATGTGTCCCAGAAGATTGCAGGGTGGAAGGGCCACCTAGGCGGCCCAAGCGGAAGTGGGAGCTCGTCGGTAATCGTGATGCATCGTGATGCATCGCGGAATCGAATCGAATCGAAACGAATCGTTGACCAGATAATCGTAATCGAATCGAATCGTGAGACCAGTGAAGATGCGCAGCCCTAGATCATACTGATTGTTCTGTACATTGGGGAGATTTACACCATTGTTTACTTTGGTGTGAAGTATTTAGGATCTTTAGGCTTCAGACTGGAATGCCTCTAGGTATTAACTGTAGGTGAGACATTGACTTTCACAACTAATGTAGCTACTTTTCTTTTCCTTTACCTTAAACTTTCCTTCATATACAATGTTGCATCTATATGGTTTTTAGATTTTTGATATTTCTAGAGCCTATTAGTAATCCAGTTCATGTATTACCATTACCCTTGTCTTGCCTACCTTGGTGGGTGGGTATATAAAATTAGGGGTCCAACCATATCTTGCTACAACTAAGGTAAAGATCAGCTGAAATGAGTTACCATCTGTATGGAATTTATCCTGTACTGGCAATGAAAAAATAAACTTGCATCATGGAAACATCAAAAGTTCTGCCATTTGACCTGATGGGGAGCTGATCATATGACCTGAACTGTATATACACAAGATGCAATCAAAGCATACATAGCTTTGGGTTTACACAGAGTAACTTTACAGATCCAAGTATTGCATTTACGTACATTTTTAAAGCAATTATATGGTGGGAGTAAATTACCAATATAAATGAAAGACTGATATTCAGTTAATCAGTTGATCTTCTAGGTGAAGTGAGTACAAACTACCAACTGCCAGTATAAAAACAATTATAAAAATGAGGTAGCGTACAGTTTATGCAGATGATTATGCCTAAAGTAAGGCTCAATAGAGAAAAACACAGGGGCCACCAATGCTGATCTTCTGGATATGCTAGTTGTCTGGCTGTTTCTGACATCCATACTTTCTGGGATACTAACCAGCAACAAATGTGTGGATAAGGAAAGCCAAAGTGAAAGCCAATTAAAGTCTCACAACCTTTAATCTTTTTATATACCTCTATCCCCACATTATTTGTGAATTATTATTGTGACACAACTTTTTTTTTTTAATTTTAAAAATGAAAAAAAGTTTCAATATTGTTGGTTAAAAAATGGTTTAAGCACAATACCTAAACTGGTATGTTATGTTTGTACATCTTTCCTATATTTTCTTCCTTCTTTTCACATTTTTAGACTTGTGTGGCAGTAATATGTTGTAAAAGTTCTTTTGACAATATACGATAAACCTGTATAGAGGAGAGTCCCGTATCAGGAAGGAGGAGTTTCCTGTTTGACATGTATTATTATTATTATTATACAGGATTTATATAGCGCCGACAGTTTACGCAGCGCTTTACAACATTAGGGCAGACAATACAAGTACAATACAATTCAATACAGGAGGAATCAGAGGGCCCTGCTCATTAGAGCTTACAATCTAGGAGGGGGGGTCAAGTTATACAAAAGGGTAATAGCTGTGGGGGATGAGCTAATGGAGAAAATAGTGCAGTTATTAGATGGAGGCAGGATAGGCTTCTCTGAAGAGGAAAGTTTTCAGGGATCGCCTAAAAGTGGATAAATTTGGAGAGAGTCTGACAGATTGGGGTAGGGAATTCCAGAGGATGGGCGAGGCTCGGGAGAAGTCCCGGAGGTGGATATGGGAGGAGGTGATGAGGGAGCTAGAGAGCAGGAGGTCTTGGGAGGAACGGAGATGGCGATTAGGTTGGTATTTTGAGACTAGGTTAGTGATGTAGCTGGGGGCAGAGTTATGGATGGCTTTGTAACTTATTGTTAGTATTTTGAATTTAATTCGTTGGGCGAGTGGCAGCCAATGGAGGGATTGGCAGAGAGGGGTAGCAGACACTGAGCGGTTTGTAAGGTGGATAAGTCTGGCAGCAGCATTCATGATGGACTGCAGGGAGGATAGTCTGTTTAAAGGTAAGCCATTGAGAAGGAAGTTGCAGTAGTCGAGGCGAGAGATAACCAGGGAGTGAATCAGGAGCTTTGTGGTTTCATTGGTTAGAAAGGGACGTAGTTTAGAGATGTTGCGGAGGTTGAAGCGGCAAACTTTGGAAAGTGATTGGATGTGGGGCTGAAAGGAGAGTTCAGAATCCAGGATAACACCTAGCACCCTGACATGTGGGGACGGGTGGATGGTTGTGCCATTGCTCTTGACAGAGAAGTCAAGGGAAGAGGCACGTGGGGGAGGAAATATTATAAGCTCAGTTTTGGACAAGTTGAGTGTGAGGAAGTGGTGTGACATCCATACAGATATGTCGGTTAGTAAGTTAGTGATGCGTGAAGAGACTGATGGAGTGAGTTGAGGGGTGGAGAGATAGATTTGCATGTCATCAGCATAGAAATGATATTGAAAGCCAAGAGAGGCTATCAGCTGACCCAGGGAAGAGGTGTAGATTGAAAATAAAAGAACAGAACCTTGGGGGACCCCGACAGAGAAGGGAAGAGGAGTGGAGGAAGTAGAATTGTAAGTGACACTGAAGGTGCGTTGGGATAGGTAGGATGAGAGCCACTGAAGAGCGCAGTCACGGAGACCGAGGGAGTAAAGTTTTTTGAGGAGGAGGGGGTGGTCAACCGTGTCAAAGGCAGCTGAAAGATCCAGAAGTAGGAGTACAGAATAGTGTCCATTGGTTTTTGCAGTTAGTAGGTCATTTGTGAGTTTTAAAAGAGCAGTTTCTGTGGAGTGTTGAGGGCGGAATCCAGATTGAAGGGGATCAAGAAGGTTGTTTTTAATGAGGTGGTCACTCAGTTGGTTGTAAACCAGGCGTTCAAGGAGTTTAGAGGAAAAGGGGAGCAAGGAGATAGGGCGTAGGTTGTTAAGATTGGTAGGGTCCAAGGACGGCTTTTTGAGTATGGGGGTGACCAGTGCATGTTTTAGAGCGTCGGGGAAGATGCCAGAGGTGAGGGAGAGATTGAAGGTGTGGGTTAGGGAGTGTAGGATGGAGTCAGAGGGCGACCGTAGCATATGAGAGGGAATAGGGTCCAGGGGACAGGTGGTTAGGTGGGCGATAGAAAGGAGTTTAGCAACTTCATCTGTAGTAGCAGATTTGAATAGGGGGAGTGTCAGTTGTACCTGTTGACATGGGGTCTTAGCTGGGGGAGATACCTGTAGAATGGAGATTTCATCACGGATTGTATCAATCTTGTTTTTGAAGTGATTAGCAATCTCCTGGGCAGTGAGTGAGTCAGTGGGTGGAGGCGGTGGAGGACAAAGTAGAGAGTTGAAGGTAGAGAAGAGTTTACGGGGATTGCATGAGAAGGTGTTAATAAGAGTTGTAAAATAGGTTTGCTTGGCAGTGTGGAGGAAAGAATAGTATTTTTGGAGGGCAGATTTGTATTGATTGAAGTCTTTGAGAGACTTAGTCTTGTGCCACAGACGCTCAAGAGCACGACTACGTTTTTTGAAACTTTTGGTGTCATCTGTTTGCCAGGGTTGTAGGGGTCGACATGTAGAAGAATGTCACTAGCTATCTGATGTTACCTTCTTACCTGAATAGAAAGGAAACTGAAAGTGATATAGAAGTTCCCAGAGCAGCTATCGTCTCTCTCATGTCACTTGAGTTCTGAACGAAAGAGAACTTCACAACATCATGAAAATGAGGACATTTTTCTCCTGCAAACAGAAATATAAAAGGAGAATCATGGATACAAGACTTCAGATCAACCAGAGACTAGCACTGTGGAGTGACAGTGTAACGGAACAAATATCTGGAACCAGAAAGACATTATCAGATCCAAGCCAGCAAAACAGAAATGGATATCAGGCTGCTGGTGTTGAGCACTTTACTGGTTGCAGTAAGTGGGCGCTTGCACAGGAGACTCTGCCCGAAATCCCGCTATTTATCAGTGACGTCCTCTGACATAACAACACTAAAGGAGCTGCAACATGATCATGAAAAGAACATGTCTACCAACGCAATGAGATGCTACAGAAGAATGCTGAGACACAAACCATCTGTATGTGACCTTACGCAGAGGAATCGTCTCATCCTGACTTTGGAGCGGGTGTCACTAACAGTTGAGGTTCTGACGAACATGTCTGTGTCTGCTCAGAATGAAACTGTAAAACAGGCACTTATGGTTTTCCTCAAACTGAAAGATGATCTGATGGTCTGTAGAGGATCTCCTGAAAACAATGAGTCTACGTCACCTGAGCTGAAGCTGTGGCTGCATCACCTCCAGCATTTTAAGGAAACAGCATCTCCAGATTGTGTCCAGGAAGCTGTAATACTGAGCCTTATTCCTCTGAGGGTGGAAGATGTGACATGTTGGGCTCTCAACCACTAACCTGCACTTCTGCATCAAATAAACTCCCTACTGTAAGCACAGATAAGTCTCTTATGCTATATCTGAACATATTAGAACCAGGAAGACCATCAGGATGAAGGATAAGCAGTAAAGGATGGACTTTTTCAACATAGACATATTCTTCTATACCTTACGACTGAAGGACATACAGTACTACTTTAAAAGAAGTATCTACTCATCTTTGATCTACTAAAACCTATAGGAAATTCATCCATAAAGTACATTCCTGAAATTTACAACTACAGGATTTATCCACTATTAACCTATCCTACAAGGGATTTCGTAAACACAAACTTATATATCATAAATGGACCTAATTGTTTATCCCAGCAGACAAGATTCCTTATCAACCCAAAAATGACTGACCTACTCTCTACACAGCACAAATTCTGTGGAGAGTAGTAGTAGTCAAAAGGATTTTTTTTTTGTGATGTGTGCTTACAATTATTTTTTAACCTATAAGTATTTAATCTTATTTATTTAATATTATTTTATCTTATCATATCTGTTTATATTCATGTTAAAACCTGTAAGTTTTTAATGTTATTTATTTATTATTTATATTACATAAGTTATTAAGAACATTTTTTTTTACAAGTTTCTAGCTCCCTGGAGGATGCAATATATCTGTAATTGATTAATGTTAAAGAAAAAATATTTGCATATGTTGTATATATATATATATATATATATATATATATATATATAGTTGTGAAAGGGGAGTTTCTTGACGAATGTCTTTATGTTTAATTTTGACCAATATGTTTTTGATATTATTTATTTAATATTATTTATAAGTTATTAAATTATTTATTTCACATGTTTCTAGCTACATTCAAATGTATATACACACTTGTGCAACTAATAAATATAATGTAGCAAAGTATTATACAGACAGTTGTGTTTAATCTTTTTTTCAGAAGTTTGTGTTTTTGTGTAACTTTCTGTACACTATTTATGCAAGTGTTGGCTCTGTAAAAAGAAAGAAAAGAAAAGGACTTCTAATTGGATGATGTATGACACAGTTCACTATGTAACAGAACAAACCATTAAATTCCAGATAATCACAAGAGGAATGCTTTGAATTTTGAAAATCAAAGTATGGTTAGATCCTTCTATCATTATATGCCTACCCACCAAGGTAGGTAAGAAGAGGGTAACGGCAATATGAAAACCGGATTACCAATGGTATCCTGAAATCACATATATCTGAAAAAAAATCGACATATACAAAAACTGCTTCCCCGGCATTATACACAGGCTACATTGCATATGAACAAAGGAGAGGAAAAATAACATTGCCTGCTAGCAGTTGTCAACCTCAAACTACTGTACTATTAAAACTGTGCCAGTGGGAGAACTTACATGGGCTAGGAGAAATAGTTTGGATTATAAGTCCCTTGGGTCAGAAACTGAGATCATTATGGAAAGATTAAAGCTGGATACACACTACACAACTTTTGTTGTTTGATTTCCTTTGGATTTACCAAAACCATGTAGGGTAAGGGCCTGCCTGATTGCATACAAATTGAAAGCGTTTAGGTTTGACCTCTTATTATATGGTTTTGGTAAATCTAAAGGAAAAAAATCTAAAGAATATTGTATACTGTGTATTCAGCTTAAGAAAGAGAAAATATATACAGTGTACTCTGAATGTAGCTAATAAAATATACAAGAGTAAAAACAGGGAGTTTTCTTTTGGGTGAAAGTAACAACTAATGATTGTCTGGCAAAAATATATTTGAGACCATCTTTTCCACTGAGTATTAAACTACTATTAAACAAATTATTAGGCATAATTTGCCCATTTTACTTGGTGGTTGTAAGCTGCATACCATTTTATAAGTAGGTTGTCACTTATCTTCTAAGAGGACACTCACTTTAGGATCCCTTTTTTCACCCAGCCTTTTTTATATCAAATTTAAGTCTCCTACTTGGATTAAGGTGAAGGGGTATTTCAAATGTGGGCTCAATACATGTTGCTGTTATAAAGTTCATCCAAAAATCAGAACGGTACAATCTGTATTGGCTAATGATTGGTTGTATCCATCAGTGTTTAAGTTGTAACTCCAAGAACATGGTTTAAATTATTTCCTGTGCAGAGTGAAGAGTACTATATGCGGGATACACTGGAAAGCTGCTGAAGCAGATAGGTGAACAACATGGTGTAGAAGAGTGCCCTACCGTGTCTAGAAAATATTTTTTTATCTTTCCATTTTATTGAATTTACTGATGGTTCTGTACATTGGGGAGATTTACGCCACTGTTTACTTTGGTGTGAAGTATTTAGGATATTTAGGCTTGAGACTAGATTGCTTCTAGGTATTAACTGTAGGTGGGACATTGACCTTATCAATGAATATAGCTACTTTTCTTTTCCTTTTCCTTAAACTTTCCTTCATATGCAATGTTGCATCTATATGGTTTTTAGATTTTTGTGATTTCTAGAGGCTATTGGTAATCTAGTTCATGTATTACCATTACCATTGTCTTGCCTACCTTGGTGGGTGGGTATATAAAATTAGGGGTCCAACCATATCTTGCTACAACTAAGGTAAAGATCAGCTGAAATGAGTTACCATCTGTATGGAATTTATCCTGTACTGGCAATGAAAAAATAAACTTGCATCCTGGAAACATCAAAAGTTCTGCCATTTGACCTGATGGGGAGCTGATCATATCACCTGAACTGTATATACACAAGATGCAATCAAATCATACATAGCTTTGGGTTTACACAGAGTAACGTTACAGATCCAAGTATTGCATTTACGTACATTTTTAAAGCAATTATATGGTGGGAGCAAATTACCAATATAAATGAAAGACTGATATTCAGTTAATCAGTTGATCTTCTAGGTGAAGTGAGTACAAACTACCAACTGCCAGTATAAAAATAATTATAAAAATGAGGTAGCGTACAGTTTATGCAGATGATTATGCCTAAAGTAAGGCTCAATAGAGAAAAACACAGGGGCCACCAATGCTGATCTTCTGGATATGCTAGTTGTCTGGCTGTTTCTGACCTCCATACTTTCTGGGATACTAACCAGCAACAAATGTGTGGATAAGGAAAGCCAAAGTGAAAGCCAATTAAAGTCTCACAACCTTTAATCTTTTTATATACCTCTATCCCCACATTATTTGTGAATTATTATTGTGACACAACATTTTTTTTTTTAATTTTAAAAATGAAAAAAAGTTTCAATATTGTTGGTTAAAAAATGGTTTAAGCACAATACCTAAACTGGTATGTTATGTTTATACATCTTTCCTATATTTTCTTCCTTCTTTTCACATTTTTAGACTTGTGTGGCAGAACATTTAAAAAGCTGTGTTATGTTTTTTTCTGTTGGCAATAATATGTTGTAAAAGTTCTTTTGACAATATACGATAAACCTGTATAGAGGAGAGTCCTGTATCAGGAAGGAGGAGTTTCCTGTTTGACATGTAGAAGAATGTCACTAGCTATCTGATGTTACCTTCTTACCTGAATAGAAAGGAAACTGAAAGTGATATAGAAGTTCCCAGAGCAGCTATCGTCTCTCTCATGTCACTTGAGTTCTGAACGAAAGAGAACTTCACAACATCATGAAAATGAGGACATTTTTCTCCTGCAAACAGAAATATAAAAGGAGAATCATGGATACAAGTCTTCAGATCAACCAGAGACTAGCACTGTGGAGTGACAGTGTAACGGAACAAATATCTGGAACCAGAAAGACATTATCAGATCCAAGCCAGCAAAACAGAAATGGATATCAGGCTGCTGGTGTTGAGCACTTTACTGGTTGCAGTAAGTGGGCGCTTGCACAGGAGACTCTGCCCGAAATCCCGCTATTTATCAGTGACGTCCTCTGACATAACAACACTAAAGGAGCTGCAACATGATCATGAAAAGAACATGTCTACCAACGCAATGAGATGCTACAGAAGAATGCTGAGACACAAACCATCTGTATGTGACCTTACGCAGAGGAATCGTCTCATCCTGACTTTGGAGCGGGTGTCACTAACAGTTGAGGTTCTGACGAACATGTCTGTGTCTGCTCAGAATGAAACTGTAAAACAGGCACTTATGGTTTTCCTCAAACTGAAAGATGATCTGATGGTCTGTAGAGGATCTCCTGAAAACAATGAGTCTACGTCACCTGAGCTGAAGCTGTGGCTGCATCACCTCCAGCATTTTAAGGAAACAGCATCTCCAGATTGTGTCCAGGAAGCTGTAATACTGAGCCTTATTCCTCTGAGGGTGGAAGATGTGACATGTTGGGCTCTCAATCACTAATCTGCACTTCTACATCAAATAAACTCCCTACTGTAAGCACAGATAAGTCTCTTATGCTATATCTGAACATATTAGAACCAGGAAGACCATCAGGATGAAGGATAAGCAGTAAAGGATGGACTTTTTCAACATAGACATATTCTTCTATACCTTACGACTGAAGGACATACAGTACTACTTTAAAAGAAGTATCTACTCATCTTTGATCTACTAAAACCTATAGGAAATTCATCCATAAAGTACATTCCTGAAATTTACAACTACAGGATTTATCCACTATTAACCTATCCTACAAGGGATTTCGTAAACACAAACTTATATATCATAAATGGACCTAATTGTTTATCCCAGCAGACAAGATTCCTTATCAACCCAAAAATGACTGACCTACTCTCTACACAGCACAAATTCTGTCTAGAGTAGTAGTAGTCAAAAGGATTTTTTTTTTGTGATGTGTGCTTACAATTATTTTTTAACCTATAAGTATTTAATCTTATTTATTTAATATTATTTTATCTTATCATATCTGTTTATATTCATGTTAAAACCTGTAAGTTTTTAATGTTATTTATTTATTATTTATATTACATAAGTTATTAAGAACATTTTTTTTACAAGTTTCTAGCTCCCTGGAGGATGCAATATATCTGTAATTGATTAATGTTAAAGAAAAAATATTTGCATATGTTGTATATATATATATATATATATATATATATATATATATATATATAGAGTTGTGAAAGGGGAGTTTCTTGACGAATGTCTTTATGTTTAATTTTGACCAATATGTTTTTGATATTATTTATTTAATATTATTTATAAGTTATTAAATTATTTATTTCACATGTTTCTAGCTACATTCAAATGTATATACACACTTGTGCAACTAATAAATATAATGTAGCAAAGTATTATACAGACAGTTGTGTTTAATCTTTTTTTCAGAAGTTTGTGTTTTTGTGTAACTTTCTGTACACTATTTATGCAAGTGTTGGCTCTGTAAAAAGAAAGAAAAGAAAAGGACTTCTAATTGGATGATGTATGACACAGTTCACTATGTAACAGAACAAACCATTAAATTCCAGATAATCACAAGAGGAATGCTTTGAATTTTGAAAATCAAAGTATGGTTAGATCCTTCTATCATTATATGCCTACCCACCAAGGTAGGTAAGAAGAGGGTAACGGCAATATGAAAACCGGATTACCAATGGTATCCTGAAATCACATATATCTGAAAAAAAATCGACATATACAAAAACTGCTTCCCCGGCATTATACACAGGCTACATTGCATATGAACAAAGGAGAGGAAAAATAACATTGCCTGCTAGCAGTTGTCAACCTCAAACTACTGTACTATTAAAACTGTGCCAGTGGGAGAACTTACATGGGCTAGGAGAAATAGTTTGGATTATAAGTCCCTTGGGTCAGAAACTGAGATCATTATGGAAAGATTAAAGCTGGATACACACTACACAACTTTTGTTGTTTGATTTCCTTTGGATTTACCAAAACCATGTAGGGTAAGGGCCTGCCTGATTGCATACAAATTGAAAGCGTTTAGGTTTGACCTCTTATTATATGGTTTTGGTAAATCTAAAGGAAAAAATCTAAAGAATATTGTATACTGTGTATTCAGCTTAAGAAAGAGAAAATATATACAGTGTACTCTGAATGTAGCTAATAAAATATACAAGAGTAAAAACAGGGAGTTTTCTTTTGGGTGAAAGTAACAACTAATGATTGTCTGGCAAAAATATATTTGAGACCATCTTTTCCACTGAGTATTAAACTACTATTAAACAAATTATTAGGCATAATTTGCCCATTTTACTTGGTGGTTGTAAGCTGCATACCATTTTATAAGTAGGTTGTCACTTATCTTCTAAGAGGACACTCACTTTAGGATCCCTTTTTTCACCCAGCCTTTTTTATATCAAATTTAAGTCTCCTACTTGGATTAAGGTGAAGGGGTATTTCAAATGTGGGCTCAATACATGTTGCTGTTATAAAGTTCATCCAAAAATCAGAACGGTACAATCTGTATTGGCTAATGATTGGTTGTATCCATCAGTGTTTAAGTTGTAACTCCAAGAACATGGTTTAAATTATTTCCTGTGCAGAGTGAAGAGTACTATATGCGGGATACACTGGAAAGCTGCTGAAGCAGATAGGTGAACAACATGGTGTAGAAGAGTGCCCTACCGTGTCTAGAAAATATTTTTTTATCTTTCCATTTTATTGAATTTACTGATGGTTCTGTACATTGGGGAGATTTACGCCATTGTTTACTTTGGTGTGAAGTATTTAGGATATTTAGGCTTGAGACTAGATTGCTTCTAGGTATTAACTGTAGGTGGGACATTGACCTTATCAATGAATATAGCTACTTTTCTTTTCCTTTTCCTTAAACTTTCCTTCATATGCAATGTTGCATCTATATGGTTTTTAGATTTTTGTGATTTCTAGAGGCTATTGGTAATCTAGTTCATGTATTACCATTACCATTGTCTTGCCTACCTTGGTGGGTGGGTATATAAAATTAGGGGTCCAACCATATCTTGCTACAACTAAGGTAAAGATCAGCTGAAATGAGTTACCATCTGTATGGAATTTATCCTGTACTGGCAATGAAAAAATAAACTTGCATCCTGGAAACATCAAAAGTTCTGCCATTTGACCTGATGGGGAGCTGATCATATCACCTGAACTGTATATACACAAGATGCAATCAAATCATACATAGCTTTGGGTTTACACAGAGTAACGTTACAGATCCAAGTAGTGCATTTACGTACATTTTTAAAGCAATTATATGGTGGGAGTAAATTACCAATATAAATGAAAGACTGATATTCAGTTAATCAGTTGATCTTCTAGGTGAAGTGAGTACAAACTACCAACTGCCAGTATAAAAATAATTATAAAAATGAGGTAGCGTACAGTTTATGCAGATGATTATGCCTAAAGTAAGGCTCAATAGAGAAAAACACAGGGGCCACCAATGCTGATCTTCTGGATATGCTAGTTGTCTGGCTGTTTCTGACCTCCATACTTTCTGGGATACTAACCAGCAACAAATGTGTGGATAAGGAAAGCCAAAGTGAAAGCCAATTAAAGTCTCACAACCTTTAATCTTTTTATATACCTCTATCCCCACATTATTTGTGAATTATTATTGTGACACAACATTTTTTTTTTTAATTTTAAAAATGAAAAAAAGTTTCAATATTGTTGGTTAAAAAATGGTTTAAGCACAATACCTAAACTGGTATGTTATGTTTATACATCTTTCCTATATTTTCTTCCTTCTTTTCACATTTTTAGACTTGTGTGGCAGAACATTTAAAAAGCTGTGTTATGTTTTTTTCTGTTGGCAATAATATGTTGTAAAAGTTCTTTTGACAATATACGATAAACCTGTATAGAGGAGAGTCCTGTATCAGGAAGGAGGAGTTTCCTGTTTGACATGTAGAAGAATGTCACTAGCTATCTGATGTTACCTTCTTACCTGAATAGAAAGGAAACTGAAAGTGATATAGAAGTTCCCAGAGCAGCTATCGTCTCTCTCATGTCACTTGAGTTCTGAACGAAAGAGAACTTCACAACATCATGAAAATGAGGACATTTTTCTCCTGCAAACAGAAATATAAAAGGAGAATCATGGATACAAGACTTCAGATCAACCAGAGACTAGCACTGTGGAGTGACAGTGTAACGGAACAAATATCTGGAACCAGAAAGACATTATCAGATCCAAGCCAGCAAAACAGAAATGGATATCAGGCTGCTGGTGTTGAGCACTTTACTGGTTGCAGTAAGTGGGCGCTTGCACAGGAGACTCTGCCCGAAATCCCGCTATTTATCAGTGACGTCCTCTGACATAACAACACTAAAGGAGCTGCAACATGATCATGAAAAGAACATGTCTACCAACGCAATGAGATGCTACAGAAGAATGCTGAGACACAAACCATCTGTATGTGACCTTACGCAGAGGAATCGTCTCATCCTGACTTTGGAGCGGGTGTCACTAACAGTTGAGGTTCTGACGAACATGTCTGTGTCTGCTCAGAATGAAACTGTAAAACAGGCACTTATGGTTTTCCTCAAACTGAAAGATGATCTGATGGTCTGTAGAGGATCTCCTGAAAACAATGAGTCTACGTCACCTGAGCTGAAGCTGTGGCTGCATCACCTCCAGCATTTTAAGGAAACAGCATCTCCAGATTGTGTCCAGGAAGCTGTAATACTGAGCCTTATTCCTCTGAGGGTGGAAGATGTGACATGTTGGGCTCTCAATCACTAATCTGCACTTCTACATCAAATAAACTCCCTACTGTAAGCACAGATAAGTCTCTTATGCTATATCTGAACATATTAGAACCAGGAAGACCATCAGGATGAAGGATAAGCAGTAAAGGATGGACTTTTTCAACATAGACATATTCTTCTATACCTTACGACTGAAGGACATACAGTACTACTTTAAAAGAAGTATCTACTCATCTTTGATCTACTAAAACCTATAGGAAATTCATCCATAAAGTACATTCCTGAAATTTACAACTACAGGATTTATCCACTATTAACCTATCCTACAAGGGATTTCGTAAACACAAACTTATATATCATAAATGGACCTAATTGTTTATCCCAGCAGACAAGATTCCTTATCAACCCAAAAATGACTGACCTACTCTCTACACAGCACAAATTCTGTCTAGAGTAGTAGTAGTCAAAAGGATTTTTTTTTTGTGATGTGTGCTTACAATTATTTTTTAACCTATAAGTATTTAATCTTATTTATTTAATATTATTTTATCTTATCATATCTGTTTATATTCATGTTAAAACCTGTAAGTTTTTAATGTTATTTATTTATTATTTATATTACATAAGTTATTAAGAACATTTTTTTTACAAGTTTCTAGCTCCCTGGAGGATGCAATATATCTGTAATTGATTAATGTTAAAGAAAAAATATTTGCATATGTTGTATATATATATATATATATATATATATATATATATATATATATAGAGTTGTGAAAGGGGAGTTTCTTGACGAATGTCTTTATGTTTAATTTTGACCAATATGTTTTTGATATTATTTATTTAATATTATTTATAAGTTATTAAATTATTTATTTCACATGTTTCTAGCTACATTCAAATGTATATACACACTTGTGCAACTAATAAATATAATGTAGCAAAGTATTATACAGACAGTTGTGTTTAATCTTTTTTTCAGAAGTTTGTGTTTTTGTGTAACTTTCTGTACACTATTTATGCAAGTGTTGGCTCTGTAAAAAGAAAGAAAAGAAAAGGACTTCTAATTGGATGATGTATGACACAGTTCACTATGTAACAGAACAAACCATTAAATTCCAGATAATCACAAGAGGAATGCTTTGAATTTTGAAAATCAAAGTATGGTTAGATCCTTCTATCATTATATGCCTACCCACCAAGGTAGGTAAGAAGAGGGTAACGGCAATATGAAAACCGGATTACCAATGGTATCCTGAAATCACATATATCTGAAAAAAAATCGACATATACAAAAACTGCTTCCCCGGCATTATACACAGGCTACATTGCATATGAACAAAGGAGAGGAAAAATAACATTGCCTGCTAGCAGTTGTCAACCTCAAACTACTGTACTATTAAAACTGTGCCAGTGGGAGAACTTACATGGGCTAGGAGAAATAGTTTGGATTATAAGTCCCTTGGGTCAGAAACTGAGATCATTATGGAAAGATTAAAGCTGGATACACACTACACAACTTTTGTTGTTTGATTTCCTTTGGATTTACCAAAACCATGTAGGGTAAGGGCCTGCCTGATTGCATACAAATTGAAAGCGTTTAGGTTTGACCTCTTATTATATGGTTTTGGTAAATCTAAAGGAAAAAATCTAAAGAATATTGTATACTGTGTATTCAGCTTAAGAAAGAGAAAATATATACAGTGTACTCTGAATGTAGCTAATAAAATATACAAGAGTAAAAACAGGGAGTTTTCTTTTGGGTGAAAGTAACAACTAATGATTGTCTGGCAAAAATATATTTGAGACCATCTTTTCCACTGAGTATTAAACTACTATTAAACAAATTATTAGGCATAATTTGCCCATTTTACTTGGTGGTTGTAAGCTGCATACCATTTTATAAGTAGGTTGTCACTTATCTTCTAAGAGGACACTCACTTTAGGATCCCTTTTTTCACCCAGCCTTTTTTATATCAAATTTAAGTCTCCTACTTGGATTAAGGTGAAGGGGTATTTCAAATGTGGGCTCAATACATGTTGCTGTTATAAAGTTCATCCAAAAATCAGAACGGTACAATCTGTATTGGCTAATGATTGGTTGTATCCATCAGTGTTTAAGTTGTAACTCCAAGAACATGGTTTAAATTATTTCCTGTGCAGAGTGAAGAGTACTATATGCGGGATACACTGGAAAGCTGCTGAAGCAGATAGGTGAACAACATGGTGTAGAAGAGTGCCCTACCGTGTCTAGAAAATATTTTTTTATCTTTCCATTTTATTGAATTTACTGATGGTTCTGTACATTGGGGAGATTTACGCCATTGTTTACTTTGGTGTGAAGTATTTAGGATATTTAGGCTTGAGACTAGATTGCTTCTAGGTATTAACTGTAGGTGGGACATTGACCTTATCAATGAATATAGCTACTTTTCTTTTCCTTTTCCTTAAACTTTCCTTCATATGCAATGTTGCATCTATATGGTTTTTAGATTTTTGTGATTTCTAGAGGCTATTGGTAATCTAGTTCATGTATTACCATTACCATTGTCTTGCCTACCTTGGTGGGTGGGTATATAAAATTAGGGGTCCAACCATATCTTGCTACAACTAAGGTAAAGATCAGCTGAAATGAGTTACCATCTGTATGGAATTTATCCTGTACTGGCAATGAAAAAATAAACTTGCATCCTGGAAACATCAAAAGTTCTGCCATTTGACCTGATGGGGAGCTGATCATATCACCTGAACTGTATATACACAAGATGCAATCAAATCATACATAGCTTTGGGTTTACACAGAGTAACGTTACAGATCCAAGTAGTGCATTTACGTACATTTTTAAAGCAATTATATGGTGGGAGTAAATTACCAATATAAATGAAAGACTGATATTCAGTTAATCAGTTGATCTTCTAGGTGAAGTGAGTACAAACTACCAACTGCCAGTATAAAAATAATTATAAAAATGAGGTAGCGTACAGTTTATGCAGATGATTATGCCTAAAGTAAGGCTCAATAGAGAAAAACACAGGGGCCACCAATGCTGATCTTCTGGATATGCTAGTTGTCTGGCTGTTTCTGACCTCCATACTTTCTGGGATACTAACCAGCAACAAATGTGTGGATAAGGAAAGCCAAAGTGAAAGCCAATTAAAGTCTCACAACCTTTAATCTTTTTATATACCTCTATCCCCACATTATTTGTGAATTATTATTGTGACACAACATTTTTTTTTTTAATTTTAAAAATGAAAAAAAGTTTCAATATTGTTGGTTAAAAAATGGTTTAAGCACAATACCTAAACTGGTATGTTATGTTTATACATCTTTCCTATATTTTCTTCCTTCTTTTCACATTTTTAGACTTGTGTGGCAGAACATTTAAAAAGCTGTGTTATGTTTTTTTCTGTTGGCAATAATATGTTGTAAAAGTTCTTTTGACAATATACGATAAACCTGTATAGAGGAGAGTCCTGTATCAGGAAGGAGGAGTTTCCTGTTTGACATGTAGAAGAATGTCACTAGCTATCTGATGTTACCTTCTTACCTGAATAGAAAGGAAACTGAAAGTGATATAGAAGTTCCCAGAGCAGCTATCGTCTCTCTCATGTCACTTGAGTTCTGAACGAAAGAGAACTTCACAACATCATGAAAATGAGGACATTTTTCTCCTGCAAACAGAAATATAAAAGGAGAATCATGGATACAAGACTTCAGATCAACCAGAGACTAGCACTGTGGAGTGACAGTGTAACGGAACAAATATCTGGAACCAGAAAGACATTATCAGATCCAAGCCAGCAAAACAGAAATGGATATCAGGCTGCTGGTGTTGAGCACTTTACTGGTTGCAGTAAGTGGGCGCTTGCACAGGAGACTCTGCCCGAAATCCCGCTATTTATCAGTGACGTCCTCTGACATAACAACACTAAAGGAGCTGCAACATGATCATGAAAAGAACATGTCTACCAACGCAATGAGATGCTACAGAAGAATGCTGAGACACAAACCATCTGTATGTGACCTTACGCAGAGGAATCGTCTCATCCTGACTTTGGAGCGGGTGTCACTAACAGTTGAGGTTCTGACGAACATGTCTGTGTCTGCTCAGAATGAAACTGTAAAACAGGCACTTATGGTTTTCCTCAAACTGAAAGATGATCTGATGGTCTGTAGAGGATCTCCTGAAAACAATGAGTCTACGTCACCTGAGCTGAAGCTGTGGCTGCATCACCTCCAGCATTTTAAGGAAACAGCATCTCCAGATTGTGTCCAGGAAGCTGTAATACTGAGCCTTATTCCTCTGAGGGTGGAAGATGTGACATGTTGGGCTCTCAATCACTAATCTGCACTTCTACATCAAATAAACTCCCTACTGTAAGCACAGATAAGTCTCTTATGCTATATCTGAACATATTAGAACCAGGAAGACCATCAGGATGAAGGATAAGCAGTAAAGGATGGACTTTTTCAACATAGACATATTCTTCTATACCTTACGACTGAAGGACATACAGTACTACTTTAAAAGAAGTATCTACTCATCTTTGATCTACTAAAACCTATAGGAAATTCATCCATAAAGTACATTCCTGAAATTTACAACTACAGGATTTATCCACTATTAACCTATCCTACAAGGGATTTCGTAAACACAAACTTATATATCATAAATGGACCTAATTGTTTATCCCAGCAGACAAGATTCCTTATCAACCCAAAAATGACTGACCTACTCTCTACACAGCACAAATTCTGTCTAGAGTAGTAGTAGTCAAAAGGATTTTTTTTTTGTGATGTGTGCTTACAATTATTTTTTAACCTATAAGTATTTAATCTTATGTATTTAATATTATTTTATCTTATCATATCTGTTTATATTCATGTTAAAACCTGTAAGTTTTTAATGTTATTTATTTATTATTTATATTACATAAGTTATTAAGAACATTTTTTTTACAAGTTTCTAGCTCCCTGGAGGATGCAATATATCTGTAATTGATTAATGTTAAAGAAAAAATATTTTATTGATAAATGCATATGTTGTATATATATATATATATATATATATATATATATATATATATATATATATATATATAGTTGTGAAAGGGGAGTTTCTTGACGAATGTATTTATGTTTAATTTTGACCAATATGTTTTTGATATTATTTATTTAATATTATTTATAAGTTATTAAATTATTTATTTCACATGTTTCTAGCTACATTCAAATGTATATACACACTTGTGCAACTAATAAATATAATGTAGCAAAGTATTATACAGACAGTTGTGTTTAATCTTTTTTTCAGAAGTTTGTGTTTTTGTGTAACTTTCTGTACACTATTTATGCAAGTGTTGGCTCTGTAAAAAGAAAGAAAAGGACTTCTAATTGGATGATGTATGACACAGTTCACTATGTAACAGAACAAACCATTAAATTCCAGATAATCACAAGAGGAATGCTTTGAATTTTGAAAATCAAAGTATGGTTAGATCCTTCTATCATTATATGCCTACCCACCAAGGTAGGTAAGAAGAGGGTAACGGCAATATGAAAACCGGATTACCAATGGTATCCTGAAATCACATATATCTGAAAAAAAATCGACATATACAAAAACTGCTTCCCCGGCATTATACACAGGCTACATTGCATATGAACAAAGGAGAGGAAAATAACATTGCCTGCTAGCAGTTGTCAACCTCAAACTACTGTACTATTAAAACTGTGCCAGTGGGAGAACTTACATGGGCTAGGAGAAATAGTTTGGATTATAAGTCCCTTGGGTCAGAAACTGAGATCATTATGGAAAGATTAAAGCTGGATACACACTATACAACTTTTGTTGTTTGATTTCCTTTGGATTTACCAAAACCATGTAGGGTAAGGGCCTGCCTGATTGCATACAAATTGAAAGCGTTTAGGTTTGACCTCTTATTATATGGTTTTGGTAAATCTAAAGGAAAAAATCTAAAGAAGATTGTATACTGTGTATTCAGCTTAAGAAAGAGAAAATATATACAGTGTACTCTGAATGTAGCTAATAAAATATACAGGAGTAAAAACAGGGAGTTTTCTTTTGGGTGAAAATAACAACTAATGATTGTCTGGCAAAAATATATTTGAGACCATCTTTTCCACTGAGTATTAAACTACTATTAAACAAATTATTAGGCATAATTTGCCCATTTTACTTGGTGGTTGTAAGCTGCATACCATTTTATAAGTAGGTTGTAACTTATCTTCTAAGAGGACACTCACTTTAGGATCCCTTTTTTCACCCAGCCTTTTTTATATCAAATTTAAGTCTCCTACTTGGATTAAGGTGAAGGGGTATTTCAAATGTGGGCTCAATACATGTTGCTGTTATAAAGTTCATCCAAAAATCAGAACGGTACAATCTGTATTGGCTAATGATTGGTTGTATCCATCAGTGTTTAAGTTGTAACTCCAAGAACATGGTTTAAATTATTTCCTGTGCAGAGTGAAGAGTACTATATGCGGGATACACTGGAAAGCTGCTGAAGCAGATAGGTGAACAACATGGTGTAGAAGAGTGCCCTACCGTGTCTAGAAAATATTTTTTTATCTTTCCATTTTATTGAATTTACTGATGGTTCTGTACATTGGGGAGATTTACGCCATTGTTTACTTTGGTGTGAAGTATTTAGGATATTTAGGCTTGAGACTAGATTGCTTCTAGGTATTAACTGTAGGTGGGACATTGACCTTATCAATGAATATAGCTACTTTTCTTTTCCTTTTCCTTAAACTTTCCTTCATATGCAATGTTGCATCTATATGGTTTTTAGATTTTTGTGATTTCTAGAGGCTATTGGTAATCTAGTTCATGTATTACCATTACCATTGTCTTGCCTACCTTGGTGGGTGGGTATATAAAATTAGGGGTCCAACCATATCTTGCTACAACTAAGGTAAAGATCAGCTGAAATGAGTTACCATCTGTATGGAATTTATCGTGTACTGGCAATGAAAAAATAAACTTGCATCCTGGAAACATCAAAAGTTCTGCCATTTGACCTGATGGGGAGCTGATCATATCACCTGAACTGTATATACACAAGATGCAATCAAATCATACATAGCTTTGGGTTTACACAGAGTAACGTTACAGATCCAAGTATTGCATTTACGTACATTTTTAAAGCAATTATATGGTGGGAGTAAATTACCAATATAAATGAAAGACTGATATTCAGTTAATCAGTTGATCTTCTAGGTGAAGTGAGTACAAACTACCAACTGCCAGTATAAAAATAATTATAAAAATGAGGTAGCGTACAGTTTATGCAGATGATTATGCCTAAAGTAAGGCTCAATAGAGAAAAACACAGGGGCCACCAATGCTGATCTTCTGGATATGCTAGTTGTCTGGCTGTTTCTGACATCCATACTTTCTGGGATACTAACCAGCAACAAATGTGTGGATAAGGAAAGCCAAAGTGAAAGCCAATTAAAGTCTCACAACCTTTAATCTTTTTATATACCTCTATCCCCACATTATTTGTGAATTATTATTGTGACACAACATTTTTTTTTTTTTAATTTTAAAAATGAAAAAAAGTTTCAATATTGTTGGTTAAAAAATGGTTTAAGCACAATACCTAAACTGGTATGTTATGTTTATACATCTTTCCTATATTTTCTTCCTTCTTTTCACATTTTTAGACTTGTGTGGCAGAACATTTAAAAAGCTGTGTTATGTTTTTTTCTGTTGGCAATAATATGTTGTAAAAGTTCTTTTGACACTATACGATAAACCTGTATAGAGGAGAGTCCTGTATCAGGAAGGAGGAGTTTCCTGTTTGACATGTAGAAGAATGTCACTAGCTATCTGAGGTTACCTTCTTACCTGAATAGAAAGGAAACTGAAAGTGATATAGAAGTTCCCAGAGCAGCTATCGTCTCTCTCATGTCACTTGAGTTCTGAACGAAAGAGAACTTCACAACATCATGAAAATGAGGACATTTTTCTCCTGCAAACAGAAATATAAAAGGAGAATCATGGATACAAGACTTCAGATCAACCAGAGACTAGCACTGTGGAGTGACAGTGTAACGGAACAAATATCTGGAACCAGAAAGACATTATCAGATCCAAGCCAGCAAAACAGAAATGGATATCAGGCTGCTGGTGTTGAGCACTTTACTGGTTGCAGTAAGTGGGCGCTTGCACAGGAGACTCTGCCCGAAATCCCGCTATTTATCAGTGATGTCCTCTGACATAACAACACTAAAGGAGCTGCAACATGATCATGAAAAGAACATGTCTACCAACGCAATGAGATGCTACAGAAGAATTGTGAGACACAAACCATCTGTATGTGACCTTACGCAGAGGAATCGTCTCATCCTGACTTTGGAGCGGGTGTCACTAACAGTTGAGGTTCTGACGAACATGTCTGTGTCTGCTCAGAATGAAACTGTAAAACAGGCACTTATGGTTTTCCTCAAACTGAAAGATGATCTGATGGTCTGTAGAGGATCTCCTGAAAACAATGAGTCTACGTCACCTGAGCTGAAGCTGTGGCTGCATCACCTCCAGCATTTTAAGGAAACAGCATCTCCAGATTGTGTCCAGGAAGCTGTAATACTGAGCCTTATTCCTCTGAGGGTGGAAGATGTGACATGTTGGGCTCTCAACCACTAACCTGCACTTCTGCATCAAATAAACTCCCTACTGTAAGCACAGATAAGTCTCTTATGCTATATCTGAACATATTAGAACCAGGAAGACCATCAGGATGAAGGATAAGCAGTAAAGGATGGACTTTTTCAACATAGACATATTCTTCTATACCTTACGACTAAAGGACATACAGTACTACTTTAAAAGAAGTATCTACTCATCTTTGATCTACTAAAACCTATAGGAAATTCATCCATAAAGTACATTCCTGAAATTTACAACTACAGGATTTATCCACTATTAACCTATCCTACAAGGGATTTGGTAAACACAAACTTATATATCATAAATGGACCTAATTGTTTATCCCAGCAGACAAGATTCCTTATCAACCCAAAAATGACTGACCTACTCTCTACACAGCACAAATTCTGTGGAGAGTAGTAGTAGTCAAAAGGATTTTTTTTTTGTGATGTGTGCTTACAATTATTTTTTAACCTATAAGTATTTAATCTTATTTATTTAATATTATTTTATCTTATCATATCTGTTTATATTCATGTTAAAACCTGTACGTTTTTAATGTTATTTATTTATTATTTATATTACATAAGTTAATAAGAACATTTTTTTTACAAGTTTCTAGCTCCCTGGAGGATGCAATATATCTGTAATTGATTAATGTTAAAGAAAAAATATTTTATTGATAAATGCATATGTTGTATATATATATATATATATATATATATATATATATATATATATATATATATATATATATATATATATATATATATATATATATATCGTTGTGAAAGGGGAGTTTCTTGACGAATGTCTTTATGTTTAATTTTGACCAATATGTTTTTGATATTATTTATTTAATATTATTTATAAGTTATTAAATTCTTTATTTCACATGTTTCTAGCTACATACATTCAAATGTATATACACACTTGTGCAACTAATAAATATAATGTAGCAAAGTATTATACAGACAGTTGTGTTTAATCTTTTTTTCAGAAGTTTGTGTTTTTGTGTAACTTTCTGTACACTATTTATGCAAGTGTTGGCTCTGTAAAAAGAAAGAAAAGAAAAGGACTTCTAATTGGATGATGTATGACACAGTTCACTATGTAACAGAACAAACCATTAAATTCCAGATAATCACAAGAGGAATGCTTTGAATTTTGAAAATCAAAGTATGGTTAGATCCTTCTATCATTATATGCCTACCCACCAAGGTAGGTAAGAAGAGGGTAACGGCAATATGAAAACCGGATTACCAATGGTATCCTGAAATCACATATATCTGAAAAAAAATCGACATATACAAAAACTGCTTCCCCGGCATTATACACAGGCTACATTGCATATGAACAAAGGAGAGGAAAATAACATTGCCTGCTAGCAGTTGTCAACCTCAAACTACTGTACTATTAAAACTGTGCCAGTGGGAGAACTTACATGGGCTAGGAGAAATAGTTTGGATTATAAGTCCCTTGGGTCAGAAACTGAGATCATTATGGAAAGATTAAAGCTGGGTACACACTATACAACTTTTGTTGTTTGATTTCCTTTGGATTTACCAAAACCATGTAGGGTAAGGGCCTGCCTGATTGCATACAAATTGAAAGCGTTTAGGTTTGACCTCTTATTATATGGTTTTGGTAAATCTAAAGGAAAAAATCTAAAGAAGATTGTATACTGTGTATTCAGCTTAAGAAAGAGAAAATATATACAGTGTACTCTGAATGTAGCTAATAAAATATACAGGAGGGGCGTGGCCTGACCTGGCATGGAGATAGTCGCCTAATTCTACAGCTCCGTCCGCCACAGGAGAAAGCCACTGATATTTTGAGGTAATCTCGCTTTGCACCCTCCACCGATTATGGGGACAGCTTCCCGAACCTCTTCAGCATCCCGCTCGAGATCCCCAAGAGACCTGGCCGGGACACAGGGGCAGAACATCCCGGAGATGTTCCGGGCAGGTAGAGGCAACATGGCGCCCTCCCGCCACTCACAGGGGCCCTCCTCACAACCACCCTCCCAACCTCACCATATGCCCACTCCGCCACCTCAATTACTGCCCCCGGCCGATGGGGAAGATGCTATAGAACTAAGGCCGCACCCGCCCTTAACCATTCTGGACCTCCGCTCCGTGGCGGATGATATTAAAGACGCACTAGCAGCCGCCATTTCGGAACTCACGTCCTCAAGTCCCTGAACGATAGAGTCCAGGTGGTAGAGAACGTGTCTGACCATCATGAAGTAATCCTCCAGTTGGTCACGGAAGATATAGACTCACACACCCGACAGCTGCGTGACATGCAAAGACACGTCGAAGACCTCGACAACAGAGGCAGAAGGCACAATCTGCGTATTAGAGGCCTGCCGGAGACTTTTGAGGGAGATCAGATCTCCACGGCTATAGTATCCATCTTTAACTCCCTGCTTGACCGGCCCGCACACACCCCTATTGTCATGGACCGTATCCATCGCGCATTGCGCCCCAAAGGCAGGGACACAGACCCACCAAGGGACATTATCTGCTACATAGTGGACTTCAGGCTTAAGGAGGAAATCCTCAAAATGGCGCGAGGCAGACCCCAGATATTGCATGAAGGGACCCCAGTGCAAATCTACCAGGATCTCTCCGGTATTACTCTTCAACACAGACGAGACCTGAGACCCCTGCTAGAAACCCTGAGGGACAGACAAATACTGTATAAGTGGAAGTTTCCCTTCTGCCTCTCTGCCTCCACACACGGCCGCACAGCGATCCTCAAAGTCCCAGAAGACCTTCCTCACTTCTGTGCCACCCTTGGCATCCCCTTGATACCGGTACCGAACTGGTACGCAGCTTTTCGCCCCGCACAGGGATGCCCAGAGAAGACCCTATGGAGACGCAAGCGCCTCGGCTCAACCGGAGACGTTCACCCTCCGCTCACAGGAGCATCACTACACACCGCTCATACCACCGTACCAACAGCCCAGATGCCTCCCCTAGATCTCGGGGAACGCGCAGGGGCCGTAACCGGCATGTCTAAAGCGGCCTTGTCCGCCTTAATGTCAGTAAAGGCCAACCACAATACCCGAGGCTTTCGACACGATGCAAAGTTTGAATCCCTACTGACTTTCATTGTTCGTTTTATCTTTTTTTTTAACTTTTTACTCCTTTTTTCCTTTTTTTTGGCGAAACCATCTCAGAAGGTTACATTGGATCGATAGCAGGGCAAGCCAGCCGGATACACCGGATGGTAGGCTATCTCCCCCTCAACTCAGCGCCAAAGAGATGCTACTGCACGACCGCCCTCGGATCTAGCTCAGCGACCGCCCACAACAACTGTCCTTGGTCCGGTGGGTGGATGTCACTGCTAACTATCGCGAGACTTCAGCCGGACACCCGAGCCCACGACTACGACACCCACACTGCCTTGCGAAGACGCACCACGCCCATACTCCAACGTGCTCACGCAAGATCTCCTGCTGTACGCATGCTCGCCTACCTGACAAGCCACCAACACCGATCAGAAACGGCACTTCATCCTTGGCTGCTGCACACTTGGCAACTGACAACCTCAGCAACGACCTGCATGGAGACCTCAGTACCACAGCGGCCTACAATAAGATACTCTCCTACCCATTGCCACGGTGGCGCATCACAACGACACTCCTGCATTCCACCTGCACATCGACAATCTGTGGATCCCACCAAGACGCAATACCCATCACCTTCGCATACTGGAGTATGAACTAGCTGGTACATCCACCTTATGGTCTATTGTATACGGTGCAACGACTTCACCGTTCTCTCATAATTTTTTTTTTTTTTGATTAAGAGAGACTACTGAGGGTGGTGCTCTCAATATTGCCAATATCCACCTTCTAAGGTTTCGGATGCCTCCTTTTACTTAATTTATGCCCCTTTCAGAGGCATTTGGTTATGAACCAGTTGTGCAAGCCCTTGGGAGAGGTAACTTCCAGTCGCCAACCTAGGCCTCAACGGCCTTCGCCACTACATCACTCCCTTAAAGGAGTGGACTGAGGCGCTGCTCGACTTGACGTCCGCCGCCTCTCTTCGGCTCTGCCCCAACCCCAATATCTGCCACACCTGGCGCTGGAGGTTACCTTGCCCACAGGTCTCTCTTTGTTTCACAGTTTCACTGTTTGTATGTTTAGATAAGCTGCCTAATCTTAAACCCTTTATGCGCCAAGGTTAATCACCGCTCCTAACATGCTACCCCATATTATGTACCTACCATTCTTGTTCAACCCGTCTATCAACCACACCTCAGTAATTGGCTGCAGAATTTCCTGTGGTGGAGGGCTTCGTCCTCACCCTCATTACACATCACCCTCACTTTCTCCATCGCCTGGCTGCGGTCAACCCCCACTTGGGCCTGCGCTGGGCCTACGTCTCCCCCACGGTATACGTCTCCTCACGCAGGACCGACACTCAACCGATCCATAATTTTAGAGGCACGTGGACACTCCGTTCCACACCTCTTCGGTACCCCCCCCACCTAACCCGCGTCTACCACGCAAATTAGCTTTTCTCATCAGACATTCTCCACCAGACGTCCCCTACTACTTACCGACCCTATCCCCCTCCCCCCCTCCCCACGACGGCGGCCATGACAAACTATACCTCCACGCAGGGAGCCACAGCTATCAAACTCCCTCAAACTATACTCAATTAACATAAGAGAGCTTAATACCCCTGAAAAAAGGTCCCAACTACTAGCATCCCTCAAACAATCCAAAGCACACGTAGTGTTAATTCAGGAAACACACTTTCGCACAGATTCCATTCCTAAATTTCACAGCCGCTACTTCCCCACGATAATTAACGCCTCCAACGTAGAGTCGAAATCTAAAGGGGTCACAACACTCATCTCCAATCAATGTCCATTCTTGATCACAGATACGCTAAAGGACCCAAACGGAAGATACCTTTTCATAAAAGGCACTCTCCACCAGCTACCCTACACTATCGCTAACATTTACGCGCCAAACTCGGGCCAGGTCTCCTTTTTCAAAACAACCTTACAATTGTTGACTAGTTTCCAAGTCGGTACACTTATTGTCGGTGGGGATTTCAATGTTCCACTGAACCCATCTCTAGACACCTCCAACGGGTCATCATTCCTCACCCATAGGGCCTTAAGGGCAATTAAATTACAACTCAGTAATTTACTCCTCCATGACACGTGGCGTACACTGCACCCCAAGGAAAGGGATTACTCGTGCTACTCACCGTCACATGACAAGTATTCCAGACTGGACCACTTCTTCCTATCTCAAAACGACTTGACCAACCTCACGAAAGCGACCATTGAACCGTCCATACTGTCAGACCACAACCCTATCTCCATGACCTTACTGTTACCGACCAAGAACACGAAAACGCGCATTTGGCGTCTTGATAGTTCCCTACTAACGGATGAACTTAACATAAATAGACTATCCAAATGCCTGACTGACTTTTTTGCCAATAACGACACTCCTGACGTTACGCCGCTGACCACCTGGAACGCGCATAAATGTGTCATTAGGGGTGAACTCCTCTCTATCGCCGCTAACCGCAACAAACTCAACCGCACACGCATAGCCGAGCTAACTGCGCGCGTACACACGCTCGAACAGGCACACAAAGCCTCCGTTGCTTCTGCTTTACTAACCGATTTAACAAGAGCGAGGGAGGAAGTTTTAGATGTACTTAACAAATCGCTGAAACGTAAATTCATGCTGACACAAAAACTATATTATGAATTTGGGAACAAATCCAGCAAACTATTAGCAAGGGCACTTCACTCTAAAAAGGCCTCCCATACTATTCATAAAATTTCTGACTCAAATGGGGTATCGTTCTCTAAAAACGAAGATATCTCGACACAATTTGTTCAATACTTCACCAAATTGTACAATTTGTCCCCGCCACAACACGCTGACGACTCACTTAATCGGAAAACCGCCCTCCTAAATTTCCTTCAACAATATGGACCGCAACCACTATCCACTGAGGACGCTCAATCGCTAGACACCCCAATTTCAACAGATGAACTCCTTCTAGCACTACGACAAATGAAGACAGGCAAAAGCCCTGGCCCTGACGGCTTCTCGACCTGTTATTATAAGGCCTTCCCTTCCACCCTCCTTACACACCTAACGAAAGCCCTCAACGCTCTCTCCCCTTCAACACACGCGCACACTGAAATGCTCGCAGCCCACATTACGCTCATCCCCAAAAAGACAAAGACCCCACGCAAGTGACCAACTACCGCCCCATCTCTCTGCTTAACGTAGACCTCAAGCTATACGCGAAAGCATTAGCTAACCGACTCTTACCTTTCATACCATCTCTAATTTCGCTAGAACAGGTTGGCTTTGTCCCCGGCCGTGAGGCCAGGGACAACACTACTAAAGCATTGAACATACACCACTGGCTCACAAGAACATCCACCAAAGGGTTTTTTCTTTCGTTGGATGCAGAGAAGGTGTTCGACAGGGTGGCTTGGGACTACATGGAGGCCACCCTCCTGGCGATAGGGTTGCCCCCGCGCATGCTCACAATGATCATGGCCCTCTATGCCTCCCCAACTGCCAGATTACGAATTAACGGCACACTGTAGGACGCCTTCTCTGTTTCCAATGGAACCCGTCAAGGGTGTCCATTGTCACCACTCATATTCATACTAACCCTTGAACCCATGCTCCGCAAATTGAGAGATAACCCCACCATCAGAGGTGTCCACATGCACCATAAGTCCTACAAATTAGCCGCATACGCGGATGATATACTACTATTCCTGACTGACCCCATCACAACCATCCCCAATCTTCTAGCTGATTTCGAATTCTTCAAAACTCTCTCTAACCTGAGAATCAATTTCAACAAATCCAAAGCCCTCAACATTACTCTACCCCCTGACACGGTAAACCTCTGCAAACTTAACTTCCCCTTCAGCTGGGAACCCTCGGCCATCTCTTACCTCGGAATCAAAATCACCCCAGACCTAAAAAATCTATATACCAGTAACTTTGCACCCTTCATGCTGTCCATCCGAGAGGATCTTCAGAAGTGGCATCTGGGATCCTTCTCTTGGCTGGGCAGGATCGCCATACTAAAGATGAACGTCCTGCCCAGAATCCTGTACCTCCTTCAAGCCATACCAATAAAGCTGCCCCCCGCACTCTTCTTATCCTATAAACGCATTTGCAGGTCCTTCATATGGGCATCGAAACAACCAAGACTTAGCTGGGACAGATTAGTCCTTCCCAAACAATTAGGAGGCCTGGGACTTCCGGATCTACGCAAATACCATTGGGCCTGCCACTTGACCAGATTGGTGGACTGGCACAAACACCGGACGGCCAAAGACTGGGTGGAATTAGAAGACTCATTTGCGAGCCTTCCGATTGTGAACTCTCCCTGGGTCGATAGCAGACACATACCAGAAGCCTTCTCCTCTCACCCCTTCATTGGCGCCAATTTTCAAAAGGGCTTGCAATACACTCAACATGCTTCCAACACCGGGTCCCATGACCCCACTAACTAACAACCCAGAATTCCCCCCGAGTCTAATACATACAGACCCTGCCCATGACTCGGTCACCACCCCAGTAAGAGCTCATAGCTGCTTTCGCAATGGCTCACTACTCACTCACACGGAACTTGGATCGACACTTTCGGGCTTTCACTTACCTTTTTTTAAGTACCTACAATTGAGACATTTTTTTCAGACACATAGCAGGGACTCCCCTTACAGCAGAGACCTAACCCCACTGGAACTATCTTGCCTAGACACCGAACCCCAGGGTCACCTCATTTCCACCACCTACTCTCTCCTGTTCTCACAGCACGTAGTCAAAAATGACAAACTGGTTCGGCAATGGGAATCGGACCTCTCGCTGGATCTATCCCCACAGGAATGGGATTCCATCTTTACCCTCATGCATAAGGGATCTATAAATGTCTTAACGCAAGAAAACCGATATAAAGTATTCTCTAAATGGTACAGAACACCCGACAGAGTACACCATTTTCACCCATCCATCCCCCCAACCTGTTGGAGGTGCGGTTCTGCCAAAGGCACCTTATTGCACATTTGGTGGAACTGCAGCCTCATCCAACCATTCTGGCAGGCAATACACCAGCTAATTACCCAAATAACCACTTTTCCACCGGCATTCACCCCTGAAAGATACCTACTCCATCACACTCCTGTCGCCCCAGCCACCTACAAAAAATCACTTACCATACACTTAGTCAATGCAGCCAATCTATGCGTCCCCGCTTTCTGGAGGAACACGGCACCCCCATCGGTTCAAGACTGGATCCGGAGGGTCGACAAAATAGCAGAAATGGAGAATCTTATCTGTCAAGCCAACGACAACCCTACCAAATTTAACACCACCTGGGCGAGCTGGCTACACTTCCGCCAATCATCCTCGACAACCTCCCAACCTACCACTCTCCCACACACCATGATCTGAACACATCTTGCAGAATAACCTTAACTCCCCGACTTGGCCTGGCTGCCTTACCCCCTGGTCCTTCCCACACCCCTCTCCCCGTCTCAGTCGAGACCCTACCCCCACCCCTCTCACAGACAACATGGACAATTATCCACTTGCGCATACTCTCTCATCTTACATCCCTGTGACACAGGGGTACGACTACCCCAGCCAATCTATACTGCACAACACTCGGCTGTAGAGAGCCAGGTCACTCAGTGGCACCGCGTCATAATCCACATTACTCATTAGTCTTTGGTGCCACTGACATAACAACTTAAGCTCCCGACCCATTCACAGAAATGATCCCCTTTCGGGGGTGAATGGACTCGGGGTTTCTTCACTTGCCATATCCGGACGTGACCGTGGACTCTACGCAGACCCACACCCCCAGCAGCAATATCTTATCACAAGTTTACTGCTTTCAGTACGGGAATTCTAATTGTTGACTGTTGTTTTTTTAGAACATTATCTATTCGCTTTACAGTGGCTTACATATTGCCCGTCTGTGAATGTGCTACTTTGAACACTGCTTATACGCTATGAGTTTGTATACACACAGACTGAGATGTATGTTACATATACTTTGTAAACCTGTAAAACTCAATAAACTTTATTGAAAAAAATAAAATAAAATATACAGGAGTAAAAACAGGGAGTTTTCTTTTGGGTGAAAGTAACAACTAATGATTGTCTGGCAAAAATATATTTGAGACCATCTTTTCCACTGAGTATTAAACTACTATTAAACAAATTATTAGGCATAATTTGCCCATTTTACTTGGTGGTTGTAAGCTGCATACCATTTTATAAGTAGGTTGTCACTTATCTTCTAAGAGGACACTCACTTTAGGATCCCTTTTTTCACCCAGCCTTTTTTATATCAAATTTAAGTCTCCTACTTGGATTAAGGTGAAGGGGTATTTCAAATGTGGGCTCAATACATGTTGCTGTTATAAAATCAGAACGGTACAATCTGTATTGGCTAATGATTGGTTGTATCCATCAGTGTTTAAGTTGTAACTCCAAGAACATGGTTTAAATTATTTCCTGTGCAGAGTGAAGAGTACTATATGCGGGATACACTGGAAAGCTGCTGAAGCAGATAGGTGAACAACATGGTGTAGAAGAGTGCCCTACCGTGTCTAGAAAATATTTTTTTATCTTTCCATTTTATTGAATTTACTGATGGTTCTGTACATTGGGGAGATTTACGCCATTGTTTACTTTGGTGTGAAGTATTTAGGATATTTAGGCTTGAGACTAGATTGCTTCTAGGTATTAACTGTAGGTGGGACATTGACCTTATCAATGAATGTAGCTACTTTTCTTTTCCTTTTCCTTAAACTTTCCTTCATATGCAATGTTGCATCTATATGGTTTTTAGATTTTTGTGATTTCTAGAGGCTATTGGTAATCTAGTTCATGTATTACCATTACCATTGTCTTGCCTACCTTGGTGGGTGGGTATATAAAATTAGGGGTCCAACCATATCTTGCTACAACTAAGGTAAAGATCAGCTGAAATGAGTTACCATCTGTATGGAATTTATCCTGTACTGGCAATGAAAAAATAAACTTGCATCCTGGAAACATCAAAAGTTCTGCCATTTGACCTGATGGGGAGCTGATCATATCACCTGAACTGTATATACACAAGATGCAATCAAATCATACATAGCTTTGGGTTTACACAGAGTAACGTTACAGATCCAAGTATTGCATTTACGTACATTTTTAAAGCAATTATATGGTGGGAGTAAATTACCAATATAAATGAAAAACTGATATTCAGTTAATCAGTTGATCTTCTAGGTGAAGTGAGTACAAACTACCAACTGCCAGTATAAAAATAATTATAAAAATGAGGTAGCGTACAGTTTATGCAGATGATTATGCCTAAAGTAAGGCTCAATAGAGAAAAACACAGGGGCCACCAATGCTGATCTTCTGGATATGCTAGTTGTCTGGCTGTTTCTGACATCCATACTTTCTGAGATACTAACCAGCAACAAATGTGTGGATAAGGAAAGCCAAAGTGAAAGCCAATTAAAGTCTCACAATCTTTAATCTTTTTATATACCTCTATCCCCACATTATTTGTGAATTATTATTGTGACACAACATTTTTTTTTTTAATTTTAAAAATGAAAAAAAGTTTCAATATTGTTGGTTAAAAAATGGTTTAAGCACAATACCTAAACTGGTATGTTATGTTTATACATCTTTCCTATATTTTCTTCCTTCTTTTCACATTTTTAGACTTGTGTGGCAGAACATTTAAAAAGCTGTGTTATGTTTTTTTCTGTTGGCAATAATATGTTGTAAAAGTTCTTTTGACAATATACGATAAACCTGTATAGAGGAGAGTCCTGTATCAGGAAGGAGGAGTTTCCTGTTTGACATGTAGAAGAATGTCACTAGCTATCTGATGTTACCTTCTTACCTGAATAGAAAGGAAACTGAAAGTGATATAGAAGTTCCCAGAGCAGCTATCGTCTCTCTCATGTCACTTGAGTTCTGAACGAAAGAGAACTTCACAACATCATGAAAATGAGGACATTTTTCTCCTGCAAACAGAAATATAAAAGGAGAATCATGGATACAAGACTTCAGATCAACCAGAGACTAGCACTGTGGAGTGACAGTGTAACGGAACAAATATCTGGAACCAGAAAGACATTATCAGATCCAAGCCAGCAAAACAGAAATGGATATCAGGCTGCTGGTGTTGAGCACTTTACTGGTTGCAGTAAGTGGGCGCTTGCACAGGAGACTCTGCCCGAAATCCCGCTATTTATCAGTGACGTCCTCTGACATAACAACACTAAAGGAGCTGCAACATGATCATGAAAAGAACATGTCTACCAACGCAATGAGATGCTACAGAAGAATGCTGAGACACAAACCATCTGTATGTGACCTTACGCAGAGGAATCGTCTCATCCTGACTTTGGAGCGGGTGTCACTAACAGTTGAGGTTCTGACGAACATGTCTGTGTCTGCTCAGAATGAAACTGTAAAACAGGCACTTATGGTTTTCCTCAAACTGAAAGATGATCTGATGGTCTGTAGAGGATCTCCTGAAAACAATGAGTCTACGTCACCTGAGCTGAAGCTGTGGCTGCATCACCTCCAACATTTTAAGGAAACAGCATCCCCAGATTGTGTCCAGGAAGCTGTAATACTGAGCCTTATTCCTCTGAGGGTGGAAGATGTGACATGTTGGGCTCTCAACCACTAACCTGCACTTCTGTATCAAATAAACTCCCTACTGTAAGCACAGATAAGTCTCTTATGCTATATCTGAACATATTAGAACCAGGAAGACCATCAGGATGAAGGATAAGCAGTAAAGGATGGACTTTTTCAACATAGACATATTCTTCTATACCTTACGACTGAAGGACATACAGTACTACTTTAAAAGAAGTATCTACTCATCTTTGATCTACTAAAACCTATAGGAAATTCATCCATAAAGTACATTCCTGAAATTTACAACTACAGGATTTATCCACTATTAACCTATCCTACAAGGGATTTCGTAAACACAAACTTATATATCATAAATGGACCTAATTGTTTATCCCAGCAGACAAGATTCCTTATCAACCCAAAAATGACTGACCTACTCTCTACACAGCACAAATTCTGTGGAGAGTAGTAGTAGTGAAAAGGATTTTTTTTTTTGTGATGTGTGCTTACAATTATTTTTTAACCTATAAGTATTTAATCTTATTTATTTAATATTATTTTATCTTATCATATCTGTTTATATTCATGTTAAAACCTGTAAGTTTTTAATGTTATTTATTTATTATTTATATTACATAAGTTATTAAGAACATTTTTTTTTACAAGTTTCTAGCTCCCTGGAGGATGCAATATATCTGTAATTGATTAATGTTAAAGAAAAAATATTTTATTGATAAATGCATATGTTGTATATATATATATATATATATATATATATATATATATATATATATATATATATATATATATATATATATATATAGTTGTGAAAAGGGAGTTTCTTGACGAATGTCTTTATGTTTAATTTTGACCAATATGTTTTTGATATTATTTATTTAATATTATTTATAAGTTATTAAATTATTTATTTCACATATTTCTAGCTACATTCAAATGTATATACACACTTGTGCAACTAATAAATATAATGTAGTAAAGTATTATACAGACAGTTGTGTTTAATCTTTTTTTCAGAAGTTTGTGTTTTTGTGTAACTTTCTGTACACTATTTATGCAAGTGTTGGCTCTGTAAAAAGAAAGAAAAGAAAAGGACTTCTAATTGGATGATGTATGACACAGTTCACTATGTAACAGAACAAACCATTAAATTCCAGATAATCACAAGAGGAATGCTTTGAATTTTGAAAATCAAAGTATGGTTAGATCCTTCTATCATTATATGCCTACCCACCAAGGTAGGTAAGAAGAGGGTAACGGCAATATAAAAACCGGATTACCAATGGTATCCTGAAATCACATATATCTGAAAAAAAATCGACATATACAAAAACTGCTTCCCCGGCATTATACACAGGCTACATTGCATATGAACAAAGGAGAGGAAAATAACATTGCCTGCTAGCAGTTGTCAACCTCAAACTACTGTACTATTAAAACTGTGCCAGTGGGAGAACTTACATGGGCTAGGAGAAATAGTTTGGATTATAAGTCCCTTGGGTCAGAAACTGAAATCATTATGGAAAGATTAAAGCTGGATACACACTACACAACTTTTGTTGTTTGATTTCCTTTGGATTTACCAAAACCATGTAGGGTAAGGGCCTGCCTGATTGCATACAAATTGAAAGCGTTTAGGTTTGACCTCTTATTATATGGTTTTGGTAAATCTAAAGGAAAAAATCTAAAGAAGATTGTATACTGTGTATTCAGCTTAAGAAAGAGAAAATATATACAGTGTACTCTGAATGTAGCTAATAAAATATACAGGAGTAAAAACAGGGAGTTTTCTTTTGGGTGAAAGTAACAACTAATGATTGTCTGGCAAAAATATATTTGAGACCATCTTTTCCACTGAGTATTAAACTACTATTAAACAAATTATTAGGCATAATTTGCCCATTTTACTTGGTGGTTGTAAGCTGCATACCATTTTATAAGTAGGTTGTCACTTATCTTCTAAGAGGACACTCACTTTAGGATCCCTTTTTTCACCCAGCCTTTTTTATATCAAATTTAAGTCTCCTACTTGGATTAAGGTGAAGGGGTATTTCAAATGTGGGCTCAATACATGTTGCTGTTATAAAGTTCATCCAAAAATCAGAACGGTACAATCTGTATTGGCTAATGATTGGTTGTATCCATCAGTGTTTAAGTTGTAACTCCAAGAACATGGTTTAAATTATTTCCTGTGCAGAGTGAAGAGTACTATATGCGGGATACACTGGAAAGCTGCTGAAGCAGATAGGTGAACAACATGGTGTAGAAGAGTGCCCTACCGTGTCTAGAAAATATTTTTTTATCTTTCCATTTTATTGAATTTACTGATGGTTCTGTACATTGGGGAGATTTACGCCATTGTTTACTTTGGTGTGAAGTATTTAGGATATTTAGGCTTGAGACTAGATTGCTTCTAGGTATTAACTGTAGGTGGGACATTGACCTTATCAATGAATGTAGCTACTTTTCTTTTCCTTTTCCTTAAACTTTCCTTCATATGCAATGTTGCATCTATATGGTTTTTAGATTTTTGTGATTTCTAGAGGCTATTGGTAATCTAGTTCATGTATTACCATTACCATTGTCTTGCCTACCTTGGTGGGTGGGTATATAAAATTAGGGGTCCAACCATATCTTGCTACAACTAAGGTAAAGATCAGCTGAAATGAGTTACCATCTGTATGGAATTTATCGTGTACTGGCAATGAAAAAATAAACTTGCATCCTGGAAACATCAAAAGTTCTGCCATTTGACCTGATGGGGAGCTGATCATATCACCTGAACTGTATATACACAAGATGCAATCAAATCATACATAGCTTTGGGTTTACACAGAGTAACGTTAAAGATCCAAGTAGTGCATTTACGTACATTTTTAAAGCAATTATATGGTGGGAGTAAATTACCAATATAAATGAAAGACTGATATTCAGTTAATCAGTTGATCTTCTAGGTGAAGTGAGTACAAACTACCAACTGCCAGTATAAAAATAATTATAAAAATGAGGTAGCGTACAGTTTATGCAGATGATTATGCCTAAAGTAAGGCTCAATAGAGAAAAACACAGGGGCCACCAATGCTGATCTTCTGGATATGCTAGTTGTCTGGCTGTTTCTGACATCCATACTTTCTGAGATACTAACCAGCAACAAATGTGTGGATAAGGAAAGCCAAAGTGAAAGCCAATTAAAGTCTCACAACCTTTAATCTTTTTATATACCTCTATCCCCACATTATTTGTGAATTATTATTGTGACACAACATTTTTTTTTTTAATTTTAAAAATGAAAAAAAGTTTCAATATTGTTGGTTAAAAAATGGTTTAAGCACAATACCTAAACTGGTATGTTATGTTTATACATCTTTCCTATATTTTCTTCCTTCTTTTCACATTTTTAGACTTGTGTGGCAGAACATTTAAAAAGCTGTGTTATGTTTTTTTCTGTTGGCAATAATATGTTGTAAAAGTTCTTTTGACAATATACGATAAACCTGTATAGAGGAGAGTCCTGTATCAGAAAGGAGGAGTTTCCTGTTTGACATGTAGAAGAATGTCACTAGCTATCTGATGTTACCTTCTTACCTGAATAGAAAGGAAACTGAAAGTGATATAGAAGTTCCCAGAGCAGCTATCGTCTCTCTCATGTCACTTGAGTTCTGAACGAAAGAGAACTTCACAACATCATGAAAATGAGGACATTTTTCTCCTGCAAACAGAAATATAAAAGGAGAATCATGGATACAAGACTTCAGATCAACCAGAGACTAGCACTGTGGAGTGACAGTGTAACGGAACAAATATCTGGAACCAGAAAGACATTATCAGATCCAAGCCAGCAAAACAGAAATGGATATCAGGCTGCTGGTGTTGAGCACTTTACTGGTTGCAGTAAGTGGGCGCTTGCACAGGAGACTCTGCCCTAAATCCCGCTATTTATCAGTGACGTCCTCTGACATAACAACACTAAAGGAGCTGCAACATGATCATGAAAAGAACATGTCTACCAACGCAATGAGATGCTACAGAAGAATGCTGAGACACAAACCATCTGTATGTGACCTTACGCAGAGGAATCGTCTCATCCTGACTTTGGAGCGGGTGTCACTAACAGTTGAGGTTCTGACGAACATGTCTGTGTCTGCTCAGAATGAAACTGTAAAACAGGCACTTATGGTTTTCCTCAAACTGAAAGATGATCTGATGGTCTGTAGAGGATCTCCTGAAAACAATGAGTCTACGTCACCTGAGCTGAAGCTGTGGCTGCATCACCTCCAACATTTTAAGGAAACAGCATCTCCAGATTGTGTCCAGGAAGCTGTAATACTGAGCCTTATTCCTCTGAGGGTGGAAGATGTGACATGTTGGGCTCTCAACCACTAACCTGCACTTCTGTATCAAATAAACTCCCTACTGTAAGCACAGATAAGTCTCTTATGCTATATCTGAACATATTAGAACCAGGAAGACCATCAGGATGAAGGATAAGCAGTAAAGGATGGACTTTTTCAACATAGACATATTCTTCTATACCTTACGACTGAAGGACATACAGTACTACTTTAAAAGAAGTATCTACTCATCTTTGATCTACTAAAACCTATAGGAAATTCATCCATAAAGTACATTCCTGAAATTTACAACTACAGGATTTATCCACTATTAACCTATCCTACAAGGGATTTCGTAAACACAAACTTATATATCATAAATGGACCTAATTGTTTATCCCAGCAGACAAGATTCCTTATCAACCCAAAAATGACTGACCTACTCTCTACACAGCACAAATTCTGTGGAGAGTAGTAGTAGTGAAAAGGATTTTTTTTTTTGTGATGTGTGCTTACAATTATTTTTTAACCTATAAGTATTTAATCTTATTTATTTAATATTATTTTATCTTATCATATCTGTTTATATTCATGTTAAAACCTGTAAGTTTTTAATGTTATTTATTTATTATTTATATTACATAAGTTATTAAGAACATTTTTTTTACAAGTTTCTAGCTCCCTGGAGGATGCAATATATCTGTAATTGATTAATGTTAAAGAAAAAATATTTTATTGATAAATGCATATGTTGTGTATATATATATATATATATATATATATATATATATATATATATATATATAGTTGTGAAAGGGGAGTTTCTTGACGAATGTCTTTATGTTTAATTTTGACCAATATGTTTTTGATATTATTTATTTAATATTATTTATAAGTTATTAAATTATTTATTTCACATGTTTCTAGCTACATTCAAATGTATATACACACTTGTGCAACTAATAAATATAATGTAGCAAAGTATTATACAGACAGTTGTGTTTAATCTTTTTTTCAGAAGTTTGTGTTTTTGTGTAACTTTCTGTACACTATTTATGCAAGTGTTGGCTCTGTAAAAAGAAAGAAAAGAAAAGGACTTCTAATTGGATGATGTATGACACAGTTCACTATGTAACAGAACAAACCATTAAATTCCAGATAATCACAAGAGGAATGCTTTGAATTTTGAAAATCAAAGTATGGTTAGATCCTTCTATCATTATATGCCTACCCACCAAGGTAGGTAAGAAGAGGGTAACGGCAATATGAAAACCGGATTACCAATGGTATCCTGAAATCACATATATCTGAAAAAAAATCGACATATACAAAAACTGCTTCCCCGGCATTATACACAGGCTACATTGCATATGAACAAAGGAGAGGAAAATAACATTGCCTGCTAGCAGTTGTCAACCTCAAACTACTGTACTATTAAAACTGTGCCAGTGGGAGAACTTACATGGGCTAGGAGAAATAGTTTGGATTATAAGTCCCTTGGGTCAGAAACTGAGATCATTATGGAAAGATTAAAGCTGGATACACACTACACAACTTTTGTTGTTTGATTTCCTTTGGATTTACCAAAACCATGTAGGGTTGTAGGGTAAGGGCCTGCCTGATTGCATACAAATTGAAAGCGTTTAGGTTTGACCTCTTATTATATGGTTTTGGTAAATCTAAAGGAAAAAATCTAAAGAAGATTGTATACTGTGTATTCAGCTTAAGAAAGAGAAAATATATACAGTGTACTCTGAATGTAGCTAATAAAATATACAGGAGTAAAAACAGGGAGTTTTCTTTTGGGTGAAAGTAACAACTAATGATTGTCTGGCAAAAATATATTTGAGACCATCTTTTCCACTGAGTATTAAACTACTATTAAACAAATTATTAGGCATAATTTGCCCATTTTACTTGGTGGTTGTAAGCTGCATACCATTTTATAAGTAGGTTGTCACTTATCTTCTAAGAGGACACTCACTTTAGGATCCCTTTTTTCACCCAGCCTTTTTTATATCAAATTTAAGTCTCCTACTTGGATTAAGGTGAAGGGGTATTTCAAATGTGGGCTCAATACATGTTGCTGTTATAAAGTTCATCCAAAAATCAGAACGGTACAATCTGTATTGGCTAATGATTGGTTGTATCCATCAGTGTTTAAGTTGTAACTCCAAGAACATGGTTTAAATTATTTCCTGTGCAGAGTGAAGAGTACTATATGCGGGATACACTGGAAAGCTGCTGAAGCAGATAGGTGAACAACATGGTGTAGAAGAGTGCCCTACCGTGTCTAGAAAATATTTTTTTATCTTTCCATTTTATTGAATTTACTGATGGTTCTGTACATTGGGGAGATTTACGCCATTGTTTACTTTGGTGTGAAGTATTTAGGATATTTAGGCTTGAGACTAGATTGCTTCTAGGTATTAACTGTAGGTGGGACATTGACCTTATCAATGAATGTAGCTACTTTTCTTTTCCTTTTCCTTAAACTTTCCTTCATATGCAATGTTGCATCTATATGGTTTTTAGATTTTTGTGATTTCTAGAGGCTATTGGTAATCTAGTTCATGTATTACCATTACCATTGTCTTGTCTACCTTGGTGGGTGGGTATATAAAATTAGGGGTCCAACCATATCTTGCTACAACTAAGGTAAAGATCAGCTGAAATGAGTTACCATCTGTATGGAATTTATCCTGTACTGGCAATGAAAAAATAAACTTGCATCCTGGAAACATCAAAAGTTCTGCCATTTGACCTGATGGGGAGCTGATCATATCACCTGAACTGTATATACACAAGATGCAATCAAATCATACATAGCTTTGGGTTTACACAGAGTAACGTTACAGATCCAAGTATTGCATTTACGTACATTTTTAAAGCAATTATATGGTGGGAGTAAATTACCAATATAAATGAAAGACTGATATTCAGTTAATCAGTTGATCTTCTAGGTGAAGTGAGTACAAACTACCAACTGCCAGTATAAAAATAATTATAAAAATGAGGTAGCGTACAGTTTATGCAGATGATTATGCCTAAAGTAAGGCTCAATAGAGAAAAACACAGGGGCCACCAATGCTGATCTTCTGGATATGCTAGTTGTCTGGCTGTTTCTGACATCCATACTTTCTGGGATACTAACCAGCAACAAATGTGTGGATAAGGAAAGCCAAAGTGAAAGCCAATTAAAGTCTCACAACCTTTAATCTTTTTATATACCTCTATCCCCACATTATTTGTGAATTATTATTGTGACACAACATTTTTTTTTTTAATTTTAAAAATGAAAAAAAGTTTCAATATTGTTGGTTAAAAAATGGTTTAAGCACAATACCTAAACTGGTATGTTATGTTTATACATCTTTCCTATATTTTCTTCCTTCTTTTCACATTTTTAGACTTGTGTGGCAGAACATTTAAAAAGCTGTGTTATGTTTTTTTCTGTTGGCAATAATATGTTGTAAAAGTTCTTTTGACAATATACGATAAACCTGTATAGAGGAGAGTCCTGTATCAGGAAGGAGGAGTTTCCTGTTTGACATGTAGAAGAATGTCACTAGCTATCTGAGGTTACCTTCTTACCTGAATAGAAAGGAAACTGAAAGTGATATAGAAGTTCCCAGAGCAGCTATCGTCTCTCTCATGTCACTTGAGTTCTGAACGAAAGAGAACTTCACAACATCATGAAAATGAGGACATTTTTCTCCTGGAAACAGAAATATAAAAGGAGAATCATGGATACAAGACTTCAGATCAACCAGAGACTAGCACTGTGGAGTGACAGTGTAACGGAACAAATATCTGGAACCAGAAAGACATTATCAGATCCAAGCCAGCAAAACAGAAATGGATATCAGGCTGCTGGTGTTGAGCACTTTACTGGTTGCAGTAAGTGGGCGCTTGCACAGGAGACTCTGCCCGAAATCCCGCTATTTATCAGTGACGTCCTCTGACATAACAACACTAAAGGAGCTGCAACATGATCATGAAAAGAACATGTCTACCAACGCAATGAGATGCTACAGAAGAATGCTGAGACACAAACCATCTGTATGTGACCTTACGCAGAGGAATCGTCTCATCCTGACTTTGGAGCGGGTGTCACTAACAGTTGAGGTTCTGACGAACATGTCTGTGTCTGCTCAGAATGAAACTGTAAAACAGGCACTTATGGTTTTCCTCAAACTGAAAGATGATCTGATGGTCTGTAGAGGATCTCCTGAAAACAATGAGTCTACGTCACCTGAGCTGAAGCTGTGGCTGCATCACCTCCAGCATTTTAAGGAAACAGCATCTCCAGATTGTGTCCAGGAAGCTGTAATACTGAGCCTTATTCCTCTGAGGGTGGAAGATGTGACATGTTGGGCTCTCAACCACTAACCTGCACTTCTACATCAAATAAACTCCCTACTGTAAGCACAGATAAGTCTCTTATGCTATATCTGAACATATTAGAACCAGGAAGACCATCAGGATGAAGGATAAGCAGTAAAGGATGGACTTTTTCAACATAGACATATTCTTCTATACCTTACGACTGAAGGACATACAGTACTACTTTAAAAGAAGTATCTACTCATCTTTGATCTACTAAAACCTATAGGAAATTCATCCATAAAGTACATTCCTGAAATTTACAACTACAGGATTTATCCACTATTAACCTATCCTACAAGGGATTTCGTAAACACAAACTTATATATCATAAATGGACCTAATTGTTTATCCCAGCAGACAAGATTCCTTATCAACCCAAAAATGACTGACCTACTCTCTACACAGCACAAATTCTGTCTAGAGTAGTAGTAGTCAAAAGGATTTTTTTTTTGTGATGTGTGCTTACAATTATTTTTTAACCTATAAGTATTTAATCTTATTTATTTAATATTATTTTATCTTATCATATCTGTTTATATTCATGTTAAAACCTGTAAGTTTTTAATGTTATTTATTTATTATTTATATTACATAAGTTATTAAGAACATTTTTTTTACAAGTTTCTAGCTCCCTGGAGGATGCAATATATCTGTAATTGATTAATGTTAAAGAAAAAATATTTTATTGATAAATGCATATGTTGTATATATATATATATATATATATATATATATATATATATATATATATATATATATATATATATATATATATAGTTGTGAAAGGGGAGTTTCTTGACGAATGTCTTTATGTTTAATTTTGACCAATATGTTTTTGATATTATTTATTTAATATTATTTATAAGTTATTAAATTATTTATTTCACATGTTTCTAGCTACATTCAAATGTATATACACACTTGTGCAACTAATAAATATAATGTAGCAAAGTATTATACAGACAGTTGTGTTTAATCTTTTTTTCAGAAGTTTGTGTTTTTGTGTAACTTTCTGTACACTATTTATGCAAGTGTTGGCTCTGTAAAAAGAAAGAAAAGAAAAGGACTTCTAATTGGATGATGTATGACACAGTTCACTATGTAACAGAACAAACCATTAAATTCCAGATAATCACAAGAGGAATGCTTTGAATTTTGAAAATCAAAGTATGGTTAGATCCTTCTATCATTATATGCCTACCCACCAAGGTAGGTAAGAAGAGGGTAACGGCAATATGAAAACCGGATTACCAATGGTATCCTGAAATCACATATATCTGAAAAAAAATCGACATATACAAAAACTGCTTCCCCGGCATTATACACAGGCTACATTGCATATGAACAAAGGAGAGGAAAATAACATTGCCTGCTAGCAGTTGTCAACCTCAAACTACTGTACTATTAAAACTGTGCCAGTGGGAGAACTTACATGGGCTAGGAGAAATAGTTTGGATTATAAGTCCCTTGGGTCAGAAACTGAGATCATTATGGAAAGATTAAAGCTGGATACACACTACACAACTTTTGTTGTTTGATTTCCTTTGGATTTACCAAAACCATGTAGGGTAAGGGCCTGCCTGATTGCATACAAATTGAAAGCGTTTAGGTTTGACCTCTTATTATATGGTTTTGGTAAATCTAAAGGAAAAAATCGAAAGAAGATTGTATACTGTGTATTCAGCTTAAGAAAGAGAAAATATATACAGTGTACTCTGAATGTAGCTAATAAAATATACAGGAGTAAAAACAGGGAGTTTTCTTTTGGGTGAAAGTAACAACTAATGATTGTCTGGCAAAAATATATTTGAGACCATCTTTTCCACTGAGTATTAAACTACTATTAAACAAATTATTAGGCATAATTTTGCCCATTTTACTTGGTGGTTGTAAGCTGCATACCATTTTATAAGTAGGTTGTCACTTATCTTCTAAGAGGACACTCACTTTAGGATCCCTTTTTTCACCCAGCCTTTTTTATATCAAATTTAAGTCTCCTACTTGGATTAAGGTGAAGGGGTATTTCAAATGTGGGCTCAATACATGTTGCTGTTATAAAGTTCATCCAAAAATCAGAACGGTACAATCTGTATTGGCTAATGATTGGTTGTATCCATCAGTGTTTAAGTTGTAACTCCAAGAACATGGTTTAAATTATTTCCTGTGCAGAGTGAAGAGTACTATATGCGGGATACACTGGAAAGCTGCTGAAGCAGATAGGTGAACAACATGGTGTAGAGGAGTGCCCTACCGTGTCTAGAAAATATTTTTTTATCTTTCCATTTTATTGAATTTACTGATGGTTCTGTACATTGGGGAGATTTACGCCATTGTTTACTTTGGTGTGAAGTATTTAGGATATTTAGGCTTGAGACTAGATTGCTTCTAGGTATTAACTGTAGGTGGGACATTGACCTTATCAATTAATGTAGCTACTTTTCTTTTCCTTTTCCTTAAACTTTCCTTCATATGCAATGTTGCATCTATATGGTTTTTAGATTTTTGCGATTTCTAGAGGCTATTGGTAATCTAGTTCATGTATTACCATTACCATTGTCTTGCCTACCTTGGTGGGTGGGTATATAAAATTAGGGGTCCAACCATATCTTGCTACAACTAAGGTAAAGATCAGCTGAAATGAGTTACCATCTGTATGGAATTTATCGTGTACTGGCAATGAAAAAATAAACTTGCGGGGGCGTGGCTTGGCGCGCGATGGAGATGGCAGCCTAAACGAGGAGCTCTGTCAGACCAACGGCCCAAACCAGTCTTTCTGCCGCACTGCAAGCGACGATGAGCATACAGAATCGTTTCCCACAGCACACCCGTTCCCGCCGCTCTACCGCTGCAGCAGCCGGGAGGAACATTTCAGAGATTTTCAGGAATCAAGCCGTGATACAGAGAGTGAATGCAGGAGGGAAGATGGCGCCGGTGCAGCGTGAGGAGGATCTCAGTGAAGACTCCCTGTCAGCTACAGAGGATAATGGTAGGAGAGAAGCACGTCCTGACCATCCACTAACTTATGCAGATATGTCAGTCTTTGCTGCTGACATTAAAGCCTCGTATTCTGCAGCTATCACGGACCTCAAAACCAACCTGTTAGTTCTCACAGAGAAAATGGCCACCGCTGAAACAGCAGGAAAACACAGAGATAAAGCCATAAACAGGCTGGATAAAGTGGTCTCATCTCATGCACTCCATTTTATTGAGATGAACAGACACCTGGAAGACCTCGATAACAGGGGGAGACGGTGTAACATCAGAGTTCGAGGTATACCAGAATCGGTTGATGCAGACCAAATAACTCATGCACTGCAGAGGGTTTTCAATAGCCTCCTGGAGAGACCAGAGGACACGGACATTGAATTTGTCAGAGCGCACAGAGCCCTAAGAGCCAGAGGCCCAGATACACTTCCCCCCCGTGACATCATTTGCTGCCTGCAAAGTTTTTCCCTGAAAGAGGAGATCATGCACAAGGCGCGCAGAAATGAACAGATTGTTTTCAACGGCGCCCACATAACTTTATTTCAAGATCTTTCCCAAATTACGCTGAAAAATCGCAGGGCCCTGCGACCCCTGCTAGAGGCGCTACGGGCAAAAGATCTTCGGTACACGTGGCGCTTCCCCTTTGCCCTCTCAGTGTCGCACAATGGCAAACAACACTTTCTCCGCACTCCAAGTGACCTCCAGGAGTTTTGCAGCGCCCTACAGCTAGGCGAGATTGACCTACCGGAGTGGTATCAGGAGTTTCTACTCCCAACCGGAGACAGAAGCCCACCGTACTCCCCTACGGTGACTCCTGAGAAGCATCAAGCCAAGAAACAGAAGCAGAATCGGCAGGAAGGATCAATCGCTGGCACTCCAAGGGGCAAAGCACATTCCTCCAGGATGTTATTAGATGCGTGAACGAGAGAATCCTATCACATACCGATGTTCTGTTTCGTTCAGGTTTCAACTCACACCTTAGCATATGTACTAAATTGAGCAGATGTTTTGTTTATGCTACAGTTAAGTTTTCACGCAAGGACTCCCCATTCCGGATTATTGGACACTTGGAGGAAAGGGCCCACTACTATTAGTGTCTGTACGGCAGAGACCTGGGCACCTCCTAACCACACACATAGGGGGTACTACAAGACCCCTGTGGTGAATCACACTAAACTTTGCTCCACTCCCTGTGAACCTGCTAGCCTAACAGGAATATGGGAGAAAAGATCGTTGCCCAGGGCGTTGACATGTATCCCACTCAGAACACACGATACAGCTTGATGGTTGATTTATCTCCACGAAAAGCCCTATTGGACTAGGGTGAGGGCCCGGCCTACCTAGAGACCCAACAAGAACCTCACACCTCCTATCTATTTTAAAAGTCAACACAAACCGGATGAGGACTTTTAGCTTAATATAGAGTTTCTGCTTATACTTCCCTCAGAGAGTTTCTGTTTTTATTCTTTTTTTTTTATGTTTTCTCTGTTTTTTTTTTGGTTCCTGCACTAAGTGATTCCCGTATGGGAAGGAGGAGGGGAAAGGTAGGGAGGCGACTATGCCTTTCACGTCTTGACCCCACCACCCCATATATTTCTACAAGTTATTATAGCTACTGCTTGTCCCGCTCCATTCCATTGGTTGGAGCCCCGCTCTAACAGCTCAAGCGGCAAAAAAGACCATCAGGCACTATCCACTTGCTGAAATGGGCCGTGGTCTGGATGTCCTAAGTCCCTGACAGTTCATTTCATTCTTTTTTGTTAAGTTGGGTCTGGTATCTAGCCGCGTGCCTCCTGCGTCCCCACAGAGTGTGTCAGAGGGGTTATAGACCCACTTTCACACACTAAATATTGATCTACTCAGACGTTGTTTTTGTCTGGGAGGATTGTAAATCTCACTCTCTGTACTCTTACTTCTAATTTCTTACTATACTCACATCTTTCAGTCTACTTCTTCCCACTCTTCTTAGTTACTGATTGAGGTGGTACAACTACGTTTAAGTATTTAAATTCTAACAGGTACTTTTTTATAGTTGTGATTACAGGTACTGTTTGCGGTCTCTCTCTGATCCTGAACAATGGCCTACTCTGCGTTGGGTCGGATCCCTACGGTGGTATCTCACAACGTCAAAGGCCTAAATATTCCGGAGAAACGCACTACTCTCTTGCGGGAATTAAAAAAAGGTAAGCCTAAAATTGTTTTCCTGCAAGAGACCCATTTTAAGACAAACCAGGTTCCCAGGCTCACCGACTCCTACTTCACAGAGGCACACCACGCCACAAACGACAATTCCAAATCTAAGGGAGTGACAATACTACTCAGTAGGGAGGCTTCATTCGAGATCACAGACAAATTGGTTGATCCAGGGGGGAGATATATTTTTGTCAAGGGGAAATGTTCTGGGATACCAACCACATTAGCAAATGTTTACTTCCCCAATACTTCCCACTTGTCCTTTTGCAAAAAATTGATGAGGGAGTTAGAGGGTTTCAGCACAGGTCTCTTAATCTTAGGGGGAGACTTTAACATTCCCTTAAACCCGTTAGTAGACACGTCAACAGGAAAAACCTTCATTACCTATAAAATATTAAAAAAAATCAAAACTCTCCTCCACTCTTTAGATTTAGTTGACACTTGGCGCTTCCTACACCCTGAGGATAAAGATTTCTCCTTCTATTCAATCCCCCATGATCGCCACTCTAGGATTGATTACATCTTTATCACACAGAGGGATCTCCATATAGTCAGAGAGGCAAACATAGGGATACAGACAATTTCTGACCACGCCCCAGTCTCCATTGGCCTAAACCTGACCGATAAACCGGCCAGATCGGGAACTTGGAGACTGAATTCCTCTCTGTTAACAGATCCAGGTCTGCTGTCTACACTGACCGCAGCTCTGAAAGAGTTCTTCAGGCATAACGTAACCCCGGACATGGACCCACTGATGGTCTGGGAAGCCCACAAGTGCTCCATCAGGGGAGAGCTAATTAGGATGGGGGCACAAAAAAAGAAAGACCAAGAAAAGGAAATTCTCCAACTAACACAAAAAATACGTCGCCTAGAAAACTTACACAAGCAATCCCTGACATCCAGATCGGCGACTGCTCTTCTCGAAACAAGACTGACCCTTAAACAGCTTCTAGAATCTAAAACGAAACGCTTCCTTTTCTGTAGAAAAAAAATATACTACGAGCAAGGCGACAAACCCAGCCATCTGCTTGCCAGGGCACTAAGGGGACCCACTCCTAAATATAACATCTCAGGCATTCAAAATAAGGGGGGTAGGATAGACAGAACAACGGACAAAATAGCACAACACTTCCAGGACTTTTATTCCAATTTATATAATCTCCCAACCCAACATAGACCACATGACTTACAGGGAGAAAGGCTCCAGGTGATGCGGGATTTCTTGAGGGATTCAGGCCTTCCTTCGCTCACAGCGGAGGACGCCGCATCGCTCGAGAGTCCCGTAGACCTGTCGGAACTCAAACTCGCTATTAAAGACCTAAAACAAGGTAAGAGCCCGGGTCCTGATGGATTCACGGCCATATATTACAAGACATTCGTCGACACATTGTCCCCACACCTCCAAGATGCATTGAATACCCTTTCAAAGCCAAGAACGATCCCCCCAGAATTTTTATCGGCCTTTATCACAGTGTTACCCAAGCCAGACAAGGACCCACTTCACTGTTCTAGCTATAGGCCTATATCGCTACTGAATCTGGACGTGAAGATACTGGCCAAAATCATCTCCAACAGACTGAAACCTCTACTTCATAATGTGATAGGACCGGAACAGGTGGGCTTTATGCCTGGAAGAGAGGCAAGGGATAATGTCACCAAAGCCCTAAACCTGATTCACGCTGCCCATGGACGAAAGATCGAGGGTCTTCTCCTGTCTACGGACGCGGAGAAGGCCTTCGATCGAGTAGCCTGGGACTACATGTTTGAAACTTGCAGACACATAGGCCTGGGACCAGGAATGATGGGCTGGATAACCTCCTTATACCAAAACCCCTCAGCTAGACTCAAAATAAATGGTTCACTATCCGATAAAGTAAGCATAAACAATGGAACAAGACAGGGCTGCCCATTGTCGCCCCTGTTATTCATAATATCACTAGAACCATTTGTTAGACGAATCATAGCGAACACGGCCATAAAGGGATTTGAGGTCATGAGGCGTGAATTCAAAGTAGCGGCATATGCCGATGACCTACTCTTCTTCTTGACTGATCCGCATATATCCATCCCCTCCCTCATGAGAGAGTTCGCAATATTTGGTTATATCTCTAACCTTAAGATAAACTCTTCGAAATCGGAGGCGTTGAATATTTCACTCCCAGAACAAACACTAAAGACAATCCAAGACAATAGCCCATTCAAATGGGAAACACAGGCCGTCAAATACCTGGGAGTTTGGCTTACACCTAGGTTGTCCTCTATCTTCTCCCGAAACTTCCTTCCCCTTCTCAAAACCATAGAAAAGGATTTACAAACCTGGCACACGGGGTTCTTTTCGTGGTTTGGTAGGGTGGCCGTTTGCAAAATGGCCATACTGCCTAAAATTCTATATTTATTACGCACACTCCCTATTAAAATCCCACAAAGCTTTTTTAGATCGCTTCAGGCCCTTCAAATGCGATTCATTTGGGCACACAAACCACCACGCATTAAATTTTCCCTACTAACAAGAGCCAAAGCAGTGGGTGGGTTAGGGATACCAGATTTTAAAATGTACTATCATGCCACACACATTGCCAGGATCATAGACTGGCATTGTCATGGCGGCATAAAAGATTGGGTGTCGCTAGAAAACGACTTGAGCCCAATTCCCCTACTGTTCTCCCCCTGGATACCAAAACTCAAATACCCCCCGACTATGAGAGTCCACCCTTTGATAGGGACCACTCTAGAAATCTTTCATCATCTAACTAAACAACCCAAACTTTCTTCGCCTCTCAGCCCTCTCACCCCATTGCAAAACAACCCAGACTTCCCACCTGGAATGGGGAATCGCCTCTTGCGCTCCTCTGATCAAAAACTACCACTTCTGACTTCCCATTGTTTCGACAACAAGATAATGAAAGACTTGACTAATCTAAAGGCTGACAACAATATACCTTCCCTTCCCTTGTGGTCGTACTTCCAGGTCAGAAGTTACGTTAACAATGTCACTCGTAAGAGACACTTCACCAGAGAGCCTACTGAGTTGGAGTCGGTGTGCCTAAAGGGAGAGCAGGTCGAAAAGACCACATCAGTCGCTTACCAATGGTTACAAAACTCGAAAAAACCCGCAGATAATAGGCTCAGAGAGAGATGGTCAGACTGCCTTGACATGACAATTTCAGATACCCAATGGGAGAGAGCCTGTATTATGGCGCACAAATGCTCCTTAAGCACGAGAACACAGGAGACGGCTTATAAAATGCTCACGCATTGGTATGCTACCCCAGCAAAGATTCACAAATGGTTCCCCCAGACGCCTGACACATGCTGGAGGTGCAACAAAGAAAAAGGAACTCTAATGCACATTTGGTGGCAATGTGAACGAATAACACCGTACTGGAACAAGGTTAAAGAGGTAATTTGCCGAATCACGGAGACCAAGCTCAAACTTAACGCAGCATGTTGCCTGCTTCACATTACAAATTTTACCTTTAAAAGATACAAAAATTCTCTCACCAGACACCTACTAAATGCGGCCAAGTCTCTCATTCCACTGTTCTGGAAATCAACCACAGTTCCTTCTCTGAGAGACTGGTTGCAAAAAATTTCAGATATTTGTGAAATGGAAGACACACGGGCACAGTCAGAAGAAAAAGTAGAACGTTATCACGAAACTTGGTCTCCCTGGTTCATATATAGATATTCCCAAGACTATGAAAATTTGGTTAAGTAACTGGTCAATGCTTACCATTACTTGATCGAATATATAAACATGTAATAACCTGCACCGTTTTGTTATACTGAACTTGAGTAAGTACATTAGACGTTAGAGCCCAATAAGCTCTTAATAGCCCCCTCAAGTCATTGTGACGTATAGGTCATAACACCTATCCTTCTCGCTAATTTTCTTACCTCTTCTTCTCTTATCTCCACTCTGTTCTTTCCCTACTCACCAAACAATTGCAGATTTCAAAAAGATACCTACAGGTGGGCATAGTTCTCAGAACACACAGAAGTTCATATCTAAAGACAGCTTGTTTAACTGTCAAAATGCACAGCTATGACTCACGGACATGTTAGACACGACTTTGCTTTTAAGTTTGATACCAATTGATTGATGTATATCAGATCCTATCTGCACTCATGTATGTTTATATATGCTTAATCTTCTCCAATAAACTACTTTATGGAAAAAAAAAAAAAAAAAAGAAAAAATAAACTTGCATCCTGGAAACATCAAAAGTTCTGCCATTTGACCTGATGGGGAGCTGATCATATCACCTGAACTGTATATACACAAGATGCAATCAAATCATACATAGCTTTGGGTTTACACAGAGTAACGTTACAGATCCAAGTATTGCATTTATGTACATTTTTAAAGCAATTATATGGTGGGAGTAAATTACCAATATAAATGAAAGACTGATATTCAGTTAATCAGTTGATCTTCTAGGTGAAGTGAGTACAAACTACCAACTGCCAGTATAAAAATAATTATAAAAATGAGGTAGCGTACAGTTTATGCAGATGATTATGCCTAAAGTAAGGCTCAATAGAGAAAAACACAGGGGCCACCAATGGTGATCTTCTGGATATGCTAGTTGTCTGGCTGTTTCTAACCTCCATACTTTCTGGGATACTAACCAGCAACAAATGTGTGGATAAGGAAAGCCAAAGTGAAAGCCAATTAAAGTCTCACAACCTTTAATCTTTTTATATACCTCTATCCCCACATTATTTGTGAATTATTATTGTGACACAACATTTTTTTTTTTAATTTTAAAAATGAAAAAAAGTTTCAATATTGTTGGTTAAAAAATGGTTTAAGCACAATACCTAAACTGGTATGTTATGTTTATACATCTTTCCTATATTTTCTTCCTTCTTTTCACATTTTTAGACTTGTGTGGCAGAACATTTAAAAAGCTGTGTTATGTTTTTTTCTGTTGGCAATAATATGTTGTAAAAGTTCTTTTGACAATATACGATAAACCTGTATAGAGGAGAGTCCTGTATCAGGAAGGAGGAGTTTCCTGTTTGACATGTAGAAGAATGTCACTAGCTATCTGATGTTACCTTCTTACCTGAATAGAAAGGAAACTGAAAGTGATATAGAAGTTCCCAGAGCAGCTATCGTCTCTCTCATGTCACTTGAGTTCTGAACGAAAGAGAACTTCACAACATCATGAAAATGAGGACATTTTTCTCCTGCAAACAGAAATATAAAAGGAGAATCATGGATACAAGACTTCAGATCAACCAGAGACTAGCACTGTGGAGTGACAGTGTAACGGAACAAATATCTGGAACCAGAAAGACATTATCAGATCCAAGCCAGCAAAACAGAAATGGATATCAGGCTGCTGGTGTTGAGCACTTTACTGGTTGCAGTAAGTGGGCGCTTGCACAGGAGACTCTGCCCGAAATCCCGCTATTTATCAGTGACGTCCTCTGACATAACAACACTAAAGGAGCTGCAACATGATCATGAAAAGAACATGTCTACCAACGCAATGAGATGCTACAGAAGAATGCTGAGACACAAACCATCTGTATGTGACCTTACGCAGAGGAATCGTCTCATCCTGACTTTGGAGCGGGTGTCACTAACAGTTGAGGTTCTGACGAACATGTCTGTGTCTGCTCAGAATGAAACTGTAAAACAGGCACTTATGGTTTTCCTCAAACTGAAAGATGATCTGATGGTCTGTAGAGGATCTCCTGAAAACAATGAGTCTACGTCACCTGAGCTGAAGCTGTGGCTGCATCACCTCCAGCATTTTAAGGAAACAGCATCTCCAGATTGTGTCCAGGAAGCTGTAATACTGAGCCTTATTCCTCTGAGGGTGGAAGATGTGACATGTTGGGCTCTCAACCACTAACCTGCACTTCTACATCAAATAAACTCCCTACTGTAAGCACAGATAAGTCTCTTATGCTATATCTGAACATATTAGAACCAGGAAGACCATCAGGATGAAGGATAAGCAGTAAAGGATGGACTTTTTCAACATAGACATATTCTTCTATACCTTACGACTGAAGGACATACAGTACTACTTTAAAAGAAGTATCTACTCATCTTTGATCTACTAAAACCTATAGGAAATTCATCCATAAAGTACATTCCTGAAATTTACAACTACAGGATTTATCCACTATTAACCTATCCTACAAGGGATTTCGTAAACACAAACTTATATATCATAAATGGACCTAATTGTTTATCCCAGCAGACAAGATTCCTTATCAACCCAAAAATGACTGACCTACTCTCTACACAGCACAAATTCTGTCTAGAGTAGTAGTAGTCAAAAGGATTTTTTTTTTGTGATGTATGCTTACAATTATTTTTTAACCTATAAGTATTTAATCTTATTTATTTAATATTATTTTATCTTATCATATCTGTTTATATTCATGTTAAAACCTGTAAGTTTTTAATGTTATTTATTTATTATTTATATTACATAAGTTATTAAGAACATTTTTTTTACAAGTTTCTAGCTCCCTGGAGGATGCAATATATCTGTAATTGATTAATGTTAAAGAAAAAATATTTTATTGATAAATGCATATGTTGTATATATATATATATATATATATATATATATATATATATATATATATATATATATAGTTGTGAAAGGGGAGTTTCTTGACGAATGTCTTTATGTTTAATTTTGACCAATATGTTTTTGATATTATTTATTTAATATTATTTATAAGTTATTAAATTATTTATTTCACATGTTTCTAGCTACATTCAAATGTATATACACACTTGTGCAACTAATAAATATAATGTAGCAAAGTATTATACAGACAGTTGTGTTTAATCTTTTTTTCAGAAGTTTGTGTTTTTGTGTAACTTTCTGTACACTATTTATGCAATTGTTGGCTCTGTAAAAAGAAAGAAAAGAAAAGGACTTCTAATTGGATGATGTATGACACAGTTCACTATGTAACAGAACAAACCATTAAATTCCAGATAATCACAAGAGGAATGCTTTGAATTTTGAAAATCAAAGTATGGTTAGATCCTTCTATCATTATATGCCTACCCACCAAGGTAGGTAAGAAGAGGGTAACGGCAATATGAAAACCGGATTACCAATGGTATCCTGAAATCACATATATCTGAAAAAAAATCGACATATACAAAAACTGCTTCCCCGGCATTATACACAGGCTACATTGCATATGAACAAAGGAGAGGAAAATAACATTGCCTGCTAGCAGTTGTCAACCTCAAACTACTGTACTATTAAAACTGTGCCAGTGGGAGAACTTACATGGGCTAGGAGAAATAGTTTGGATTATAAGTCCCTTGGGTCAGAAACTGAGATCATTATGGAAAGATTAAAGCTGGATACACACTACACAACTTTTGTTGTTTGATTTCCTTTGGATTTACCAAAACCATGTAGGGTAAGGGCCTGCCTGATTGCATACAAATTGAAAGCGTTTAGGTTTGACCTCTTATTATATGGTTTTGGTAAATCTAAAGGAAAAAATCTAAAGAAGATTGTATACTGTGTATTCAGCTTAAGAAAGAGAAAATATATACAGTGTACTCTGAATGTAGCTAATAAAATATACAGGAGTAAAAACAGGGAGTTTTCTTTTGGGTGAAAGTAACAACTAATGATTGTCTGGCAAAAATATATTTGAGACCATCTTTTCTACTGAGTATTAAACTACTATTAAACAAATTATTAGGCATAATTTTGCCCATTTTACTTGGTGGTTGTAAGCTGCATACCATTTTATAAGTAGGTTGTCACTTATCTTCTAAGAGGACACTCACTTTAGGATCCCTTTTTTCACCCAGCCTTTTTTATATCAAATTTAAGTCTCCTACTTGGATTAAGGTGAAGGGGTATTTCAAATGTGGGCTCAATACATGTTGCTGTTATAAAGTTCATCCAAAAATCAGAATGGTACAATCTGTATTGGCTAATGATTGGTTGTATCCATCAGTGTTTAAGTTGTAACTCCAAGAACATGGTTTAAATTATTTCCTGTGCAGAGTGAAGAGTACTATATGCGGGATACACTGGAAAGCTGCTGAAGCAGATAGGTGAACAACATGGTGTAGAGGAGTGCCCTACCGTGTCTAGAAAATATTTTTTTATCTTTCCATTTTATTGAATTTACTGATGGTTCTGTACATTGGGGAGATTTACGCCATTGTTTACTTTGGTGTGAAGTATTTAGGATATTTAGGCTTGAGACTAGATTGCTTCTAGGTATTAACTGTAGGTGGGACATTGACCTTATCAATTAATGTAGCTACTTTTCTTTTCCTTTTCCTTAAACTTTCCTTCATATGCAATGTTGCATCTATATGGTTTTTAGATTTTTGTGATTTCTAGAGGCTATTGGTAATCTAGTTCATGTATTACCATTACCATTATCTTGCCTACCTTGGTGGGTGGGTATATAAAATTAGGGGTCCAACCATATCTTGCTACAACTAAGGTAAAGATCAGCTGAAATGAGTTACCATCTGTATGGAATTTATCGTGTACTGGCAATGAAAAAATAAACTTGCATCCTGGAAACATCAAAAGTTCTGCCATTTGACCTGATGGGGAGCTGATCATATCACCTGAACTGTATATACACAAGATGCAATCAAATCATACATAGCTTTGGGTTTACACAGAGTAACGTTACAGATCCAAGTATTGCATTTACGTACATTTTTAAAGCAATTATATGGTGGGAGTAAATTACCAATATAAATGAAAGACTGATATTCAGTTAATCAGTTGATCTTCTAGGTGAAGTGAGTACAAACTACCAACTGCCAGTATAAAAATAATTATAAAAATGAGGTAGCGTACAGTTTATGCAGATGATTATGCCTAAAGTAAGGCTCAATAGAGAAAAACACAGGGGCCACCAATGCTGATCTTCTGGATATGCTAGTTGTCTGGCTGTTTCTGACATCCATACTTTCTGAGATACTAACCAGCAACAAATGTGTGGATAAGGAAAGCCAAAGTGAAAGCCAATTAAAGTCTCACAACCTTTAATCTTTTTATATACCTCTATCCCCACATTATTTGTGAATTATTATTGTGACACAACATTTTTTTTTTTAATTTTAAAAATGAAAAAAAGTTTCAATATTGTTGGTTAAAAAATGGTTTAAGCACAATACCTAAACTGGTATGTTATGTTTATACATCTTTCCTATATTTTCTTCCTTCTTTTCACATTTTTAGACTTGTGTGGCAGAACATTTAAAAAGCTGTGTTATGTTTTTTTCTGTTGGCAATAATATGTTGTAAAAGTTCTTTTGACAATATACGATAAATCTGTATAGAGGAGAGTCCTGTATCAGAAAGGAGGAGTTTCCTGTTTGACATGTAGAAGAATGTCACTAGCTATCTGATGTTACCTTCTTACCTGAATAGAAAGGAAACTGAAAGTGATATAGAAGTTCCCAGAGCAGCTATCGTCTCTCTCATGTCACTTGAGTTCTGAACGAAAGAGAACATCACAACATCATGAAAATGAGGACATTTTTCTCCTGCAAACAGAAATATAAAAGGAGAATCATGGATACAAGACTTCAGATCAACCAGAGACTAGCACTGTGGAGTGACAGTGTAACGGAACAAATATCTGGAACCAGAAAGACATTATCAGATCCAAGCCAGCAAAACAGAAATGGATATCAGGCTGCTGGTGTTGAGCACTTTACTGGTTGCAGTAAGTGGGCGCTTGCACAGGAGACTCTGCCCGAAATCCCGCTATTTATCAGTGACGTCCTCTGACATAACAACACTAAAGGAGCTGCAACATGATCATGAAAAGAACATGTCTACCAACGCAATGAGATGCTACAGAAGAATGCTGAGACACAAACCATCTGTATGTGACCTTACGCAGAGGAATCGTCTCATCCTGACTTTGGAGCGGGTGTCACTAACAGTTGAGGTTCTGACGAACATGTCTGTGTCTGCTCAGAATGAAACTGTAAAACAGGCACTTATGGTTTTCCTCAAACTGAAAGATGATCTGATGGTCTGTAGAGGATCTCCTGAAAACAATGAGTCTACGTCACCTGAGCTGAAGCTGTGGCTGCATCACCTCCAACATTTTAAGGAAACAGCATCTCCAGATTGTGTCCAGGAAGCTGTAATACTGAGCCTTATTCCTCTGAGGGTGGAAGATGTGACATGTTGGGCTCTCAACCACTAACCTGCACTTCTGTATCAAATAAACTCCCTACTGTAAGCACAGATAAGTCTCTTATGCTATATCTGAACATATTAGAACCAGGAAGACCATCAGGATGAAGGATAAGCAGTAAAGGATGGACTTTTTCAACATAGACATATTCTTCTATACCTTACGACTGAAGGACATACAGTACTACTTTAAAAGAAGTATCTACTCATCTTTGATCTACTAAAACCTATAGGAAATTCATCCATAAAGTACATTCCTGAAATTTACAACTACAGGATTTATCCACTATTAACCTATCCTACAAGGGATTTCGTAAACACAAACTTATATATCATAAATGGACCTAATTGTTTATCCCAGCAGACAACATTCCTTATCAACCCAAAAATGACTGACCTACTCTCTACACAGCACAAATTCTGTGGAGAGTAGTAGTAGTGAAAAGGATTTTTTTTTTTGTGATGTGTGCTTACAATTATTTTTTAACCTATAAGTATTTAATCTTATTTATTTAATATTATTTTATCTTATCATATCTGTTTATATTCATGTTAAAACCTGCAAGTTTTTAATGTTATTTATTTATTATTTATATTACATAAGTTATTAAGAACATTTTTTTTTACAAGTTTCTAGCTCCCTGGAGGATGCAATATATCTGTAATTGATTAATGTTAAAGAAAAAATATTTTATTGATAAATGCATATGTTGTATATATATATATATATATATATATATATATATATATATATATATATATATATATATATATATATATATATATATATATATATATATAGTTGTGAAAGGGGAGTTTCTTGACGAATGTCTTTATGTTTAATTTTGACCAATATGTTTTTGATATTATTTATTTAATATTATTTATAAGTTATTAAATTATTTATTTCACATGTTTCTAGCTACATTCAAATGTATATACACACTTGTGCAACTAATAAATATAATGTAGCAAAGTATTATACAGACAGTTGTGTTTAATCTTTTTTTCAGAAGTTTGTGTTTTTGTGTAACTTTCTGTACACTATTTATGCAATTGTTGGCTCTGTAAAAAGAAAGAAAAGAAAAGGACTTCTAATTGGATGATGTATGACACAGTTCACTATGTAACAGAACAAACCATTAAATTCCAGATAATCACAAGAGGAATGCTTTGAATTTTGAAAATCAAAGTATGGTTAGATCCTTCTATCATTATATGCCTACCCACCAAGGTAGGTAAGAAGAGGGTAACGGCAATATGAAAACCGGATTACCAATGGTATCCTGAAATCACATATATCTGAAAAAAAATCGACATATACAAAAACTGCTTCCCCGGCATTATACACAGGCTACATTGCATATGAACAAAGGAGAGGAAAATAACATTGCCTGCTAGCAGTTGTCAACCTCAAACTACTGTACTATTAAAACTGTGCCAGTGGGAGAACTTACATGGGCTAGGAGAAATAGTTTGGATTATAAGTCCCTTGGGTCAGAAACTGAGATCATTATGGAAAGATTAAAGCTGGATACACACTACACAACTTTTGTTGTTTGATTTCCTTTGGATTTACCAAAACCATGTAGGGTAAGGGCCTGCCTGATTGCATACAAATTGAAAGCGTTTAGGTTTGACCTCTTATTATATGGTTTTGGTAAATCTAAAGGAAAAAATCTAAAGAAGATTGTATACTGTGTATTCAGCTTAAGAAAGAGAAAATATATACAGTGTACTCTGAATGTAGCTAATAAAATATACAGGAGTAAAAACAGGGAGTTTTCTTTTGGGTGAAAGTAACAACTAATGATTGTCTGGCAAAAATATATTTGAGACCATCTTTTCTACTGAGTATTAAACTACTATTAAACAAATTATTAGGCATAATTTTGCCCATTTTACTTGGTGGTTGTAAGCTGCATACCATTTTATAAGTAGGTTGTCACTTATCTTCTAAGAGGACACTCACTTTAGGATCCCTTTTTTCACCCAGCCTTTTTTATATCAAATTTAAGTCTCCTACTTGGATTAAGGTGAAGGGGTATTTCAAATGTGGGCTCAATACATGTTGCTGTTATAAAGTTCATCCAAAAATCAGAATGGTACAATCTGTATTGGCTAATGATTGGTTGTATCCATCAGTGTTTAAGTTGTAACTCCAAGAACATGGTTTAAATTATTTCCTGTGCAGAGTGAAGAGTACTATATGCGGGATACACTGGAAAGCTGCTGAAGCAGATAGGTGAACAACATGGTGTAGAGGAGTGCCCTACCGTGTCTAGAAAATATTTTTTTATCTTTCCATTTTATTGAATTTACTGATGGTTCTGTACATTGGGGAGATTTACGCCATTGTTTACTTTGGTGTGAAGTATTTAGGATATTTAGGCTTGAGACTAGATTGCTTCTAGGTATTAACTGTAGGTGGGACATTGACCTTATCAATTAATGTAGCTACTTTTCTTTTCCTTTTCCTTAAACTTTCCTTCATATGCAATGTTGCATCTATATGGTTTTTAGATTTTTGTGATTTCTAGAGGCTATTGGTAATCTAGTTCATGTATTACCATTACCATTATCTTGCCTACCTTGGTGGGTGGGTATATAAAATTAGGGGTCCAACCATATCTTGCTACAACTAAGGTAAAGATCAGCTGAAATGAGTTACCATCTGTATGGAATTTATCGTGTACTGGCAATGAAAAAATAAACTTGCATCCTGGAAACATCAAAAGTTCTGCCATTTGACCTGATGGGGAGCTGATCATATCACCTGAACTGTATATACACAAGATGCAATCAAATCATACATAGCTTTGGGTTTACACAGAGTAACGTTACAGATCCAAGTATTGCATTTACGTACATTTTTAAAGCAATTATATGGTGGGAGTAAATTACCAATATAAATGAAAGACTGATATTCAGTTAATCAGTTGATCTTCTAGGTGAAGTGAGTACAAACTACCAACTGCCAGTATAAAAATAATTATAAAAATGAGGTAGCGTACAGTTTATGCAGATGATTATGCCTAAAGTAAGGCTCAATAGAGAAAAACACAGGGGCCACCAATGCTGATCTTCTGGATATGCTAGTTGTCTGGCTGTTTCTGACATCCATACTTTCTGAGATACTAACCAGCAACAAATGTGTGGATAAGGAAAGCCAAAGTGAAAGCCAATTAAAGTCTCACAACCTTTAATCTTTTTATATACCTCTATCCCCACATTATTTGTGAATTATTATTGTGACACAACATTTTTTTTTTTAATTTTAAAAATGAAAAAAAGTTTCAATATTGTTGGTTAAAAAATGGTTTAAGCACAATACCTAAACTGGTATGTTATGTTTATACATCTTTCCTATATTTTCTTCCTTCTTTTCACATTTTTAGACTTGTGTGGCAGAACATTTAAAAAGCTGTGTTATGTTTTTTTCTGTTGGCAATAATATGTTGTAAAAGTTCTTTTGACAATATACGATAAATCTGTATAGAGGAGAGTCCTGTATCAGAAAGGAGGAGTTTCCTGTTTGACATGTAGAAGAATGTCACTAGCTATCTGATGTTACCTTCTTACCTGAATAGAAAGGAAACTGAAAGTGATATAGAAGTTCCCAGAGCAGCTATCGTCTCTCTCATGTCACTTGAGTTCTGAACGAAAGAGAACATCACAACATCATGAAAATGAGGACATTTTTCTCCTGCAAACAGAAATATAAAAGGAGAATCATGGATACAAGACTTCAGATCAACCAGAGACTAGCACTGTGGAGTGACAGTGTAACGGAACAAATATCTGGAACCAGAAAGACATTATCAGATCCAAGCCAGCAAAACAGAAATGGATATCAGGCTGCTGGTGTTGAGCACTTTACTGGTTGCAGTAAGTGGGCGCTTGCACAGGAGACTCTGCCCTAAATCCCGCTATTTATCAGTGACGTCCTCTGACATAACAACACTAAAGGAGCTGCAACATGATCATGAAAAGAACATGTCTACCAACGCAATGAGATGCTACAGAAGAATGCTGAGACACAAACCATCTGTATGTGACCTTACGCAGAGGAATCGTCTCATCCTGACTTTGGAGCGGGTGTCACTAACAGTTGAGGTTCTGACGAACATGTCTGTGTCTGCTCAGAATGAAACTGTAAAACAGGCACTTATGGTTTTCCTCAAACTGAAAGATGATCTGATGGTCTGTAGAGGATCTCCTGAAAACAATGAGTCTACGTCACCTGAGCTGAAGCTGTGGCTGCATCACCTCCAACATTTTAAGGAAACAGCATCTCCAGATTGTGTCCAGGAAGCTGTAATACTGAGCCTTATTCCTCTGAGGGTGGAAGATGTGACATGTTGGGCTCTCAACCACTAACCTGCACTTCTGTATCAAATAAACTCCCTACTGTAAGCACAGATAAGTCTCTTATGCTATATCTGAACATATTAGAACCAGGAAGACCATCAGGATGAAGGATAAGCAGTAAAGGATGGACTTTTTCAACATAGACATATTCTTCTATACCTTACGACTGAAGGACATACAGTACTACTTTAAAAGAAGTATCTACTCATCTTTGATCTACTAAAACCTATAGGAAATTCATCCATAAAGTACATTCCTGAAATTTACAACTACAGGATTTATCCACTATTAACCTATCCTACAAGGGATTTCGTAAACACAAACTTATATATCATAAATGGACCTAATTGTTTATCCCAGCAGACAAGATTCCTTATCAACCCAAAAATGACTGACCTACTCTCTACACAGCACAAATTCTGTGGAGAGTAGTAGTAGTGAAAAGGATTTTTTTTTTTGTGATGTGTGCTTACAATTATTTTTTAACCTATAAGTATTTAATCTTATTTATTTAATATTATTTTATCTTATCATATCTGTTTATATTCATGTTAAAACCTGCAAGTTTTTAATGTTATTTATTTATTATTTATATTACATAAGTTATTAAGAACATTTTTTTTTACAAGTTTCTAGCTCCCTGGAGGATGCAATATATCTGTAATTGATTAATGTTAAAGAAAAAATATTTTATTGATAAATGCATATGTTGTATATATATATATATATATATATATATATATATATATATATATATATATATATATAGTTGTGAAAGGGGAGTTTCTTGACGAATGTCTTTATGTTTAATTTTGACCAATATGTTTTTGATATTATTTATTTAATATTATTTATAAGTTATTAAATTATTTATTTCACATGTTTCTAGCTACATTCAAATGTATATACACACTTGTGCAACTAATAAATATAATGTAGCAAAGTATTATACAGACAGTTGTGTTTAATCTTTTTTTCAGAAGTTTGTGTTTTTGTGTAACTTTCTGTACACTATTTATGCAAGTGTTGGCTCTGTAAAAAGAAAGAAAAGAAAAGGACTTCTAATTGGATGATGTATGACACAGTTCACTATGTAACAGAACAAACCATTAAATTCCAGATAATCACAAGAGGAATGCTTTGAATTTTGAAAATCAAAGTATGGTTAGATCCTTCTATCATTATATGCCTACCCACCAAGGTAGGTAAGAAGAGGGTAACGGCAATATGAAAACCGGATTACCAATGGTATCCTGAAATCACATATATCTGAAAAAAAATCAACATATACAAAAACTGCTTCCCCGGCATTATACACAGGCTACATTGCATATGAACAAAGGAGAGGAAAATAACATTGCCTGCTAGCAGTTGTCAACCTCAAACTACTATACTATTAAAACTGTGCCAGTGGGAGAACTTACATGGGCTAGGAGAAATAGTTTGGATTATAAGTCCCTTGGGTCAGAAACTGAGATCATTATGGAAAGATTAAAGCTGGATACACACTACACAACTTTTGTTGTTTGATTTCCTTTGGATTTACCAAAACCATGTAGGGTAAGGGCCTGCCTGATTGCATACAAATTGAAAGCGTTTAGGTTTGACCTCTTATTATATGGTTTTGGTAAATCTAAAGGAAAAAATCTAAAGAAGATTGTATACTGTGTATTCAGCTTAAGAAAGAGAAAATATATACAGTGTACTCTGAATGTAGCTAATAAAATATACAGGAGTAAAAACAGGGAGTTTTCTTTTGGGTGAAAGTAACAACTAATGATTGTCTGGCAAAAATATATTTGAGACCATCTTTTCCACTGAGTATTAAACTACTATTAAACAAATTATTAGGCATAATTTTGCCCATTTTACTTGGTGGTTGTAAGCTGCATACCATTTTATAAGTAGGTTGTCATTTATCTTCTAAGAGGACACTCACTTTAGGATCCCTTTTTTCACCCAGCCTTTTTTATATCAAATTTAAGTCTCCTACTTGGATTAAGGTGAAGGGGTATTTCAAATGTGGGCTCAATACATGTTGCTGTTATAAAGTTCATCCAAAAATCAGAACGGTACAATCTGTATTGGCTAATGATTGGTTGTATCCATCAGTGTTTAAGTTGTAACTCCAAGAACATGGTTTAAATTATTTCCTGTGCAGAGTGAAGAGTACTATATGCGGGATACACTGGAAAGCTGCTGAAGCAGATAGGTGAACAACATGGTGTAGAAGAGTGCCCTACCGTGTCTAGAAAATATTTTTTTATCTTTCCATTTTATTGAATTTACTGATGGTTCTGTACATTGGGGAGATTTACGCCATTGTTTACTTTGGTGTGAAGTATTTAGGATATTTAGGCTTGAGACTAGATTGCTTCTAGGTATTAACTGTAGGTGGGACATTGACCTTATCAATTATGGTAGCTACTTTTCTTTTCCTTTTCCTTAAACTTTCCTTCATATGCAATGTTGCATCTATATGGTTTTTAGATTTTTGTGATTTCTAGAGGCTATTGGTAATCTAGTTCATGTATTACCATTACCATTGTCTTGCCTACCTTGGTGGGTGGGTATATAAAATTAGGGGTCCAACCATATCTTGCTACAACTAAGGTAAAGATCAGCTGAAATGAGTTACCATCTGTATGGAATTTATCCTGTACTGGCAATGAAAAAATAAACTTGCATCCTGGAAACATCAAAAGTTCTGCCATTTGACCTGATGGGGAGCTGATCATATCACCTGAACTGTATATACACAAGATGCAATCAAATCATACATAGCTTTGGGTTTACACAGAGTAACGTTAAAGATCCAAGTAGTGCATTTACGTACATTTTTAAAGCAATTATATGGTGGGAGTAAATTACCAATATAAATGAAAGACTGATATTCAGTTAATCAGTTGATCTTCTAGGTGAAGTGAGTACAAACTACCAACTGCCAGTATAAAAATAATTATAAAAATGAGGTAGCGTACAGTTTATGCAGATGATTATGCCTAAAGTAAGGCTCAATAGAGAAAAACACAGGGGCCACCAATGCTGATCTTCTGGATATGCTAGTTGTCTGGCTGTTTCTGACCTCCATACTTTCTGGGATACTAACCAGCAACAAATGTGTGGATAAGGAAAGCCAAAGTGAAAGCCAATTAAAGTCTCACAACCTTTAATCTTTTTATATACCTCTATCCCCACATTATTTGTGAATTATTATTGTGACACAACATTTTTTTTTTTAATTTTAAAAATGAAAAAAAGTTTCAATATTGTTGGTTAAAAAAATGGTTTAAGCACAATACCTAAACTGGTATGTTATGTTTATACATCTTTCCTATATTTTCTTCCTTCTTTTCACATTTTTAGACTTGTGTGGCAGAACATTTAAAAAGCTGTGTTATGTTTTTTCTGTTGGCAATAATATGTTGTAAAAGTTCTTTTGACAATATACGATAAACCTGTATAGAGGAGAGTCCTGTATCAGAAAGGAGGAGTTTCCTGTTTGACATGTAGAAGAATGTCACTAGCTATCTGATATTACCTTCTTACCTGAATAGAAAGGAAACTGAAAGTGATATAGAAGTTCCCAGAGCAGCTATCGTCTCTCTCATGTCACTTGAGTTCTGAACGAAAGAGAACTTCACAACATCATGAAAATGAGGACATTTTTCTCCTGCAAACAGAAATATAAAAGGAGAATCATGGATACAAGACTTCAGATCAACCAGAGACTAGCACTGTGGAGTGACAGTGTAACGGAACAAATATCTGGAACCAGAAAGACATTATCAGATCCAAGCCAGCAAAACAGAAATGGATATCAGGCTGCTGGTGTTGAGCACTTTACTGGTTGCAGTAAGTGGGCGCTTGCACAGGAGACTCTGCCCGAAATCCCGCTATTTATCAGTGACGTCCTCTGACATAACAACACTAAAGGAGCTGCAACATGATCATGAAAAGAACATGTCTACCAACGCAATGAGATGCTACAGAAGAATGCTGAGACACAAACCATCTGTATGTGACCTTACGCAGAGGAATCGTCTCATCCTGACTTTGGAGCGGGTGTCACTAACAGTTGAGGTTCTGACGAACATGTCTGTGTCTGCTCAGAATGAAACTGTAAAACAATCACTTATGGTTTTCCTCAAACTGAAAGATGATCTGATGGTCTGTAGAGGATCTCCTGAAAACAATGAGTCTACGTCACCTGAGCTGAAGCTGTGGCTGCATCACCTCCAACATTTTAAGGAAACAGCATCTCCAGATTGTGTCCAGGAAGCTGTAATACTGAGCCTTATTCCTCTGAGGGTGGAAGATGTGACATGTTGGGCTCTCAACCACTAACCTGCACTTCTGTATCAAATAAACTCCCTACTGTAAGCATAGATAAGTCTCTTATGCTATATCTGAACATATTAGAACCAGGAAGACCATCAGGATGAAGGATAAGCAGTAAAGGATGGACTTTTTCAACATAGACATATTCTTCTATACCTTACGACTGAAGGACATACAGTACTACTTTAAAAGAAGTATCTACTCATCTTTGATCTACTAAAACCTATAGGAAATTCATCCATAAAGTACATTCCTGAAATTTA